>NC_071989.2:147732500-148357500 GCF_028885655.2 Pongo abelii
GTTCCTGGTGTCCGATTACCTCGCACCACTGCCAAGACACACATGGCAGCCAGCCCAGAGCTCCTTCTAGCAGACCAGTCAGCCTGCCCACTACATCCCAACCTTCAGTGCCTTCTATACTTCTCCAAGCTCCCTCCTTTTTCCTAGGCCTCACCCACTCTCCCTCATCAGTAAACCCTCCCAATAACTCCAGCCCGGCTTCCTTAATTTCATTGCTTGCTTAAATCTAGTTTTACCACCTATCTTGTGCCAGGAGCTCCTCTAAACAAATTGTTACTGACTTACACTTTTTGGCATATCCTCCTCAGTGTCTGATTCAGGGCCAAGCTGGTAAGCTCTAGCAGCATGGCTGAACTAAACGGACTGCCCTCTAAAGTTGGGCTCTGGATAGGTAAAGACAAAGAGCACCCTGTCTCTACTAAAAATACAAAAAATTAGCCAGGCGTGGTGGCGGGCACCTGTAGTCCCAGCTACTCGGGAGGCTGAGGCAGGAGAATGGTGTGAACCTGGGAGGCGGAACCAAGATTGCGCCACTGCACTCCAGCCTGGGCGACAGAGCGAGACTCCGTCTCAAAAAAAAAAAAAACAATAAAAAAAAAACATGCAAAATGGCCCGTCCCCAGCAGGAAGTTAAGGGCTGGAAAAGTCTTTTGCTATTCCATGGTTAAGGACAGGGTTTTGAGCCAGCTAGACCTTAGTTTGAATCCAGGTTGTGTGACCTTAGGCAAGTGACTTAACCCCCCTGAGCTTTAGGTTCCTCAGTGGATACTGAAGACTGCTGAGCTTATGTGGCGTGACACATAGGATGATTCCTGGCAGGGACAGTTGTGATGCTCAGGTGGGTTGAAAGGTGGTGTATAAGGGACTCAGGCAGTTCTGCAGCTGTCGTTAAGGATGACTGGATAGCTTAAACTAGCCATCCAAGTCACAAAGAAGCCTCTTCATGTACCGATGCCTACCCAGATGCTCTCCATCTCCTCATATTCCCTAGGCATTGAGGCTGCCACTTGACTGTCTCAGGCCTATAGGATGGTCTGTTCCAGCCCCCAGTCTAGCATCCTCTAAATGGGCAGGGGTACCATGTTCAAATACCCACCCATCCATCGAAGGGACAGCTGCTACCAAGAGCACCCTCCTTTGATTCTGCCTAAAATCCTATGGGGAACCCTGGCCCTCCTCTGTCCTCCCCAGCCCCAACCCACCAGCTGTGCAGAGACAGCCTCTGACACCTATGTTATGTGAATATAAACACTTGGATCTTCAGACAGAGGGAGGCAGACAGGACCTGTGGCTGTGATCAGGCTGGTAAGTGACGAAATGGAGGCCCATCGTCTTGCTACTACCATCCCTTATGTCTCTATACTGATGCAGTCGTTAACTCCTGTCTCCATGGAGCCTTCCCCAGTCCTGCAGCCCAGGTCCCCTGAAACCCTCCACAGAGGCAGTATGGTGCAGTCGATGGGACACAGGCCATTGACTGCGTCAGATGGGTGTTGTTAAAAATCCCAGATTTAGCTAGATGGTATATAGGATGCACCTGTACTCTCAGCTCTTCAGGAGGCTGAGGCAGAAGGATTGCTTGAGTCCAGGAGTTTGAGGCTGTAGTATGCTATGATCACACCTGTGAATAACCACTGCACTCCAGCCTGGGCAACATAGACCCCCATCTCAATTTAAAAATAGAGGCTAGGTGTGGTGGCTCACGCCTGTAATCCTATCACTTTGGGAGGCCGAGGTGGGCAGATCACTTGAGGTCAGGAGTTTGAGACTACCCTGGCCAACATGGTGAAACCCTGTCTCTACTAAAAATACAAAAATTAGCTGGGCGTGGTGGTGCACACCTGTAATCCCAGCTACTTGGGAGGCTGAGGCAAGAGAATCGGTTGAGCTCAGGAGGTGGAGGTGGCAGTGAGCCAAGATCATGCCATTGTGCTCCAGCCTGGGTGACAAGAGCAAGACTCCATCTCAAAAAAAAAAAAAAAAAATAGAGGACAGGTATGGTGGCTCACACCTGTAATCCCAGTACTTTGAGAGGCTGAGATGGGAGGATCACTTGAGCCTAGGAGTTCAAGACCAACCTTGGCAATAAAGTGAGACCCCGTCTCTACAAAAAATTAAAAAATTAGCCGGGCATGGTAGCATGCACCTGTGCACCGGTAGTCCCAATTATTTGGGAGGCTGAGGCAGGAGGGTCACATAAGCCTGGGAGTTTGAGGCTGTAGTGAGCTATGATTGTGCCACTACACTCCAGTCTGGGTGATAGTCTGAGACCCTGTCTCAATTAAAATATATATCCCAGATTTGCGATGTTTTAATTTTTTTTTTTTTTTTGAGATGGAGTCTCGCCCTGTCACCCAGGCTGGAGTGCAATGGCACGATCTCGGCCCACTGCAACCTTCGCCTCCCGGGTTCAAGCAATTCTGCCTCAGCCTCCTGAGAAGCTGGATTACAGGCACACGCCACCACACCCAGCTAATTTTTGCATTTTTAGTAGAGACGGGGTTTCACCATGTTGGCCAGGCTTGTCTCAAACTCCTGACCTCGTGATCCACTCGCCTTGGCCTCCCAAGGTGATGGGATTACAGGCATGAGCCACCACGCCCAGCCGTGATGTTTTAATTTTGTGACTTTATGACTTTGTGGTTTTTGAGGATGAAGTAAGACACTTAGCTCTGCCTTACCTATAGTATATGTTTGCTAAATGTTAACTGTTTGTTATCAGAGCACCTGGTGACATTTATTTTATATATTTACTGGCATCTTTATATGGGCCCCACAAAGTATCCTCCACAATCTTTGCAAAAAGCTCTGGTACCAGAGGGAAATGTTAGTGGCTCTTCTAGTCGCCATTGTGGCAGGCTGCTCACATATTTGGAGTGGATGGATTTTGCCAACAAACTGATGCTGCATTTATCTCTGTCCTACTCTGAAGAAAGCAAAGACATCCCTCAGCCCAGTGGCTATGAAGAAATGGAGAGGAGGCCAGGTGCAGTGGCTCATGCCTGTAATCCAGCACTTTGGGAGGTTGAGGCGGGTGGATCACTTGAGGTCAGGAGTTCAAGACCAGCCTGCCCAACATGGTGAAACCCCATCTCTACCAAAAATACGAAAATTAGCTGGGCATGGTGGCAGCCACCTGTAGTCCCAGCTACTCAGGAGACAGGAGAATCACTTGAACCCCCCGGGAAGTGGAGGTTGCAGTGAGCTGAGATCGCACCACTGCACTCCAGCCTGGGTGACAGGGCGAGACTCCATCTCGAAAAAAAAAAAAAAGGAAAGAAATGGAAAAAGTGGAGAGGAAAGGATTCACAGGGTCCAGCAGTGACTCTTCTGGCCCCTTCCTCTTCAAGACCTCTGAGGCATGTCTGTGCCTCATTCTCTCCCTCCAGCCGGTGAGCACTCCACCAGCCCTTATATTCCTGATGCTCCCTGCAGGGCCTGCATCGCATGGGACCTAGCCACAGCTCCAGCTTAGAGGCCATCTGTTGGAGTCCATGAGTCCAGCCTAGTTCTTCATTCCCCTCCCAGGACCGAACCATACCTGGCACTGTGTTGTCAAGTATGAAAGCAAGGCACCCGCCCACAAACATCTCCGTGGTCAGCAGCACAGTCAGAATCTGATCCACTTCAAGAATGCCTGTGGAATAGGCCAAGGGCCAATGGGTGTCATGGCCCAATCCGGAGAGCAGAGTTGAGGGACTTCCTTTTGTGCAGCCATGGCAAAGGAACAGTACAAAGCCCTGTCTCAAACCTATCTCTGTCTTTCCTATCTCTGGGTTAAAATCCCAATTCTGCCAGTTGCTAGTTGTTCACCTGGGACAAATCACTGAGCCTCATCTTCCTCACCTGTAAAATTGAAATGATAATGGAGAAATGATAAGTGTAGATAAATGGAGCTGTTTTGAAAATTAAATAAGCACATGTAAAGGTCAATATCTGTCCACAGGAAGTGTCTTAGTAAAGGACAGCTGTGACCCAGGCTCTCAGCTGCTGGTTGACACCCAGAGTTGGGTACGATTTGTGGCTGTAGCTGTGTGAAGCCTTTGAGGGAGGGGGCTGTGCTCAAAATTTTGGGCCCACCCCGCCTTTGGAGACAGTAAACAGCTGGAGGCACCTGTATTGATGGCGCCAGGATTGGACTCCAGGTAATTGGGCAGCGTGAGCCCGAAGAACATGGAAAATCCCAGCACGAAGAGGTTGCGAGAGGAGTTCATGTCCACAAATTGCAGGTTGGACAGCCCCACAGCTGTAATCATGCCTAAGGGCGCAGGAGAACGGCTGGAGGCGCCGCACACGCGCAATCCAGGTGGGTCCCACTCGGCGACCCGCACCGCGACCCGTGGCCCGCTCCGGACACTCACCAAAGAGAGTGCAGAACATGCCCCCGAGGATGGGGTCAGGGAGCGAGGCGAAGAGGGCCGTGAACTTGCCGATGGTGCCCAGGACCAGCATGATAGCCGCACCATACTGCACCACGCGCCGGCTGCCCACCTGCCGGGGAGCCAGCGGGGAAGCTAGACCTGGGGACGAGGCTGGGGCGGGGTTAGTTCCAGGGGCGGGGCCTGTTATAAGAGCGAGGCATAAACCTACTGGGGCTTGATGCGGGGGCGAGGCCTCTCAAAGACAGGGTGGGGCTAAACCAAAGTGGGGACCGAGTTGGGGCGGGGCCTGCGGCCCACGGAATTAGGGCAGGACTTGGCTCTGGCTCGTCGCGACACCTTGGTAATTCCCAGGACGCCAATGTTGGGACTGGACGAGGTGGACCCGTTGCCCGTGCCCAATAGCCCCGCGATGATGCAGCAAATGCCTTCGGTGAAGATGCCCCTGGGAGGAAAGGGAGAGTCGGGGCTCGGTCCAGCCTCTGCACCAGTCTGTGTTCCCCCATCATCTTAGCAAGCTGCGGTCCTCTGGGGCTGTGGGGGCTGCAGCTATCAGCTGTAGCACTCCCTACTCCAGGCCAGAGTGCTCAGGCTCCAGAGCTAGTCCTAGTGCCCTGGCACTTACTCCTGTGGGTAATTCTGGCCTTCAGTTTCCTCCTGGGATAAATACCGGTGCCTGTCTCACAAAATGCTTCAAAGATTGCATAAGAATGCACAGCCAGAGCCCGGCACATGGAGGGCTGTCAATGACGGTGGTTCCCTTTGGACTCCGCCATCTTCTCAGCTACTCCCAGCAACGACAGAGGGGTGATAAGAGGGCACCCCATCGCACAAACGAGGAGAATGAGGTCTGGAGCGTGTTCCCGACTTGCCTAAGCCTACCCCCTGGGCCTCCACCCCATTCCTATGTGTGCTTCCTGGGGGGCCCCTGAGGAGATCAGATACTGAGGAGGGCAGGTAGGCTACCTGTTGATAGCATGTACTGGAGGGGGTGGTGCACCAGCCAGGCGGGCACAGGCGTAGTAATCTCCGATGGACTCAATGATGCCTGCCAGAGTGGCGCTGAACATTCCCAGGACGGCAGCCGCAGTCACTGTGGGCAGGCCCCACTGACCTGTGCCCAGAGCGAGACAGGATGGTGGCTACAGTGAGGAGACTGTGATGGTTAGGAATAGACAGGGCAGTGCTGGAAGGAGCAAGAGCAGATCAGGAGACCTCAGGCTGGGATGGGAGCTATACAGTTGTGGGAGCTTATTTGAGTCACTCAGAGCCAGGAAGTGGGACTGAAGCTTTGTCTAAGTAAAACACCACTCTGCTGGGCGCACTATAAATGTGCAGCTAATGCTAGGTGTGTCATCTGCTGGATTGGGGTCACCAGGAGTCTGTCTCATAGGTGGTCTCAGTTGGGGGCAGAGGGGCCCAAGGGGTGTTGCTCACAGGGGTAGGGGATGCGGATCCAGGGTGCGATAGCCATGATGTCACCACGGGCATCGGTTCGTGCCTGGAAGCCATAGGCTTTTGGGTCTGCGGGCAGCACGTCTGTCAAGGTCAGGACGTAGCAGAGCAGCCACACGGTCATGATGGCCAGCACGATCTGAAGCAGGGGGGTGAGGGGGCACTGAAGGCACTGTAGGTCTCTGTCCAGGCTAACCTGCTCCCACCTCAGCCCAAGCCCTGGCCATAATCCCAGCCCCAGCCGCCTGCCAGGTCCTCACAGGAAACATTTTGAAGATCTGGATGCGGAGGAGAGTGAGGCCCTTGCCCCAGCGGTAGACAGGCAGCAGGAAGGTGAGGTTGCGCAGGTACTGGGAGAAGAGGATGATCAGGAGAATGGAGCTGGGGGCAGAGGCACAATCAGGAAGTGGGTGGGAGGCCAGGCTGGGGCCGGGAGCCGAGAAGAAGGACCACAGACGTGAAGAGGGTAGGGTGCTGGGGCTGGGCAGGGATCAGGCCTGGTGCCTGCTCACCAAGCTGAGATGCCCCAGTGGGAGCCAGCTCGGTCGCCAGCAGCTTGGAAGACAGAAAGGCCAATGAGGGAGACAGTGGGGGTGACTGTGAGAGGCCCAATGTAGTTGAGCAGGGCCCCAGGCAGCCCCAGCAGGCCAATCACCACCTCCACCACGCTGGACACCATGATTGCACCTTGGACCTGGAAGGGCAAACATCAGCCGTAAGTCACCACGTAAAGGCCATGACCTGGCTGCTGCTAGCAGGAACAAAGCTCCTGGACCACCTCCTCAAATCCCCAAACTCAGCGGCCACCCTCACTCCCATACAGCCCCTCCTCAGGACCCGGCCTCTTCGCTTACATGCAAACCCACCTCCCGTATCCGTGGGTGCCAGATATGAGAGGTGTTCAGGGGCAGACTCCAGTTACCGTAGATCTCCTCTGGGGGTAGAGTCAGGGACACACACACGGACCAGGTACAGAGACAGAGAGGGAGAGAAGATGCTGCCATGGCTGCACCCTGGTGTCTGGACCCGGGACAGTTGCTCAGACCTCCAGGTCTCTGGGCCTCCCCTTTTCCCCAGTGCAGACCCCAGAAGTGTACCCACCTTCTGGGGGGCATTTCCATCTCTCCAGAGCCAGTATGGCTTTGGCTGGAACCAGAAATGCAAAGGCACTGGCCTGGAACAGCGGCAGCCTGGAGGAGAGGCACAAAGCAACAGGGGTGGGGAGGGGCGGGTGGGGAGGAGGGATATAGACGCGGGGAGAGATTAGGAAAGGAGAGCACAGAGACAGTGACAGAGACACGAGGGACAAGGGCAGATGGAAATCGTTGAGGCCCCAGGGAAGACCATCTCTAACATTTTGGCTGCCCAAGGAATAAAACAAATGGAGCCCCCAGCTCAAAACCTGCCCCCTTCCCACCACCAGCTCCTGCACCGTGAGGAGGGAGCACCTGCCCGGAAGTGGACAACTCAGTTCCCGCATCTGGGTTTCTCTCACAATCTTCCCCTGTCCCCCGCCGCTCAAACAGCTCAAATGCCACCCAAGCCTAGGGCTGTGCACTCGGGGGCGTGGGGACCCGGGAGGGTGGGCTGTCGAAGAGGCTGGCACCAGCCCTGGGAGCTAGCTCAGGGCTGCCATTTGGGCAGTATTCAGAATGAGGCTTAAGAGGGGAGAGCCGGCTAGGCTTGGTGCCTCACGCCTGTAATCCCAGCACTTTGGGAGGCCAAGGTGGGCAGATACAAATACAAAATTAGCCGGGCATGGTGGCGCATGCCTGTAATCCCAGCTACTTGGGAGGCTAAGGTGGGAGAATTGCTTGAACGCGGGAGAATCGCTTGAACCCGGGAGGTGGTGGTTGTGGTGAGCCGAGATCACGCCACCGCAATCCAGCCTAGGCAAAAAGAGCAAAACTCCGTCTCCAAAAAAAAAAAAAAAGGAGTGGAGAGCCAGCGAGGGTACATTCCCTTAAACTTGCAGATGCCTGGTCTTTGAAGGGTGCCTAGATCAAGGTTCCCAGGGTTGGGGCTGTGCTGCCCAGCTCTAACGCTGGCCTGGGATAGGAGAAGCAGGTGGAGGCAGATAGCGGCTTTTTTGTCTCACCGGTGTCCTCTGGGAGCCCACCTGCTCCTGTTGTGTGGATCACAGTGGAGGGGTGGCAGGGGGCGGGGGGGGGGTGGCTGGGCGGCTCACCGGATGCCCAGGGTGGTCTGGATGAGAGTGGTGATGCCCACGCACGTGAAGATGGTGCCGATGAGCTGACTAACCATGTGCTGGTCGTGGCCCACACACAGCGCCTCAGCCAGCAGGAAGGGCACGGCGATGGTACCACTGAAGCATGTCAGGTAGTGCTGGGCAGAGGGAGAGAGCAGAGTGCATGAGGCAGGACCCCAGAGCTCCAGGGAGAGGGGACAGCCTGGTGTCCTCATGCCTGCCTCAGCAGGCCTGGACCCGGCTGCCTGCCCAGGACTGGCAGTCCCCACAAGGGATTCCCAGAGAGCTACTGCTGACCACTCTGGGGGTCACTAATTTCCGCCCAAGATATTCCTGCAGCTTCCGTGGAGTTGGCTCTGCTCCCTGTCACCAACACCCCACCTGGCAAGCGTCACACTCCCCCAGGGAGTTCATCTTCTTTCAGGACTCAGCCTCTTCCCGACTCCTGCTTGCTGACAGCCACTGTGCTGACCTCAGGTTTTTCTTCCTGTTACCCAAGATACTCCCTGCTGGCCAGGGAGGGGCTGGAGTCCCCGGGGAGTGTGCAGAATGAGGGCGGGGAGGCCCTGGGGGACCCACCTGGAAGCCCAGCAGGATGCACAGGTACCAAGGCGGCACGTCCTCGATCTTGTACAACATGTCAAACTTAGGCTCTGTGGGTAGCGGGGTCGGGGGGTCCCTGGTGGATTCATGCTGGAGGCAGCAGAGATAAGTAGCTTAGGGTGGAGTGATGGGGACAGGCAAAATCCATTCTGCCCCAGAATCAATCAGGCAGCCCAAGTGGCCTGTCAGCAACTGAGAGTGGGGTTCCCGCCCTCCCCAACAGTCCATCCGCCCGGCTGCCACACGGCCTGGCCACAGTTGTCTCCCACTTCGCATTGCTTCCCGCAGGGATGAGTCTACTGTGCCAGCTTCTAGAGCCCTCAGGACCTGCCATTTTAGCCAGGGAAGTGGACCCTTAAGTCAGAAGTCTTGGAGACCACAGGAGAGGGGGCCAAGAGGGCTCAAGACTGTGGACAAGTCCAATCTGGTCCCACCTCTGCCCCCTGGAGATCCTTGGGGTGTCACTGGCGGGGAGGTTAGGCCCCTCCTGAACCCCAACCTGGAGTCAGCCAGTCCCAAAGCTGCAGGCTCCTTCACCCCCACCTCCACCCATCCGCCAGTTGCCACATTCAATTTGGGACAGTCACTCTTACCAAGTTCATCAGAACGTTTATCTCTGGCCTCCAGGAAGAAGGCCTGCACAAGCCCTCCAGCCCCCCACCCCCCCCAGCCCCCACCTAGCCCCCACCCCCAGCCCCCAGCACCTGTGTCCGGCCCTCGGGGTCCTCCTGGGCCCTCATCTTTGGGGCACAGGTTTGAGCGGTTCCTGAGGAGAAGAGGGGATGACTTTACGAAGGCCAAGGAGGAGGACTTTACTCCACATATCAGGCATTGTTTGAAGTAAATCTGTAACCAGATGCCCAGCTCTGGATTGCGAAAGGGGGCCCCGGGCAGAGGTAATGTATTAACTCTCACTAGGACAATAAAAGCCACCCAAGCCTCTGCCACATGTGCCCTTCCCTGCCCACATCTGCGCCTGGGCGCCGGACCTGTTCTTGTTTCCCAAGAGAGGGCCAGAGTCGAGGGGGTGAGGACCAGAAGTTTACCAAGCCCCAGGTGAGCGGAGAAAGAGGGAGTGGAAACAGGCACTTATTATGTAACCCCCTGTATGAGGCCCTTCCCCACTGATTAATAACCAGTTCATCATTATCATCATCATCATAGTCATTCTCGTCATTGAGGAATGGCCTTGGCCTTGTGCCAAGAAACATGGATCTGCACTGTCCCAAGTAACCCCTGTGCTGGGCGGTATTAACCCCTTTAACAGCGAAGGAAACAGATTCAGTAGATGTGATTTGACCCAAGCCATGCAGATAGCAGGTTTGCAGAAACCAATCCTAAAATTCAGGTTGGTCTGAGCTGCCTTGCCCCCACCACCCTGCACCCCTCAGGGTCCCTGAGGCAGGCAGCAGATGGGCCTCTGCAGGCGGAGCTGCCTAGCTGTCAGGACACAGATCCCTTTCCCCTCCCAGCCACATAATTTCTGGGACCCAGTGCAAAGTGAGAATGTGAGGCCTTTATTCCAAAAGTATAAAGAATTTAAAGATAGCAAGAGCATTAGACGGAGCGTGGGGCCTTTCTATGCACCAAGCCCTGTGTGAGTGCCCATCACCCAGCCCAGGAAGGCAGTCCTGTGTCCAGCCTTTCCCCCCTCCTGGCAGGCCCAGCCCAGCCTGGCCCTAGGGCCTGAGGATGGCAGAGGGGGACATGCGGAGGGGCCCTAAGAGCTCAGGCTCCTCAGCTGGTGAGGGCTGGGCCTGAGGTCCCCATTCTGTTCCCCTCTGGGCTGCCCCAGCCCCAGCACTCTAGAGCCCACCTACTTCTGGGTCGCTGTGCCCATGGCCAGGCCCTGCCCGAAGGGCCAAGGGGCAGCACCGCTCTCCAGCTGGGCAGCAGCTTTATGCCACAGCACTGAGTCCACCTGCCTGCCGGCGTCCACACTGTTCCTCTGTCCGCCTGTCGTCTCCTCTCCCTCTTGGCTACTGCTCCCAATTTCCAAAGTTGCTGGACCAGTTTGAAGCCTCTGCAACTCCCCAGCACTTTTCTCTCCAACTTCTCCTCCCAGAACTCCCCAGGGTGCTGTGGAGACCAAGCCCGACCCCCTGCAGACACAGCTCCACGGACACTCAATTCAACCCAAACCACACAACACGCATAGAGAACAAGGTAGAGAACAAGGTCCCAGATCCATAGTAGCACGAAGGGGCCCACACACCCAGAGCTGATGCAGCCTCTCTAATCACCCCACAGAAACACAGGTCCACGTCACAGGTGCCCGGCTCCACACCCTGTCCTGACAGCTTAGTGGGTTTCTTGGGCCCTGACTTTCCTCCTGGTGTCTAGGGGTTCTCTTCTGAGTGAAGGCCACGGATGGTGGGGCTTCAGGCAGGTCCTGGAACAGGTGAAGGATGGAGGGGGCTGAGTGCAGCTCCCAGGGAAGCTGGAGTGGCCAGGGCCTGCCCCAGGCACCTCCATTCCCCCAGCAGCCCGCCTCCTCAGTCTCCTAAGTCTGAATCCCCTCTCAGCCCTACTACTACTCAGCCAGGGACTTGGCCCAAACATCTTCTGTTGTCTAAGTTTCGGTTTCTGCATCTGTCAAAGGGGGATTAGATTGTCTTCCTGTACATGGCTCTCGTGCAAAATAAAAATATTTCTAAAAACGAGGGTTAGAATGTTCTGTCTCTCTCCCAGGGCTTGGCCAGATCAAAGACACCCACAAAGGAAACTGAAAGTTCTGGTGCCACCGATCTCCAGTTCCCAGACCTAGGTGGGGTCCAGGGTTCCTTTACTAAGCAAAAGCCCCAGCCAGACGAATTTCCGGAGAAAGCAGGACTGAGAACCAAAATGTTGAATCTGGCTGGTCAGAAACCCAGGGCCCGTCCATACCAGCTGGGGTCAAAGGCAGAGTGTGGAAAATGAACAGCCGTTGGGTGTAGACCCAGTGAGACGTGTGTTCTGGGAGGGGTGCAGATAGCATGGAGTGGCTGGAGTAGGTGTGCCACAAGGTGGCCTGCGTGCACAGTTTTCCTTGGTTCTCTTTTCTCATGAAGGCTCTGAAGACCTGGGATGTCACTGAAACCACCTTTGCAAAATTATGAGTGAAACAGTGAAAGAGATCTAGCTTAATCAGTTCCATCTTGCTTCTAACCTCCAAGTTGTCCTTCTTCATTCCTGAGTGTAGGCTGAACTAACCTTGGGAGAAACTTCGTTTTTAGTTTATAGTCTAAAACAAAGACAATAACAGCCCTTTCTCAAAGCAGACCTCCTTCTTGCCTGAGGACTAGATTGCCTTTGTAGGATGGACTAACATTGGCCACAAGATTAGAAATTTTGGTTTAGGAGTCATGCAGCTGGAGGTTACAAGATTCTGACCCCCTCTAATCTGCTCCTAAGATCAGTGCTTGAGATGCTTTGCAGACCCTGCACTTGATAGATCAGCTGGCACCACCCAGATCCATAAATTGGCTCGTTGGGACTTGTGGTCCCCACCTAGGAACTGACTCAAGGCAAGGAGACAGCTTCGACTCCCTATTATTTCAGTCCTGACCAATCAGCACTCCTGGCTCACTGGCTTCCCCGCCATCCACCAGGTTGTCCTTAAAAACTCTGCTCCCTGAATGCTTAGGGAGACTGATTTGAGTGATAGTAAAACCCTGGTCTCCTGCACAGCCAGCTCTGCGTTAACTACTCTTTATTGCAATTCCCCTGTCTTGAGCAATCGGCTCTGTCTAGGCTTGGGCAAAGTGAACCCTTTGGGCGGTTACATCACCACACCATTAACGGCTCCCTCTTACCTCTGGAAGTTGTAGGGATGCAAATGCAAATTTGGCCTTCTGTAGGAGGGATGTAATATTGTGAAATATATATTTGGTCTTTGACCTCGTTTCCTGGAGTACAATTTCTAAAATCTTAGAATCCCCAAAATGATGTCTTCTTGTGTGCTAATGATTGACTGATGGCTGGCAGCCCCTAGGGTAGCTTCAGGACAGGGGCTGGTTACCAGAGAGACCAAGGCAGGATTTCAGCCTCCCCCCACCCCCCATCCCCAGCCAAGGGAGGGCAGACAGGTTGGAGGGTAAGTTGTTCGCCAATGGCCAATGGCTTAATGAATCATGCCTATGTAATGAATTATCCACAGAAACTCAAAAGGGCAGGGTTCAGAGAGCTTCTGGATAGCTGAACACGTGGAGGTTCCTGGACGGTGATGCATCCATGGAGGGCATGGAAGCTCCGAGCCCATTCCCCATACCTTGCCCTACACATCTCTTCATCTGTATCCTTTGTAACATCCTTTATAATAAACTGGTAAACGTTTCTCTGAGCTCTGCGAACCACTCTAGCAAATTAGTTGAACTCAAAGAGGGGGTTGTGGGAACCTCATCTTGAAGCCAGTAGGCCAGAAGCTCCAGAGGCCTGGAGTTGGAACTGGTGTCTGAATGGGGGACAGAACGGGGGACTGAGCCCTCAGCCTGTGGGATCTGACACTATCTCCAGGTAGATAGTGCCAGAATTGAATTTTGGAGGGCACCCAGCTGGTGTCGGCTGCAGAACTGCTTGCCTGGTGTGTGTGGGAAAGCCCCCATGCATTTGGTCACAGCCATCTTCTGTGTTGTTGTTGAGTGAGAGAATAGAAAAAGCATTTTGAAGGCCGGGCGCGGTGGCTCATGCCTGTAATCTCAGCACTTTGGGAGGCCAAGGCGAGCGAATCACCTGAGGTCAGGAGTTCAAGACCAGCCTGGCCAACATGGTGAAATCCCGTCTCTACTAAAAATACAAAAATTAGCCGGGCATGATGGTGGGTGCCTGTAATCCCAGCTACTCAGGAGGCTGAGGTGGGAGAATCGCCTGAACCTGGGAGGTGGAGGTTGCATCGAGCCAAGAACACTGCACTCCAGCCTGGGTGACAGAGTGAGACTGTCTCAAAAAAAAAAATCGATTTTGAGAGTTTTTTCTTTTTTTTTTTAGAAGGGACATCAGCAGAAACACCAATGTCTGCACTCCCAACCCCCCAAGCACCTTTTGCAGAGAAAAGAAGTGAGGTCACTGGGTTTTATTTGAGTCCAGAGGGGAAGGCCTTGGCTCCCACCCAGGCCCCAGTGCCCTGAGGCTGGAGGAGGGAGGCAGGATGGCAGCACAGAGCAAGGTCTTCCTGCCCTCCTGGCTGCCTGCAGACGGGAGTGGAGACCGTCAGAGCAAGCCCCAGCTTCTTTCAGAGGAGGGTAGAGTCCAGGACTAGAGCTCTTCTCTTGTGGCTGACACCTTCTCTGAGCAGGCCCCCTGGGGTCCCCCACATAGCAATGCCTCCAGAGCCCCTCGGCCTTGTTGGTGGGCTTCATAGATCTGGTCTTCTCCAAACTCCCCCAAGTAGTGCAAACATGTCTTGGAGAGCCTAGGGGAGCCCAGCGGGAGCCTCAGATGCTGCCCAGCACACAGTGGGGCAAACCAAGGCTCCAGGAGCTTCATCCTATCCCCAAGCCCCGGGCATCACCTGGTAGGCCAGGGGCCCCCTGTGACCATCACGCTGATGCTTGGCTCTGGCCCCTCGCTAAGTCCTGGGCCTGTGAGACGTTTCACTTGGTCCACTTCTCGAACTCCGTAGCTGGTGGCAGTGGAGAGGAGAGGAGTACAGTTTTGGCAGGAGCCCAGCCAGGGAGAGACCCATCTCCACACCAAGCTGGACATGCTGGCCGTTTGTGGAATTCAGAGAGGGAAAGCCCCTGGCCTAAGGTCACAAGGTGACCTTGTCCACTGGCCCTCTGCTCTCCCACTTGCTCTCAGCTCCAGAGCCCAGACTTCATCCCAGCCAGCCCCTCCCTTGGACCAGAGTCCTAGAGGAGTGTGTGTGTTGTGTGAGCGGCTGAGTGGGAATCTCCACCCACCAGGCCTGCCCTTGGAGGAGGGAGGTGGGGGCAGGATTGGCGACTCACTCCTGCCAGTTCCGGGAGCAGCTCCGGTCCAGGACATCCGTGTAGACCGACTCGCTCAGCTCCCGCCGCCCCCCAGAGTTTGGGGTATGAAGTTTGGTCTCTGCCTTTGCCAGATTTTGCCACATCTGGAACAAGGAGGGACTGGGAGGCAGGGCCTCAGGACTGCTGCTCAGTTAGGGGGAGGTGGGGAGGATAGGAGCAGAGTCTCTGGGGAAAATAAAGTGGCAAGAGAGCCGTTTGAGCAGGAAGCACCTGTGAGGCTGTTGCATGGCCCCTCCCCCAGCCCCCAAAGCTCCCTGGGATGGGGGTGGGGGATGGGAAAGAAATGCTGAAGTGGTAGGTGAGGCCTGGGCACTGGGGTCCCTCCTCCAGGGCACACCTGCCCAGTGGCACGTGTCATTTTATTTTTATTTATTCTTTTATTTAGAAAGAGTCTCACACCGTTCATTGCCCAGGCTGGAGTGCAGTGGTACGATCTCAACTCACTGCAGCCTCCACCTCCCAGGTTCAAGCGATTCTTCTCCCTCAGCCTCCCAGGTAGCTGGGACTACAGCTGTGTGCCACCACACTCGGTTAAAATTTTGTATTTTCAGTAGTGACGGGGTTTCACCATGTTGGCCAGGCTGGTCTGGAACTCCTGAGCTCAGGCGATCAGCCCCACTCAGCCTCCCGAAGTGCTGGGATTACAGGCATGAGCCACTGCGCCCGGCCGGCACATGCCATTTTAAACCACAAGAACAAGGTGAGAAAAACTGAAGCCCAATATTCAATCGCACAAGTACTCCCAGGCCCCCACCTCACAGAGACACTGGCACGCAGGCATGCTCAGCAGGTGTGTGTGTGAAGCCAGACACACGCATACTCATGTGCAGGCGCTCACACGTGTGCATGTGCACCATGTACACATAGCCAAAGCCGCCCTGTCAGGTTTGGGGAGGGAGTCCAGACTCAAGGATGGGCCTGGAAAGGGAGAAGTCTAAGGACAAGTGAGTGATTCCCTGGGGTCTCAAGATACTGAGGAGGTCTCCCAGATTGTCTGCTGTTAGGCAGGCAGATGGGTAAACTGAGGCATGGAATATAATGAAAGGCTGCATCTGTGGCTTGATGCCCAGTGGTAGGGATTGGGGATCAAAGGCCGGTCGTGGAATGTGAAGTGGGTGGAGGGGTCTGGCTTGAGAAGGGGTGTGAGCAGGGCAGGGTGACAGTGGCGAAGGACTCACCTGGTAAGCCACAGCTCTGCAGGCATCACAGCGCAGGTGAGCGGGCATGTGGGCTGAGTACATCTCCTCATCATCCAGTTGTGGGGCTGTGGCTGTGAGTGGCGCCCTGTCCCCGAGGCCCCCTGGGATGGCCCAGGCTCCCAGCAGCAGCAGCAGCAGTGGCAGTGACAGCCTCATAGCCCCAGGAGCCAGTTCAGCAAGTGTAGTCTGTGGTTGAGGTGCAGATGTGTGTGTGCTTGTGTGGTGTGGGGACCGCCACAGAACACCTGGCCTAGACCAATGGAGAACTGACACCTCACCCCTCCCATCCTCCTCCCACTCCCTCCTCCAGGGCCCTGAAGATGCCACGTGGGCATGTCCTCTAGCTGGACCCTGGCTCCAGCCATCTCAGCTCCATTTCACAGATAGGGAGCAATGAGGCAAGGAGAGGGGCTGGGCCTAGGCAGGAACACATAGGGGCCGATACTGCCCACATCCTGTGATCTGGCCAAGTGGCAGGCACTGTGCTGAGTTCCTTGTGGGAAGAGTTGGTTGGCTGCCGTCATCTTTTTTTGTTTCATTGACCTTTCTGAGAAATGAGACTGTCATGTTTATTCTGCCTCTTCCGACACAAACGCTCAGAGAGAGGTGACAAATCCAAGGCCACATAGCTAGAGGGGCCATGCTGAGAAACCCAAGCCTGATTGACCTCAAGGCTCCCTGGCCACTCAACCACCAGAAGGAATGAGGTGTGGCTGCCAGCCTCCTGGGAGGCAAGTTCAGGGAGACAGGGATGCTACAGTGTTTCCAAGACACACATGGTCTCCTTCCCTAGCCCTGAGGTCCCCTCCACCCAGGCCATAGAGGGCGTTGAGAGGCTGTGGCAGGAAATCAGGCGCCTCACACCAGTTATTTCAGCCATCATGGCTCCATGGTCAGTGATTTATTACACACCAGGATGAGGTAAAGTCACCTGAGGTGGCCCCAGGGCCCTCCATGCCATCAGAGCTGGCATCTCCAGCTAGAAAATGGCCAGTTGTTCTGATTCGTAGCTCTCCTAGTCAGCTTCCAGTCCAGGGCAGAGGGCAGGGACTGCTAGGGACCTGGGCCCCCTGACAGGCCTAGAACAACGAAGGCATCCATCCCCATCCCTGCCACTGCTTCTCATGGAAACTGTCCTTCCCAAATTCATCACATCACACACCAGGCTGGCAAGGGCCAGCCATTTCCAGTTCAGAACTATACACAGACCCCCATGTACACCACCTCCCACCTCATGCAGACCCCCCTCATCTCCCTCAGAGGCTCCTGGAATCTCAGGGCAACTGAAGCGCAGGCTCTGGGCCCTGTCCCTTGCTGTGACTGGTCTGTAGGGCCAGGCCCTCTCTGGGCATTGTTGCCACATCTGTTACTGGGGAGTGGAACCTGCCAAGAGCTTCAGATCCCTGTGGATACTCCACCAGGGGTATCGCTTCTACTGCTGGCCCTAACCCACCTTCTGGCCACACAGAGGGGTCAAGAGGCTCCTGTGGGACAAGAGCCCAACCCTCCCTCTTCTCAGAGCTTCCTGATGACCATTTCACCTACTCCCGATGTAGGGGGTGGGGGACTGAAGCCCCATCCCTGGCCCAAAAATGAGTCAGCTCAGCTCTGAGGGCCAGGCTCCCCATCTTCCCACCTCAAGTTCCAGGCTCACCCCCAAACCAGGCCCTCCCTGTATTCCTTGCTTTGCCTCCACCTGCTGTCCCCCGCCTTAGCTCTCTTTCTCAGAGCCAGCCTGGCCTGGGCTGTGCTGGCCACTTTCCCCCCAGTAACCTCCAGGGCCAAAGCTCAGCTCCTCTTCCTAAGAGCAGACTTGACAGCCAGAGTCCTTCCTGCCACCTCACCAGGGGAACTGGCCAGCCTCACCTCAGCTGGGCCCACCATCAGGGAGGGCAGACAGTTCCCCGCCCTGTCTCCTGCTGCTCCCGTTCCTGCTGCCCCACGGCAGCCACAGCACCTCCTCTGTTCGGCTCCTGGGGACAAGCCCAGGGATGCCTCACTTTCCCTATTTGCTTGCCCGCATATACACATATACACACACCCACACACCACACCACACCACGCCCTGGGAATGCCTGGGAAAGGGATACATAATTTTGTTGGGGGAGGAAGTAGGCAGCCACTTCCTGGGTGACTCCAGCTCCACCAGCGTCGGGGCTCAGATTCACTCTCTGAAGATCACTTCCTGTCCGACGACTGACTGGGATGGGTTAAAGAGAGAGGCGACGGAAAGAGAGGAGGGTAGGGGCTTGGATGCCAGAACCTCCCAGGCCATCCAAGGGCTCCAACTCCATGGCGATAGGCCCGGGGCCTCACAGCGGGAACAATGAACTCTTGCCGGGCTGGGTGGGACCTGAGCTGGAGGGCGGCGCACAGAGGAGCAGGGGAGGTGCGGGGCTGGGGGTCCCGCTCACCGGCAGGTAGTAGGTCCCGTCCAGGGGCCCTGCCTCTGAGACCCAGGGTAGCTGGGGGCTGCCGAGGGCCTGCGGGCCCGGGGACGGTGGCAGAGAGAGACTGGGTATAGGCCCATAGGCGGGCGGGTACAGGCCGAGCCCCAGGGCCAGAGGGGTGTAGACGCGGTGGGGCGGCCCGGGGGAAGAGGACGGCAGCAACACCTCCACGTACTGCCCACTCTCGGGGTCGAAGAGCACCCGCAGCCGAGGCTGCCGCGGCGCCTCCACAAAGTAGTAGCGGCCGCTCTCGGGGTCCACCAAGACCTTCCCCAGGGGCGCGGCCCCGGGCTGCCTGCGCGCTCCCTGGGAGGGGCTTTGCGGGGACCGGTCCGTGGGAGGCGCCGAGGCAGCGCGGGGCTGGGCTGGGGCCGTCCTGCCCGCCGACGCCAGGGGCTCCCGCGGGAGTGGCACCTGGACGGCAGCCGCGGGCTCGGGGGCCGTAGGTGTTGTCTTTGGTTTGGGTGCTATCCCAGGGCTCGGGCTGGCTTGCACCTGAGGGGAGCTGGGGCGGGGCAATCGGACCCCTGCTGGCTCTACGGGGGAGCGCTGGGATGAGCTGCGGGCGCCGCCTAGAGGGCTGGTCCGACCGTCGCCGTCGGGGACCAGGCGCTGGGCCTCTGCATCCCTGTTCTCTCCTCCAGGGCCGCGCGCTCGCACTCGCGAGGTTACCTCGGGCCGGCGACCCAAGGCCAGGGCCCCAGGCAGGCGGATCTCTGTGCGCTTGAAGGGCTTCGCCGTGCTGTTCTCTGCCCTCCGCCGCAGGACCCCGTTGGGCTGTGAGGCGTCCCGGGCGACCGTGTCGAAGGACGGTTCAGGAGGCTCGTAGGGGTGCGGCACGACCGGTAGAAAATCCTTGATGAAAACGGAAGTGTAGTGAGCCGGGGCGGGGGGCCCCAATGCTGGCGGCTCTCGCGTCTTGGATTCGCCGCCCTCCTCCCCGCAGGGGTCGGCAGGAGGCGCAGGCAGCCCAGAGCCTTGTGCTCCTGCCGGGAAGCCTGGCGCGTACGTGGTCTTCACCAACTTGCGCACGTCTCGAGGCCGCGGAATGGCCATGCGCGGGCGTCCCGAGGCCGCCTCTCCAGGACCCAAGACTTCCGAGCACTTATCCGCGTCCAGGGTGCCCACAGGGTGGCTGCCGGGCGGCTCGGGTGCTGCTACCTCTGGGGACGGCTGACTCCCTCCAAAGGCAAGATCTGGAATTTCCCGCGTGGATGGACTCTGCATCTCTATTGGTTCTGGAGTCCCGGGTGCGAACGGTGTAGGCGGTGCCAACTCCTCCTGAGTTAACCCATTCTGAGCTTCCTGAGTAAATGCTATCGATGAGCTCGGCCCCATGGGATCCCATGTCTCTTGGGGAGATGGGCCCCAAGTTCCAATAGGACGATCTGGAGCGTCCCACGGGAAGAAGGCCGGCGGGGACGGGCTGCTACGTGGCTCCACCGCATCCGCGACTGCCGAATGTGGAATCTCCCACCGGGAAGGGGCTTTGAGGGACGGGCTCCTTTCCCCGGCAACACACTGATTCCACTGGGAAAGGATCGGAGGGGAAGGGCTTCTCCTGACAGTTTCCTCGACGGCGGGATTTTGATTTTCCCACTCGGAGGAGGCTTCAGGGAACGATGGGCTACTCACCCTTCGAGTAGTCCGATCCCACGGGGACAGGTTCTGGGGCGACGGGCAGCGAGGACCCCGTACAGCCCCATTTGGAGTCTGCCACGGCGGGGACGGGCTCCTTGGCCTCACAGCCCTACTTGGAACCTCCGAGGGGATCCTACACTCAAAAGGCGGACTCCGTGCCCTCTGAACAGTTCGATCCGGCGCCTCTCGCGGGAACCGAGTCTTCCGCGCCTCCTGGATCTTCTCCTCTGACTGAAGGAAGATGCTGGAACTAACAGGACCCAGCGGCTCCGTCCCGGGCGCAGGCTTGTCGCGCCGAATCGCGCGCTCGCGGAGGCTGGGCCACGGCCTCGGGGCCTTGGCGGGGGCCGAATTATCTCGTACGCGAAGTGGCCGAGACTTAGCCTTCTCCAGGACCACGCGGCTGCTGCGGGCCGTTTCCCGGGTCGCAGGTTCCGACCGCCCCGTGGGCCCGAAGGTGACGCTGCTCGGGGCCGGGGCCTCGGGGCTCAGTTTTCTGGCCAGCGCCGTCTGCACGAAGCCCGCGGCGGCTTGCAGGCGGCCCAGCGACTCGTCCAGGGAGCCGGTGCGCAGGAGCAGCCGGGGGCGCGGCGCGCCGGCCGCCCGCGGGGGACTCTGGGGCCGGGGTCGCAGCTCGATCTGACGCTTGGGCACCGTCCGGGGCCTGGCGGGCGCGGCGCGCTCCTCCAGAGCCACCTCCACACACTCGAACTGCGCTGGGGCGGCAGGACTTGGCCCACGGGGCCGCAGCTCTAGGTAGGTGGCCCAGCGGGAGCCACCATCGGGGACCTGGGACTGGCGTGGGACCGGGGCGGGAGACTCTGGCCCCGGCGGCAAGGGGCTGATGAACGCCGGCTCCGTGAGCTGTTGTTGAGCCTCGCGATCGTCTGCGCCGGAGCAGCCGAACAGGGGTCCGACGCCGAAGATGACTTCCATCTCCCCCGACGGCAGCGTGCGCAGCTGGGGCTGGGGTGGCCGTGGGCCGGAACCTGGGCCTCGCGGGAAACCCGAGCCGGGCCCGTGCCGCTGGCGGCTATTCTGGGCGCTGACGGACAGGCGAGGCTGCGCGCCCGCCCCCCGCCCAGGGGCCACCCAGGGCCAATTCGCTGGGCCTTCCGCGTCCGGCCCAACGTCTGGGGGCTCCGGAGAACCCGGAGCCGTGTAGTAAGAGCCTGACGAACTGGAGGAGTCCTGGCGCCGCGCGAGGGCCGTGGGCAGCTGCCTCGGGAGCCCAGGCAGGGCTGGCGGGGCGAGCGCGGTCAGCATGGTGGGGCCGGACGCCGTGCACTATCTCCCTCGCATTCGCCTCCGCTGGTGGCGCCGGCACTGTCCCCGCCCCGCCCAAGGATGCCGTGGGGTCACCGCGCCTTAAAGCGGCCGCGTCCACTCCTGAGTCAGCGGCGCCGGCAGCATAAAAGACCTCGGCCCTGCACCCTTCCCTGTCCAGCCCCCATGCCCAACTAACCCCCTTCTCAGCACAAGCCGGAGTACCTGGGGTGGGCTCCAAGCTTTGGCTGACAGGCAGGTGAGGGAATGGCAGGCCCAACTTTCGAAGCCTTGGAGGCAGGAGTTAGGCCCAACTCCACCTATCACAGGTGAGGAAACTGAAGCCCAGCAGGGATCCGCCTGAAGTCAGGCCCTGCTGTGTGCGGTTCAGGCTGTGAGCGGGTGAACCAGACCTTCAGGCCAGCAGACTCAGGTAGAGCCAGCAATTTCATCTTCCCCTCAGCCCCGGGTGTCTTAACATCACTGCAGGGGACCCCCATTGCCATTGCTGGCCTCAACTAGAGCTCTTAAGGGTGCACCCACCACCTTCCTTGACCCCAGTTACACTCTTCCTGATCCCCTTCAGTAGAGTCAGGAGCACCGCTAGAGGCTTCCCTGACTCCTCAGGGCCTCAGGAAGGTCCTACCCCTGGCTGGACCCACTGCCCTCGGTGGGACCTATTGGAAGGAGCTGGAGTGGACAGCTCTAGCTTTCACAGTCTGCCTCAGCACCTAGAACAGGCCCTGGATACCGATGTGGGGTCCTATGGGAAGCTTCGAAGTAGCTTGTGGTCCCAGCTCCAAAGGCCCCTGCTGCCACAACAGCCCTGTGCTCCCCCAGGTATTCACAAGGCCCTAATTTCAGCCCCCACAGCCTTAGGACCTGCCCTGGGGACAGGCGCTGGTGGGGAGGCAACCACCACCTGTCATTGTCTTACAACTGTGGGCACCACTTGCCCTTAAACTTCTGGCTTCAAGGTCCTGCTATGACTCAGGCCCCAGCTGGCCCTGGAGCAAGAGCACTGCCCCCTCCTGTGCACTTGGCCTCAAACTGACCCAGGACAGGCTACACTGGGCTAATCTGACCCCTGAAGTGGGTCCTCTGCCTGGGTGTGTCCCCATGATCACCTAGGGGGCACTCAGTGATGGCTTCTGAAAGAATGTTGCTGCTCCATCCCATCCAGCCCTGCCTGTGCAACTTGTGCAAATCGGGGTCCCTTCCCAGATTGTTTTCTCCACCTTAAAACCACACACAGCATTGTCTTTTCTCTTCCTCCCATTGTGAAGCTCCCATTTGTTTGGGGGAGGTGTCAGCAGGTACAAATGCAATTTGCAGGTATAACATTATTGTCATGTGATGGAAACTGACTTCCCAAATTCCTTGTGGTTCTGGAACCCACTGTCTTTGAAGTTTCTGGTCAGGGCTTCCAGCCCTGTAGTCAAGTTGGGAGAGTTAAATTCACCAGGACACTGGGAGTGGGGTGGAATATTACTGGGTAACCAGGGCTGTTTATATAGGAAGGGATTAAATACCCAAAGGAAGTGGTGGTGCCTACCAGACAACAAAGACCCAGCTCGTCCCCTTGGCTACAAGCCCCCACCTTGTGGACCCCTACCACTACCCAAGAGGGAGGGAAGTAGCAGGGGCTAGAGGCTGGGGACTCCCAAAGCAGAGAAGGCAGAGGCTGCGGATTACAGCCAGAGAACAGGAAAGCGGCGGCCGTTTTATTTTTCCCTGGGATGCTGGTGGCTGCGGGCCTGACGCGTCCCTGAGGCTTTCTTATGCTTCTGGTCCAGAACCTGGGCCATGTAGCTCTCCTGCTGCTTCTGGATCCGGAAGTCAGACATGTGATTCCTGCAACGGAGCCGGCTGGTGGTGGGCTGTGGACAGCCGAGGGTAGGTAGGGGCCAGAGGTCTGGCTCCCCAGTGTCATCAACAACCCCCAGCCGGGCCCAGACCCCTCACCTGAAGATCTGTTTCTGCTGGCTGATAACTTGCTGCAACTCTTTAATCTCATTCTCTTTGCCATTAAGTATATCTTCTTGCTTTATAATGTGAGACTCAATCTCTGTGGGGGAGAGAGGCAGGGAGGAGGGGTGGTTCCCATCCCAGGGCTCCTTCCTGAGATAAGGCATTCCCTCACGGGGCTTTTCAGAGCTTGGCTCCCCACCCAGGAGTTCTCCATGAAGAACTGCTAATACCTTAGTATGAATGAGTTTATTATGCAGTCTTGGGGGAGTGCAGTGTTTGAGGATTGTTGTCAATGACTTCACAAGTCTATTCTGGACCAGAGGACCCACATGAGGGCAGGAGAAGGTCCTTGGAGAGAGGTGGGCAGTCCTGCCCAAAGGCTGGAAGATGACTGGCGCCTGCCCTCAACTCCTGCAGGTCTTTACAGATGTTGCCTCCTTGGAGAAACTCTCTCTCATCTAAAAATTACATTTCCCAGTACTTCCTGTTCCCTCTTGCTGCTTTCTTTTTCTTTCTTTTTTTTTTTTTGTATTTGAGACAGTCTTGCTCTGTCGCCAGGCTGGAGTGCAGTGGCATGATCTTGGCTCACTGCAACCTCCGCCTCCTGAGTTGAAGCAATTCTCCTGCCTCAGCCTCCCGAGTAGCTGGGATTACAGGCGTGCACCACCACGCCCAGCTAATTTTTGTATTTTTAGTAGAGATGGGGTTTCACCATGTTGGCCAGGCTGGTCTCGAACTTCTGACCTCAGGTGATCCGCCCACCTCAGCCTCCCAAAATGCTGGGATTACAGGCATGAGCCACCATGCCCAACATCCTGCTTTATTTTTCTTAACACTTTTACCTAACATACCATATACTTTACTCATCTGTCTTCTCCGCTGCTGGGATGTAAGGTCCACAAGGACAAGGATCTTTGTTTTATTCACGGCTTTATCCCTAAGGCCTAAAACAGTATCTGGCACATAGTAGGTATACAAAAAGTATATTTGCAGACCGAATGAACGGGATGTCCCTGGGGGTTTAGGACTCAGAAAAAAAACCTAGTTCAGTCATCCCAGTCCAAGCAAACTTCCCGAGGGCTGGCTGGATGCCCAGCCTTGTGCCAGGGCTTCAGGGGTGGTGGGATAAGATGGGAGTTGCCTCGATTTTCAGACTTGTTTCCTCATTTCAAAGATGGGGAAAGAGACAGTCCTATCCCACAGTGGTGTGGGGGGGACCCAGTGAGATAGTGGTGGCAAAGCCTACCCCCGAATTAATCGTACATTTGAGGCAAAGATGACTTTCTGAGGCAGGAGGATGGCTTGAGCCCAGGAGTAAGAGACCAGTCTGGGCAACATAGTGAGACCTCACCTCTACAAAACTAAAAAAATAAACAAACAAAAAAACCAGCTGGGCATGGTGGCAGAACGCGCCTATAGTCCTGGCTACTTGCTGAGGCAAGAGGATCACTTGAGCTCAGGAGTTGGGGGCTGCAATGAGCTATGACTGTGCCCCTGCACTCCAGCCTGGGTGACAGAGCAAGACACTGTCTCTAAATAATAAATAAATAAATGATAATTTTTCTGTGTTGGATCAAAATCCAAGGAGGCTGTAGGGATCTGGGGGTGCTTCATTTACATAACTGCCCCACATGGCACCTTGGAAAATTCTGATTCCCACAGAAAGAAAATCCTACTGTCTTCAAAGGTTGGACAAGGGGCCAGTCACAGTGGCTCACGCCTGTAATCCCAGCACTTTGGGAGGCCAAGGCGGGTAGATCACCCGAGGTCAGGAGTTTGACACCAGCCTGGCCAACATGGTAAAACACCGTCTCTACTAAAAATACAAAAATTAGCCGAGTGTGGTGGCACATGCCTGTAATCCCAGCTACTTTGGAGGCTGAGGCAGAAGAATTGCTTGAACCCAGGAGACGGAGGTTGCAGTGAGCCGAGATCGTGCCACTGCACTTCAGCCTAGGTGACAGAGCGAGACTCCGCTTCAAAAAAAAAGGCCAGGCGCGGTGGCTCACGCCTGTAATCCCAGCACTTTGGGAGGCCAAGGTGGGTGGATCACAAAGTCAGGAGATCGAGACCATCCTGGCTAACATGGTGAAACCCTGTCTCTACTAAAAATACAAAAAATTAGCCAGGCATGGTGGCGGGCACCTATAGTCCCAGCTACCTGGGAGGCTGAGGCAGGAGAATGGTGTGAACCTGAGAGACGGAGCTTGCAGTGAGCCGAGATCTCGACACTGCACTCCAGCCTGGGCGGCAGAGCAAGACTCCATCTCAAAAAAAAAAAAAAAAAAGGTTGGACAAGAATTAACTAGAACACAAACTCTGAAAATACAGAAATGTCTAAGCATTTAAGATTTCAAAAGAGAAGACCTGGTAAAAAGTGAAGGCACAGCATGGAAAAGAGGAGACAGGTGAAGGGAGAGAATGAAGACATGAGTTCACCGGGTCACTGTTGAACCTCCTTCCCAGGCGTCCAGCTAAGTGGGATTAATTACTTGTGAAGTTCGTTTGGGAAAAAGAATTAGAAATTTGTGTGACTCTTCGAAAATAAAAGCCTGTGGCACCCGATGATGAGAGAATGGTTAGAAAATCCCTTTGAGAGTAAAGAACTATGTAAGTATAAAAACCAAACTGAAACCACATAAAGGGAGTTTGTAAGGGTGGGGTGGGGTGTGAGGCACTGGCCAGGGTGAGGTTCACATCACCAGACTGGCTCAGGAGGGCTTGTGTCCCACAGGAGGGGTTTAGAATATTCTTGGGGAGGCAGCCAGGACCTGTCCCCATGACACACACACCTTCCAACAAGCAGATCCAAAGCCCCGTGAGCTTGACTGATCTCTGTTGGAAGGAAATGACCTAGGGGAAGGAGGTCTCTGGCCCCACCAGGAAAGAACCCCAGGTTCTTTTTTGGGAAGTAAGGGGATGCTCAGGGAGAGGGCAAGACTGAGGGGACCAATGGTCTTGAGCATGGGGGCAGTGACTGCCTGTTGGGCCCTGCCATGGCAGAAGCCAGTGACCAAACTACTATGAGACCTGTCAGCCTGCCTGGCCAGATCAAGATGTCAGCCTGCTGGCATCTTCCCAGTGAGAGCACTCACCAGGGGAGAGAGAAGGCTGAACTGGTGAAAGGCAGGGTACTCAAGGCTCCACGTGGGAGCCCCACCAGGAAGGACCTTGAAACTCTTGCGCTTGGGCTCTGGCCTACTGGAGATCTGCTGCAGTGAACAAAGCAGATGTTGTGCCTGGAATTCATACCTACTTTTTTTTTTTTTTTTTGAGACAGAGTTTCACTCTTGTTGCCCAGGCTGGAGTGCAATGGCACGATCCTGGCTCACTGCAACCTCTGCCTCCTGGGTTCAAGCAGTTCTCCTGTCTCAGCCTCCTGAGTACCTGGTATTACAGGTGCCTGCCTCTACGCCCGGGTAATTTTTGGTATTTTTAGTAGAGATGGGGTTTCACCCTGTTGGCCAGGCTGGTCTCGAACTCCTGACCTCAGGTGATCCGCTTGCCTTGGCCTCCCAAAGTGTTGGGATTACAGGCATGAGCCACCGCGCCCAGCCCATACTTAAACTGGGTAAGGGGAGTTTAGCATTCCGGGAAATGAAAGGGGCTCCTGAGGTGTACGGGCATGTGTAGCTGACTCAGAAGGTGCCCCACAACTTATGGCACCAACTGAGCCAAACAAGTGGCCCCCAGGCATCTGCACAGGGCAGAGTTGAAAACTGGCAGCCCACAGATATTTTACTTGGCCTACACGACAGTTTTAACATTTCAAAATCAACTGCCGACACTAAAAAGTCAGAAAAGCTTCCATTGAAACTTGGTTTTGGCTGGGTGCGGTGGCTCACTCCTGTAATCCCAGCATTTTGGGAGGCTGAGGTGGGCGGATCACCTGAGGGCAGAAGTTCGAGACCAGCCTGACCAACATGGTGAAACCCCATCTCTACTAAAAATACAAGAATTAGCCGGGCATGGTGGTGCACGCCTGTAATCCTAGCTACTCGGGAGGCTGTGGCAGAAGAATCACTTGAACCCAGGAGACGGAGGTTGCAGTGAGCCGTGTGCCACTGCACTCCAGCCTAGGCAACAGAGCAAGACTCCATCTCAAAAAAATAAAACAAAACAACTTGGTTTCACTGGGCATGGTGGCTCACACCTGTAGTCCCAGCTACTTGAGAGGTTGAGGTGGATGAATCACTCGAGCCCAGGCATTTGAGACCAGCCTGGGCAGCATAGTGACACCCAGTCTTAGAAAAATAAAAATAACTCTTAGTTTCCATTTTAAAGATCTGGCAATCCTAGCCCCCTGTCACCACATGCACCCTTCCCTATTGAGTCCTGACCCTCAGACTAAGGATCAGGTCCCAAATAGGACAGTGCTTGCCCTGTGTTCCTCTTGTATCAGAGTTAGGAGTAACCCATCAAAAGTGGGAAAACAAAAGGTGGACTAAGAAGGTTGTATGTTTCAGGAAAAATGGGAACAAGCCCATTCCTTTATGGCGGTGAAGAATATAGTACACCGACTGCTTCCCTCATTTCCGTGGCCTGCCTGGTCCCTTAAGGCCTTTTCGAAGGTATGGCCCACCCGGGCCTGCCTGTATCCTCAGCTGGGGACAGGTGTTAGAGTGAAACCCTGCCTTTGACACAGGCACTGGGTGGTTAGGAAAGAGCCCGTTTATATAACCGTGGTGGAGAGCACGGGCCTCCCGCCTACCATTGCACTTGGTGATGAGCTGGTCCTTCTTGCTGGACTCCTGTAGGACTTTGCTCTTGACACTGGAGAGCCTGGGTGGGGAAGATAAGATGGGAGGGTGGGCAGGCTAGCAAGCAGATGCGTCCCCCAAACCCCACATCCCCTACTGAGGCCCACTCACGCTTTTTCAAAGGCCAGCTTCTCTTTCTCCAGCTGCTTGGATAGCACCTCTACCTCTCCAAGGGCAAACTGTAACTTCTCCTCTTCCTTGGCCAGGAGGACCTTGGTTTTGGCATGGGCAGCTTTCTCTTCCTGCAGGGCAGCAGCAGTCACCTCATTACCCTAGGCCGCCTTGGGTCTCCTAGACTCCCTTAACCAGCCCCCCTTCTCAGAGGGACACACAGAAGCCACAGCACAGGGAGATTCTGGCCACCTTGTTACTGGGGCTGGAGGTTCTCAGAGGCCGACCTTTCTTTTTTCTTTTTTTTTAAGACAGAGTCTCACTCTGTTGCACAGGCTGGAGTGCAGTGGCATGATCTCAGCTCAGTGCAACCTTTGCCTCCTGGGTTCAAGCAATTCTCCTGTCTCAGCCTCCCAAGTAGCTGGGATTACAGGCGCCTGCCACCACGCATGCTTGGCTAATATATATATTTGTATTTTTAGTAGAGACAGGGTTTCACCATGTTGGCCAGGCTGGTCTCGAACTCCTGACCTCAAGTGATTTGCCCGCCTTGGCCTCCCAAAGAGCTGGGATTATAGTTGTGAGCCACCGCACCAATCGGAGGCTAATACTTAATGAGCCTGCCTAACCACAGGGGTCCTGGGAAACGGGGGAAGATTAGGAGACTGCAGAGGCCATTACTTACCACCAGCTTCTTCTCCACTGCCTGGAACTCTTCTTTACTGACAAAATTTTCGTCCTGGAGAACCATCTGCAACAGAGCCTGGCTGAGGGAGGGCCTGGGGCTGGAGTAGAAGGGGCGTCCTCTAGGGACCAGGACCAAAAGCGGATAACAGGATGATACTCTTGGTACCTAGAATGAGACTGAGGCCTTGGGAAGGGAGAACTCAGTTCCACAGATAAACTGAGACTCAGCTCTAAGTGCTGCCCTCAAGGAGCAGCCAGTCTCATGGAGGAGGCAGTCCACAGCTAGCACTTCTAACATGTTGTGTGCCTTGATGGGGAGACATAAGGGGATCTGGGGCCCAGAGGAGGCCCCAACCCAGCCTGGGGAAGGGTCAGAATCACTTCCGGAGAAGGGGACGTTAGACCTGAGATCTGACTGCTATATAGGGTGGGCCAGAAGAGGGATAGAGAGAAAAGCACTCTCGATGGTGGGGATACACATGCCAAGGTCAGCTGCCAAGAGGAAGACCTGGGTAGCTTCAGGGAATCAAAGGCAATTCAGTGCCTAGAGCTCCATACATTTTGTTGAATGAGAGCATTAGGGTAGCAAATACGACATGTCTCTCCCCCTTTCCCCCACATTCAACTTCCCAGAAGGGAAGAAATTGTCTAAGAACAACTTAGAATGAGAAATAGATGTGAAGCCAGTTTTATTTCTGAGATGGAGATACATCCCAACCTTCTTATCAAGACAGGAAAACAAAACCAGAAAAACCATGAACTCCAGCTGGCCAGGATTCTATTATGCCTACCCAGGTAATCTGTGACTGCAATGCTTTGCACCCATTAGCTGGGGTTTGATTGAGAAGGCAAAAGCTAAGGCATGTAAAGTTCTTGGAGGCCCCTAAGTTAGCGTTGGCAAGGGCCAAATCTGCGCTTACTGCATTCAACATGGCACTGCCTTTGACTCTCGGGAAGGGAGTCCATAATAGAAGGGATGACAGTTTCTCGGCCTGCACACGAGGGCCATGGGAACTCAGTGACGTCCTCTCCACTGAAAATGGGGAAACTGAGGCTCAGGGACTCTCTACCATCTCTTGCAGCAACCAGGCAAACGGAAGGGAGAATATGGCTTGATTTTAGTTAAAATTTCCTGGTTCAGGAAGGTCCGCCCCTTTTTGGCTCCACCCCTACAGACTGAGCCCGGCCTCCTCCTGATGACGCCATGGGCCATGCGTTCTAACCACGGCCCCCCGCATCGGAACAGGTTCTGGCCCCGCCCCCACCAGTGAGGCATCCGGCCCCGCGTCTCCCCAAACTCCTCTGGCTGCGTACCACGTTCCTCAGCTGGTGGATTAGTTCCTCCTGAGACTCAATCACGTCCCGCAGTTGATCGAAAGCGAGACACACAGATCCTGACCCCGCCTTCGACCACCCGAGGGGCGTCGCCATCTTTCGCCCCCGCCAGCTAGTTGGAAATGGCTGCCTCGGGGGTGATCCCCGCCGTCGCCCACCAATGAGAATGCGACGCCACAGAGCACCCTGGCAACGGGGGGCGGAGACTTCCTCTGTTAGCGGGGCGAGGGAACGCCTCTTAAAGGAGCCGCCTGGAGCGGGGAAACTGCTGACAACCCTTAAGGCATTTAAGTTTATAGGAAATTGCGCTTTTATTACGTCTTCTGTTTCTCACGCAGTCCTGAGAAGCCGGCAGGGCCCGGCTTGTACTTTCCTTGCCTGCGACACCAGCCTTCAGCCTTCACCCAGGGCCTGTTAAACCGCATGACCACGAAGCAAGAGCCAGCATAGGCAACTCCCGCATCTTTAGCTTCTCGTGCCTCTTTCTCCAAATCTTTATCCTAATCTCCAAATTTCCTCCATTGTATGAGATTCCAGCCTCCTGGAACACACTTAGTACTTAGGGGTCCTAAGCCTAAGCACGGCAGATAGACGAAGATAAAAAATGAGAATGGCTACACCTGAGATCAAAGTCTTCATACTTGATACCAGGCTCTGGGCAGCTGCACTAGAGTCATGTGCCACCACCCGAGGAGGAGGACCCTGAAGAGATTAGGAGGACTGAAGAGGGCTTGAAGGAGGAGAGTTTAGTAAAATGAAGTCAGGGAAGGATACGGTGATTACGCACACTCACCAAGTCTCTATTGAAGGCTTTTTTTTTTTTTTCTTGGAAACCCAAATAAGATTAGGTTTGGAGAACATCAGAGCGAATATATATTGTGTTCACTATTTCGTGGCACCGTTATGTTTATATTATTTCATGTGACCCTCATGGAACTCCTATCAGTCCCTTTTTACCTAGGCTCTATGAGAATGAGAATGAATAACTTGCCCAAGGTCACTCTAATAAGTTGTGGAACTGAGTTCTGCTATGGGCAGTTTGGTTCCAGAGTCCATGTTTTTGTTTTTTGTTTGTTTGTTTTTTGAGATGTAGTCTCGCTCTGTTGCCCAGGCTGGAGTGCAGGGACGTGATCTCGGCTCACTGCAACATTCGCCTTCCGGGTTCAAGCGATTCTTCTGCCTCAGCCTCCCAAGTAGCTAGGATTACAAGCGCCCGCCACCACGCCTGGCTAATTTTCATATTTTTAGTAGAGACGGGGGTTTCACCATGTTGGCCAGGCTGGTCTTGAACTCCTGACCTCAGGTGATCCGCCCGCCTCGGCCTCCCAAAGTGCTGGGATTACAGGCATGAACCACCGCGCTGGGCCTGGAGTTCATGTTCTTAACCAGGATGCTGTGCTGCATTTGTGTTGCACGTCATGTGTGGAAGTTATGGAATTTGATACCCCCAAGTAGGAAATGACTATACTAACAAGGAGTTTGGAAAAAAAGTTACCAGTGACTATGAAAGGAGGCAGAAAGCTCAGGGTAAGTCATTCAAGCTGCTCCCCAAAACTCCCGAGGGGCCTGACAAACTTGGCCATCCCTGTGGTTCTCTCTGCGGGAGCCCTTGTTTTGTTTCTTGCATTTATTTTCATGGACTTGGAGACAAGGCCATCTCTGTTGACCTCTCTCTCTCTCTCTTTTTTTTTTTTTTGAGACGGAGTCTTGCTCTGTCGCCCAGGCTGGAGTGCAGTGGAGCAATCTTGGCTCACTGCAACCTCTGCCTCCCAGGTTTGAGCGATTCTCCCAACTCAGCCTCCCCAGTAGCTGGGATTACAGGCACCTGCTATCATACCCAGGTGATTTTTTTTTGTATTTTTGTAGAGATGGGGTTTCACCATGTTGGCTAGGCTGGTCTCGAACTCCTGACCTCAGGTGATCGGCCAACCTCAGCCTCCCACAGTGCTGGGATTATAGGCGTGAGCCACTGTGCCCAGCCGACCTCTGTTAAAGGGCCTAGAACAATACAGTTCAATAGAATTTCTAGTGATGAAAATGTTCTACAGCTGCACTATTCAATAGCCACTAGCCACATGTGGCTCTTCAGCAGTTGAAACGTAGCTCATGTGACTGAGAAATTGCTTTAAATTTTTTTTTTATTATTTTCTCAAGATCACCTTAATCATGGCTCTTTAAAATTTTTAGTTTAAATGGCCATGTGTGGCTACTGGCTACTGTACTGGAAAGTGTGTGCCTAGAGGGCACTGTGTAGGTTGTGTGCCTCAGCACAGACCCTCTCAGAACTTGGTGTACCAAATGTGAATGTTCACCTGAATCACCCTGCACAAAGCTGCACATTCCTCTGGGGCAGTGATTCCTGAGCCTTCCCCAAGAACTGCATTCCCTCCCTAGGGTCTTTCATGAGGCACTGCTTGATGTCCCTTGGTATCCAACATCCACCTTCACCAGCTGGAACAGGCTGCTCTCTGCGTATTTGGGGCAAAACCCTGGAGAGCAGTAGGCTCCAGCAGCTACCTGGGGGTGGAAGCTTATGAACAAGAGAGAACCCTGGATCCAGGTCTGCACCTGCTTCCTGGCATGGACATGAGGGGTGGTCACCCTGGTTGGGCACTACCACAGACTCCTCTATATGTTGAAAGGCACTTTGGGCTCCTGGTCAACCGGGACTCAGTGAGACTCAGGATGACATGACATCACAAACAGCTCTGTGATCCTGCCAGGGAAGGGCTGCCTTTCTGCACAGGCTTGTCATTTTGGCTGATGTTCTGGTTATCTATTAGTGCATAATAAACCACCCCCCATTTTTTTTTAAGTCATTGAAAAACATCATTTTGTTCATGAATCTGGAATTTGGCAAGGCTCAATGGTGAAAGCTTATCTCTGCTCCATGCAGTGTGAGCTGGGATGGTTCAACGGGGAGTTAGAAGTTCCAGTTCCAACATGGCTCACTCACGTGACTGGCAAGTTGGTGCTGTCAGCTGGGAGCTCTGCTAGGGCTGAGGACCAAAGGTCTTGGTTCCTCTCCATAGGCTGCCTGGACTTTCTGATAGCATGAAGATTGGGTTAAAGAGAAAGCATTCAAAGTGACAGAAAATGGAAGATGCCAGTTTCTTAAGGCCTGGGCCTGATACCTGGCACAGTGTCATTTTTGCTGTATTCTATTGGTCAAGGAGTCAGAGTCCAGATTCCAGAGGAGGGCACACAGATTCCGCCCCCACCCCACCACCTTTCAATGGGAGTAGTGTCAAAGAATTTGGGCTGCACTTTTAGAGCAAATCCTTATGACAGATGGCACACCACTCCCTTCAAGGTTCATTTCAGGTAAAACCAGTCAGGAACTTAGTCTAGTGGGAAGAGTCAGACAATAATCAAACAACCAGATAAATCTAAAGAGAAACTTAGCCAGGTGGGGCTAAGATTCTGTGCAAGGGAAAGCTTCTGTGAGGAAGTGATGTTTGAGCTGAAGCCTATTAAGGTAACTAGGAAGCACTTAGCAAAGAGGGTAGGGGCAGGTGAGTAGGTAGGGATACCAGAAAAAGGAAACAGTATACACAAAGTCCCTGGGGCAAAAGGGGTTGGTAGAGTGTAGTAACTAAAGGGTAGCATGGCATAAAAGAAAAAGATTATAGGGCAAGAGGGGGCTTGGGCAGTGGGTAGAGACCAAGAACTTGGGAGAGCCTTGCTAAGCAAGGTAGGCCATGCTAAGGATTTTGGTGATTTTTATTTTAGGGACAAAAGAAAGCTACTGAAATATTTTAAGCAAGAGGATGACGTGATCCAATTTATGCTTGGAAAAGATCTCTTTGGTTGCAGTGAGGTATACAGATTGGAGTGGGGCTGTATAAGTGCACAGAGACCACTTTAACTGAGAAGGCTACTGCAGTGAAAGTGGATGGTAATTTGAGAGTCAGATAGTGTCAGAGATGAGAGTAGGTTTAGGATATTCTGGAGGTAAAATTGATGGAACTTAACAGAGAGAGGGGATATGGGGACAAGGAAAAGGTGTTTTGGCTGTCTATTGCTAAAAACCACCATAAAATGTAATGGCTTCTAACAGCAACTTCTTTTTTTTTTTTTTTTTTTTTTTAAAGACAGAGTCTTACACTGTTGCCCAGGCTGGAGCGCAGTGGTGCGATCCCAGCTCACTGCAACCTCTGCCTCCCGGCCTCAAGCAATCCTCCCACCTTAACCTTCCTAGTAGCTGGAACTGTAGGTGTGCAGCTAATTTTTGTATTTTTCGGTAGAGACAGGGTTTCATCACGTTGCCCAGGCTGGTCTTGAACTCCTGGGCTCAAGCCATCTGCCTGGCTCAGCATCCTAAAGTGTTGGAATTACAGGCATGAGCCACTGCACCTGCAAAAAAATGGCTGCAATCATTTTATTATTTGCTCACAATTCTGCAGTCTGGCAGGACTTGGTGGGGCAGCACATTTCTGCTCTGCCCATCATCTGGGGTAACACAAATGGCTCAACTTGAATTATGTGTTTGGGTCCTCAGTTCTTGCTGTCAGCTTGGTTGCTGGGTTCTCTTCTGCATGGCTTCTCCTTTGGTTAGTGTAGTGGTCTCAGGTAGTTGAATTTACATGGTAGCTGGCTTCCCTCCAAGTACAAAAATGGAAGCTGCCAGTTTTGCCACATTCTGTTGGTTAAAGATAAAAGGCCAGCCCCGATTAGAAAAGGGACTACACAAAGGCATAAATATTAGGGGATGCCAAATTAAGTCTACCACACAAAGTTTCCTGGAGTTTTGACTTTTTAATTTTTTTTTTTTTTTTGAGATGGAGTCTTACTCTGTTGCCCAGACTAGAGTGCAATGGTGCAATCTCGGCTCACTGCAACCTCTACCTTCCAGGTTCAAGCGATTCTTCTGCCTCAGCCTCCTGAGTAGCTGGGATTACACACACCTGCCATCATGCCTCGCTAATTCTTGTATTTTTAGTAGGGATGGGGATTCCTCCATGTTGGTCAGGCTGGTCTCGAACTCCCGACCTCAGGTGATTCACCCACCTCAGCCTCCCAAAGTGCTGGGATTACAGGTGTGAGTCACTGTGCCCAGCCAACTTTTTAATTTTATTGTTAGAGACGGGGTCTTGCTATATCACTCAGGCTGGTCTCAAGCTCCTGGCCTCAAGTGATCCTCCCACCTCAGCCTCCAGAGGTAGCTGGGATACAGGTGTGCACAACCGTGCCTGGCTTGGGTTGATGACTTTGGCACTTGGATGGGTGGAAGTGCTAGTGATGGAAATGGGAGCACTGGAAGTCTCCCTTCCATTCTCCTTCACTAAATAAAAATCCACTCATCTCTGTAGGGAAGGGTGATTATATTTCACATATTTCTTCCTCAGAGTTGCTTTCACTGACCCCTCAGACTGGGTTAAATCCCTTTGTTATACAGTCTGTGGTCCCCTTGGTCTCCCTTTAGCTATTCATTGCACTGGGGAGTGCTGTGGAAAGCCTGGCCTCCCCCTTAGATGTGAGCTCCAGGAGTCTTGGTGCTGGGCCTCACCTGTTCCCTGACCCCCATTCCAAAAACCCAGCCCCCCTGGCTCAGACTAAGTTCTCAATCATTGCTGAACTGAATCTCATATCACTTTCTTTTTCAAATGAAAGCTATCATGACCAGTTAGGATCATGTAAATATCATTTACTATATTTTTAAACCAAAACTTTCCTAAATATGGGCCACTAGGACCAAAGCCAGCAAGGAACTGGGATAACACCTGAGTTTCTGATGCTAAGTGTAGTTTTGATCTGTATATTTGGCTGTGAGGTACTGCAACTGCTGTTATCTGATAGAAAATGTGGAACGGATGCCAACAACGCTATCTACTATTCTAAATGCAAATAATCCCACTGACGGGTGAGGGAAGACTGGAGCAGGCGTCAAAAGCTTCTTTAGTCGGAAGTGGCTGCAAGGGAGTCAGGTGATGTGCAGTGGCCAAGGATGCCATGGGCAAAGGTAAAAGAACCAAGGAAAAGTAGCCATTCTTTTAATATAAAATTGTTTAATGTTTTTCTTTGTTGCAATACACTCAATCCAGATGTAGCGGATGAGGTGGCCAGATTTTTTCTAGATTCTTAGTCCACCAGGAGCTGATTCCATTTGTGTCATGCCTACTCTGGTCACAGAACATTCACATCTTTAATTCCAAATACTGAGCGTGATGAAAATGATGTAATCAGTATCTAACACGAGTATATACTTTCTTGGTGGCCACTGCATGACATATCAACAGTGCAGCCCTCAAAAAAAAGATGTTTTGTAACTTGGCCCTTTCCAAAAATAAATATATTAGGACACTAAGCTTACACCTTAAATGAGGGCAGAATAAATATGAATGAAGTGCAAGCTCCTGTGAGGAGCAGTACATGCAGAGGATGCACTTGCTTGTGTGGTGTGGCCTGGTGTAACAGAAAGCCACTGGAACCGCACAGTGCCTCCTCACAAAGCCCGTCCTGGGTATGATGAGGAAAAAGAATGACACATAGCTTGGCCAGGCTGCTGGAACCCATGTTCCAGTGGCATCTGGAGTTCACTGTATTTTCTTTTTTCTTTTTTTTTTTTTTTTTTTTTGAGACAGAGTCTCGCTCTGTCACCCAGGCTGGAGTGCAGTGACGTGATCTCGGCTTTCTGCAACCTCTGCCTCCCAGGCTCAAGCGATTCTTCTGCCTCAGCCTCCCGAGGAGCTGGGATTACAGACACCTGCTACCACGCCTGCCTAATTTTTGTATTTTTAGTAGAGATGGGGTTTCACCATGTTGGCCAGGCTGGTCTCGAACTCCTGACCTCAAATGATCTGCCTGCTTCAGCCTTTCAAAGTGCTGGGATTACAGGCATGAGCCACTGTGCCCGGCCAGTTCACTGTATTTTCTAACAATTTCCAACAGAAAGCACAACAGTGACATTTCCTTACTGGTCACTGCTCCCGTGCTGTGAGGCCTGGAGCTGATCAAGGAAGCTTACACATTTCCCGGCTTGCACAGATGAACTCTAGGGTTGCTAATCTGGGGACGTGGATTCCTTCAAGCTCTTTGTGATGAGAAGGATTTTCATCCTCCTTTCCTCACTGCCGATCATGCGGTAGAGAGAGCACCTTCATTTGAATGAGAGCTTCAGTTTCTGCTTGAGCCTCAAGCCCTATTTCTGAGCCCTGCTCCTATCACACACGTCTCCAATCTGCAGTAATGCTCAAAGAAACAGTCTAGAGCTGGGTGCCAAGCTCCGACAGCAAGAATAAGCCCTACCTAGTTATGTATGATCAGGAGATCTTCCAAAGGATGTAGGCGAGAGGAAAAAGCTTATTTTACCACCATGCAGACAACCCATCTAAAATATAACCCAGGAAATTATAGCTTAACAATATTCTGGATAGTATCAAATAGATAAATCCTTCAACCAAAAGCAAATACAGTTCCCTTGAGGAAAAACAGATGTGAATGTTGTGGTCTATTGGCAATAAATAAAACAGTACCATTGGTGCTATAAAAACAGACAATCAGCATGACATTTAATGGAGTTAGTTATTATTGCCTCTATTTAGTATCATCACAGATTACTCATCGCTGCCATGAAGTCTGTAAAATGTGTGACTACCTGATTCCTGGGCATCTAGGACAGGGTCTTTTAACCTGTCAAGTCAGTTTCATTATGGCCAATTTTCTAGCAGAGGTTGGGGATGGGGAGAGGAGAGCTTTGATTTTTTTGTGTGTAGAAGAACTTTCCATAAGCCTGTTTGGCTCATGGACATATTTTACAATGTAACCTCCCTCAGTCACTCAGAGGGGATCAAGAAGGGCCCCCTAAAACCAGGAGGACAGATCTAGTTGGGCAGCAAAATCTGGCTATTTCTAGAAATGCTCCCTCTCCCTACAACTGAGCAGTTGTCCCCTACAAGCCACTAAAGCCCCCAATCTTTACCTGTGAACCCATCTCCTGACTCTGTGGAATGCCTGCAGAGGCATGGTAGGGAACAACCATTCAGATGTTGATGAGCCATGCTAGGCACGTCTGTATAAATCATGGCCATGCATTGGGATGAAGAAACTTTACTTTGGAATCTGTTTAATGTAGACTCTCTCTTTTTTTTTTTTTTTTTTTGAGACGGAGTCTCACTCTGTTGCCCAGGATGGAGTGCAGTGGCGTGATCTCAGCTCACTGTAACCTCCGCCTCACAAGTTGCAGCAATTCTCGTGCCTTAGCCTCCTGAGTAGCTGGGACTACAGGCATGTGCCACCACGCCTGGCTAATTTTTGTATTATTAGTAGAGATGGGGTTTCACTGCGTTGGCCAGGCTGGTCTTGAACTCCTGACCTCAGGTGATCCACCTGCCACAGCCTCCCAAAGTGCTGGGATTACAGGCTTGAGCAACTGCACCCGGCCGACTCTACCAGAAACTTTTCTTCCAATATGAAGGAAGCATGGAGTGTAGGCTACAGTCACTTAATGATCCTTCCAAGTTCAGAGTCATGATAATTCAGGCAGCTCAGCTCCACAGGAAGGCCCAGAACCACACAGCCCAGGCAGTGACTGAATTCTTTCTAGTCACCAGTGGGAGGGCTGCCTGCCTGTGAGGGACCTCTTATTTTGTGTACAGAATTTATGTTAGACAGTGTCCTGCTTCCTAAAGAGCAGCAGGGATGTTGTCCTGAACGGATGCAGGATTGCCACAGAAAGGATGAGGGGTCATGGGGTTGGGGAGGACAGAAGCATCCTTGGGAAAGGTTCTGCTTTGCCAGTCTGGCTAGAATCACCTGAGACATGAGGATGCTCTCCCACTTTCTACTTGACACTCAGCCTACCGTCTTGCTCTGCCACTACTAGCTGTATGACCTGGGTCATCCTCTCTGGGCCAATGTTCTCATTCATAGAACCAGGGATAACACATCTACTTCAGAGTTGTGAGGAGGCTTAAGTAAGAAAATATGTGTGAGAGCCCCTGCTTTTATAGTAGGCACTCAATAAATGTTGAATGAATGAAAAAGCATCTCATATCACAAACTATAGGATACTGGGTTAAACAAAGTGGCTGCTGGGGCCAGTGCTAGACTCCCATATCCAAGGAGAGAGGATCTGTCTCCTCTATCTCTAGGCTTGAGCAAACAGCCTGGAGAGCTGGCAATGCCTCCTCCTGGGTCTGACCATCTGCCTCTGTGGGATGTAGGAACTCAGCCCAAGTGCGATGACACCAGTGATGATACTGAGGGGAAATGACCGAAGGGACATTCTCTGCGTTCTATGATGGAGTAGGGAGGCTTCGTGGAGGAGATGAGGCTCGGTCTTGCATTATACCTTCACCCCGGCCCCTGCCTCCAGATGCTGCTCAGTAGTTTTAATTTCTGGACTCTCTAAAAGAGAGAGGGTTAAGGAAATAAAGGAATCTCAAATCAGGCAGTTTGCTAATGCTACTAACTGAGCAGAGAATGGAATAATAGAAAACTATTGACTACAATAGTTTAAATTTCTCCATATTCCCCTAGAAAATGGAAAGCTGGGCAGGAACATGTTCCAAAGGCTAAATCTTGGTGGAGATGACGACTCTAATGAAGGGAGAGGTATAATTCTTGGTAGACAGTGTAAATAACTAATATTAAGCTTTGGCTAAGCCTAGGAATGCCTGGTTCTTAAGACTTCACTGAAGAAGGGAAGAAGGAAGAAAACATGGATCTGCTCTGGGATGCCCCGAACTCCATTCATATAGGCAGGGTAGGCATGGAGCAGGGAGACAGAATCCAATGCCTTGCCATTAATTTAACTTAGATGAACTACTCCTGGCCCCTGGAGCCACTCCCCAGGAAGGATCCTGTGAAGACACATCTGGCTCTCGTGCCCATGCTCCTGCCACTCTGCCTAACCAATGAAGATAGCAAATAGTAAAGTGTTTATCATTACCTAATTTTGTATTATAAAATGGAATCAGGAACATAAATAGGAACAAGTAGCAAAACCCCAGCCCTGCGTAGGACCATTATCCTCTCAGCCACCTCTGCGTAGGCCAATGAGTTTGGAAAGTTTCTCACAGTTTTCAAGTTTCAGCGACTCTGCTTTCTGTTTCAATCGTTCATCTCTGTATAATCCTGCCAAATTTGTCAGCTCTGACTCTGAAAGATAAAAGAGGTAACCAATTCATTAAGAGCTGAACTCCTTTGTTTCATTTCAATGTTTCTGGAGTCAAAGCTCCTTTTACTTCATTTCAAGCTTTTTCTTACAATTAAATATAAGAAACATTTACTCATTTATTCATAAAACACGTCTTAGGCACTAGACCAGGTGCGGAGGATTAAAGGGCACCTGTGACCCGGCAGTCCAACAGTATCTGTGCTCTCTTATAAAACCACTGGACTTAGTTCTTACCAAGAAAACATTTGGCACCAGACTTAGGAAACCTGCGCGTGTGCAGTGAGACCGCCCTATAGCCTCCTACAAACGGGATTCCAACAGCAGCTGGGAGAGAATGGAGTCCAGTGGCCTATTCCTGGCATCTGAAACAGACAGCTGCTTTATTCTTCTCCTGCATTGCTGCATCATAACTCACATGTGCGAAGGCACACAGAGCCTACTGCTGCTGGGTGTGCGTCTACAGAAGGCCAGGGCACTACTGGCGCTCTTCATTCCCTCACCACACGTAGGGTCCCCAACTCAAAGGCCAAAGGCAGCTGGGCCTTTCTAAAAGTTGAATCATCTGGATCCAGTGACCTTTGTCTCCTTGACTAAATTAATTTCATTTTCTCTTTATGGTGGAGAAGGTCATTCTATTTTTAACCAGAATATAATCTCTGCTGTGTTTCCTGACTCAGCGGTGGTTTGGCTGCCTCTATTTTTTATTCTTTTGTGAGGTTTCAGACATATTCAGGGAGGAATGCCTGAAAAGCACCTTTAGAGACGTATTGCATATTAACAGGATGGCATGCTTGGATGTGGTGTGTGGCTTCTGAAAACCTCCGACAGCAGGCAGCTACTCAATGTTTAAAGGACCAGACTTGTAAAAATGCTATTTTAATTGTTTTGAAATATGCCTATCTATTCTTAATCATCTTGCTGACAGATTTTGTTTTTCTTGGTGGAACGAAAGACACCTGTCTGATTGATCAGCAAACTGCCTGGAAACGGAATTATTATTTAGCCAGGGGGAACAATGGGCATTGCTTTCTGAATACGTTTCTATCAACACAAAACACTGTCTGGCATTTCTGCTCACAATGATGCTATTTACCCCCAAGTAAGGCCCAAAGTGCAGATTAAGTGCAGGACTCCAGAGTGAGGGGTGGATATGCATAAAAACCCTCCCTCTACAATGGAGGCCGCACAGCCTGGGCTCTAGCCCAGCAGTTGCTTGGCAAGCAGTGGGTCTCCCAGGCTCCAGAACAATGTGCTCTCCCTGCTCAGTGAGGGTGCCTGCAGCGCCTGCTAGCCAGGGCTTGCCTTGGCGCAGTCACCCTTGCAGGTGATGGGGCGTCATGGAGGATCATGGGCCATATTCAAATGAAAGCTCTCTGCTCCTGCATCCTGCCCAGGGCTCGGCACTAACTCCAATCTCAGGCTACTTTGGCATGTGGGTAACCTCGCCCAAGAGGCCTCTGTGAAGTCAGTCTATGCCTTTAGTCCTCTGGAGTCACAGTTACACCAGTATTGAAACAGATTCTGTGGTTTTGCTTTTCTTTGAAATGATTTCCTTAGGTTTTCCATTTGCTCAGCTTTTCTAAATGCCTCATTCCCTGAAATCTTGTTCCAGGAAATATTAAGGGCTAGTGACTCTTTATATTTTCTACATTGAAGGCCACTTCAACAAGCTGATGAAAGATAACTGCTTTTCTCAAAATATCACATTGCTTTTCACAAAGTTCACTGAAACCAGCTCAGAGACCCCTGCTCCGGAGCAATGACCTTGTACAAGGTCAGTGTTTCAAGGAACCATGTCCCACATCCCCACTACCAAGCTTAGAGCAACTTCTCTCCAAACTGCCAGTGAATCCTTTCATCCTTCAATGAACAAAGGGTCAACTTGAAGAATATGCTACTTTTGACAAATTCTGTTAATATTCAATAAATTCTAAGTAATTTAAAAAAATTTTGGGGAGTGGCAGTTTCCAGAGAATACCTTTTCTTCTTAGCAGAAAGTTCCCCTTCCTCTGAATGCCACTGTAACAGATGGACAGAGCATTGAGCCTTAAAGATAAACTGACTCAGGCAAATTGCCAAGAGAAGCAAGACCCAGAACCTCTCCTAAGGTTCTCTGCAAAAGAGCCCAGATTGGTCTCAACAGCTGAAAGACCGCAACAGATCCCAACTGCCCTCATGATCCAGCCGCATGAGATGGTGCTACATCCAGTCTACAGTGCAAAGCCAGGTAAAGCCAGGACTCCACCAGAAATTAGGCACTTTCTATGTGCCAGACACTGTGCTAAGAGTTACACCCATACCATCTTCCATAACCCACACAACCTCTCTAGGAGGAAGTGGATTCTATCCCCATTTCAAAGCCTAAGCTTCTACCCACTAGGTTATCCTGCTCAAGGGTGTGGAAAGAAGTGCTCCTCTGTCAGCCCGGGCCAGGAGCTCAGCTCAGCTCAGCTAGGCCAAGAGGCAGTTTCTGCCTGCTACTTTCATCCAGCCCAGCCTAGTGGTGTGGCCACTTGTCCTGGCATCAGGTTTACTATCTAGATGCAGCTGTGAAGAAGTAAACAGGACAATTAGTGTTTATAGTAAGGGATTACTCATAAAAGTTAACCCAGATTGGCTGGGTGTGATGGCTCACGCCTGTAATCCCAGCACTTTGGGAGGCCGAGGTGGGAGGATTACCTGAGGTCAGGAGTTCGAGACCAGCCTGACCAACATGCTTGAAACCCCGTCTCTACTAAAAACTACAAAAATTAGCCAGGCACGGTGGCATGCACCTATAGTCCCAACTACTCAGGAGGCTGAGGCAGAAGAATCGCTTGAACCCGGGAGGTGGAGGTTGCAGTGAGCCGAGATTGCATAACTGCACTCCAGCCTGGGCGAGAGAGCGAGACTCTGTAAAAAAAAAAAAAAAATCACCCAGATTAAGCATTCTAAGGAAGAGCAGAGAAAATAAATGAACCAAACAAAGATTTAAAAAGTCAATGGCTAACCTTGCTAAAAACAGTTTGCATTTGGTATTTTGCCAAGAGTGAACTTTGTTCTCAAGTGGGTTTATTTTTACAACCTCCAAGTGCTAAATTTAACCTTGTTGGCTGCACTTGCTGCTGGATTCAGAGGGCAGATGCTGCTTGTTCTCAAATGGCACTTCGGTTGTGTGGAGGCTCTGCATAGCTGCTGTACTTAAATGCCAGAAATAGATTTTTAAGGGGTTTGTGCTGATAACTGCCATTTGGAACTTGTGGGTACACGCATCATGCTTACTCACTGGATTTTTTTTTTTTTTTTTTTTTTTTTTTAGGTGGAGTCTCGCTCTGTCACCCAGGCTGAAGTGCAGTGGCATGATCTCAGCAGACTGCAACCTCCGCCTCCCGGGTTCAAGAGATTCTCCTGCCTCAGCCTCCCAAGTAGCTGGAATTACAGGTGTGCACCACCACACCCAGCTAATTTTTGTATTTTTAGTAGAGATGGGGTTTCACCATGTTGGCCAGGCTGGTCTCGAACTCCAGACCTCAGGTGATCCACCCTCCTTGGCCTCCCAAAGTGCTGGGATTACAGGCATGAGCCACCACACCTGGCCACTCACTGGATTTTTATTTATACCTGGAGAGTGCCAAAGCTCTGAACTAGGCCTCACGGGGATGGGGACAAAAGCTTAGAAACTACCTCTGGTGCAATCGTTACCATGAGCTCTTTGCTTAATTCCAGCATCTTACTACCACAGAGGAAGACGTGAGGCAGGGGGGTGTTTGAAGAATGTGAAATGCAGATTTTCATCCAGTTCTTGCAGAAAGCAACAAAGTCAAAGCCCTCCCAGGACCCAGACAATGGGGATTTTCAGGACATGCACTGGCTTTCACCTGATTTGGATCCATGTATATACTGCCTTTTTATTGAGACAGGATCTCGCTCTGTGGCCCAGGCTGGAGTGCAGTGGAGTGATCACAGCTCACTGCAGCCTCGATCTCCCAGGCTCGACCTCCTGAGTAGCTGAAACCACAGGCATGTGCTGCCACACCCAGCTTATTTTTATACTTTTTGTAGAGATGGGGTTCCCAGGCTGGTCTCAAACTCCTGGACTCAAGTGATCCTCCTGCCTCGGCCTCCCAAAGTGCTAGGACGATAGGCATGAGCTACCATGCCTGGCCTATATACTGCCTTTTAGTATGAGGCCTTTATCCTGCTCTAAAATTCTTTCCTGATTTTTGATTCTTGTAAAATCTAGTTTAGCAATGGGGTAGAGTATTTCCTGAACCCTCAAGTGTTTTTCAATAAATTGGAATTTCCTCTTCCTGTTTAATTTCCTCTTATATCCCAGAATCATTGCTCACCAACTTCCTAATGCACCTTGACAGAACAGTGGGACTTTGCCCTACAGAAATAGGGGGCAGAGACCAGGTCCCTAAGGGTGAGCTAGGACACTAACCCTGCTGTTGTTATTCACAATCCTCAGCATTTTCATTGTTTTCTACTCCTGAGAATCCTCTCTTCAAAAGACATTTGTTGAGCACCTGTTGTGAAGCAAGGACTGTGCCAGGACCCTGGGACACAAAATTAGTAAGACCAAGTTCTTATTCCCAGAGAGCCCATAGTCTCGCAGGGGAGACTGACATATATCCCTGGAACTCTAACACTGTGTGATTGGTACTATGTTAGCAGGCTGAACAAAGTGCTTTAAGAACACAGAGGAAGGAGAGCTTAATTTGAGGGCGGGGTTGGGAGGGTGTGATGGTCAGTGAGGGCTTAGCAGCACTGTGACCGGAAGAGCTAATTTTATCAGACTCCATTAGGTATTTAATGATACTCAGTAATAAGGCTTTAGAAATGAGTCAGAATTTGCTTTTTAAACATGAGCCAAAACTTCAGTTAAAAGGGTAGCTCCTGAAAAATAAAAAAGAAAATAAAAATAATCAAAACCAAGTTTTAGAAGACACAGTCACTAATGTGGTGTGTGTGTGTAGAATTCAAGTGGGACCAAAGGTGAAGCTGTTGGCTGAGACGGGGCTACCCCTGCTGCAGACACTCCTAGTAACACTTGCTGGAGCTGTAAGCCAGTGGCAGACGCTGTCATCCCCACTGTCTCCAGAGAGGGAAATAGGGGGGAAGGCCTGCCACACCCAAAGGGGGAGACCCAGGGGGTCACTTTTGTGGTCACAGTGTGGCCACAACCAGCTGGAGGTGAGGGTAGGGGACACCTCATTCCATACCAGAAACCTCTAAACCTTTGTTCTGTTTCAAAAAGTTAGGCTGGCTCGATCAGATTTCCCTCTAGGGAGTGTGGAATTGGGAAACTGTGGACCAAATCAGCGAGCACCAAGAACTTACGGAGGTGTGTGCTGCAGAAAGGGGCACTGACTGGTGAGGCTGGGGAATTTGAGAGAGTGATAAGCAGGGTGGCAACCACTGTAAACCATGGCAAACAAGGTTATGAAAAAGGGAAGCTGGAAGAAAGAAAGGAAGGCAGCTGGTGGGGAGAGGAGAGGGGGAAGACGGGCAGAGAGAGGTAGAGACTCAAAGAGAGACAGACATACAGACAGGTGACTAGTGCCACCTAAATTCCTAAGATTTCCAAGTCCTGGCCACATGTATCCTGTCAATAAATTTCCCCTACTTTTTTGTAGTATCCTGAATGGCCTTTGTCCTCTGACTCTGTTCACATAAACATGCGTAGCCTCAAACAAGAAGAGAGGAGGGATCAGGAGGCTGGGGGTGCCTCCTGCTGGGAACCACAGCCACCAGCTAATGCCCCTTTTACAGCATCTTACTTTGTTGTTTCTCCTTCCAACAACTACTCTGGATATAATCAATGTAATCCTTCTCTATTGTTTTCTCCAGGTCATGCAGAGAAGCTCCTCTGTAGGCCTTGTCAAAGTTTTTATCCACAAAGTAAGGCACCTGCAGGTTCTGAGTTTCTCTAGAAATGGTGTAGCCCAAGGTCCTGAAACAAGGAGAGAGAGGCTCATGTGAGCTCATAATATTTGGCAATATTACTCTTAGCACTGCCCTCACAGATATCATCATCATCATCTGCTCATAGAGCAGAGGCAGATATCATTTTCTAATATACCCAACACTTCTTATTTCCCTAGCAAAGTTGTAAGTATAACATCATCAAAACTGTATTATGTAAGCAAGTTCATACTATGAATTCAGCTTCAGCATAGTTTATTCTCTTAAAGGACTCACCTCTCTTATACTGCTCTCTGTGCTAAAAGTAGAATGCTGAATGCTTAAAACAAACAATTTGTATGTTGTGTAGGATCTAGTATAGTACCTGACAGAGTAGGCTATTATAAATGCTGGTTGAATGAACTGATTATGTTATATAGCAAATTATTTACAAAAAAAACAGATAGCTCACACCAACCTAGAAGCAATATTTTGGACATGACAAAAAGTACTTCGCACATAGCTGCTAACTGAGAACTTCAAGGAACTCAGACAAAAGATTTCAGTGATGCTTTAGAGCTAACTCTCTGTGGGTCCAAGACATCCAAAGGTATCTGGTGCTCAGCAACATTAATAAGAGTACTGAGCTGAGTAATTCTAACCGTAAGGAAACATAGAAGGGACCTCAAACTCAAGTTAAAACAATGTGACAGAAATGGTTTTCTTCAAACTGGACAAATTCTACATTAAAGGGGCTATATTTTATTTGGCCTTTTTCTGGCCCTCTCCTTTGATCCTCTCTAATTAGAGTAAGAGCTGAAGCCATGACTGCTCTCCCCTCACTCTAAGGTTTTGGGGGAGCTTACAGAGCAGGTCCGTACTTACCCCGCTGGCCTCACAAGAAAGAAAGCTAAAGTGCCATATGGAAAAACAAGAGAAGCTGGGAAACAGAGGGAATCAGGCCAGTGTGGCCTGATGGCAAAAACCTCTCTATGAAGGCTAGGTGCAGTGGCTCATGACGGTAATCCCAGCACTTTGGGAGGCCAAGAAAGGTGGAGGTCAGGTGTTTGAGACCAGCTCAGCCAACATGGTAAAACCCAGTCTCTACTAAAAAATACAAAAATTAGCCAGGTGTGGTGGCACATGCTTATAATCCCAGCTACTCAGGTTGCTGAGGCATGAGAATCGCTTGAACCTGGGAGAAGGAGATTACAGTGAGCCAAGATTGCACCACTGCACTTGAGCCTGGGAGCCTGGGTGACAGAGCAAGACTGCTTCGAAAACAAAAACACCAAAAAAAAACCTCTCTTTCAGCCTCTCTGTAAAAGGAAAATACTAGCCGGGCGCGATGGCTCATGCCTGTAATCCCAGCACTTTGGGAGGCCAAGGTGGGTGGATCACCTGAGGTTAGGAGTTTGAGACCAGCCTGGCCAACATAGTGAAACTCTGTCTCTACTAAAATATAAAAATTAGCCGGGTGTGGTGGTGCGTGCCGCCTGTAATTCCAGCTACTCAGGAGGCTGAGGCACACGAATTGCTTGAACCAGGGATGTGGAGGTTGAAGTGAGCCCAGATTGCACCACTGCACTCCAGCCCAGGCGACAGAGTGAGACTTTGTCTCAAAAAACAAAAACAAACAAAAAAGGAAATACTGACCTGGATTGACCTGGAATGATGGTCTTGTCTACAGTGATCACTGACAAAGACTCTTCCTGTTATATATTGTCTAATAAATTCTACTTTTAAAAGGTTTTTTTCCCACTAAATTATAATAATGAATAATAATTTATTATTCATTATTAACAAAAAAGATAATCTAGTGATTCTCAAACTTCAGTGTGGACCAGAATCATCTGGAGGGTTTGTTAAAACTCAGACTTCTGGTCCTACCCCCAGAGCCTCTAATTCAATGGATATGGAGGGGCCCTAGAATCTGCCTTTCTAACATGTTGCCTGTTGATGCTGATGATGGCTGGTCTGGGGACCAAACTTTGGGAACCGAATCAACTGAAAGAATTAATTGAAGAAATTTTTTAAAATCCTATCAGAGTTTATAATCTACATGCAAAAAGCATTACAAGGAATTTCTCTATTTTCAACAAAAACAAAAAAATTGAAAATAATCACTTGATCCCCATTATTAATACTATGCTCTGAGACCCACAAGGTCCAGCAATCCTATCAACAGCTTAACAGAGTCTTTCTAACTCTACCATGGTGTGATAATGAGTTCATCTAAACCTTAAATTCTACTGATCCTTCAAAAACCAGTTACTGCTGTTCTGCAGCTTGACCAGATGATGTCACTATATAACAAGAGAATCTATTTCCCGAGGCACACAGGAGACTGCCTCAGTATTTTTGAGTCTCAGCACCATGACTACCCAGCTGTTCCTTTAAACATCAAATCGGTGTTTTCTACAGCAAAAGGTGAAATGAAATGTTAGTAATGTATCAGCAAAACCTTCAAGTCTTTCACCCCCAGACTGTCACTGAGAAAGATTTAGAAATATCAGACTTACGATTTATAGAACAGACTATATGGGGGATTAGTAGCCAGCAGCTGAGTAATGACAGATATAATCACAATCACAAGAACTGGAAGTAGCTGAATAAATGCAGAATACGTAGTCTGAAAAAGAAAAAAAAAATAAAAACTTGCTGTAAGTGTTCTTTTTTTTTTTTTTCTGTCACCCAGGCTGGAGTGCAGTGGTGCGATCTCGGCTCACTGCAAGCTCCGCCTCCCGGGTTCACACCATTCTCCTGCCTCAGCCTCCCGAGTAGCTGGGACTACAGGCACCCGTCACCATGCCTGGCTAAGTTTTCGTATTTTTAGTAGAGACAGGGTTTCACCGCAGCCAGGATGGTCCCGATCTCCTGACTTCGTGATCTGCCCTCCTCGGCCTCCCAAAGTGCTGGGATTACAGGCGTGAGCCACTGTGCCTGGCCTGTAAGTGTTCTTTATCAATATAAAGCTTATTGAAAATAAGATAGTTGCCCCAAAGAAAATAACAAATTATCAATGCACTGCATAGGAGGATCCACAAAGCCCCAGGCTTTTCTGGGAAGGCTGTACTTTCAGCTGAGAAGTACAGGTTGGGCAGTCCTAATCAGAAAATTCAAAATCAAAAATGCTCCAAAATCTAGAACTTTTTGAGTACCAGGATGACACTTAAAGGAAATGCTCATTGGAGCATTTTGGATTTCCATTTTTTTTTTTTTTTTTCGAGACATGGTCTTGCTCTGTCACCCAGGCTAGAGTACAGTGACACAAACATGGCTCACTGCAGCCTTGACCTCCTGGGTTCTGATGATTCTCTCGCCTCAGCCTCCTGAGAAGCTGGGACCACAGGTGCACACCACCGTGTCCAGCTAATTTTTAAATTTTTATAGAGACAAGGTCTTGCCATGTTGCCCAGGCTAGTCTCAAACTCCTAGGCTCAAGCAATTCTCCTGCCTCAGTCCCCCAAAGCGTTAGGATTACAGGTGTGAGCCACAGCACCCAGCCTCAGATTTTCAGATTAGGAATTGTCAAATGTATAATGGTATAATGCAAATTTCCAAAATCCAAAAAAAAAAAAATCTGAAATCTGAAATACTACTGGTCCAATTTACTTCACATAAGGGATATTCAATCTATACCAAATAACCTTTACTCTCTCTGCTGAGCAGGCTGAAGGAGGTCCAACAACAACCTGGATTGACACCCAGTAATCCCCCTGCAGCCCCATTAATAAGACCTATGAAGCAAACATCTCTAGGTAAACCTGCCCAGACTGTGCCTCTTACAGGAGTGGGGCTCTAGGAGCCAGGTTAGCATTATGCTTGGCCACAGCTGATTGGACTCAGGGGACATCTAACTCTGGCAGAGATAATCACATTTTCTCTCCTAGGAATTTGGGGTTGAGACTCATCACCCTTCACTTCTGGTCATCACTTTAAGGAAGAACACATACTCTCAGGCACTGTAGACTAGCTATTTGCAAGGGGAAGTAGAACAAGCAAAGCTGCTTGGTGAAAACAAAACAGAGGCAAAGAGTGGCAGGAAAACTGGAGACAATCTGGGCCCAAAGAGTCCTGCAGAGCACAGCTGCTTGGGAGCCTGACAGTATCCCAGTTCCTTGTTCCTGTCTGTCATGAGGCCCAGCTGTGCTTCTTGTCCTTGAGCTTCATGAAACTCTTTTGATCCCTTACCTTAAACCCCCTTTAGTTCTAAATATTTTGAAGAGGATTCCTATTTTCTGCAGCCAAGAAAATTTTGAAGCCGGAGCGGTGGCTCACGCCTGTAATCCCAGCACTTTGGGAGGCCAAGGCAGGAGGATCACTTGAGCCCAGGAGTTTTTGACCAGCCTGGGAAACATGGTGAGAACTAATCTCTACAAAAAATGAGCTGGGCATGGTGGCACGCACCTATAGTCCCAGCTACATGAGAGGCTGAGGTGGGAGGATTGGTTGAGCCCTGGAGTTCGAGGCTGTAGTGAGCTGTGTTTGTACTGTTGTACTCCAGCCTGAGTGACAGTGAGACCCTCTCTCAAAAAAAAAAAAAAAAAAAAAAAAAAAAAGCCTTGATGAAGTCAGCCCCACAGGATTGCTGAGATCCTGGGAGAGCCACCCAAGAATGCGCAGAGGGAGGGGATACCATTCTGCCTATTTAGGCCAATTTTCCAGCTCTTCTCACCATTGCTTTTGCTTTCCTAAAGCACATCTTTCCTAAAGCAACATATCTCAAGTTCAACTTCTAAAACTTGACCATGTACCATCAAGGTTGGCCAAGTACAACTGTTTATGGGTAGCAGCGCTCCTCCCTCCCTAGGTACCTGAGGTTTCTCTTCTTCCTCCTCCTTCTGAGTCTGTGTCCTCTCATGTCGGTGCCGTCGACGGTAATAGTGAGTGTCATCTGTCACATTTGAAAACATATGAATATTTCCTGGAAAAGAAAGAGAAATACTTGGTATGGGATATGGCAAACACTCCTTCCCTGTCTTTTTCTTTTTTTTTGGAGATGGAGTTTCACTCTGTTACCCAGGCTAGAGTGCAATGGTGTGATCTCGGCTCACTGCAACCTCTGCTTCCTGGGTTCAAGCAATTCTCCTGCCTCAGCCTCCTCAGTAGCTGGGATTACAGGCACCCGCCACCACACCTGGCTAACTTTTGTATTTTTAATAGAGATGGGGTTTCACCATGTTGGCCAGTCTGGTCTCGAACTCTTGAACTCAAGTGATCCACCTACATTGGCCTCCCAAAGTGCTGGGATTACAGGCGTGAGCCACTGCGCCTGACCCTTCCTTGCCTTTTTCAAGGTCCTTGTTCCCAGCTAGGTTTGATAAGGATAGAGTATTGGCCTATTTTACCCAGTAGAAAAATAAGACAATAAGCAAGCCAAGTGAACCAGCTGGAGCTAAAGCATGCTGAGCTCTCCTGACTTCATTTAAATAGTCCTTTGCAACTAGTGAGAGAGAACCCCGAAAGGCTAGAAGAGAGAGAGCATTTGGGCCATGAATCCTATTTGGCATGTTCACGTCTGCTTCCGTGCCCAATACCATATTGTGTCACTGGTATCTTTTAATAGCAACTCATAAAATTCAATTTACTTCCTGGGTATTGAATTATACCAACTTCCAACTTGCTGGGGGGTACTTTCCTATCTTCTATCTTTGCAAGTGCTATTTTATAATAATAATAATAGGCATTTTGTTACTTATTTATAAGGCACTTAAAAATATCTAATCCTCACAGTGACCCTGTGAAGTAGGTATTATTAACAGCCCCATTTTTCAGGAGAGGAAACAGGGTCAGAGAGACTAAATGATTTGGTCAAAATTATGCACAGCTGGAGGCTGGAGACTTGCCTCAAACTCCTGCTCAACTGATTCCAGATCCTTGCTGTCATCATACCATTGTACCTCTATTCAGATTTTCAAACAGGAGCTTGCTGAGAGCCATAAATAAAGAAATATGTTTAAGAATGATAATTTGGGGAGACTAACCTGTAGGAAAATGTCCTCCAAAGAAGACGTTGAACAGCTCTTCTGGAGTGATGTCAGCTTCAAAATCCCTGTAATAATTATAAGGTCTGGCTCGAGGGGCAGTGAAAGTCACCTGTTCATCTCCGTATTCATCATAGCGAAGTCTCTTATCAGGATTACTCAGGACTGCAAATGCATTTCCTATTGCTGCAACCAACAAGAAGCAGCACATGAGGACACAGTCTTTGCTATGGCTGAGAGTGATCGCAGCAGCAGTGACAAAGAGCCTAGAGGTGACTCGTGCTGGACAACTTCGCAGGGGCCCAAGAAGAAGTGCTTGGGCCTAGAAAGTTCTCCACAGTGCTTGCCCTTCAGGTTTTCCCTGATCGCCAGAAACAACAGCATTGGAATCACAGGAATTAAGAACTACTGCTGAAGTGAGATAACTCCCAATCAACAGTCCTGGAGTCATCCCAGCTGTCCTAGAAGTTAGGAAGCCCCCCTCAGTTTGGGTTCTCAGTCACCACAAGTCCCAGGCATGTTGGAGAAATGTTCTCCAACTGGTCAGCACTCTTATTCATAAAAAATGTGTTCTGGCCAGGCACAGTGGCTCATGCCTGTAATCCTAGCACTTTGGGAGATTGCAGTGAGCTGAGATCATGCCACTGCACTCCAGGCTGGGCAACAGAGTGAGACTTCATCACACACACACACACACACACACACACACACACACAAAGAGTGCTCTTTATTTAAAAAAATTTTTTTTTGAGATGGAGTCTTGCTACATTGCCCAGACTAGTCTCAGATTCCTGGCCTCAAGTGATCCTCCCACTTTGGCCTCCAAAAGTTTGGGATTAGAGATGTGAGCCCTGCATCTGGCCAAAAAAGTGTTCTTATTTCACTTGAGTGCAATAGTTTATGTTGGAAACAGTTCACACATCGGTAGTGATACTCTAACTTGTAGTCCAAAAAATTTCCTGAATTCTCTCTGAAACAATCTTCCTGCTTGACTAAAAACAAAGTCTTCATCATAGTCTTATTTCAGTTTACTTTAGACAATTATTTTCTGAAATTAAGAAATGTATTTCCAATGTCTCAAGGAGGGTTCAAAGGCTGAATAGTTACATATGTTTACCAACATGTCTCCTTTCTATGTACAAACGTGCAAAGCTTGCCCAATTTCATTTAAACATACAATCAGTAGCACCAATCAATAGAAACCTCAAAAAAAAAATCTTTTAAGGCATCCCCCACTCCCTACCTGTAATTCAGTCAACACTGTCAGAAACACAGAAAGAGTATTTCTTCATGATTCTTTTACCTGGGGAATTGTTAAATGTTTGCCTTGCCACTTTGTTACTCACAACTCTCTATATACATATGTACATATGTACTGTAATAAGTCTACATTTATTTTGCTGAACCATTTGAAAGTAGGCCACAGATATTATGTCACCTTGCCCCTAAATACCTCAACATATATCTCCCAAGAAGAAAGACGTTCTCCTGTGTGATCACAACACCATTATCACAGCTAAGAAAATTAACATCAGTCCATTATCATCCAATGCATCCATGCAAGATCAAGTATAGCATTTAGTTTCTTTTAATCTAAAACTGTCCCCACCTTTTTTGTTTCTCATTATGTTAAATTTTTTGGAAGAACAGATCAGTATTCTTGTAGAATGTTTCATATTGATTGTTTCCTCATTATTAGATTCAGGTCAAACATTTTGGCAAGAATACCCCATAGATGACAACTACCTAGCACTCAATGGTTTTAGCATTCACTGATGATCTTTGCCTGAAACAATGACTTGGAGTGCAGTGGTGCAATCACAGCTCACTGCAGCCTTGACCTCTGGCTCAAGCAATCCTCCCACCTCAGCCTCCCAAAGTGCTAGGATTACAGTGTGAGCCACTGCGCTCAGCCTGAAGAATATATTTCTTAAAATATCATGGAGGATGGGCACAGTGGCTCACGCCTGTAATTTTAGCACTTTGGAAGGCCTAGGCGGGCAGATTACTTGAGCTCAGGAGTTTGAGATCAGCCAGAGCAACATGGCAAAACCCCGTCTCCACAAAAGATACAAAAATTAGCCGGGCATGGTGATGCTCACCTGTAGTCCCAGCTACTCAGGAGGCTGAGGTGGGAGGATCACTTGAGCCCGGGAGGTGGAGGTTGCAGTGAGCTGAGATGTCGCCACTGCACTCCAGCCTGGGTAAAATCAAGTGGGAGCTATGCTGATAATCACTATTTAAGAGGTGTGGCAGGGGGAAAAAAACCCTCCCTATAGCCTTATAAAACAACTATGGGGAAGGCTAAAAGCAACTTATTATGACCAACCATGACAAGGGCACCATTGAGCATTGGTTCAGGATCAGACCTTTGAAAGCATCTGTTGCTCCAGGAGCACAGTTCTTGTCAGGGTGAAATTTCAGGGCGAGTTTTCTGTAAGCTTTCTTAAGCTCTTCGTCACTGGCATCTCGAGAAACTCCCAGAATTTCATAGTAATTTCTGCATTTCTTGATCCTAAAAAAAATCACAAGCATGTATGTCTACAAAGGCCCCTTTTGTACAACTAAGTGCAAGATAATACATCGATCCTCCCTCCCATCTGTGGGACCCAAAACAAACCTATAAGAAAATTAGTGCACACGTTAATGAAACATTCAAATTCATTCTCCCACCCAGAACTTAATGCCTTTCAAAGTACTTTTACATCTACTATTTATTCTTCCTATATCCCTGCAAGTGAGTAGAACAAGTATGCTAATCCTTACACCAAGGTTCAGGCTAAGATCCTGAGAGATGAACTACAGGACAGCAAAGCCAGAAGAAACAGTTAATCACCCTGTTTGTTTATAATTTTTTCTCTCTTTTTCCTATGGCTATCTTTTTAAACTGTGTTTTTTGTTTTGTTTTGTTTTTGAGACAGAGTCTTGCTCTTGTTGCCTAGGCTGGAGTGCAATGGTGCGATCTCAGCTCACTGCAAACTCTGCCTCCCAGGTTCAAGCAATTCTCCTGCCTCAGCCTCCCGAGTAGCTGAGATTACAGGGATGCGCTACCAGGCCTGGCTAATGTTGGTATTTTTAGTAGAGATGGGGTTTCACCTTATTGGTTAGGCTGGTCTCAAACTCCTGACCTTGTGATCTGCCCACCTTGGCCTCCCAAAGTGCTGGGATTACAGGTGTGAGCCATCGTGCCTGGCTAAACTGTGTTTTTAAAAAGTTAACATACACATGATAGAAGAAAAAGAGCCAACAGAACTAAAGTTTATACAGTAAAAATTCTCTTGCTTCATCATTCCCTGTCCCCCAGTATCCCACCACAGGGACAACCACCATTAGAAGTTTTCTGTGGCTCCTATGTACAGAGAGTACAGGTATAGTCCTCTCCATTTTTTTTCTTGCTTAAATGGAAACATAATTACTTTTCTACATCTTGCTTAAAAAAAAAAATTATTTTGGGCTGGGCATGGTGGCTCACACTTGTAATCCCAGTGCTTTGGGAGGCTGAGGCAGGAGGACTGCTTGAGGCCAAGAGCTTGAGGCCAGCCTGAGCAGGATGGTAAGACCCTATCTCTGTGAAAAATTTTAAAAAGTTAGCCAGGCATGGTGCCTTGCATCTGCAATTCCAGCTATTCAGGAGGCCAAGGCAGGTAGATCACTTAAGCCCAGGAGTTTGAGGCTGCAGTGAGCTATGATTGTTCCACTACACTCTAGCCTGGGCAACAGAGCATGATCCTGTCTCTAAAAAACAAACAAAAACCAATTTATCTTGGAGATCAATCCTTAACATATAGAGATGAGAAGTATAGAATAATAGTTTAGACTAGACAGTAGTTTAGATTAGAGTGGCAGTTCTGAATTTTTGATCTCAGCAATGTTTTACACTCTTAAAAATTACTGATATGCATGGTACAGGAAGAGAAAAAAAATTACTGAAGACCTCAAAAGAGCTTTCATTTATGTGACTTCTATCAATCCACATCTATTATACCAGAAATGAAAACAAAAAATTTTTAAACAGTGCTAATGTAATTACATGTCATGTAGCCTCTCAAAAACTCCACTGTATAATCATGAGAAAATTAGTGAAAAAGACAAGTAACATGTTTGTATCATTATGACTAAAGTTTTAAACTTGCAGACCTATCCCCTAAAAGGGTCTTGGGATTCCCCAACCACTCTTTGAGAACTGCTGGATTAGAGATGAGCTCTGGAGTTAAAATGCCTTGGTTTAGCTTTGATTTTGCTGTGTACTTAACCTCTATAGCTTGGTGTTATCTTCTGAAATGGGCTAATAATTATATTTCACAGAGTTGATATTGTGATTAAATAAAGTCTTCATCAAAGTGCTTGAGAGAATTTAATACTAAATAAATATTACCTAGTATTATATATCTACCTCTTTTTTTTTTTTTTTTGAGACAGAGCCCAGGCTGGAGTGCAGTGGCACAATCTCGGCTCACTGCAACCTCTGCCTTCTGGGTTCAAGTGATTCTCCTGCCTCAGCCTCCCGAGTAGCTGTGACTACAGGCTTGCATCACTACACCCAGCTAGTTTTTTGTATTTTTAGTAGAGACAGGATTTGACTATATTGGCCAGGCTGGTCTCGAACTCTTGACCTCAAGTGATCCACCTGCGTTGGCCTCCTAAAGTGCTGGGATTACAGGCATGAGCCACCATGCCTGGCCTACCTCATTCTTTTTAAAATCTAAATATTACTGCATTGTATCAATGTATAATATATACATCACCTACTAATTTGTATTGAGAAGGTCTTCAGTCTTTTGCTACTATATAATTCAGTAAGGCAGGCAGAGATTTGGAGCTTTGTTGGGAAATTCATCGTAAGTCAGTAACACAGGTTGGACTCTTAATACAGGGTCTGGGCTGTCAGCAGGTCCCTTCCACATGAGCTGCCCATGGGGAGTCTTTGAATCCCCAGCCCAGTTTCCAATCTCTGCTTCCGTGGCAGACACTCAGGACTCCCTCTCCTAAATTTACTATTTGTCTAATAACGCTTTATTGAGAAATAATCCACGTACCATAAAGTTCACCCTTTTAAAATGTACAATTCATTAGTTTTTAAATACATTTATAGAGGTGTGCATCTATCACCACTATCTCATTTCTGGACATTTTTATCACCCCAAAAAGAAACTCTATACTCATTAGTAGTCACTCCCACTTCTCCCCCAGCCCCTGGGACCCACTAATCTACTTTCCCCTCTATAGATTTGCTTATTCTGAATATTTTACATAAAAGGAGTTATATAACATGTAGCTTTTTGTGTCTGGCTTCTTTCACTTACTGTAATTTTTTCAAGGTTCATCCATGTTGTAGCATGAATCTGTTCATCCGTTTTTGTTACAAAATAGTATTTCATTGTATGGATATACCCCATGTTGCTTGTCCATTATCAGTTAATGGACATTGGGTTGTTTCCCCTTTGGGGTCGTTATGAATATTGCTATGGACATTCATGTACAAGTTTTTTTGTGGAAGTATATTTATATTTCTCTTGGAATATACTAGGAGTAGATTGCTAGGTCAATAATCTTAACTTTCTTCTGAACCTTAAGAGGAATTGCCATATTGTTTTCCAAACTGTCTGCATTCCTACCAGCAATGTACAAAGGTTCCAATTTATCTGCTTCTTTATAAACACTTATTATCCACCTTTTTGACTATAGCCATTCCAGTGGGTATATCTCATTGTGGTTTTGATTTGCATTTCCCTAATGACTAATGATGTTGAACAAGTTTACATATGCTTACTAACCATATATATATCTTCTTTGTACATATATGGAGGAATATATAGGAGGAATGCCTATTCAGACCCTTTGCCCATTTTTCCAGTTGGGTTATTTGTCTTCTTATTGTTGAGTTTTAAGAGAACTTTGTATGTTCCAGATAAAGTCCCTTATCAGATATACAGTTTTTAAATGTTTTCTCCCATTCTGTGGGTTGACTTTTCACATTCTTTTTTTTTTGAGATAGAGTTTCACTCTTGTCACCTAGGCTGGAGTGCAATGGCATGTTTTCGACTCACTGCAACCTCCTCCTCCCAGGTTCAAGCAATTCTCCTGCCTCAGACTCCCAAGTAGCTGGGATTATAGGCACCTGCCACCACACCCAGCTAATTTTTGTGTTTTTAGTAGAGACGGGGTTTCACCATGTTGGCCAGGATGGTCTTGAACTCCCGACCTTGTGATCCACCTGCCTCGGCCTCCCAAAGTGCTGGGATTACAGGCGTGAGCCACTGCACCCGGCCATAGAACTTTATTATTTTTTTTAGAGACAGGGTAGGGTCCCTGTCACCCAGGCTGGAGTGCAGTGGCACGATCATATCTCACTGCAGTCTCCAACTCCTGGGCTCAAGTGATTCTCCTGCCTCAGCCTCCCAAGTAGCTGAGACTACAGGCATGCACCATAACCCCGAGTTAATCCAAAATAACTTTTTAAAGGCAGTCCCTTAATGGCAAAGTACTTCCTGACTTCACGAAGAAAATATCAATGGAGCCAATCCAGAAAAAGGGCTCTCATTGCCCAGGCCTTCTTGCTGTACAACCAAAAGGCTGGCAGCTGGTCTTCATCTTTTCCATTCAAGGCTCAGGGGTTAGCAGCTTTATATATAATGGCAGCCCCCATCATAAACTGAACTGCATTTGCACAAAATAGCAGAGTTAGCCTATCCCTTCCTGCCTTATATCCTGGTGCTCACTTCTCGTCCTTACTAATACAATGTCCTTTGTGACATTTCTTTTCCAGAATAGGGCACTTTTGTCTGCACTAAAAAGTTGATGAGGTAGGGCTGGCCGCAGGGTTCACACTGTAATCCCAGCACTTTGAGAGACTGAGGTGAGTGGAAGCCTTGAGCTCAGGCATGCAATAAGTAATAATCACATCATGGACTGTATGCCTTTCTTATAGCAGTCCTGCACCCATATAAAAGCTTCATTTTCAATATGAGATGAAAAGGTATTTTGCAAAAAGTGCAATGTTTTCATACCTGCTGGCATTAAGTGCAGGTAGATCACAAGGCCAGGAGTTCAAGACCAGTCTGGCTAACATGGTGAAACCCCGTCTCTACTAAAAATACAAAAATTAGCTGGGCGTGATAGTGGGCGCCTGTAATCCCAGCTACTTGGGAGGCTGAGGCAGGACAATCGCTTGAACCTGGGAGGTGGAGGTTGCAGTGAGCCAAGATTGTGCCACTGCACTCCAGCTTGGGCGACAAGAGCAAAACTCCACCTCAAAAAAACAAAAAACAAACAAACAAAAAAAACTGGAGAACTGCAAGAGATCACTTTTTACTGCTATACATAATTTACTCAAGAGACAAACTGCTCACAAAGAGATGATTAGCATCATGTGGCATTTTAAGCAGATACTCCCAATACTTGAGGCTCAGCAAAATAACAACAGGAGCTGACTACAAAATTATTACAGTAGTACAGTACTACTGTTAATTTTATGCAGTTGTGATTAATACTGCACCTGTATGTTTACATTTTTCTCAAATGCAAATGGCACCATGTAAAGTCTCTTAAGTGTTTGTGAGCATATGTTTTGATAGATTTTCACTTTTTATAATAGATTTGTGTATATTTTATGATAGTAAATGATAAAATAGACTAGAATCTAGATATATTTTATGCATTCATATAATTTTCTTAATTTTTTTGATATGTCCATGCTCCATGGTTTGTGAGATGATGATGATTATTATTATTATTTGAGACAGAGTTTCGCTGTTGTTGCCCAGGCTGGACTGCAATGGCACAATCACAGCTCACTGCAACCTCTGCCTTCTAGGTTCAAACAATTCTCATGCCTCAGCCTCCCAAGTAGCTGGGATTACAGGCATGTGCCACCATGCCTGACTAATTTTGTATTTTTAGTAGAGACGGGGTTTTGCCATGTTGCCCAGGCTGGTCTCGAACTTCTGAGCCCAAGTATTCTTCCTGTCTTGGCCTCCTAAAGTGCTGGGATTACAGGTGTGAGCCACTTTTTCAAATTGTTGCAAATCTAAAAAATTTTTCCAATGTATTTATCTTTTAAAATTTACATATAAAAATCCATGGTTCAAACTGATGCCACTCAAACCTGTGTTGTTCAAAGGCCAACTGTATCTCTTTTTTTAAACTATTTATTTATTTATGTATTTATATATAGAGACAGGGTCTTGCTTTGTCACCCAGGCTGGATTGCAGTAGGGTGATCATAGCTTACCTCAGCCTCAAACTCCTGGGCTCAAGGGATCCACCTGCCTCAGCCTTCTGAGTAGCTGGGATTTCGGATGCATGCCACCACACCTGGCTAAATTTTTATTTTTAGTAGAGACAGGGCCTCGCTATGTCGCTCAGGCTCGTCTTGAACTCCTAGCTTCAAGAGATCCTCCTATCTCAGCCTCCCAAGGTTTTGGGATTACAGGCATGATCCACCACACCCAGCCTCAACTATATTTTCTTAATTTCATTTTTTGATTGTTCATTGCTAGTATATAGAAAAATGATAACTTTTGTATATTGATCTTATATCCTGTAACTTTGTCCAACTTGTTTATTAGTTCTAAAAGTATTTGTGTGTGTGTGTGTGTGTGTGTGTTTGTGTGTGTGTATTCATTAGGATTTTCCATTTACAAGATCATGTCATCTGTGGATGTAGTTTTACTCTTCTTTCCAATTTGGATGGCTTTTATTTCTTTTTCTTGCTTAAATGCCCTGGCTTGACTCTCTAGTACAATGTTGAACAGAGTGGCAAGAGTGAACAGACATACTTGTCTTGTTCCTGATCTTGGTGGGAAAACACCTAGTTGTTCACCTTTATGTATGATGTTAACTGTGGATTTCTGTAGATGGACTTTATCAGGTTGAGGAAGTTCCCTTCTATTCCTAGTTAAGTGTTTTTATTATGAAAGAGTGTTGGGGCTGGGCGCAGTGGCTCACATCTGTAATCCCAGCACTTTGGGAGGCTGAGGTGGGCAGATCACAAGGTCACGAGACCATCCTGGCCAACATGGTGAAACCCTGTCTCTACTAAAAATACAAAAATTAGCTGGGCATGGTGGTGCGCGTCTGTAGTCCCAGCTACTCAGGAGGCTGAGGCCAGAGAATTGCTGAACCTGGGAGGCAGGGGTTGCAGTGAGCCGAGATCGTGGCATTGCACTCCAGCCTGGGTGACAGAGCAAGAATCCATCTCAAAAAAAAAAGAGTGTTGGATTTTGTTAAATGCTTTTTCTGTACCTATTGAAATGATCATGTGATTTTTGTCCTTTATTCTATTAACATGGTATGTTACATGGATTGACTTGTGTGTGTTAAACAATCCTGCAATACTGGGATAAATCCCACTTGGTTAAAATGTATAATACTTTTTACATTGCTGTATTTGTTTTACTAGTATTTTATTGAAGATTTTAAAATCTATATCCATAAGGGATATTGGTTGACAGTTTAGACTTCTCATGATATTTTTGTCTGGTTTTGTTTACAGAGTAATACTGGTCTCAAAGAATGAAGCCAACTGGGCCTGGACTTTTCTTCATTGGAAGTTTTTTTTTTTTTTTCAGACAGGGTCTCCCTCTGTCACCCAGACTAGAGTGCAGTGGTGCTCACAGTAGCCTCGCCCTTCCAGGCTCCATCAATCCTCCTACCTCAGCCTCCTGAGCAGCTGGAACTGCAGGTGTGCACCACCATGCTCAGCTAATTTTTGTGGGGTCTTTTTGTTTGTTTTTTATTGTACTGATGAAGTTTCGCCATGTTGGCCAGGCTGGTCTTGAACTCCTGGGCTCAAGTGATCCTCTCACCTCAGCCTCCCAAAGTAATGGGATTACAGGCATGAGTCACCATGTCCAGCTAGAATTTTTTTGATTGTTAATTAAATCACCTTATTTGTTGTAGGTCTACTTGGCTTCTCCTTTTTTTTTTCTTTTTTTTGGAAATAAGGTCTCTGTCACCCAAGCTGCAATACAGTGGCACTATCATAGCTTACTATAACCTCAGATTCCTAGGCTCAAGTGATCCTCCTGCTTCAGTCTCCAAAGTAGCTGGGACCACAGGCATGTGCCACCATGCCCAAGTATTTTTTTTTCTTTTTTTAGAGATAATGTATTGCTATGTTGCCCAGGCTGGTCTCAAACTCCTGGTCTCAAGCAATCCTCCTGCCTCAGCACCTCCAAAGCACTGGGATTACAGGTGTGACCCACCATGCCTGGCCTCCATTTTTCTTGAGTCAGTTTCAGTAATTTGTGTCTTTCTAGGCATTTGTTGATTTTATCTAGGTTATCTAATTTGTTGGCATACAATTGTTCATAGTATTTAGATTGGCAGGGATATCCCTCTTTCTTTTTTTTTTTTGTTTTTTTTTTTGAGAGACAGGGTCTTGCTCTGCTGTCCAGGCAGGAGTGCAGTGGTGCAATTACGACTCACTGTAGCTTTGACCTACTGGGTTCAAGCAATCCTCCTGCCTCAGCCTCCCAAGTAGCTGGGACTACAGGCTCGTGCCACCACACCAAGCTAATTTTTGTGTATATATATTTTTTGGAAGAGAGGGGGTTTCACTGTATTGTCCAGGCTGTCTAGTTCCTTAAGGTAGATTAGGTTACTGATTTGGAGGCTTTTTTTAAAAAAATAAGCATTTAGAGCTATAAATTTCCCTCTAAGCACTGTTTTAGCTGCATCCTATACGTTTTAGTATGTCGTGTTTTCATTTTCACTCATCTCAAAGCATTTTCTAGCTTTCCTAGTGATTTATTCTGTGACTTGCTTGCTTATTAGGAGCTTGTATTTAATTTCCACATATTTGTGAATTTCTCAAATTTCCCTTTGTTTTTGATTTCAGAGAACATACACTGTATGATTTCAATCTTTTTAAATTTACTGAGGCTTGTTTTATGACCTAAGATATGGTCTATCCTGGAGAATATTCTATGTATCCTTAAGAAGAAAATCATTCTGTTGTTGTTGAAAGAATGTCCTGTAGATGTGTGTTGTGTCTAGTCAGTTTCTGCTGCCTCTCTTAAAGTAGAAGCAGGGCAGTCAGTTCATGTTATACCCTAATATTCCACTTCTACTCAGTCTTCCCTCTGAGGTCAAGAAGCTAGTATGCTTCAATTATCATCATCATCATCATCATCATCATCATCATCATCGGTCAATACTTACATAGCACATCCAGGCACTCTTCTAAGCACTTTCCATAAAATCACTCATTTAATCTCACCACATGCTCACCTTTGTACCCCAAGCAGCTGTTCCTCACTATACGTGGAGTTCCCCTCACTCTGCCGGGTCTGAGTCCACTCATTCTCAGACTTCTTTTCCTTTTGTGCCTTCATGCAGTTACAGCAGCCACAGGGGTCATGACTCTCAGGAGGTGTGTCTTCTGGGTATTTGTTTCTTCTAACTGCATCAATGTAAGCTGCAAAACAACAGCGCCTCCATTAGGTCTCCATCTGACGCTGAAAATCAACTTTGCAACCTGCCTTAGCTCTCTGGGAGGCTGCTCGTAAGCATGAGAAGGTAAGCATGATGGCCAGGGCTAGGGATGTCATGCTGACTTTTAAGCATTCATACAAAGCTGAATAAACATGTTTCTCTGTGGTCCATGGCCAGAAGAGACACTGCTCGTAAAATAGTATTTTTTGTTGCCGTGCCTCCCACCCCTAAAATTTAAAGTAGAGAGGAGTTCAATTCTTTTATACTAACAATTATAGAACTAATATATACCAAGGAACTTGGCTAGAAGATCAAGGGGGCGGATGGGTAAGACCTACTCCTGACCACAAAGAGGTTAGTTTAATGCAAGCTTGTCCAACCCGCGGCCCACAGGTGGCATGTGGCCCAGCACGGCTTTGAGCTCAACACAAATTCGTAAACTTTCTTAGAACATTATGAGGGCCGGGCGCAGTGGCTCACGCCTGTAATCCCAGCACTTTGGGGAGGCCAAGGCGGGCAGATCACGAGGTCAGGAGATCGAGACCATCCTGGCTAACACCGTGAAACCCCATCTCTACTAAAAATACAACAAATTAGCCGGGCGTGGTGGCGGGCGCCTGTAGTCCCAGCTACTCGGGAGGCTGAGGCAGGAGAATAGCGTGAACCAGGGAGGCGGAGCTTGCAGTGAGCCGAGATCGCGCTACTGCACTCCAGCCTGGGCGATAGAGCGAGATTCCGTCTCAAAAAAAAAAAAAAGAAAAGAAAATTATGAGATTTTTTTTTTTTGCATTTTTTTTTAAGCTCATTAGCTGTCATCAGTTAGTTATTTAGTCGTCAGTTAGTGTATTTTATGTGTGGCCCAAGACAATTCTTCCAACGTGGCCCAGGGAAGCCAAAAGATTGGATACCCCTAGTTTAAAGGGAGAAGATTCAATAACAACACCTGCAGAATGTAAAGAGGGTCATAAGCAATACAGTCAAAAGGGGCAGAGCACTCATGTCTTCTCTGGAGGACCTGGGAAAGGCTTTAACAACATCTTTCTTCCGCTTAACATCCCTCAGCTACCTCCACCAACTGCTCCTGGACACTCTTCCTCTAAGTCGGCCTGGCTAACTCCGACGCATCCTTCTTGTCACCATTTGTAACACTTTCTGCAAGAAACCTTCCTTGACAGCCAGTCTGCGTTAGGTGACTTGTCAGTTTGCTCTCCAAATCCCCGACCTTGCTGTGTAGCCCAGGCGTTTTGTATTATTCGCCCGTTTTGTAATTGGTTGTTCAGTCGTCAAACTCTCTCAGTGGGCTGCGAGTTTTGTGAGCTAAGGGACCCATGTCGGTCAAATCCCCACTGCAGAATCAGCATTATGCGGGGCACACAATAGGTATTGGATCAATATTTTTTGCCTGACTGTAGTGTGGAAAAGGCTGGTCCTGATGCCGGCTGGAGCGACATGATCAAACAGGGACTGAAGGTCAGGTGGCCCAGTTAGGTGAAAGATAAGGGCCAGGTTAGCAAGCTGCGGAGAGACCGCAGCACCCCACGGGCCCTCCAGTCACCCTGGCACGGGCGGGGCCTGACAGCTGCGGTCTCTGGGCGGGGCACGGGCGGGGGCGGGGCTGGGGGGCCGAGGCAACAAGTCGTCACCGGTGACTCTGGGCTCGCGGTCGGTCCCCAGCTTCCCTACCCCAACCGCAACCCTACTCAGGCTCAGCATCTTTTCAAAGGCCTCTATCCATCACCTCAGACCCAGGATCTCAGCCCTTGTGCGTCTTCAGGATCCTCATCCCTGATCTCTCCCGAACGCCGCCCTATCCCTCCTTCAGGCGGGGACCTAGTACCTTCCGTCCAGCGCTCCCCGCTGCCCAGAGTCGCCGCCATATCGGTTCCCAATCAGCAGGTCCGCCAAGCCTCCCCTGCGCCCGAGGCTGAAAGAGAAGGGGGCGCGGAGCGCGGGGTACGCTGGTCATTGTAGTCCAGTCCATATGAGCTGCCGGGGCACTGGACTACAACTCCCGGCAGGCTCTGCGCCAGAGGCCGCGGGAGATGCAGAGAAGTGCTCGACCTTCGTCAGGAGACCTGTGGAAGAGTGCTGCTGCTAGCTGCCTCATTTATATGAGCTTTCCTCATTTATAGAGCTGGGATAGTGGCTTCGGCCCTGCCTAACCCTAGGGACATCCAAGGAGGGGCGACTGAAGTCCTTCCTGGAAAGGGCTTCGCAAACTATAGGCTAGAGGGTGACAGTATGACTATTATGCTCCTCAGGGTTGTCTTTTTGAAGCATACGCTAATGCCTGTTCTGTGCAGTCAGTGGTAGGCCCTGGAGATTCAGAGATGGGTTTTGGGGATGCCGAACCCAGCCTTTGGAAGCTTGAGTCAGGAAAATAGAAAAGTGATGTAGATTTATGGGGTTGGAGGGCAATCTCAGTATGCCCCATATTGCCCCAGCTCCTCAGGCACTGGACATCAGAGGGTATCGGGGTGGAGCAAGAAGATATGGAAAGGTATTGGGGCCGGCATTAAGAGCCTCCATCTTTGCTGTTCCTGTCCTTCCTCCAACCCATCCTACTCCAACACCCCTCTTGACACTTTTCTCCTCTCTTCCAGTCTAGTTGTCTCTTTAGCCCATTCGTTTCTTTTCTGAAGGACCAGACATTGAGATTAGTAAAAAGGAAATGAGGAAATAAATATTCTTGCTGTTCCTCATCCAGGTATGGATGGAACCTAGCAAAGAATAAAAGCAACACTTTCTTCATAGGTGGATGGCTACAGTTCATCCCCAAATAAAAAATTACCCAGAATTCACTGAGGTCTTACCCAAGAAGACCAAATCAATCATGATATCAACTAGCACCTACTTAGGCAGTTGGGGAGAGATATATATTCCTGGACATAAACTTGGAAGGGTAAAAGCACCAAAGGGCATGCAGTTCCAGCCCTTGCCTACATTCATGGCCCTGGCATCACTGACATCATGCCCACTTAAGAACTCAGAGAACAGCTGGGCACGGTGGCTTATGCCTGTAATCCCAACACTTTGACAGGCCGAGGCAGGCGGATCGCAAGGTCAGGAGATGGAGACCATTCTGACCAACTTGGTGAAACCCCGTCTCTACCCAAAATACAAAAATTAGCTGGGCATGGTGGCGTGTGCCTGTAGTCTCAGCTGCTCGGGAGGCTGAGGCAGGAGAATCGCTTGAACCTGGGAGGCGGAGGTTGTAGTGAGCCAAGATCGTGTCACTGCTCTCCAGCCTGGGCGACAGAGGGAGACTCAGTCTCAGAAAAAAAACAAAAAACAAAACTCAGAGAACAAGGCCTTTCAAGTGGAAAAAGCACTGGCCTAGAAGTTGTATAGATGTTATATTAATAGCTGGGGTTTTGCCACAAATCATTGCGTGATCCTGAACATCTCCTTTTTCCTTCTTCTTTGGCCTCAGTCTCCTCACCTATAAAATGAAAAGGTTGGATTCAATTAGTAGTTTTGTTTGTTTGTTTTTTGAGACGGAGTCTCACTCTGTCGCCAGGCTGGAGTGTAGTGGCGTAATCTTGGCTCACTGCAACTTCTGACTCCCTGGTTCAAGCGATTCTCCTGCCTCAGCCTCCGAGTAGCTGGGACTACAGGCACACGCCACCATGCCCAGCTAATTTTTGTATTTTTGGTAGAGAAGGGGTTTCACCATGTTGGCCAAGATGGCCTCGATCTCCTGACCTCGTGATCCGCCCGCCTCGGCCTCCCAAAGTGGTGGGATTACGCGTGAGCCACCTCGCGCAGCCTCAATTAGTAGTTTTTAAATTGAGGAATCCTTAAGGCTTAATGTGCAGATGTCTCTGGAATCTTCTTTTGAGGAGTGGGAGTGGGGAGGAAGGCATAGCAGGGAAGGCACTAGCACCTCACCCTTCTTCAATCAAAGAAGCTCTGCTTTTTTCTGTTTTGTATTTTGTGGTCTACTAAAGGAATGAAAACCCACGTGTTTGAAAACTACCAAACTAGTTGACCACTAAAGGCTTGTGTCATTTATAATATCAGTTTCTCCTGGAACACTTAAAGTCAGTGTTCTTCCCTCACCCCCACCCCCATAAGCACTGAGAAAGTAACAGTTGTCCAGAAATTTGGTCATTTTCACTTAATTTAGGAGGAGGAATTTAGCATAGTGGTTAAAAAATCTGCATAGGATTGCCGTAGGATATAATAAGATAATGCTTGTAAAGCTTTTAGCACCTCATCTGGCATGTAGTGTGTGTTTAATAAATGCTGGCCACTGTTATAGACTGGCTCAGAGGAAGAGAAACCATTTTTTATGGTTTGACATTGTAAATTAGGAGCAAAGGGGTGTATATGGGGTATATCATAAGGTCCTGGATATAACTAACTGGACCCCATTCCTGTCTATCTGGCAATCATTACTTGCAAATAAGACAAGAAGCAAAACACTGCCAAAAAGGGCTGGGAAGCTGCTTGTCCATGCACCCTAACCCCTGAATCCAGCCACTACAACTGGTGATTTTCTCCCTTTCAGAAAGAGAAGAAGATGGCAAAAGTGAACTAGTATGAGAAGGTTTTGGGTCATCCTAAATCCAGTGAATTATGGATGTCCTTAAACTTGAGAGGCAAAGGAGGCCCCAGAACCATGAGATGAGTCAAAAGCTCAGCTCTGGGACACTGGACCTATGACAAGCTAACTAATCCACGGAGCAGTGTATTCACAGAAGGCTGGATCCTGATGGTCCCACTTGTGCTCTGCAGCTGAGGGACCTGATAAGGGACATCCATCAGGTGGTTGAATATAAAAAGGAAGTTCTTCTGGTTTGGGGAGGCTAGACCACCTGCTCTAGAAGATGGACAGCTGAGGGTGGGATGGACCTTGGAGTCCAGGGGCACAGCAAAAAGGTCTGGAGGTACTACCTGGAGATGTTAGAATACCATGAAGTCAGAGGTGTTTGGCTGAGGGTGGGCTGTTAGAGCACTGTAAGAATTAACTGGATTGAGAGGAGCAACTATGAATTATGAGACTATCTAGGAGCAGAGCCTAGGCTCAAGAGTACTGGAAAAGATTTGGGAAGCTGGGGCTTCTTCGCAAATCTTAGCTGCTGTCTGGTAGCTAAGCATCCTCTCTCCTCATGCTCTGAAACCTTATATCCCCTTCTTTTCCAGACTTCTTTTCATTTACTTCTAGAACAGTAACAAAAATGGTTTAGCATTATGACCTTCTCAAATACTGCCAAGTATCCACATGTATTCTTCAGTTTGTTTACACCTCAACTAACACTTCTGGATGAATTTTTTTTTTATGATCGCATCACTTGGACTAACGCAGAACTCTAAAGCTCAACATTGAGAATACTTCTGTGCCAGTTTTTGCTTAAACTCATCAACTAGTCAGCAAAAATAATCCTCACTGTGAAGTTCAATTTCTGTGTTTTGTAAAAGAGGAAGCCGTGGGCCCAAAGAGTACAGGATGGAGATGCCAGTCGAAAAGGACCCGCAGGAAAAGTGAGAGGGTAACTGTGAAGGAAATAAGGGAAGAGAAATTGGGGTCTCCAAGGCAGTTCTCAAAGAGAAGGAGGTAGATATGGAAAGAAGTTTGACGAAGAGAGAAAGGAGGACATCCACAAACCCAGGAAAAGACTGGTGGACAGAATCACACAGTGTTTTCCAGCACATTCAAATTTAATAGAGTAGTACTAGCTGGGCTTGGGGAAATTGTGTGCCAGAACTAGGTCAAGGGGGCCTGCAATGATCCTTCATCTGCTAAACCATTTTACCTTAGGGCCAGCTTCAGATTTCTCTCAGTTTTCTCCACTTACTTTATTTTTTTGAGACAGGGTCTTATTCTGTTATGCGGGCTGGAGTGCAGTGGCGCTATCACAACTCACTGCAGCCTTGATCTCTTGGGCTCAAGGGATCCTCCCACCTCAGCCTCCTGAGTAGCTGGGACCACAGGCACATGCCACTATGCCCACTATGCCCGGCTTTTTTTTTTTTTTTTTTTTTAAAGATATGGGATCTCACTATGTTACCCAGGCTGGTCTGGAACTCCTGGGTTCAAGCTATCCTGCCCCCGGGGACTTCCCAAGTGTTGGGATTATAGGCGCCTCCACTTACTTACATGTTGAACTGTAATGGATTCTTGCTGGTGATACTGAGGTTTGTCCTGTGCCCTATATGATTGAGATGCTGCCCCATCCAGCCCTAGAAGAAAGAAGCTGAGTAAATGATCCTCCTGTCCCACTGGGCCTGTGTGTCTGAGCTGGTTTATTGGTTGCCCTCCCATAGGATGAGGGAAGAAATGAGAGAAGGACATTCTGCAGCAAGCCCCCAATCCCTGCCACCTGTTCCTGTTTAAGGACCACGTAGTCCTGTGTGAGAAAAGGGAGGAAGTCATCTTGTAAACGATCGTCATCCTGTTGTCTAGACATGAAGGAAGAGATAGGGTTTCAAGGAAGCTGCAAGGGCTGCAGAAGTCTGCACTCAGATTTCCTGTCAGAGGTGGGGTCTTGGATTTGCATAAATAGTAGGCTCCTCCAGGAGAAACCTCTCTACTAGAGTTTGCTCCAGAGCAGAATTCAGCATTTTATTCATCCTCAACCGCTTCCCAAAGGATAGAGTTGCTTAGCAACAGGAAAATCCACATGGCTCATGTGGTACTGCGGTGTCAGTGTCAGGGTAAAAGCCCTTCAATCTCAAAGATTATTAATACCAGTTCTCTCCCTCTTCCTCCACATATAAATACCTTATGACTAACAGCTTATATATGCAGGTCATTGTTCAGAGTCAGAGGAAAATGTGTGGTTTTATAATGAAGACGTCAGCTGAGTTACCTAGAGTGAAGCCCCATGTCCTTGACCTGATTAGTCCAGTATGATGAGCAGCTGTACTAAGTGCCCATGGCAGGCAGAATAACAACAGCACAAACAATCCTAGAATTGTTATGTCACCCGAGGGGTTCCATCCCAATGGTGGATGTTGGACCAGAAGTGGCTACTAAGTCATATGCTGTTGGCTGTGAGATTTAAGTCAAATATATATGAATTATTTAAAAAATACTAGCCAAGGCCGGGCGCGGTGGCTCACGCCTGTAATCTCACCACTTTGGAAGGCTGAGGTGGCCGGATCACCTGAGGTCAGGAGTTCGAGACCAGCCTGCCCAACATGGTGAAATCCCATCTCTACTAAAAATACAAAATTAGCCAGGCGTGGTGGCGGGCACCTGTAATCCCAGCTACTCAGGAGGCTGAGGCAGGAGAATCGCTTGAACCCAGGAGGCAGAGGTTGCAGTGAGTGGAGATTGCTCCATTGCACTCCAGCCTAGCCAACAAGAATGAAACTCCATCTCAAAAAAATAAAAAAACAAAAAACAAACAACTAGCCAGGGGTGATGGCTCACACCTATAATCCCAGCACTTTGGGAGGCTGAGGTGGGAGGATGTCTTGAGCCCAGTAGTTTGTAACCAGCCTGAGCAACGTAGCAGGACCTCATTTCTACAAAAAATTTAAATAAATTAGCCAGTTGTGGTGGCACACGTCTATAGTCCCAGCTACTTGGGAGGCTGAGGCAAGAGGATCATTTGAGCCCAGGAGTTTGATGTTGCAGTGAGCTATGATTATGCCATGCCACTGCACTCCAGCCTGGGAGGCAGAGACAGACCCTGTCTTCCCTCCCCCCCCAAAATACTGCAGTATTGCTTTCGTAGGTTAGGTACCCCACAAAATAGACTCCGAGACGCTGAGATTTGCATACTAAAGGTTTCTTGGTGAGCACTCTTGGAACAACAGCTATGAGGAGTAAGGGAAGTAGGAATGGGGGCAAAAGAATTGAGGCAAGGGGTCCAGGTCTTCATCCCCACTCCTAGCCCCCATCAGCCAATCATCAACCAGCTGTGAGTCCTCAGCAGCCAACAATCCCACAGCTGGGGAACAAGTGCCTTGATCCTGAAGTGGGACCTGGGTGCTGGTGCCCTACTCCAAGCTGTCTGCTACAATTGCTCACTTCCCAAGTATCTCCACGTTTATTATCCCATTTTACCTAGCCACTAGCCTGTGAGGTAGCCAGGGCCAGGTAGGGCGCATTTTTCCCTGTTAATACACAGGAGAAATGGAACTCCTGAGAATGTGAAAGCCTTGTCCAGAGCTGCCTGCGACTTGTCTCTGGCTCCCACCCAGAGTGATCTCTACTTAGTACATTGTATTCATTTTTTCCTACTTCCAGAGTCTATAGAACTGTGGAATATAAGAATGAGAAAAGATAGTGAAGGCCAAGTTGTCCAGCCAGCTCACTTTAAAACCCGCCAGGCATGGTGGCTCATGCCTGTAATCCTAGCACTTTGGGAAGTCAAGGCAGGAGGATCACTTGAGCTCAGGAGTTTGAGACCGGCCTGGCCAACATGGCAAGAGCCTGTCTCTACAAAAAATTTAAAAAAATTAGCTAGGTGCAGTGGCTCATGCCAAGAGTCCCAGCTACTTAGGAGGCTGAGGTAGGATTGGTTGAGCTCAGGAACTCAAGGCTGCAGTGAGCCATGATTGTACCACTGCACTCCAGCAGTGGTACCAAAAAAAAAAAAAAAAAAAAAGTAAAGATGTAAGAGAACAGGCTTGGAGGAGGGGGACAATTGCACCCAAAGTCAACCTGCAAGTCTGTGGCAGAGCCCAATCTTATGATCAGATTTCCTTCACCCAAGAGCCAGTTTAGATTACCTAGGAAGTGCTGGGCACAGTGTGTCATGCAGGAGCTACAGACATGGGCAGGTTACAGGCCCTGTCCTAGGGGATTTTAGGATACAGTAAGTTCTCTTCTCCTTTTCTTTTTTCCTTCCTTCCTTCCCTTCCTCCCTTCCTCCCTCCTTCCTTTTTCTTTCTTTCCCTCTCTTTCTTTCTCTCTCCCTTTCTTTCTTTTTCTTTCTTTCTTTCTTTTTTTCCTTTCTTTCTTTCTCTTTCTCTTTTTCTCTTTCTTTCTTTCCTTCCTTCCTTCCTTTCCTTCCTTCCTTCCTTCTTTCCTTCCTTCCTTCCTTCCTTCTTCCTTTCTTTCTTTTCTCTTCCTTTGTTTTCTTTCTTTCACGTCTTACCCTGTCACCCAGGCTGGAGGAGAGTGGTGCAATCAACCATGGCTCACTGCAGCCTCTACCTCCCAGAAGCAAGTGATCCTCAGCCTCTTGAGTAGCTGGGACCACAGGTATGTGCCACCACACCCTGCTAATTTTTGTATTTTTTTGTACAGACAAGGGCTTGCCATGTTGCCCAGCCTGATTGATATGGTTTGGCTCTGTGTCTCCACCCAAATCTCATCTTGAATTGTAATCCCCGTAACCCCCAAATTTCGAGGGAGGGATCAGGTGGGTGGTGACTGGATAATGGGAGTGGTTTCCTCCATGCTGTTCTCATGGTAGTGAGTGAGTTCTCACGAGATCTGATAGTTTTATAAGGCAGTTTTTCCTGATCTTGCTCACTCTCTCTCCTGTTGCCTTGTGAAGAAGGTGCCCGCTTCCCCTTCCATCATGATTGTAAGTTTCCTGAGGCCTCCCCAGCCATGCGGAACTGTGAGTCGACTAAACCTCTTTCCTTATAATTACCCAGTATTTCTTTATAGCAGTGTGAAAATGGTCTAATACACTTGTCTTGAACTCCTGCCTCAAGCGATCCTCCCACCTTGGCCTCCCAGAGTGCTGGGATTACAGGCATGTGCCACTACGCCCTGCTCACTAGGTTTCTACAGTCTCATTTTAATAGTTTTAATGAGACAGAGGGGATGAAACTTTTTGTTCTAGCCTGTCTCTCTCATCGCCTTGGGAAGTCCAAATCAGGAAAAAATAGCATATTGTTTTTTTCAGAATGAGTAAGCTGTGTTCTCCCTATGTTCCAAATTGCTAATTAGCTGGTACTTATAAAATTAAATACTCCTGAAAGACACACATGGATGACTCCTCCCTTGATTTTCCCCAAGATTCATTTCCAGACTAGTGTCATGGTAAACATGACTAAGACTAAGAAAGCAGAGACCTCCTTTCTTTTCCTCCTTCTCTTTAAATGACTTTCCAGTATTTCTACAATATTTTATTCTATATTTGGACACAAGATAACTGTTGTAGGGGTAAAGTGGGTGAGGTTTGTGTTGATGAAGTCACAGACCTATCTTCACCGCAAACCTTCCCAGTGTTCAACCCATAGCTAAGACCAAAGTGATGCATGTCTACCCAGGGGCAGGCAGAGGACATTTGCCCTCATCTCATTCACCTCTCCCCACTGGCGTTTCCTAGTCAAAACTTCTTTCTTGGTGACGACTGGTCACTGTTTACAGCCCCTTGTTTCTCTCCTCTATTGGAGTGGTTAGTCAGTCGCCTCAACCCTACTAATAAAAATAAACCAGGTGATACTCTGGATTCTCTTCAGATCATATAAATCTTTCACCTTTTACTAAAGATTCCTGTGGAGAGTTTTTGAGTTTTTAGCTAATTTTTTGAGGCTTTGCTTTAGCAAGGCTAGTATAAAGAAGAAGAAGAAGAAGGGGGAAAAAAAAAACAATGGCTGGGTGTGGTGGATCACACCTGTAATCCCAGCAGTTTGGGAGGCCGAGGCGGGTGGATCACTTGAGGTCAGGAGTTTGACACCAGCATGACCAACATGGTAAAACCCCGTCGCTACTAAAAAAATACAAAAATTAGCCAGGCATGATGGCACGCGCCTGTAGCTCCAGCTACTTGGGAGGCTGAACCAGGAGAACCACTTGAACCCTCGGGAGGCAGAGGTTGTGGTGAGCCAAGATCACGCCACTGCACTCCAGCCTGGGAGACAGAGTGAGACTCCATCTCAAGAAAAAAAAACAAAAGCTACAACAACAAAACCCAGGTGAACCTGATAAAACCTGACACAAAGTCCCTTCTATCGACCATCCAAGTTTCTCAGAGAGCTGCCCATAGGGGCAGAAACCTGCATGTATGTCTGGTCTAGGAAAGAAGGCCCAAAAGCTGCTAGAACATTCTATTAAGAAATGTGCATGGGAGCATAGACCTTAAAAGTAATTAGACTGCAGGCTAGACAATAATTTTAATGCAAAGTAGAAAGTATCAATCCACCTCGTCACTTTCCTTGCTCTCGCTCTGTCACCTCCTCTTTCCTGTGGCTCTGAGGAGGTGGGAGAAGCAGGCAGTATTTCCACAGCAGCTGTCCATATAGAAAAGAGTCTCCCCTATTGGTAGCTTGCTCCCAGATCTGGGGCAATGCTAGTGTCCTTTAGATCTAGGAGCAGACATGAAACAATAAAATAATTTACATGTGGTTCATTGCCTCTACTAATTCCATCTCTTCCTCCTTGTAGTCACAGGGCAGCTGCATCATCCTTGGACTCACAGGGACCCAAAGTTGCTTTTAAAGAACCTGCAAAATAAATGCATAATGGGGAAGGGTGAACTTTTTAGGATTGGCGGGGTACAGAAGAGGGGAGAAGAGCCAGGGTCTTTGAAAGTATCTCCTTTCTGGCCTGAAAGTAGGAGGAGGAGGGGAAAGGTGAATTTGGGGAAGGAAGGCAGGAAACAGAAAAATGTACCTTCTCTGCTGAGAGACTTTGTTTGCCATTATTCATATTGATGTTCTTCATGGAGATAAGGGTGATGCTGTCTTTCTCTCCATTGGCTGTGGAGCAGCTGGGGGAGGAAGGGGGTCTGGGTTAAAGAGAGGAGGAGGGCAGGGCAATGGGGAGTCAAGGAACTGTGAGGTTGTTGAGTCTTAGACATTTTTCTCAAAAAATCTATATTTTGGTGGTGGATCATAATGAAATGAGAATGTGCTTTGAAGACCAAAAGACTGCATTTATTTATTTATTTAGAGATGGAGTCTCGCTCTGTCGCCCAGGCTGGAGTGCAATGGCGCGATCTCAGCTCACTGCAACCTCCACCTCGCGGGTTCAAGCGATTCTCCTGCCTCAGCCTCCTGAGTAGCTGGGATTACAAGCACGTGCCACCATGCCTGGCTAATTTTTGTATTTTTTAGTAGAGACAGGATTTTACCATGTTGGCCAGGCTGGTCTTGAACTCCTGACCTCAAATGATCCAGCCATCTTGGCCTCCCAAAGTGCTGGGATTACAGGTGCGAGCCACTGCACCTGGCCAAGACTTGCATTTAAATTTTGGTTTTACTACCTACTACTTATTTGATCTTTACCAAGTTACAACCTCTATTAAAGCCTCAATTTTCTTTTTTTAGTTTTTATTGAGACAGGGTCTTGCTCTGTCACCCAGACTGGAGTGCTGTGGCACGATCACAGCTCACTGCAGCCTTGACCTCCTGAGTTCACACAATCTACCTGCCTCAGTCTCCCAAAGTACTGAGATTACAGATGTGAGCCATTGCATCCGCCAAAGCCTCAATTTTTTTTTTTTTTTTTTTTTCCCTTGCGACGGAGTCTTGCTCTGTCACCCAGGCTGGAGTGCAGTGGCACCATCTCAGCTCACTGCAACCTCCGCCTCTGGGTTCAAGCAATTCTCCTGCCTCAGCTTCCCGAGTAGCTGGGATTATAGGCGCCTGCCACCGCGCCCAGCTAATTTTTGTATTTTTAGTAGAGACTGGGTTTCACCATTTTGACCAGGCTGGTCTTGAACGCCTGACCTCGTGATCCGCCCACCTTGGCCTCCCAAAGTGCTGAGATTACAGGCATGAGCCACCGCGCCCAGCCTAAAGCCTCAATTTTTAAAATGTATGATGAAGTAATGTCTTGGCTTACACCTATAATCCCAGCATTTTGGGAGGCTGAGGCAGAAGGATCACTTGAGACCAGGAGTTTGAGACTAGCCTGGCCAACATAGTGACATCTCATATCTATTAAAAAATTAAAAATTAGCTGTGCATGGTGGCACATGCCTGTAGTCCCAGCTACTTGACAGGCTGAGGTGGGAAGATCATTTGAGCCCTGCTGGCATCATTGCACTCCAGCCTGGGCAACAGAGCAAGCCTGTCCCTTAAAAAAAAAAGTCTGGGCGTGGTGGCTCATGCCTGTAATCCCAGCACTTTGGGAGGCTGAGGTGGGTGGGTCACAAGGTCAGGAGTTCAAGACCAGCCTGGCCAACATGGTGAAACCCTGTCTCTACTAAAAATACAAAAATTAGTCGGGTGTGGTGGCTCATGCCTGTAGTCCCAGCTACTCAGGAGGCTGAGGCAGGAGAATCACTTGAACCTGGGAGGTGGAGGTTGCAGTGAGCTGAGATCATACCACTGCACTCCAGCCCAGGCAACAGAGCAAGACTCCATGTCAAAAAAAAAAAAAAAAAAAAAGTAATATATACCTTGAATAATTGTATAAAGATTTGAGATAATATTATAAAATATATACCATTGTGTTTGGCACATAATAGGTATTCAATAAGTGGTTCCTAAGCTTAGAGAGAATGTCTTTTTATATTAGAATCTGAATTCCTACACTTTTCATGATGGGGTTATAGAGGCTTAGCCCTGGGGTTGAAGAGTTTCAGTCCATCTCCTGTCATTTGATTGTTCCCTTTCAGGTCTGTCCCTGTCCTGCCCACCCCAGCCCTGGACTCAGAGAAGCCTGTCAGGATTGTATGTGTGTGGTATGTGTGTGTGGTGTGAGGGGTGTATATGTGTGGTATGGGGTATATGGTGTGAGGTGTTGTGTGTGTGTGTGTGTGTGGTGTAATGCATGTGTGGTGTGTGTGTATGTGGTGTGGGGTGTGTGTGGTATGGGGTGTGTGTGTGGTATGGCGTGTGTGGGGTGTGTGTATATGGTATGGGAGTGTTATGTGTCAAGTATGTGATGTGTGGGGGAGTGTGTATGTGTGGTGTGTGTGGTGTAAGGTGTATATGTTGTGTGTATGTATAATATGGGGTACATGTGTGTTTTTTATGTGGTGTGTGGGTTTGTGGTGTGTGTGTGGTTTGGGTGGGTGTGTGGTGTGTGTGTAGTATGAGGTATGTGTGTAGTATGAGGTACAGGATGTCTGCGTGTGATGTGTGTGTGGTTTGGGTGGGTGGGTGTGTGGTGTGAGTGTGTATAGTATGAGGTGTGTGGTGTGTGTGTAGTATAGGGTATGGGGTGTGTGTGTGTGGTGTGGTGTGTGTGTGGTGTGTGTGTGTATGGTATGGGGGGACGTGTGTTGTGTGTGGGTGTGTGGTGTATGTATGTTGTTTGGGTGGGTATGTTGGGTATGGGGTGTGGGGTGTGTGATGTGGGTATGCGTGGTGTGTTTGTGGTGTGTGTGTGGTTTGGGTGGGTGTGTGGGGTATGTGTGTGGGGAGGGTGGGTATGTATAGTATGGGTATGAGGGTGGGTATGGTGTGGGTGGGTGTGTAGGGTATAGGGTGTGGGTGGGTGTGTAGGGTATAGGGTGTGGGGTGTGTGTGTAGTATAGGATGTGTGTATGTGGTGTGTGTGTGTAGTATAGGGTGTGGGGTGTGTGTTTGTGCTGTGGATGTGTGGGGTATGGGGCATGTTGTGTGTTTATGATGTGTGTGGGATGTGTGTATAGTAAAGGGTGTATGTGTGGTGCATGGGGTGTATGTGGTGTGTGGGTGTGTGTGCAGTGTGAGGTATGGGATATGTTGTGTGTTTGTGGTGTATGTGGGGGTGTGTGTATAGTATGGGGTGTGTGTGGTATGTGGATGTGCGTGGGGTGTGTGTGTAGTGTATGGGTATGTGTGAGTAGTGTGGGGTGTGGGATGTGTTGTGTGTGGTGTGTAGGGGTGTGTGTATGATGTGTGGGGTGTGTGGGTATATGTGTACAGTGTGGGGTGTGGGGTGTGTGGTAGGTTTGTGGTGTGTGTGTGTATAGTATGGGGTGTGTGTGTGGTGTGTGATATGTGTGTGGGGTGTGGTGTGTGTGATGTGAGGCCTGTGGTGTATTTGAGGTGTGTGTGGAGGGGTGTATAGTATGGGGTGTGTGTGGTTTGTGGGGTGTGTGTGGTAGGTGGGTATGTGTGTGTAGTGTAGGGTGTGGAGTGTGTGGTGTGTTTGTGATGTGTGTGGGGAGGTATGTATAGTATGGAGTGTGTGTGGTGTGTGATGTGTGGGGTGTGTGTGGTGTGTGGGTGTGTGGGAGGTGTGGGGCATGTGTATAGTATGGGTTGTGTGTATAGTGTGTGATGTGTGGGGTGTGTGTGGTGTGTGTATAGTGTGGGGTGTGGGGAGTGTGGTGTGTTTGTGGTGTGTGTGTGGGGTGTGTATAGTATGGGGTGTGTGTGGTGTGTGATGTGTGGGGGATGTGTGGTGTGTGGGTATGTGTGTGTAGTGTGGGAGGTGCAGTGTGTGGCGTGTTTGAGGTGTGTGAGGGTGGTGTGTACAGTATGAGGTGTGTGTGGTGTGTGGTATGTGGGGTGTGTATGAGATGTGTGGGTGTGTGTGTAGTGTGGGATGTGGGGCATGTGGTATGTTTGAGGTGTGTTGGGGTGTGTTTATAGTATGGGATATGTGTGGTGTGTGGGGTGTGTTTGTGATGTGTGTGTGTAGGTGTGTGTATAGTATGGAGCATGTGTGTGGTGGTGGGGTGTGTAGTGTGTGTGTGTAGTGGGGTGTGTGGTGTGTTTGAGGTATGTGTGGGGTGTGTGTGTGGTGTGTGATGTGTGGGGTGTGTGTGGTGTGTCTGATGAGTGGGGTGTGTGTGTGTGTGGTGTGTGGGTATGTGTCTGTAGTGGGGTGTGGGGTGTGTGGTGTGTTTGAGGTGTGTGGGAGTTTGTGTGGGGGGGGTTGCGTGGTGTGTGAGATGTGTGTCTAGCGGGGTGTGTGGTATGTGGTGTGTTTGAGGTGTGTGGGAAGTGTGTATAACATGGGGGGTGTGTGTGACGTGTGATGTATGTAATGTGTGTGGTGTGTGGTGTGTGGGTGTGTGTAGCGAGTTGTAGGGTGTATGGTGGGTTTGAGGTGTGTGTGTGTGTGTGATGTGTGAGGGTGTGTGGTGTGTGGGTGTGTGGGTGTGTGGGTGTGGAAGGCAGGAAGTGTTGGTTCCCTCTGGGAGTTGGGGTCTGGGTGTTAGAAGATTTTTCTGACGGTCTTACCTTTCAGACAGCCCTGAACTCCCAGGTTTCTGAGGATCTGTAAAAAGCCAAAGGCATAGGTTGGGGCTCACATGCTGTAACTCAGAAGTCCAGCCTTCCTCTCAAAGCCCACTTGGGGACCCTCTGGCTCGTGGAGTGGCAGATGCAGGCTGGTGTGAGCTGGGGCTCTAGCCCTGGGTCTGCCAGCAGAGGGGAAAAGGGTCCCCGAGGGCAGGGCACACACCTTCAGACTCCTTGCTCTTCCGACACTTGAACCTCAGGCTGACCACACCGACTAGGACGATCACCACAACCACCAGGATGACAATGAAGCTGATAACACCTGAACAGAGAAAAGAATGGGGTGAAGGGGGCCAGCTGGGGGGACAAAGGGGCCAACAAGAGTTGTTTATCCCTTCCCAGATAAGTACTTATCCCTTCCCAGATAAGTACTGTGTAGACAGGCTCCAGGAGCAAAGTGAGTTCCACTTCTCTGCTGAACAGGTGAGCTCTCAGCCTGCTGCCCCCTAGCCAGAGTGGGCTCTCCAGCCCAACTCCATCCCTGCATGAAAACATGGAACCCAGCACAGCCAAGAAGAGCTGACTGGGGGGGCAGGGGCCCCCCTCCCACAGGGGTCTTCCTCATCAGCCAGAACCTCCTGGAACAAATGGGTGAGATTTGAACTTGCGTTTCCAGACCTAGAGTCCAATCCAAGTCAATTCCAGGGGTGGGGTTCCCTCCTATGTCCCACCTTCTCCTCCCGCTCTCACCAAATGCAGCCACAGTGAGCACAGTCTCTGACGTGGGGCTGGGCAGGATGGTCACATCTTCCCTCATGCTCAGGCTCATGGTGGTTGAATTGGGGGGAACAGTTTGAAATGTGTCTAAAATGGAGTGGAGTCAGGGGCATCAGCGAAGGGGACTGACACAGGGAAGCTAGAGCTAGCTTCCCTCCCGCTTCCCCCTAGGGAAGGACCGGAATTTATGCTGCAGAGCTAGGAGGTCAGACTGGGCAAAATAGAGCCGTCTGTGTTGCGCCAGGGTTGAGCTGGGAGGAATGTTTCTGCTCAGGCAAGGCTCCAACAAGCCAGGCTGCCTGTTAAGGGGCACAGATTTCCGGCCCTCTTAAAAACTGCTATGTTGGCTTGGTGCGGTGGCTCATGCCTGTAATCCCAGTACTTTGGGAGGCCAAGATGGGTGGATCACTTGAAGTCAGGAGTTTGAGACCAGCCTGGCCAACGTGGGGAAACCCCATCTCTCCTAAAAAAAAAAAAAAAAAAAAAGACCGGGCACGGCGGCTCACGCCTGTAATCCCAGCACTTTGGGAGGCCGAGGTGGGCAGATCACGAGGTCAGGAGTTCAAGACCAGCCTGACCAATATGGTGAAATCCCATCTCTACTAAAAATACAAAAATTAGCCAGGCATGGTGGCGCGTGCCTGTAGTCCCAGCTACTTAGGTGGCTGAGGCAGGAGAATCCCTTGAACCTGGGAGGCAGGGGTTGCCGTGAGCCAAGATTGTGCCACTGCACTCCAGCATAGGCAACAGAGCGAGACTCCGTCGCAAAACAAAAAACAAAAACTAGCTGGGCCTTGTGGCGCGTGCCTGTAATCCCAGCTACTCAGGAGGAGGAGGTTGCAGAGAGCTGGGATCGCACCACTGCACTCCAGCCTAGACGACAGAATAAGACTCCTTCTCAACAACAAAAAAGGTGCTATGTCACCTGTGTCTTCCCTCTTCAACCCATTGTACTTCAGGCCCAATTGCTGTTCCACTTATCTCTCCTCACTCCCCCTTCCCAAATAAGTCTGGGAGAATAAAAAATCTGAGAGCCAAGGGATAAGATGAGAGAAAGGGTCACAGACATCTGCCAACTTCTCTTCAGGTTGAGTGCAGCAGGACATACCTCTGCTTGTGCCTCCGTCTCTTCCACTGCTGGGGACACCTGCGCCTGCACCATGAAACAGCATGACCAAGATGGGGGCATCCCCCAGCAGCTCTTCTCCCTCGCTGCTAAGCAAAGACCAGTCTTCCCTGCCTGAGAGGACTCTAGCCCTTTCTCAGCCTTTTCTGCCTTCCTTTTCCTTCATTTTGGGGTATCCTTCCCCTCCCTCTCCTCTCTGGGTATGCCTTTCTCAGTCTCAAGTCTAAGCTCCTTTTACCTTCATTGTGACCAGGCCCAAGTTCCCGTCTCCACGCCCCACCAAGCCTCTTTCTTTCCTGAACCAGGGTGCCACTGATGTGGGTCCTGACCCCTGTGGCCTCCTGAAGAGGGCAGAAGGAACCCATCCAGATGGAACCCGGTGTTTTTCACCGCTGCCCCCCGCCCTGGGCACTCAACAAGTCCTGATGTGTACATCTGTGGCTTGGCCCAAGTTAGGCCCAACCAGGTCAGGGAGAGCCCGTCCACGGTGCCTGCCCTCGGCGTCACGGGTTTACTGGCTGCCATGGGGGCCTGCGCGGCCTTCTTTGGAGCTGCTGTGAATGAGGAAGCACACATGGGCCTGCTCAGGGCCTTGGCCGGTGTGTGCACCGGGTGGGCTCTTCAGTCCAAAATCTTCCTCTTCTTTCCTGCTTTCAGTTCTGGAAGGGGCCATTCTCTTGTTCACCTCTGGGCAGTTCCCTCTGCCTGGAATAAGCCCCACTACTCTCCACCCCACAGCCTCCACATGCTCAGCTGACCCCTTCTCAGCTCGGCTTCAGAAGCTGCTTCTGGGAGTCATCCCTGGCCCCCAAGTGCGAAGTGACTGACATGTGCCCGGGCTCCCACACTTCTGCTTGTGCCCACCGCAGCCCTTCTCACCCTGCACGTCATCATCAATGTGAGGGTCTGTTTCCTTGTCTGTTCCCCCTCGCCCCAGTCTATATTCTCTTTTAGAGCAGAAACTGTGTCGGGGTCCTCACTGGGCCCTCCCTGGACGGCATTTGTAGTCTGAATGACACAGTACCTGGGGTACCTGTGTTGGACAGATGGCTTGGGCTGTTAGCCTCTGAGGAAGGGATGTATCCTGCAAGGACAGAGGCAGATAGGGAGTGGGAGGTGGGGTAGGTTTAGTGACACCACACTCCCTCGCCCATCCAAGAACCCCTGGGCTCCAAGCAGGACTGAATGAATGGGTGTGGGGCAGGAGCAGGGACCTCAGCAACCGCACTCACTCACCTGGGTTGGAAGAAACTGGCTCTGTGGTCAGACTTAGACTGCCAAGTCCTCCTGAAACAGAACGTCTGAGGCTGAGGGGTGCACGGCCTCCTACTGTTCCATCTCCCTCTCTTCTTCCCTAGATCTGTGTGTCTTTCTCCCTACCCCATCCCCAACCCCTCCTTCCCAACCATTCACCTCTTTTTTCTTTCAGGGCACATTAGATTCAGCTAGGCTGAAAAAAAATCCTTAGGTGAGCTCAGCCTTGGTGAGTCCTGAGAGCTCCCACTCCAGCCGCAGCCCCAGCCCCCTGAGGTTAAGGCTAAATTGGCACAGAGCTCCTTTCACCCTTCCTAAGCTCCTAGGCCTACACGCTGGAATAGACCCATGTGTTTGGTCTTACCCTGAGAGCTAGAGGTCTGGGTCGTTGCGGGCTGGGAGTTGTGGCCTGCAAGAGAGAGCAAAACACATAGTTTGGTAAGTCCCCTGCCCAGCACAGAGCCTAGAGAGGAACCCTTAGAATATCTTCTGGGCCAGCTTGGGCAACATAGCAAAACCCTGTCTCTAAAAAAGAGTTTTGTTTTGTTTTGTTTTTTTAATTCTCCAGGCACAGTAGTGCACACCTGGAGTCCTAGCTACTCAGGAGGCTGAGGTGAGAGGACTGCCTGAGCCAAGAAGGTTGAGGCTGGCTGCAGTGAGCTATGATTGCACCACTACACTCCAGCCTGGGCAACAGACGGAGACCCTATCTCAACAAAAAAAAAAAAAAAAAAAAAAAAGAAAGAAAAAGAAAAAAGAAAAGAAAACACTGGCCAGGTGTGGTGGTTCACACCTATAATCCCAGCACTTAGGGAGGCTGAGGTGGGTAGATCACTTGAGGTCAGGAGTTCAAGACTAGCCCGGACAACATGGTGAAACCCTTTCTACCAAAATACAAAATTTACTACTAAATTTACTACTAAATTTTGTATTTACTACTAAATATACAAAAATACAAAAATACTAAAATACTACTAAAAATACAAAATTACTACTAAAATACAAAATTTACTACTAAATACAAAAATTACTAAAAATACAAAAATTAGCAGGCCTGATGGCGCACGCCTGTAATCCCAGCTGCTTGGGAGGCTGAGGCATGAGAATTGCTTGAACCCGGGAGGTGGAGGTTGCAGTGAGCTGAGATCATGCCATTGCACTCCAGCCAGGGCAACAAAGTGAGACTCCGTCTCAAAAAAAAAAAAGAGAAAAGAAAACAGAAAAAACCGTTTTGGCTTTCTAAGCCTACCATGCTGGAATGCAGACACACTAGGCAGAGGGCTACAGGATGTGGTCTGTGGCTCACAGTGCTGGCTTCCCCTGAGACTGACTCAGTAGCAACAACACCACCACCTCAAGGCTCAGAGTCCCAAAGTCCTTCCCTGTCTCTTCAATCTGATGTGGGCATTTTACCAACCTGATGCAGAGTCAGGAGAAGGTTATTTTAAACTAGTGACATTTCTAAGGACAGAAGATCAATGACCTGCCACACCTAGACAAGGAAGGGCCCAGGACTCCATGTCTCTAGGTTAATGTTTACCTTAAGCTACTGTCACCCTGGTCCTGCCCCCAGGGAAGGGGCTGAGAGATGGGAAGGTGAGTGAGATGGGGATGGGGATTAGGGCTTGTATCTTGGCTACAGGTAGGGGCCTGTGCAGAAAGTAAGTTCTGAGGTATATATAGGAGGCACGGAAGCTCTAGCATGAGCAACCCATTCACTCTCGCAGGCAGAGGATACATAGGAAATGGTTGTTATTGACCAAACCCAGAGAGGGGTCAGTCACCAACAGTCCCCAGTCAGAAGCCCTCATTGGCTTTTTTGTATGTACATGTGTGTCTGCGGGGCTCTATGCAAATGTGTGTGCATGCTCGTGTGCCCTTGTGTGTGTCCCGCTGTGTATGTGGAACCTGAAAGGTCAGGTTGTATTTGCTCATTTTCCACAATGAAATCATTCTTGAAACCTGTGAACAATGTGAAAGGAAAACAACGTGGGGAAGTGGAACCGCCCAGCTGGGTTCCCGTCCCTCTGCTTGAGTGGGGACTACAGCCCCTGGCCTGGCTCTGCTGCTCCCTTGGCCTCTCAGCATCAGGGGAGCATTCAGCCCAGGCCTGGGTGGACAGAGGCGGCCGGGTGCCAGGGGCCCACCCCAGCCTGTGGCAGCCTGCTGCTCTGCTTATTTTCCTTAAGCCGCTGCCTTCCTCCATGGGGCTATCATCTGGACAGTGTAGAATTAATTGCTTCCAAGTGTAAAATTACCAAACCCTGGGCCATGTTTTTCGAGATCACCATTTCTGAGAGCCCCATTCCCTTGTTGGGGAGAGGGGGATGGTCAAGAGGGGAGTTAAAATTTATAGGAAGCCCAGGCTAGAGAAAACCCTTTCTAGCTGGGGAGGACCCTGGGAGAATCCTTTTAACCCAAGGCATGTCCTGAAAACGTGTATCAGTTACTAATCCAGCATATCTAATGTATTTTTTTTTTTTTTGAGACAGAGTTTCCCTCTTGGTCACCCAGGCTGGAGTGCAGTGGCGCGATCTCAGCTCACTGCAGCCTCCGCCTCCTGGGCTCAAGCGATTCTCCTGTCTCAGCCTCCTGAGTAGCTGGGATTACAGGCACCTGCCACCATGCCCGGCTAATTTTTGTGTTTTTAGTAGAGATGGGGTTTCACCATGTTGGCCAGGCTGGTCTCAAACTCCTGACCTCAGGTGATCCATCCGCCTCAGCATCCCAAATGCTGGGATTACAGGCGTGAGCCACCGCGCCCGGCCTAATGTACTATGTAAATGCTGTAAGGTTATAACTTAGTTTTTGGTGGGAAGGCACAGGAAAATGCCCTCCTGCGTTTATCTAGAAAGAAAATTATTCAGTGGCTTGGGAGGAGTTCCAAAGTCACAAGCTTCAAGACCCTGCTCTTTCTTTGCCTCTTGCCCCTCCCACTACCCAAACTTTTTGTCACCAACAAAGATTCGTCTGTGAGTAGGGGAGGGACTTAGGGAGCATCTGTGTCTATAGCCGAGGGTGTCTCTGACCACTGGGCCTGCAGATTCCCAAAGAGCTCTAGCCACAGGAATTTTTGATTTCCCAGGTCTCCCCTCTCTAATCCTGTCTGCTTTATCCCCTTCTAGTCTATCTCCACACACACCCCTCCCCATTTTTTCCTCAAAAGCATAGTTTAGTAGTCAAAATAGTGGATTTTAATCGAGCCTGGCAAGCCTGAGTTCAAATCCTGGCTTTGTCGCTGTCTGACCTAGGCCTCAGTTTTCTTTACTTTGAAGTGCAAGTGACCAGCCTGGGCAACGTGGTAAAACCTTGTCTCTACAAAAAAATGCAAAAATTAGCTGGGTGTGGTGGTGCGTGCCTGTAGCCCCCAGCTACACAGGAGGCTAAGGCAGGAGGATTGCTTGAGCCCGGGAGGTCAAGGCTGCAGTGAGCCATGATCATGCCACTGCAACTCTGGCCTGGGCAATGGAGCGACCCTGTCTCAACAATAACTAAGTAAAATGCAAGTGGTATTAGTACCTCGCAAGTTGTTGTGAGGGAAGGAAAATGCATATGAAGCACTTAACGCAGTGCCTGATATGCTCAATGAAGGCCAGACACTTTTGCTTTTGCCCCGTTTTCTCAAATCCTCCAAGTCTCAAGCCTGCACTGCCTCTGGGTATCCATAGTCAAGTCCCTTTATGGGCCTGAATGTGCTCAGGATTCCTCAGCCCACCAAGATGAAGGAGCCAGGAAGTGCTCTGCACACTTCAGGATGAAGGGTTAGGAAACTCAGGGCGGGTGATAGCAACGGTACAGCTGACACAGGGCATTTGAGAGCACTGGCACTTGCCTGGGAGAAAACAGTGGGTAGGGAGGCTGGGAAAAGTCTAGGCCTGTGAAAATGCCACCTCATGAGCTTCACCTGCAGTTTCCACAACAGCCTCGTCCCCCAGCCCCAGACCTGTGACTCTGTCATGGAGGGGGTAGGAGGGGATGGGGACAATCAGGGTCTTGTCCTCCAGCCCGTGGGCTTTTAGAGAAATGCCTGACCTCTCCGGGAGGCAGTGTTCTGGTACTCAGGCCCTCTTACCCACCACCGACAGGAGGCCACCACCCCTCCCCATCCAAGCCCTCTTGCACACTCTTTCTGCTGCTTTGAGCACAGAGGACTTGTAGAGGGTGAGGCAGGGGCAGAGCAGGGATGGTCAAAGGGAAGTTGCTGCCCTGTGAGTCAGAATGCCCTGGACTCATCATGATTCCCAGCAACTGCTCCCTGATGAGAGGACCCCATGAGCGGCTTCACAACTCATTGGCTTGCAGAGCCTGTGAGAGAGGTGCCATTTCCAAGTAGCCTCCTCTGGAGGTCATCTCCTCTAGCCCCCTGAATGTGAGAATGTTATGCATATCCTCCTTGGTGAATAGTTCTTTGTGTCTAACCTGAGTCCCTCTTGCTGTGATTTAACTTTAAAATCAACATTAGGAATTCCTAGGTTGCTACTCCTCATGTGAAAGGAGAGAACAGATCCCCTGTGAAGCCCAAGGTGCAGAGGATTTGTGTTAGAACAGTTGATAGAGTGGCCGTCGTCAGCCCTGCCCCAAGATCAGAGGGTGAGGGTCATGAGTAGCCTGAGCACATCCTAGAAGGAGCTCTGGGCCTGGGTCTTGCACTAACACAGCTCCTTCCCACGATTCAGGAGGCCAGCCTCTATGGGGAGCCCAGCTCCCCCAGGACAATTTCCCACAAGAGGGTTTAACCGTAGCTCCATTTTACCCCTGCCTGGTAATCAGGACCCCCCAATCCAACTGATCCCCTTCCTGGAAAGGATCTGGAATTTCCCCTGGGCACAGCTCCTGGATAGAAAGCTTGTGTCTCCTGAGAAAGAGACCGATGCCTAGAATGGCCAGCTGCGGAGAGGAATTGCTGTGGGAAAGCGGCAGGCACCTCTTACCTTGGAACAGGAGGAAGCCCAGGATCACCCAGCACAGCTGCATGGCTCCTGCGGTGCCCACGTCAGCTGGGTATGTGGCGGGCAGGCAGCAGCTCAGTGGAGGCTCTGTCCATAGTGGAGAAGAGAGAGGGAGTGCTGGGGCGGGATGGGGGTGGGGACTGGCTCTCCAGGAGCTTCCTGTCAAAAGAATAGAAGGAAACACATTGGGACCAGCTCCAGGGGCCCTGCTCAGCCATGTCCAGATGAGGATGTGAGGCTGCAGCAGTGACTGTGCCCACCCAGCATGGCCTCTAGTGCCTATGTACAATGACCAACCATGGCAACCTGGCCCCATCCCCATTCTCTTCCCTTCTGAGGGGTCCATCAGGTTCCACCACAGACTGCCTGGGGGTTTTCCTGGAATCTAACACCAATCCTGCCCAGTACTGTTTCAGACCAGGTTCTCCCTTCCCAAGATTCAGCCTGGAAGCCCAGCCCACCAGCCGCCCATGCTCCCTGGACTCTGAATTCTCCACATTCCTCTCCCTCCTCAGGGATCCCAATGCAGATAGGACTCCCCATATCTTTCAGAGAGGCCCTATACGCATGATTATTATTCCTTTTTTACTTTTTTTTTTTTTTTTAAGAGATGGGGTCTTGGCCGGGTGCAGTGGCTCATGCCTGTAATCCCAGCACTTTGGGAGGTCAGGAGATCGAGACCATCCTGGCTAACATGGTGAAACCCCGTCTCTACTAAAAATACAAAAAATTAGCCAGGGTTGGTGGCAGGCGCCTGTAGTCTCAGCTACTGGGGAGGCTGAGGTGGGAGAATGGAGTGAACCCAGGAGGTGAAGCTTTCAGTGAGCTGAGATCGTACCACTGCACTCCAGCCTGGGCAACAAAGCGAGACTCCGTCTTAAAAAAAAAGAGAGAGAGAGAGAGATGGGGTCTTGCTATATTGCTCAGTCTGGACTCAAACTCCTGGGTTCAAGTGATCCTCCTGCCTCGGCCTCACAAGTAGCTGGGACTTCGGGCATGTGTTACCAAGCCTGGTATCATTATTCTTAATAGAAAAGCAAGAGTCCCTATTTGAAGCACTGCTCCCTCTGCACCCTCACTGGGGTGAGGTGTCCCCTGTCCTCAGCATCCAGCAGCACTCATCCTTATCCCAGGATTCTCTCTCTTGCAGACTGCAAGCCAGCATTGTGACTTTTTTCAATATTCCTAGGACCTGGCACAATGCCTGCCACATAGCAGGTCCTCAGCACATATTTACTGAACTAAACTCAAAAGATTTAAGGTCAGGGCTGCGCAATGGCTCATGCCTACAATCCAGCACTTTGAGAGGTTGAGGCAGGAGGATTTCTTGAGGCCAGGAGTTTGAGACCAGACTAAGCAACACAGCAAGACCCTGTCCCTACAAAAAAAAAAAAAAATTTAATTAGCCAGTCATGGTGGTGCATGCCTGTAGTCCTAGCTACTCAGGAGGCTAAGGCGAGAGGACCTCTTGAGCCCAAGAGTTCAAGGCTACAGTGAGCTATGATCAGAGTGAGACTCCATCACTGAAATTAAAAAAAAAAAAAAGATTCGAAAGCAGAGGAATGTCAGAAACAATCCTACCTCCTTAATATTAATTACATTATTGTTATTAATTTCCTTCCAGTCTATTTGCCTTCCAGTCTTTGACAATACGCATATACATATGCATATACATATACAATCATTTAAATGAATGGTATCCTTTTTTCTTTCCTTTTTTTTTTTTTTTTTTGAGGCAGAGTCTCTCACTGTTGCCTATACTGGAATGCAGTGCAAGATCTCTGCTCACTGCAGCCTCCACCTCCCGGGTTCAAGCCATTCTCATGCCTCAATCTCCAGTGTAGCTGGGACTGCAGGCTCACGCCACCACGCCTGCCTAATTTTTGTATTTTTAGTAGAGACAGGGTTTCACCATGTTGGCCAGGCTGGTCTCGAACTCCTGACCTTGTGATCCACCCACCTCAGCCTCCCAAAGTGCTGGGATTACAGGCGTGAGCCACCATGCCTAGCCCTTTTTTCTTCATTTTCTTAATATTTTATTTTGAAGCAGTCACAAGAAAAGTTGGAAGTACATTACACAGAACTTTTTTCCCTGGACTGTGGTTCAGAGTAAATTGTCAACAGGATGCCCCATCACCCCGAATAGTTTAGTGTGTATTTCCTACAAGGGACAGTCTCCTACATAATCACAATACAGCTATCAAAATTAGGAAATTAACATAAATATATTAATACCGTCTAATCTTCAGATCCTATTCAAATTTTGACAGTTGTTTCAATAATGTCCTTTATAGCAAAAGGATCCTGCCCAGAATTACTCATTGAAAGTCTCTTCAGTCTCCTTCAATCCGGAATAGCTCAGCCTTTCCTTGATTTTCATGACCTAAACACTTTTGAAGGTTACAGTACAGTTATTTTATAGAAGTTCTCCCAATTTCGGTTTCTCTGATGTTTCCTCGTAAGATTTAGGTTATCTAGGCTGGGCGCAGTGTCTCACACCTGTAATCCCAGCATTTTGGGAGGCCGAGGTGGGCGGATCACGAGGTCAGGAGATCAAGACCATCTTGGCTAACACGATGAAATCCCATCTCTACTAAAAATACAAAAAATTAGCCGGGCGTGGTGGCGGGTGCCTGTAGTCCCAGCTACTTGGGAGGCTGAGGCAGGAGAATGGCATGAACCCAGGAGACGGAGCTTGCAGTGAGCCAAGATCATGCCACTGCACTCCAGCCTGGGCGACAGAGCAAGACCCTGTCTCAAAAAATTAATCAATTAATTAATTAATTAAAAAATATTTAGGTTATCTATCTTGGCAGTGACGTCGAAGAAGCAACGTTGAGTCTCTCTCTTTGCATCCTATCAAATAATGCATTATTTTTTCCTTTTTTTTTGAGAGACAGGTTCTCAGGGCTGGGTGTGATGGCTCACGCCTGTAATCCAGTGCTTTGGGAGGCCAAGGAGGGAGGACTGCTTGAGCTCAGGAGTTTGAGACCAGCCTGGGCAACATGGCAAAACCTTGTCTCTGCTAAAAATAAAAAAATTAGCTAGGTTTGGTGGTACATGCCTATAGTCCCAGCACTCAGGAGGCAGGAATGGGGAGGATGGCTTGAACCTGGGAGGCAGAGGTTGCAGTGAGCCAAGATTGTGTCACTGCACTCCAGCCTGGAAGACAGAGCCAGACTCTGACTCAAAAGAGAAAAAAAAAGAGAGAAGGATCTGGCTCTGTCACCCAGACTGGAGTGCAATGGCACAATCTCACCTCACTGAAGCCTTGAACTCCTGGATTCAAGTGACCCTCCTGCCTCAGCCTCCTGAATTGCTGGGGTTACAGGCATGAGCCACAATGCCTGCCTCATTTTTTTTTTTTTCTGTGATGGAGTCTCGTTCTGTCACCCAGGCTGGAGTGCTGTGACGTGATCTCAGCTCACTGCAACCTCCACCTCTCAGGCTCAAGAAATTCTCCTGCCTCTCAGCTCACTACAGCCTCCACCTCCTGGGTTCAAGTGATTCTCCTGACTCAGCCTCCTGAGTAGCTGGGATTACAGGCACCCACCATCATGCCCAGCTAATTTTTGTATTTTTGTAGAGACGGGGTTTCACCATGTTGGCCAGGCTGGTCTTGAACTCCTGGCCTCAGGTGATCTGCCCGTCTCGGCCTCCCAAAGTGCTGGGATTACAGGCGTGAGCCACCACACCCAGCCTGCAAAGACTCTTTTTCCAAATAATGTAACATTCACATGTTCGGGGGATTAAGACATGGACATATCTTTTTTGGGGCCACAAGTTAGCCCACCACAGACAGTTTTCTCCACTCTAAAGTTATACTTTTATCCTTTATAATTAATAGAGATGTTATGAGGAGATATTTTCTGTATCTGTATATAAACTCATGTATTTCTGTTTTATTCACTAGGTTGGAATACAATCATTTATTGTTCTGATGCTCAAATTGTCTCCATTTTGGCCACTGTTAGCCCCTATAAGCTGGCTTCTGTGTCCTTTTGACATGTCTCCAGTTTTTGAGCACTTCCTTACTTTCTGGCATAATAAGATGTTCCAGGCTTTTTTTTTTTTTTTTTGAGGCAGAGTTTCAGTCTTGTTGCCCAGGGGGAGTGCAATGGCACAATTTCGGCTCACTGCATTCTCCTCCTCCTGGGTTCAATTATTCTCCCGCCTCAGCCTCTTGCGTAGCTTGGATTACAGACACACACCACCAAGCTTGGCTAATTTTTGTATTTTTAGTAGTGACGGGGTTTCGCCATGTTGTCCAGGCTGGTCTCAAACTCCTGGCCTCAAGTGATCCACCCACCTCGGTCTCCCAAAGTGCTGAGATTACAGGAGTGAGCCACCGCATCTGGCTTCCAGGCACATCCTGTGCTTCACCTGCCCCAGCACTGGAATCAGCTGTTTCTTTAAGGGGCCTTCATTCCTTTTGGTGCAAATGGTATTTAGAAACTGAGGGCCGGGCACAGTGGCTCATGCCTGCAATCCCAACAATTTGGGAGACCTAGGCATGAGGATCGCTTTAGCTCAGGAGTTTGAGACCAGCCTGGGCAACATAGTGAGATATCATCTGTGCAAAAAAAATTTTTTAATTACCGGGGTGTGGTGGTGTGTGCCTGTAGTCCCAGCTTCTCAGGAGGCTGAGGTGGGAGGATCACTTGAGCCTGGGTGGTTGAGGCTGCAGTGAGCCGAGATCATGCCACTGCACTCCAGCCTGGGCCACAGAGTGAGACTCTGTCTCAAAAAAACAAATTTTTTCAAAGGAAAGAAACCGAGGTCTGAGTTGTCAGTGTGCTCGTTGGTGCTAGGGAGTAGCATCTCTAAGGCCCTTCTCTGACTCCCATGATCCTTAAATACTTACTTATTGGATGACTCCCCTTTCAGTAACCAAGCTCCCATTTCTGCTCCCATTCCTTCCCCACCATGTGGATGCCTTCTTCACCCTCTCACCCGTCCTCATTTGAAGTGCACAATTCAGTGGCTTTTTTTTTTTGAGACAGTCTCCCTCTGTTGCCCAGGCTGGAGTGCAGCTGCAAAATCTCGGCTCACTGCAACCTCCGCCTCCTGGGTTCAAGCTATTCTCCTGCCTCAGCTTCCTGGGTAGCTGGGATTACAGACACGCCACCAAGCCTGGCTAATTTTTGTGTTTTTAGTAGAGACAGGGTTTCACCATGTTGGCCAGGCTGGTCTCGAACTCCTGACCTCAGGTGATCCACCCACCTCGGCCTCCCAAAGTGCTGGGATTACAGGCCTAAGTCACCACACCAGCCTCAGTGGTTTGTTTGTTTGTTTGTTTGTTTGTTTGTTTTGAGGCAGAGTCTCACTCTGTTGCCCAGGCTGGAGTGCAGTGGCATGATCTCAGCTCACTGCAAGCTCCGCCTCCCGGGTTCACGCCATTCTCCTGCCTCAGCCTCCAGAGTAGCTGGGACCCCAGGCGCCCGCCATCACGCCCGGCTAGTTTTTTGTATTTTTAGTAGAGATGGGGATTCACCGTGTTTACCAGCATGGTCTCGATCTCCTGACCTCGTGATCTGCCCACCTCGGCCTCCCGAAGTGCTGGGATTACAGGCGTGAGCCACCGTGCCCGGCTGCCTCAGAGTTGTTCACCCACCCCAAATAAAATCAATTTTATAACATTTCCATTACCCTAAAAAGAAACCCCACACTCCTTATAGACCTATAGCTTTTTACAAGGCTAGAAGTGGGGTGTGGTAGAAGAAAGCAGCCTTTGCTCCTTACTCACCCAACTCTAGCCCAGAGTTTCTGATGACCTCAAAAGTCAGCCGCCTCTCAGACCTGCCCTGAGTCTATCATGGCAACCCCACTCTGGCCTGCTCAGGGTGTTCCCACAGGCCCCTGTCCTTCAGCTCCCTCTGCAGACTCCTCAGCCTGCCTGCCTTTGGTAGCGACAGAGTGAAAGAAGGGTTGCTCTTTGCCTTCCTCTGGCCAGCAAAGCCACTTCCACCCTCCCCCGGAGAGACGGAAAGGAGGTGGAGGTTGCAATGAGCTGAGATTTCACCACTGCGCCCCAGCCTGGGTGACAGAACAAGACTCAGTCTCAAAAAAAAAAAAAGAGACATGGTTCCTGGAAAAATGAGCCCCCACACACCTGTTACATAAGACAAAGTGTGACAAATGTTAGGAGCGGGTAAGAAACACTATGCTGTATGGCTTAAGGAAAAGAAAGCAAGTTACTCAAGTACAGGGCTGAAAAATTCGTCCCTAGAGGAGGCCACACTTGACCTAAGCTATAACAGATGTTTAAGGTTTAGACGGCAGGAATGGGCGGGCAGCTCATAGCAGTGGTAGAGAAGTGACACAGAAGGCTGGGGCTGTAGTCTGGTCCCAGAAGTTCCACCGTATTATCCTCTCAGAAGCCCTTTAGGAGATAGATCCAGGATTAATGAGGGAGGGAAAGGGAAGAAGTAGTCATCAGAAGGATGAAAAATTGGGCTTTTGGACACAGGGACAGGAGCCCCAGTGGAGGTACCTACCAGAGCAATGGCACATGTGTGTTGAGGAGGCAGGAGGTGAGTAGCAGTGGCCAAAGTTCGGGACCCGTGGCAGAGTCCAGATTCTCTCTGGCTGAAGTCTAAATGGACCAAGGTGGGAAGCAGAGGATGAGCAGAGCCTTTGATCCCGTTGGGAGGGGGTCAGCCAGGGGCTTCAAGGTCAGCCAGCAATAGGTCCCACTCACTTTGCAGATCAGGTCAGCAGCCCAGGGATCTGGGCTCAAGTGAACTTGGAGGTCTGAGTGGGGGCCCTGGATGTCAGGATGTGGGCAGCTCGGCTGAGAGACAAGGAACCAGGATGCTACATTCTGCTTCATCCTGGATCAAGACTCCAGTGAAGGGGAGTTCCCAGGGTGTCTCTGGCTCTCCGGACTGGAAGGGAGGATGGTGAGTGCACAGCAATGGACAGAATGAGGGATGGCTGGTCCCACAGAGTTAGCCGGGGCTAAAAAAATCTGTCTCTAGAGAGAGGTGAGATTGGTGGGCAGTTTTTGCGACTTGGACACATTAAAATACATACATACTCTCAAATGAAGTTGCATTCAGGCAAACACAAAGAAATATAGAATTCATATTTATAAAAACCAAAAGATAAAAGGGAAAACAATGCCTTGTGTGAGAATAATAAACATCAAATTCTATTATTATTATCTTTTTGAGATGGGGTCTCCCCCTGTTGCACAGGCTGGAGTGTAGTGACACGAACATGGCTCATGGTCTTTGACCTCCTGTGCTCAGTGATCCTCCCACCTCAGCCTCCCAAGTAGCTGGGACTATGGGTATACACCATCACATCCAGCTAATTTTTAAATTTTTGGTTGAGATAAGGTCTCACTGTGTTGCCAAGACTGGTCTTGAACTCCTAGCCTCAAATGATCCTCCTGCCTTGGCCTCCCAAAGTGCTGGGATTACAGGCGTGGGCCACCACACCCGGCCAATAAACATCAAATTCTATGAGATGTTTATCCCTGTGGTGAGAAGGACGGGAGAGGTCAGGAAGTGAGGGCTTCTGTTTTCATCGTAATATTAATATTTTAAAAATAAATGTGACAAACTATTGAGAGAAGACAGAGCTGGTGGTTGAGCCTTGGAGATTTAGAAACTTATTATGTATTTATTAAAGAGAGAATGTATCTGCAGTTTCGATTGTGTTTGAAATATTGTATTTAGAGGCTGAGCATGGTGGCTCACTCCTGTAATCCCAGCACTTTGGGAGGCCGAGGCGGGTGGATCACGAGGTCAGGGGTCCGAAACCATCCTGACCAACACGGTGAAACCCCGTCTCTACTAAAAATACAAAAATTAGCTGGTCATGGTGGTGGGTGCCTGTAATCCCAGCTACTCAGGAGGCTGAGGTGGAGAATTGCTTGAACCCGGGAGGCAGAGGTTGCAGTGAGCCCAGATCACGCCACTGCACTCCAGCCTGGGCAACACAGCGACACTCCATCTCAAAAAAAAAAAAAAGAAATATTGCATTTAGAAAGAAAAGATCAAAGGACAATAACTCCAGGAAATCAGTTGAGGCGAGGAGCCAGCATGACTTGGTGGGGGGCAGGTTGGGTTGGGGCTCTGGCCAGGCTTCTGAGATCTGGTGGAAGAGGGGTGGGCAGGCACACCCACGCTCCTGAAGCTGGCAGGGGGCATGAAGGGAGGTGCCAAGGAGGAAGATTAAGGTACTATCAGAGTTAAGGGCAGAGCCCAGGGTAGCCCAGATGTTCCCGGAAGGAAGTGCAAGCACAGGAGAGCGGTGAGAGTGTGTGCACAGGGTGTGTGCCCATGGGCCCCGCAGACGTGGCAGCTCCGGGTAGGGGCTGAGTTAGGGTGGCCAGCCCTCCTTTACCCAGCTGGCTGCCAGTCCCAAGGGAGCCCTGTGCCGGCCCGGACAATGCACCAGGTAGACTCTGCTCACCCCTTCCTGCCAGGCTGGGCTGACTCCCTGCAGGGTCCCCCTGTCTGTCACCAGCCTCAGCTTCCCCTTTTCCTCTGCACATCTAGAGCTGCTTCCCCATCCCCTGCACTGGGAACTTTGTGGCCTGGGACCCAGAGATACTTGCAAGGTAGGGAGGGGGGTGTGCCTTTCCACAGGCAAAGGGATGTGTGTGGGAGATGGGATAGTATGGACAGGGGGACTGAGGGGCTAAAGGACATGGATTTGTCCTGGGAAGCCTTTCCTGGCCTACCCATGGGGAGGGCCATGCTGAGAGTGCGGGGTTAGAGAGAGGGGCTCCACCTGCTAAGGTTTGCTCCAGGGTGGCCCATCTGGGAAGGGGAAGCTAGGGAGGAAAAGTTTCTTGGGCCTGTGAGGACCTCAGCTCTAGGGTTTACAGTTTTGCCGTTTGCTACCTTCACTACAGTGCCACCACTCCCATCTAATACCAAGCAGGGTGGAGTCAGACAGGGGTACGGATCATGACCCCCAGCTTTTGGTAGAAGAACACTGGGACTTTGACAGAGGAAGACTGGCACAGGGTCTCCTCAATCCATCCTGGGCAGAGCCAGGAGTCCACACTGGGCACCCCCTCTCCTCCAGGACCCCAGAACCTGATGCTGAGACCTCGGCAGGGTGGCGGGGGTACAGTTATGGAATGAGGCATCCCCCTGCCTTCTAAATTCATGTCTCCTCTACCTCTACCTCTACCTCTCCCGCCGCCAGGGCACCACCTGTTTGTCTTCTGTGTGAGTGGGGAGTAAGGGGAGCCTAAAATGCTGGACAAGGACCCCCTTTCCCCAGGACTTTAAGAAACAGGTGCTCTCTGCCCACTGCCTAGGATGTGGAGACAGCAGCCCATAGCGTGCCAAGACTCCCGACCCAGGGCACAGGATCTATTTAGGAATTTTGCTGGAGACCTGGGAAAAGGGGACAGTGGGAGGAAACTTGGGGGGCCAAACTGTATACGCTGGACTGTGATGAAGCCAGCACTCTCTTTGTCCCTGTCTGAATGTCTTTGTCTCCCTGCATCTGTTTCTTTTTTCTCTGTCTCTGTCTGTATCTTTATTTCTGTCTGTTTTTATGTGCCTTTTTCTTTCCCCTTTCCTCTTTCTTTCTCCCTTTCTGTATCCCCCTCTGCCTTTTCTGCCTTTTTCTTTGATCGTCTCTGCTGCCATGTGGTTTACCTCTATATTCTCTGCCTCTCTCCAGGTCTTTACTCTGACTTTTTGTCTTTCTGTCTTTGTCTCTGGTCCCTCCCGCCCTCAACCCCCGCCTCAGTTTCCTTTGGGTGTTTGTCTCTTTCTATTTTGGTCTTTTTCTGTGTGTATACATCCATGTCACCCTCTCTCTCTGCCACTCTCCTCCCAGGCTGGCCACTACTCCTGGCCTTCTCCAGCTGTGAACAGTTCATCAGAGCAGGAGCCCCAGAGGCAGCTTCCGGAGGTGCTAAGTGGCACCTGGGAACAACCTCGAGGTGATGGGCTGCCTGTGGTCACCGTCATCGTCGCTGTCTTTGTTCTGCTGGCAGTCTGCATCATAGTGGCAGTCCATTTTGGGCCAAGGCTGCACCAGGGCCATGCCACTCTGCCTACAGAGCCACCGACCCCAAAGCCAGATGGTGGCATCTACCTCATCCACTGGCGGGTGCTGGGCCCCCAAGACAGTCCTGAAGAAGCACCACAGGGCCCTCTTGTCCCTGGCTCCTGCCCTGCACCAGATGGACCCAGGCCCAGCATCGATGAAGTCACTTATCTGTAGGAGGGAGACTTTGGAAAGTTAGCCTGACCTAGCTCAGAACAAGAAACCGGGCAGAGAACTAGGGCAAAAGCAAATTGGAGCCTGGGCATCAGAGCGTTGGAAGGGCACACTGGAGTCAGCTGGAGCTGCTCTCTCAGAACATTTATAGAGAAAGCCCTGTGGTGGGCAAGAGTAATCAAAGCTTGAGGGCCCTGCCCAGAAACATGCTGCGGGGGGCCTTCCCAGGGCCCAAGGCCACCTCACAGAGTCCCTCCCTCCTCTTCAGGGACCACCAGGCCCCTGAATCTCCTTTTCTGAGTCTCTGCCCCTTCATTGCACCCTTAATCTCCTTCCTTTGTAATGTGAATTCAACTCCACCACCTACCCCAAGCAGGAATGTCAGAGGCCCCGTGGAGCGGCCCTCATCCTACAAAGGCCAGCCAGGGAGATCCCAGGTGGAGATGCTGGGATCTGCCTTCCCTGAGACTCACTGGGCTTAGGGAAGTGACAAATGTCTGTTCTCCTTGGAGCAGTCAGTCAGGGGCAGTCCTTCGGCTGTTAGGGCCCAGACCTTGTTGACAAGCTCCAAAGTCCTTGTAAGCCCAAGCACAATTTATAGTTCAAAGATTGGCTTTCAAAGGCCCCCACTGACTCTGTCTTGCCTCCCCAGAAGGGATAGGGGGAATTTGGGAGCCTCTCATTGCCTCCCACTTTCTGTGTGCCTGGGCCTGTTAGAACAAGCCTAGAATGTACCACAGGACATTTCCCAGGTCTTTCCGGCTGATGAGAAAACAGGAAAGGAAAAGGAGCTCCATGGAACTTGTTTTGGGAAGGAAGGAGTGGGGTGGGGACCACTCCCAGCTGTGGGAGGGCCTGGGTCTAGTCAGCAGGGGGGTCAGGATGATGCATCCTGAAGCCAGGAAGACAAAACTGGGCCTCGTGGTGGCTCAGTGCCTGCTGGTGGCACTGCCTTCCCTAGCAGCTCTGCATCTTACTCATCTGCACTCAAGAACACGCAGACAGACATTTATGGCAGGACCTCTGGTGCTCTACCCTGGGGCACTCCTGGGGACAAGAAGTCCCCTGGGGGCATTGGCAAGACCCCAGCACAGTCAGGGAGGCTGGGAAATAACAGAAGATAAAAAGGAACAGAGGTGGGGATTGCAGTGTGTGCAGAGGGCAGGCTTGCCTCCTTTGGGATTGGGGAGAGGCAGCTAAAGTGTTAATAGCTGCCCCTTGTTGTGGGTCAGCTATGTGCTGGACACCAGGCTTCTCTTTGGACCTATAGATATGATACCATTCACTCCTCACAACAACCTCCAGGGGAGGGGCCACTGCTATCTCCGTTTTACACTTGGGGAAACTGAGGGTTATCAAGATACCTAGGTAGACACAGGTCCTAAGTGGTGGAGTCAGGATTTGAAGCTGGGGCCATCAGACTCCACAGCCTAAGCCCCATGATAGGTACTGGATGGATTGGAAAGGCCTTTGATTCTGGGCTGGTTTCTAGTATACAAGCCACTGGTGTGATGATGGAGGATCTTCAGGCCTTGAGGACAGGGTGGGATACTTAGGGAGAGTGGAGACTGTTCCCCCTTGACTCCCTTGGCCCTGCCGTCCTTAGGGGCAGCCAGTTCCTTCTGACCCATGTGTGTCTGTGTGGAGCATTTCTCCACAGTGATGCTGTACTCAGAAATGTATATTCAGCCTTTGTGACCAAAAACAAAAAAAAAAACAAAAAACAGGCCAGGCACGGTGGCTTATGTCTGTGATCCTAGCACTTTGGGGTGCCAAGGTGGGAGGATCACCCAAGGTCAGGAGTTCAAGACTAGCCTGGTGAAACCCCGTCTCTACTAAAAATACAAAATTAGCCGGGCATGGTGGTGCATGCCTGTAATCCCAGCTACTCAAGAGGCTGAGGCAGGAGAATCGCCTGAACCTGAGAGGCGGAGGTTGCAGTGAGCCGAGATCGTGCCGTTTTACACCAGACTGAGTGACAACAGCGAAACTCCAACTCAAAAAAAAAAAAAAAAAAGGTGGGAGGGAGGGAACAAGCCCAGCCTGGTGAGACAAATGGAACTAACAGAGATGGGCTGCCTTCCCTCCCCGATGGGGACAGCTGCGCCACCACAGCGTTGAATCAGGGGCTCAGTTGTAACCGCGATGGTGGAAGGTATGGCACGGCAGCTGGCTGTGCTGTCCAAGGCCCTCCAGGGACTGTCCCATCTCATCACACAAACTCTTTCCCCCTTGTCCCTTTGCAGGCTCTCTCATCTGGCACCTATAATGACACCTGCTTCTTTGAGTGGCCCCTTGCCCAGGACACAGCTGTGTTCCCTCATGGCATCATCTGTGTGCTGGCTCAGGCCAGCCTATGGTCCCTGCTCCCCAAGCCTCTCACTGAAGAGAAAGGCACTGAAAGGACAGGTGCCCTCAGCCCAACTGGTAGGCTCTGTCCAGATGGTAAATGACACCTAGCACCCTGCTGCCCTGTACCAGGATGAGGAGGGGTGCAGGGAGGCATACATGTGCAGGCAGGTTTGGACATTAGGGACAGTAATTCCCATCTGTTATATCGGTCAGAGTCCAGCAGGAAAAAGATGACACACTCACATTGGGTAATCTGAGATGTGCTTTAAAAATGGACCGTTGAGAAAGGGGTGGAGTATAAGGAAACCGCAAGTGAGAGGGAGTACTCTAGTGGGGTGGGGGTGCCGATACACAGCTAGGCTTAAGGGGCCAGGGAAGGAAGTGGTGCCAGAATCCTAGAGATAGTCATGATTACGCAAGAGTCGCCCGGCAGGAGAGTCCACAGCAACCTTGATGCTGCAGGGTGGGAGCCGGGGGATTCACTACCCCAAACTCAGCCTCCTCCTCCCCTCCATTCTTCTGCTGGGGCTCCCCAGTAATGGAACATGACCAGGAGCCAGAGGGCAAGGGAGCCTGTTGATACCATCGAGAGAGTTCAGCGTCCCCGGGCAGAGGAAGGGGAGAAGGGTGGGGAGTGGGTCTGGAAGGCCCCATGAAAGACACCTGGCACACCCACTAAGTACCTAGCATCCAAAGTTTATGAAAAACTTCCACACACTCAGTCCTCACAACAACCGTGAGGGAGGTAAGGCAGTGATTATGATCCCATTTCACAGGTTGAAGACACTGAGGCTCAGAGAGGGGAAACGACTGGCCCAAGGGGACAGGACTCATCTTAAGATGTCAAGTCCTGGACCCTTCCCTGCAAGGCCCCCTATGGAAGGAAATAGCTCTGCTGGACATTCAGCCACTGAAGAAAGCCCCCAGTCCAGAGGCTTGGAGACCACTGGAGGCTCTGGCCTGGTGACCCTGGGTCTCAGGAGAAATCCGTGTGGAGAGGGAGGGGCTTTTCCATTCCGCTGATGAGGAGCTCAGGCTCTTGGGACATCATGGAGGTACTGGGCACCGCTGAGGTCTTCAAGCTGCCCACAGTAACCTCTTCCTTTTCCTCCTGCCGCAGGTGCCGGAGAACCTCCTGGGACAGCGAGAAGCTGCTGTCATCTGCAGGTTCTGGAACAGGGAGATAGGGGAGAGAGGAGTGAGGATCTTACACATTCCCACTCGAACACACCTAGAGGACTTGCTGGGAAGATCCCCTAACCCTCCCTACCCCCTCTTCCTACCCACCCCCCAGCCACTGGGACTAGAGTTTCATGGAATCCTGGAGGTAGAAGTGGTTCAGGCCTGGCACAGTGGCTCATGCCTGTAATCCCAGCACTTTGGGAGGCCGAGGCAGGTGGATCACGAGGTCAGGAATTCGAGACCAGCCTGGCCAATACGGTGAAACCCCGTCTCTACTAAAAATACAAAAATTAGCCGGGCATGGTGGCAGGCGCCTGTAGTCCCAGCTACTTGGGAGGCTGAGGCAAGAGAATCGCTTGGACCCGGGAGGTGGAGGTTGCAGTGACCCGAGATTGAGCCGCTTCACTCCAGCCTGGGCAACAGAGTGAGACTCCGTCTCAAAAAAAAAAAAAAAAAAAAAGGCGATTTCAGCGAGAATGAAATTCCACCCTCTTACTTTTAAAGCTGATGCTCAGAGAGGAGCAGAAACCTGCCCGAGGTCACACAGTAAGGGAGTAGTAGAGCCAAGGCTGCAGCCCCAGTCTCCTGTGCCCAGTACATACTGGCCTGGGACTCTTCTGTTTCCTCTGGAATCCTAGATGAAGTGAGGGGCCCCTAGAACCCACCTCTTCAGGCTCCCCTGAGGGATTACAGTCAAAGACCTAAAAAAGCAATCTGGTGTGCTGGGAAGAGGGGGCTTCTCCCAGGGAAGGAAGAACAGGCCCAGGACGTGGTGCTCCATAGCCCCTTCTGACTCTTTGGGAGATCCTGGGACCCCTGACTCCTCCTGCCCTCCAGCCTATCAACCCCTCACCCTATCAACCCCTCACCCTGGTAGGCAATGAGGCGGCAGTTGTTCCGACACTCAGGGGCATCTGCCAGGATGTCCTCAAGTGTCCGGCAGAAGAGTTTGGCCTGCTCAAGCCTATCCTCCCGGCTAAAGCCAGCTTGACCGTATTGTGACATGGCAAACAAAGTCTGCAAGGGGGTGGCGTACTCCAGGACACAGGTGCCTGCCTAGAGGAGGTAAGAGGAAGACCAGACTAAGCCAGGGGCCAGGCGGATGGAGAATGGAGGGTCCAGTCCAGGCTGTGGCCCCCAATGCCACGGGCTGAGGCCCCATTCCCTCAGCCTGTAATGATAGAGTCCTGGGAGGTGGCCACCCTAATGGGGTCTATGCTGTCTGGCCTGCCTTTGCTTCTGATGCCCAACTCTGAAATCAGGGACAGGGCTGGGCTAAATTTACCCTTCACAGATCCTTCTCCTAAGATCCTAGGGCAAGACCCGAGGCTGTCAACTGCTCCAGCTGGGAATCAGGTCTGGGGCTGGGCTCTGGGTTTAACTCTGGTCTGGGTTCCCCTGCACCCACTTGAGTCCTTCCGATGTTCTCACAGCCTTCGTCTGGGGCAGCTTTATGGTCAAGAGCATGGTACAGTCAAGTTTAAATCATCCACTTTCCTATGGTGTCTCTGAGCCTCAGTGTCCTCCTCTGTAAAGTGGGAATGCTAACAGTCCCTACCCCATAGGGTGGTGGTGAGAATTCAATGAGGTGATCAGATGACACACCCAGAATAGCATCCAGCTTGTAGTAAGTGCTCAATAAATGTTACTCATCATTATCATTCAGAGCTGAATCCTGCCCAGACCTGGGACCAGCTAGGGACACTACAGCTCAGAGAAGGGCAGTGAATTTTCATCAGTGCTTGGCTAGGGCCCAGGGTTCTGGGGTCCTGACCCCTCCCCAGGGACCCCCACTCCCCTGCACACTTACCCGCTGCCCGTTCTCCAGAAGTTCATAGATGCTGTTGCTGTAAACCCGATCCTTGATGCCAGCACGGTCAGCGGTCTGCTGGGGCAGTTTATCCAGGAAGCGAATGTTGGGATCAGCCATACTCAGGTTATCAGGCACCCCACAGTCCAATGGGAGGAGAATATACAGCCGCTGGCTCACTGCACCCCATAGCAGGTTGTTGTAATGCTGATTGTAAGTTCGAATCCGGGCCTGGATCCCTGAGGCAGGGAAGCCCAAGAAGTCATTCCTGCTAACCCTATCTCCCACCTGATTCAGGAGTGAGACCCAGGTCATTGGCCCCCGCAGTGTGTGGGTGCCAGAGAATGGAGAGTCCAGTGCACTGTCATTGTACAGGAGGCCAGGAGGGGCAGCGCCTCCAAAAGCCCTCCCCACCCCTCCTCTTACTGCACCACCCTTTACCCTCCCTCACGTCTTTCCTCAGATGTCTATGTCAGCCCCACCCCTTTCCACCATGGCTTTCAGGGCTGAGAGGCAGGCAGAGCCCTGGGAGGTGACATTTCCAGCATTTTCATGTGCACAGAGGGAGACCTCTAGCCCCAGATCAGTCTCCTAGCAGAAGCCCTAGGAGATAGCAATGAGATATGGAAGAGCTGCCACTTTAGCCTGCAAGTCAGAAGAATAAAACACACAGGCTTAGGCCAGGCACAGTGGCTCACGCCTGTAATCCAGCACTTTGGGAGGCTGAGGCAGGTGGATCATTTGAGGTCAGGAGTTTGAGACTAGCCTGGGCAACATGGTGAAACCATGTCTCTACTAAAAATACAAAAATTAGCCAGGCATGGTGGCACGTGCCTGTAATCCTAGCTATTCAAGAGGCTCAGGCAGGAGAATCACTTGAACCTGGGAGGCAGAGGTTGCAGTGAGCTGAGATCTTGTTGCCACTGTACTCCAGCCTGGGCAACAGAAAGACACTTCATCTCAAAACAACAACAACAACAACAAAAAACACAGGGTCCACAGTGCAGTGGTCTAGGGTCCAGGCTCTGGACAAACCTGGGTTCAAATCCTTTCTCCTCCTCTCTCTAAGCTATGTGATGTCAGATAAATCACTTGATGTCTCAGAACTGCACTTAAAAAAAAAAGGCCAGGCACAGTGGCTCATGCCTATAATTCTAGCACTTTGGGAGGCCATGGCGGGTGGATCACCTGAGGTCAGGAGTTTGAGACTAGCCTACCCAACATGGTGAAACCTCATCTGTACTGAAAATACAAAAATTAGCTGGGTGTGGTGGCAGGCACCTAAAATCCCAGCTACCTGGGAGGCTGAGGCAGGAGAATCACTGGAACCTGGGAAGCAGAAGTTGCAGTGAGCCCAGATTGTGCCACTTTACTCCAGCCCAGGTGAAAGAGTGAAACTCCATCTTAAAAAAAAAAAAAAAATCTAAGGCTGGTGCAGTGGCTCACGTCTGTAATCCCAGCACTTTGGGAGGCCAAGGTGGGTGGATTACTTGAGGTCAAGAATTCAAGACCAGCCTGGGCAACATGGTGAAACCCTGTCTCTACTAAAAATACAAAAAAAAAAAAAAAAAAAAATAGCCAGGCATGGTGGCAGGCACCTGTAATTCCAGCTACTTGGGAGGCTGAAGCAGGAGAATCACTTGAACCCAGGAGGCAGAGGTTGCAGTGAGCCGAGATTGTACCACTGCACTCCAGTCTGGGCAACAGAGTGAGACTTTGTCTCAAAAAAAAAAAAAAAATCTAAAATAGGTATGGGCATGGTGGCTCCTGCTTGTTATCTCGGCACTTTGGGAGGCCAAGGCAGGGGGATTGCTTGAGCCCAGGAGTTGAGACCAGGCTGGGTAACATAGCAAAACCCTCTTATTTTTAAAAATATATAAATAAAATAAAACAGGAATGAAGATTATTCCTTCCTCACAGGGTGTGAATTAGAAAATGCACATGAGAGCACACAGCATGCAGCAAATATTTACTGAAAGAATTTACAGCTGGGCTCATGCCTGTAATCCCAGCACTTTGGGAGGCTGAGGCAGGCAGATCACTTGAGGTCAGGAGTTCGAGACCAGCCTGGCCAATACGGTGAAACCCTATCTCTACTAAAAATACAAAAATTAGCCTGGCATGGTGGTGGGTGCCTATAATCCCGGCTACTCAGGAGCCCGAGCCAGGATAATCACTTGAACTTGGGAGGAGGAGGTTGCAGTGAGCTGAGATGGTACCACTGTACTCTAGCCTGGGCAACAGAAGGAGATTCCTTCTCAAAAAAAAAAAAAAGAATTCACAAGTGACCTTGGGCAAGTCACTTAATGGCTCTAAGCCCCATATTCCTTTCTGCAAACTAGGCATCATAGTAACATCCTTCATGCCTTGGGATTAAAGGATTTGGTAGATATGAAAATGCTTTGAAAAGTATAGTGAGTTCTGTGTGTTTAGAAACACAAGAGGCTGTGTGTCTTAGTGTCTGTTTTGTAGATCAAGAAATGGGGGCAGAGAGGATGGCCCACCTGGCAGGATCAGCCGCAGATATCCAATGTAATATGACCATGCCAGCCCATGGGCCACGTTGAAATTCCCTTTTTCACAGACTGCAGAGATCTCAGCTGGGGCCAGTCCCTGTGGATGGCAGGATGGGGCTGGGGGGCCTCCATCAAGGACACCCAGAGAAACTTCCTCCTCCTCCAAGGCTTCCCAACATGCTCCTGACTTGATCCCTCCTTTGCCAAATCCACTGTTCCAGGACATTATAGGTTCTACTCCCTGGACTCCAACCTTTAAACCAGTCCCACTCCCAGTACTCAGCTCGGGGCAGGTCACACCAGCCACAGCCTCCACTTGGCCAGAGCTTCTACCTCCCCCTGTGTCATACCTTGAGGCCCAGGAGGATGTTCAGTGCCTGCGAGAGGCCCAGGAGGGCAAGCATCCAAGTGAAGGGCACGCTGACCGCATTTGGGAGGGAGTAGTAGAAATAGCTGGATAGCAGCAACAGGGCCCCACGGCGGAGGGGGCAGCCCAGGCAGGCCCGCACAGTCCTCCAGTAGCTGCCCCGGTACCTGTGAGTGACAGCCAGACCCCAGCCCCAAGCCCAGCTCAGCCAGACAGGTTCAAGGAGGGGCAAGGCTAGGCATCAAGGGAGTGACACATGTTGGATACCCCATCACCATGGGTACTGCAGTGAGTCACCTGGAGTGGATGTGGCGCAGCTCCTCGGCCAGGCTGCAGACCCCGTTTAACAGCAGTCCCAGCTGCAGGGAGGCTAGGTGGAGCACCAGGCACTGGAGAGTGTGCTCTGGCGGCTCTCCTAGCCCCCAAAGGGTCACCAGGCAGGCACTCAGCAGAACCAAGGCTGCTTTCTGGGCCCCGTGACCCCTGGGACACGGGATGGATGGATGCAGGCTGGAGTGGGGCATCTGTGGGCACCAAGAAATCCATGACCATTCTCCCCTTGCCCTCCTGCCCTTCTGGGACTGAGGCTCTGGCTGGGCACTTCCTCCCAGTTCCCCTTTCCCTGGTGCCCAGCCACTCCCAGAGGCTGCTCTTTAGAGACACCTCTAGGAGACAGGCTGGGAGTAAGTCACCCCAAAGCTCCTGTCTCGGCGAGGTTTGCTGAAAACAGAGCAGGGCCTGCACACGCACACCCCACCAAGACTCAGGGAGACCACAGGTGTGGCGAAGAAAGAAGGCAGCAACTATCCCAGACCCAGACTTGAAGCTGTCCTGTGCAGCCCTACCCAACCAAGAACCCTTGGGGACCTGGGTTCCCCTGTCCCCGGAACCCACCCCAGGGAGGACCTTAGTCAACAAAGTGGAAAACAGAGCTCAGGGAGTGGGGACAGGGCAGCCAGCAGGCACTCCCTCGCCTCTGAGTGCCAGGGGCCCTAGGTTTGGCGTTCTGCCAGGCTGATCTTGAGCCTACCTTCTGCCTCCCGGACACTGGCTGCTCTGGATGATGAGGAGGAGAGAAGGCCCAGCGCTACCAGCAGCCAAGGGCAGCTTCTCTGAGTGCAGCCTGAAAATGAGATGTTAACAATGATTGGTTTCTCCGCAACACTCTAGCCCTGGCATTTCTCCAAACCGCAGCTTTACTGGTGCTGGGAAGGAGGGTATTTCCTGTTCCTCAGGAAGGGAGGTAGGAACCTCCCCTCAAAGCCCTGATGAGCTGAGCCTGAGTCCTGGGGTCAGGGGTGAGGTTTGAGAAAGCCTCCATTCCATTGCCCTTTGCTACCCCCAAACCAAGCGTGTTTAGAAACACTCACCACAGTCACAGCTCTGAACAGCAGGTTCCCCTCAAGCCACCATGATCAAACACACTGTACCCAACACCTGAGCAGGACTCCACACACTCAGCCAAAGGCAGCACACACATCACACGATGATTCCCCGTCTCATATTTTTCTTCTGGTTTCCAGGATGCAGATTGTTTTTCTGAAAAGTGTGGCCTAGGAGGGAGGAGTGAAAAATGAACAGTTATTTCCGGTAACAAGAGCTGTTTTTATAAAGCACTTGGTGGGAGAGGTGGGGCACAGAGGAATGGGGGTTTGGCTCTTTGCAGGAAACGGCCACGCCTGTGACTTCTCCAAGAGAGCCTGCTGGTTTCTGCCCAGTAGGCGGTTGTGGGGATGATATTAGGTAGGTGCAAAAGTAATTGCGGGCCTGGCACAGTGACTCACGCCTGTAATCCCAGCGCTTTGGGAGGCCGAGATGGGTGGATCACTTGAGGTCAGGAGTTCGAGACCAGCCTGAGCAACATGGCGAAACCCCATCTCTACTGAAAACAAAAATTAGCCAGGCGTGGTGGTGGGCGCTTGTAATCTTAGCTACTTGGGAGGCTGAGGCAGGAGAATCGCTGGAACCTGAGAGGCGGAAGTTGCAGTGAGCAGAGATTAGGCCACTGCACTCCAGCCTGGGCAACAAGAGCGAGACTCTCTCTCAAAAGAAAAGAGAAGAAAAATGATCTGACCTACATTGTTTGAGTGTAGGTTATAAAATCCCCATGCATCAACCTAAATAATAATAATAATAATAATAATAAAGTGTTTACCTTGTTCCAGACATTATGCCAAGTGTTGCATATATCACTTCAATTGTATATCATTTCACCAGCCACCCTGTCAGGTAGGTATAATTCTAGCCCCATTTTATAGATGGATAATCTGAGGCTCAGGGAGGTGAAATAACTGGCTTAAGTAATTGAGAGTGGGGACTTGAAGCCTGGTGGGTTGCTCCAAAGCCCAGCTTGCTCTGTGCCTTGATTTCATGCCAGTAATCCCAGCACTTTGGGAGGCCAAGGCAGGAGGATCACTTGTGCCCAGAAGTTTGAGACCAGCCTAAGCAACATAGGGAGATCCCATCTCTACAAAAAATTAAAAAAAAATTAGCCAGGCATGGTGGCACACGCCTATAGTCCCAGCTACTTGGGAGGCTGAGGTGGGAGCATCACTTGACCCCTGGAGGTAGAGGTTGCAGTGAGCTGTGATGGCGCCACTGCACTCCAGCCTGAGTGACAGAGTGACACCCTATCTCAAAAAAAAAAAAAAAAAAAAAAAAAAAATAGGCCAGGCGCAATGGCTCATGCTTGTAATCCCAGCACTTTGGGAAGCCAAGGCAAATGGATCACTTGAGGTCAGGAGTTCGAGACCAGCCTGGCCAACATAGTGAAAACCCATCTCTACTAAAAATACAAAAAATTCGCTGGGCGTGGTGGCGGGTGCCTATAATCCCAGCTACTCAGGAGGCTGAGGCAGGAGAATCACTTGAACCCAGGAGGCGGAGCTTGCGGTGAGCCGAGATCATGCCATTGCACTCCAGCCTGGGCAACAAGAGCGAAACTCCATCTAAAAAAAAAAAAAAAAAAAAGGCCGGGTGCAGTGGCTCACTCCTATAATCCCAGCAATTTGGGAGGCCAAGGCAGGCAGATCACCTGAGGTCAGGAGTTCAAGACCATCCTGACCAACATGGAGAAACCCCATCTCTACCAAAAATACAAAAAATTAGCTGGGCGTGATGGCGCATGCCTGTAATCCCAGCTTCTTGGGAGGCTGAGGCAGGAGAATCGCTTGAACCCAGGAGGCGGAGGTTGCAGTGAGCCGAGATCATGCCATTGCACTCTAGCCTGGGCGACAAGAGCAAAACTCCATCTCAAAAAAAAAAAAAAAAAAAGAGAAGAAAGAAAAAGAGAGAGAAAGGAAGGAAGGGAAGGGAAGGGAAGGGAAGGGAAGGGAAGGTCTGACCTACATTGTTTGAGTGTAGATTATAAAATCCCCGTTCCAGAGAGGGCCCTGCCCCACACTCAGAAAGAAGGAACACATGCTCAGAGAGGCCAAGAAGAATCTAGACAGACGGGCGTGGCTGGGTTTCCCCACTCATTCTATTAGCATTAGAGCATACCCTTTCTGTCCAATTATATTTCAACAAGGATGTCTGTACTTTGATGAACCTAAATGTAAAAATAGACAATTTGCCCTCTGTCTTTGGGTCTTCATTCTGAAGGCCTCTGTGACACATAAAACTCTGATCAAATAAATTTGTATATTTTTCCTCCTGTTAATCTGCCTCTTGTCAGTGATTTTCAGCAAGCCTTCAGAGGGTGGAGGGGGAATTTTTCCTTGGCCTTGACCCAAGCTTTGAGTTTTAGGGTGGGAAGTGTCTCTGGCTGCAGTAAGCTGCTTGAAAGACGGGGCAGGCCTGGAGAGTGAGGCTAGGATGGCACCCACAGAGCAATTCCTGTCCAGGTCAGAGGGTCCTTGCCCTGGACCCTTCCCCACATCATGACCAGACATGGGAAGACACACATTGATAGATGCCCTGGCCTCAGAGGAGCAATGAGGCTTCCTGGAAACTCTGGTTGTTCAAAATCATGTCCTAAGAATGCAGGGAATTCCCTACACTTTCTCTTCTCTACAATAGGCTCATATAAAGACCTAGGAGAAGGCCAGGCGAGTGGCTCACCCCTGTAATCCCAGCACTTTGGGAGGCTGAGGCGGGCAGATCACGAGGTCAGGAGATTGAGGCCATCTTTGGGAGGCTGAGGCAGGAGAATCGCTTGAACCTGAGAGGCAGAGGTTGCAGTGAGCCAGGATCGTGCCTGGATGACAGAGCAGACTCCGTCTCAGAAAGAAAAAAAAAAGACCCAGGAGAATGTATGACAAAGTGCTAACAAAGGTTACTCTGTGCAGTTGGAATATGGGTGATTTTTATTCTATTGTCCTTTTTTGCTCATTATGTTTTCTAAGATTTCTTTTCCCTACATTGAACCTGTATCATTTGTTTAATGTTTATTTATTTATTTGTTTATTTTTTTATTTTTGAGACTGAGTCTTGCTGGAGTGCAGTGGCGCGAACTCGGCCCACTGGGGCCCACTGGAACCTCCGACTCTCTGGTTCAAGCAATTCTCCTGCCTCAGCCTCCAGAGTAGCTGGGATTACAGGCACGCGCCACCACGCCCAGCTAATTTTTGTATTTTCAGTAGAGACGGGGTTTCACCATGTTGGCCACGATGGTCTTGATCTCCTGACCTCGTGATCCTCCCGCTTTGGCCTCCCAAAGTGCTGGGATTACAGGCGTGAGCCACCATGCCTGGCCTGTTTAATGTTTAAAATATGCCGTAAAGAAAATCCTGCTGGGCACGGTGGCTCACGCCTGTAATCCCAGTGCTTTGGGAGCTCAAGGCGGTAGGATCGCTTGAGCCCAAGGAGTTAAAGGCTGCAGTGAGCTATGATTACACCACTGCATTTCACCCTGGGGCGACAGAGCAAGACCTAGTCTCAAATGAGAGAAGGGACAGAGAGAGAGAGAGAGAGAGAGAGAGAGAGAATCCCAACATTGTCTCAGTCTTAAGACCTCCTTCCACTCCCGTCTGTCCCCTCTCCCTCCCCTCTGCCCTACCTGCTACTCTGGGCTCATTTCCCTGAGTCTGAACCTGCTCTAATGCAGGCCTTGCAGGCGCAGAAGGCATTGAGGCCAGGTCATTCAGATAAAGTAAGCTGTGGCTTGGCCAAAAGGAGTGGGAATGGTGGGGGCCAGGGAAGCCGGGAAGCCAGCCTAGCCTGGTCTGACTGGAGAGAAAGGTCCTGCAGGGTGCGGGAGGGAGTGCAGGCTGCGAAGGGAGCAGAGGCCCCACAGCCTGGGCCTTCCAGTGCCAGGCCAGGATTTCCGCACACCCTTAATCCATGCAGTCTATCCCTGTGTGTACCGTGCTCTGCATGGGATAGGACTGCTGGTGCACGTGCCAGGTCAGTACTTGTCATGGCACCTACAGTTGGACAGGGGAAATGGGCAGAACAAAACTGTATGAGTAAGTAGTTAACTACAGATGTGGCAGGGCTACGAGAAATGCACTCAGCCTGCTGCCGTGAGCGGAAATTGGAATACCCAGGGTCAGGTTTCCCTGAAGGTGGCGATTTACCCTGAGTTTGGAAGGAGGAAGGGAGTGAGGGGGGGTGGGTGGGTGTGCAACATTCTGAAAGGAGCCGCATACACAAAGGCCCTGGAGTGGGAAGGAGCCGGGCAGTGGAGGAACAGAGCAATGGCTGGTGCAGCTGGGGCACGTAAGCATGTTGAGGGGTCTATGTTAGTTTCCAAGAACGGCCATAACAAAGTATCACAAATTTCGTGGCTAAAAACAACAGATGTTTATTCTCTCATAGTTCCAGAGGCTAGAAGTCCAAAATCAAGGTGTTGGTAGGGCCACATTTCCTCTGAAATCTCTAGAGTAGCGGTCCCTAACGTTTTTGGCACCAGGGACTGGTTTCTTGGAAGACGATTTTTCCATGGATGGAAGAGGGATGATTTCCGGGTGAAACTGTTCCACCTCACATCCGAGCATTAGTTGGATTTTCCTAAGGAGCATGCAACCTAGATCCCTCGCATGTGCAATTCACAATAGAGTTCGCGCTCCTATGAGCATCTAATGCCGCCACTGATCTGACAGGAGGCAGAGCTCGGGCTGTAATGCTCGCTCACCCACTGCAGCCTGGTTCCTAACAGGCCACAAACCAGTACTGGTCCGAGGCCCGGGGACTGGGGACTCCTGCTCTAGAGGAGGATCTCTCCTTGCCACTTCTACCTTCTGGTAGTCCCAGGTGTGTCTGGACCCAACCTCTGCCTCCTTCGTCACATGGCATTCTCCGTTCTGTGTGTCTCTGTCTTCACATAGCCTTTCTTGTTATGAAGACACCAGGTGAAGTACAGTGGCTCATGCCTGTAATCCTAGTGCTTTGGGAGGCTGAGGCAGGAGGATTGCTTGAGGCTAGAGTTCAAGGCCAGCCTGGGCAACATAGGGAGACCCCATCTCTAGGAAAAAAAAAAAGAAAGAAAGAAAAGAAAAGAAAAAAAAAGGCCAGGCATGGTGGCTCATGCCTGTAATCCCAGCACTTTGGGAGGCCAAGGCAAATGGATCACCTGAGGTCAGGAGTTCGAGACCAGCCTGGCCAACATGGTGAAACCCCGTCTCTACTAAAAATACAAAAAATTAGGTGGGTGTGGTGGCAGGTTCCTGTAATCCCAGCTTCTCGGGAGGCTGAGGTAGGAGAATCGCTTGAACCCAGGAGGCGGAGGTTGCAGTGAGCTGAGATCGTGCCACTGCACTTCAGCTTGAGCAACAACAGCAAAACTCCATCTCAAAAAAAAAAAATTAGCTGGGCATGGTGGCTCACGCCTGTAATCCCAGCTTCTCAGGAGGCTGAGGCAGAATTGCTTGAGCCCAGGAGGTGGACATTGCAGTGAGCCGAGATTGCACCACTGCACTCCATCCTGGGGGACAGAGTAAGACTCTGTCTCAAAAAAAAAAAAGCACCAGTCATTGGATTAGGACCTACCCTAATGACCTCACCTTAACTCAATTGCATCTGCGAAGGCCCTATTTCCAAGTAAGGTCACATTCACAACTACCATAGATTAGGATTTCAGCATTATCTTTTCGGAGACACAACTTGATTCATAACAGGGTCAGTGGTATAAGAATGGAACTGGAGGGTGGGTGAGACCCTTGTGGCCTGTGGCCAGGGCCTCAGTACCTAGGAAGTGTCACAACAGCTGCATGCATGGGATTGTCCTCAGCAGTAAGACACATCAGCTGTATTGACAAGCAGGGACATCACAGCTCTTCCAGATTGACCATCTGGTCCTCCAAAGAGGAAGCTGAGGGCCATGGAGGGAAGTTAGGCCCAAGTTCCAGGCTGCCTGGCTTACTGGCTGCAGCTGTCAGGCCGGTGGTGCTGAGTTCCCACACTCTGCTCCACAGCCTGCTCCTTCCTCTGGTAGTTGCTTCTTCCCTCCAGACACCCCGGAAGTGCTGGTCTGAGCTGGCTCTCATTTCTATTTCCAGCTGAGTTACAGCTTTCACGAGTCTTCCCTGAAACTCATTATCAGTGCTGCCAGTGAGAAATAAGCCCCCATGCTTTCATTCAGGGGACCCTGGGCCTTGGACAGAGTGTGAATGGGGTAGGGAGGCCTCTGGCCTCTACGGAGCCACTGTTTTGCCCACACAACCTCAGTGCCCCTTAATCCTGCCAGAACAGGAACATTGGGGGGTTTTTAATATCTGTTGATCACAGTAGACCTGGTTTCCAATCTGGCCTCTGCTTCTCCTGGCTGTGTGACCTTGGCCCAGATATTCAATCTCTTTAAACCCAAATTTCCTCATACCTAAAATGGGGATAGCAATATCTTTTATCTGACAGAATTGTTCTGAGAATGGAAAGAAAAAATGCATAAATGCATGTGCAGACCTGATTTGTAAATGCTCAGTAATTGCTAAGTCTTTTTTTTTTTTTGAGATGGAGTCTTTGTTGCCCAGGCTAGAGTGTAGTGGTGCAATCTCGGCTCACTACAACCTCTGCCTCCTGGTTCAAGCAATTCTCCTGCCTCAGCCTCCTGAGTAGCTAGGACCACAGACACATGCCACCACACCTGGCTAAGTTTTGTATTTTTAGTAGAGATGGGGTTTCACCATGTTAGCCAGGCTGCTCTCGAACTCCTGACCTCAAGTGATCCACCCATCTCGGCCTCCCAAAGTGCTGGGATTACAGGTATGAGGCACCTTGCCCAGTCATTTTTTGTTTTTGTTTTTGTTTTTGTTTGCTTGTTTGTTTGTTTTTGAGACAGGGTCTGTCTCCCAGGCTGGAGTGCAATGACAATCACAGCTCATTGCAGCCTTAACCTCCCAGACTCAGGCAATCCTCCCACCTCAGCCTCCCAAGTAGCAAGGATTATAGACTTTTACCACCATGCCTAGCTAATTTTTGTTTTTGTTTTTTTTTTTTTTTGTAGCGATGGGGTTTCACCATGTTGTCCAGGCTGGCTTAGAACTCCTAGGCTCAAGCAATCCACATACCTCAGCCTCCCAAAGTGCTGGGATTACAGGTGTGAGCCACTTCACCTTGCCAGTAATTGCTAACTCTTATCACCACCACCAGCACCATCACCATCATTATCACCACTGACAATCACACTCTTGGAGTTGCCAGTCCCTCTCACCTTGGTTTCTACCTTGGGCTCAAATCACCTCTCCTGCAGACACAGAGATTTGATGTCTAATCCAGGGGTGGCTTCTGGGTCTGACTCCAGCTGCCCCTCTGTTATAATTCTATTGTCCCATCATGGAATTAACTATTGTGTCATGGTCTTCCCTAAACAGGATGCTATCCTAGTAGACATGATGAGGAAAGAGGGGCTAGATGATGGTGTGATTGGGGGCAGGGAAGCACAGCTGGCTGGCTGAGCTGCTGTATCTTCAGGAAGTGAACAATGGACCCACATTTTGTTGGAAGGAGGTATCTAGCCGGGTGCAGAGATCTACCATTTATTTATTTATTTATTTATGAGATGGAATTTTGCTCTTGTTGCCCAGGCTGGAGTGTGATTGTGCGATCTCTGCTCACTGCAACCTCCGCCTCCCAGGTTCAAGCAATTCTCCTGCCTCAGCTTCCCTAGTAGCTGGGATTACAGGCATGCACCACCATGCCTGGCTAATTTTGTATTTTTAGTAGAGATGGGGTTTCTCCATGTCAGTCAGGCTGGTCTTGAACTCCCGACCTCAGGTGTTCCATCCCCCGCAGCCTCCCAAAGTGCTGGGATTACAGGAGTGAGCCACTGCTCCCAGTCTTATTTATTTATTTATTCATTTTGATAATAGCTTTATTGAGATATGTCATATATTATACTGCTCACCGACTTAAAGCATGCTATTCAATGGTTTTAAGTATATTCACATAGTTGTGCAACCACCACCACAGTTAATTTTAGAACATTTTTTTCACTCCCAAAAGAAACCTGTACCTTTAGCCATTGATATAGTTTGGCTCTGTCCCCACCAAAAATCTCATCTTGAATTGTAATCCCCATAGTCCCTACATGTCAAGGGTGGGACCAGGTGGAGGTAATTGGATGATGAGGTGGTTTCCCCCATGCTGTTCTCATGATAGCGAGTGAGCCTCACGAGATCTGATGGCTTTATAAGCGTCTGGCATTCCCCTGCTTACACTCATTCCATCCTGCTGCCCTGTGAAAAAGGTGCCTGCTTCTCCTTTTCCTTCTGCTGTGATTGTAAGTTTCCTGAGGCTGCCCCAGCCATGCAGAACTGTGAGTCAATTAAACCTCTTTCCTTTATAAATTATCTAGTCTTGGGTATTTCTTCATAGTAGTGTGAGAATGGACTAATATAGCCATCAACCCCCAACCACCAACATCCCTACCTCATCCCCAGACAACCACTAATCTGCTTTCTGTATCTATAGATTTGCCTATACTGGACACAACATAAATCGAATCATGCAACATGTGATTGTGTCTGGCTTCTCAGCATCATGGTTTTTTTGTGTGTGTTTTTTATGTGTGTGTTTTTGAGACGGAGTCTCGCTCCATCACACAGGTTGGAGTGCAGTGGTGCGATCTCAGCTCACTGCAACCTCCGCCTCCTGGGTTCAAGCAATTCTCCTCCCTCAGCCTCCTGAGTAGCTGGGATTACAGGCACGAGTCACCATGCCCAGCTAATTTTTTGTATTTTTAGTAGAGACAGTGTTTCGCAATGTTGGCCAGGCTGGTCTCGAACTCCTGACCTCAGGTGATCTGCCCTCCTTGATCTCCCAAAGTGCTGGGATTACAGACCTGAGCCACTGCGCCCTGCCCTTAGCATCATGTTTTACAGGTTTGCCCATGTTATAGCATGTATCAGTACTTCATTTCTTTTTATCCTTCTTGTTGCCAAAAATATTCCATTGTGTATAATATTCCATTGATATACCACTTTTATTGACCATTAATTAGTTAAGGACAATTGAGTTATTTCCACTTTTTGACTATTATAAATAATGCTGCAATGATCATTCATGCCCAAGTGTTTGTGTGGACACACATTTTCATTTCTCTTGGGTATGTACCTGGGTGAGGGGATGCTTGGTCATATGGCAACTCTATATATAAACTTTTGAAGAACTGCCAGACTGCTTTCCAAGTGGTTGCACCATTTTACTTTCCCACTAGTTATGTGTGAGGGTTCCAGTTTCTCTACATCCTAGTCATTATTTGCTATTCTCTGCCTTTTAAATTCTAGTCATCCAGTGTATGTGAAGTGATAGCTTATTTTTTTATTTTAAAAAAATTTTGGGCCAGGCGCGGTGGTTCTCGCCTGTAATCCCAGCACTTTGGGAGGCTGACGCGGGTGGATCACAAGGTCAGGAGATCGAGACCAGCCAAGCCAACATAGTGAAACACCATCTCTACTAAAAATACAAAAATTAGCTGGGCATGGTGGTGGGTGCCTGTAATCCCAGCTACTTGAGAGGCTGAGGCAGGAGAATCGCTTCAACCCAGGAGGCAGAGGTTGCAGTGAGCTGAGATCATGCCACTGCACTCCAACTTGGCGACAGAGCGAGACTCCATCTCAAAAAAAAAAAAAAAAAATTGGGGGCCGGGTGCAGTGGCTCACGCCTGTAATCCCAGCACTTTGGGAGGCCAAGGTGGGCGGATCACGTGAGGTCAGGAGTTCAAGACCAGCCTGGCCAACATGGCGAAACCCCGTCTCTACTAAAAATACAAAAATTAGCCAGGTGTGGTGATGCATGCCTGTAATCCCAGCTACTCGGGAGGCTGAGGCAGGAGAATCGCTTGAACCTGGGAGGTGGAAGTTGCAGTGAGCCGAGGTCATGCCACTGCACTCCAGCCTGGGCAACAGAGTGAGACTCCATCTCAAAAAAAAAAAAAAAAAAAAAAAATTGCTGGGAGCCTATGGTACAGGGTGAGCAGGGCCTGAATCGTGACCCTGACCCGGACCTGACCTGAATCGCAACCCCAACCCGACTGCAACCCTGACCACGACCCCAGTGGATTTTATAGAGAGGAAGTCAGACAGGGAGGGAGAAGAATAGGATTTGATGTCATCATGTTGCCCGGCATCCAGGGGCCTTTATTTAGAGTTGGGTTAGAGCCTCCACCTGGAAAATGTGGATGCCAAGTTGGGCATTATGTGGTTAACCTGACTTATTTTGAGCAGTTGGCGCTCCCTGTCTTGAGGAATGCAGATTCCAGCAGTGGCCCAGGGCAGAGAGTGTGCGTCACTGATGAGAGTGGGAAAATGAAACTCTTTAGTTAGCCTTTCATCCAAGCTGTTTGTCAGATGCTATCTACCCCAGGGACTATAATCACTGGCACAATCCCAGTCCCTAAAGGAAAGTCACTGGCCCTTGTAGAAGAAATCAGAAAGAGAAATGATGTGAAAGTGTTTAATGTCTCCAAGGAAGACAGAAACCACCTTCTGCCAGATATTGTGATGTGTGTGCAGAGCAGCAGGAAGCAAAGACATGTGTGTTCCTGCTTTTCTACCCGTGAAAGGGTGCCCAGTTCAAGAGGAGCCCGATGGAGCCCTGCCTGTCATGGCTGTATGCCTTTGGGGTTATGATAGCTTGTGGGCTTTTCTACTGAAAATGTCAAATGTTTTCCATAAAAATGTTTAAAAGAACAAATTAGCCTTAATGCTGGATTGTCTGTACAAGATTAATAATCCATTGTGGCTTATGTATGCTTTAAGATTTCTGTTTATTTCCTCTTGCAGTCGTGCACATGATTTGGGTAAATTATGAGATGAGAAATGGTTTTCAGAGTATTAGATGGAATTTGCCCCCACTGAAGTTTATAAGTGTGTTCACAGGGAGGGGGGAATAATAGCTCGTTGCCTAATCAATTTTGCAGGTCATGAAAATGAAATTCCTCTCCAGGTGCAGCTTCAGTCCCATGCAACTTAAAATAATAACAGTTATTTGATTTTTTAAAAAAATAATTCCAAAAGAAAACCATTTTAGGTAATCTCTCCCAACTCTTACTGTTTGTTTGCTTATTGCTTAATAAATATAAAAATAAATCTAAAGGTTATAGACAAAAGAAAAAAATTTTTTTAGTCCGGGAGCAGTGGCTCATGCCTGTAATCCCAGCACTTTGGGAGGCCGAGGCCAGCAGATCACTTGAGGCCAGGAGTTCGAGACTAGCCTGGCCAATGTGGCAAAACCCCATCCCTATTAAAAACACAAAAAAATTGCTTTGGGCCCTACGTTTGTGTGGTCCATGTCTCAGACCACCCAAGGTCCCCTCGGATCGCTCGGAGAGGCACTCGGACCTGGAGCAGTGAGCAGAATGAATACCTTCTAAGACCAGAGTGGCAGCTCCAGTAATAGAGAACCCCTTTTGAGGCCAGGCACGGTGGCTCACGCCTGTAATCCCAACACTTTGGGAGGCCGAGGTGGGTGGATCACGAGGTCAGGAGATCGAGACCCTCCTGGCTAACACAGTGAAACCCCGTCTCTACTAAAAATACAAAAAATTAGCTGGGTGTGGTTGCAGGCGCCTGTAGTCTCAGCTACTCGGGAAGCTGAGGCAGGAGAATGGCCTGAACACGGGAGGCAGAGCTTGCAGTGAGCCAAGATCGCGCCACTGCACTCCAGCCTGGGTGACAGAGCGAGACTCTGTCTCAAAAAAAAAAAAAAAAAAAAAAAAAGAACCCCTTTTGAGGTGTAGTGATGCATGGAGGGACTTGGAGCTTGCTATTGGTGGAGTTCTCCGGGCTGAACAGCAAATTAAAGATAACTTGCGAGAGGTCAAAGCTCAGATTCACAGTTGCATAAGCTGTCACCTGGAATGTCTTAGAAGTTGTGAGGTGTGGCTATATGAACAGGTGGACCTCATCTATCAGCTTAAAGAGGAGACACTTCAACAGCAGGCTCAGTAGCTCTAGTGGTTATTGGGCCAGTTCAATTGTCTTACTCATCAACTGGAGTGTACCCAAAACAAAGATCTAGCCAATGAAGTCTCTGCGTGCTTGAAGAGACTGGGCAGTTTGATCCTTAAGCCTAAAGATTCAACTGTCCTGCTCTTTGAAGCTGACACAAGTGCTCTGCGCCAGACCATCACCACATTTGGGTCTCTCAAAATCATTCAAACTCCTGAGCACTTCATGGCTCATGCTAGTTCACCAAATATTGGGCCCTTCCTGGACAAGAGAAGCTATAACCCAATGCTGGAGTAGAAGTCAGCATCCAGTATTGTAGCTGTCCCTCTCAGCGAATGGCTGCTTGGAAGCCAGCCTGCCAGTGGTCATCAGGCTCCTTACATACCCAGCACCAACCCCCAGGACTGGCTCACCCAAAAGCAGACCTTGGAGAATAGCCAGACTTCTTCCAGAGCCTGCAATTTCTTCAGTAATGTCTGGGGAAACCTAAAGGGCTTAGAAAACTGGCTCCTCAAGAGTCAGCAACAGGAAATTCCTGAAAAACCAAGTTATCAAAACTGTAACAGCCATTCCACTACTAGTCATTTCTCCACTGAAATGGAAAAGGCTGAAGATCTACAGCTTCCTGATCAAGATGAGATGGACCTATCAGATTGGCTGGTGACTCCCCAGGAATCCCATAAGCTGAGGAAGTCTGAGAATGGCAGTCGTGAAACCAGTGAGAAGTTTAAGCTCTTGTTCCAATCCTATAATGTGAATGATTGGCTTGTCAAGACTGACTCCTGTACCAACTGTCAGGGAAACCAAGCCCCAAAGTGTGGGGATTGAAAACCTGGGCAATCTGAAGTGCCTGAATGACCACTTGGAGGCCAAGAAACCATGGTCCACCCCCAGCATGGTTACAGAGGATTGGCTTGTCCAGAACCATCAGGACCCATGTAAGGCAGAGGAGGTGTACAGAGCCAATGAGCCCTGTACGAGCTTTGCAGAGTGTGTGTGTGATGAGAACTGTGAGAAGGAGGCTCTGTATAAGTGGCTTCTGAAGAAAGAAGGGAAGGATAAAAATGGGATGCCTGTGGAACCCAAACCTGAGCCTGAGAAGCATAAAGATTCCCTGAATATGTGGCTCTGTCCTTCTAGAAAAGAATTAATAGAACAAACTAAAGCACCAAAGGCAATGATTCCTTCTAGAATTGCGGATTCCTTCCAAGTCATAAAGAACAGCCCCTTGTTGGAGTGGCTTATCAGGCCCCCATACAAAGAAGGAAGTCCCAAGGAAGTGCCTAGCACTGAAGACAGAACTGGCAAACAAAAGCTTAAAAGGCCCATATGAGCACTTCCTGGTGTCTCTTTAACACAGCTGACTGGGTCCTGCCAGGAAAGAAGATGGGCAACCTGAGCCAGTTATCCTCTGGAGAAGACAAGTGGCTGCTTTGGAAGAAGACCTAGGAAATATTACTTAATTAACCTCTACAGGAGAAACATAACTTCCCCTGAGATGATTACCACCTCCCTGAAGTTTGTGTTCTCTTTGCCTGTAGGCAGCTTAAAGTTGATAAAGAGAAGTGGTTATATCAAACTCCTCTACAGATGTGAAGGAATGGACAAGAGTTGAGCAGCCTTTCTGCCGATTATCACACATCGTGAGCTGAGTGACGGCGGCTTGCCAAATCATTGTGTTTCTGGGTCTGACCAGTTAGCTTAGTTCTTCTCCTGCCTAATTTTGAACTAGTAAAGCAAAATGAGTCATCAGATTATGAGTTGCTGTTTAAAAGAAAAATGCTGTTTATTGATGCTGAGGTGATTCAGTTCCTTCCTCCTTACAGAAGTATTAATTCAGCCACACACTAGAAATGCAGCATCTTTGTGGATATGTCTTTTTCACAAGCCTCCAAGACTCCTTAGATTGGGTTGTTACTAAAAGTACATTAAAACACTCTAGTTTTAAAAATGAAATATTTCTGTAATCGAAGTGTATTGATGTACTCTAAAGCTAGTAACTTCCCTAACGTTTAATTGCCCTATAGATGCTTCTCTTGCTGTGGGTTTTCTTCTGTTAGTGGTCTGAAATAATGATTTTCCTGTTCTATTAATATATAGTGTATTTTGCACAAAAAATTAATCTGCCCAATGGTGATTACCAAAATATATATTAATAATCTTGGCAGTTTTTGACATTAATTACCAAACATTTTAGCCTACATGTTAGTTCTACATTATTACTTTTCACTTGAAAGGAACTCAGCTACTGCAAATTTTGTCTTTCTTTCTTTCCATAAATGTTATTAAAATATCCAGTGAGCTCTTTTAAAAGGGCTCGGTATTATTTCAATACTATTTTTGAGGTAGTTCTAACCTTTTAAAATATTCTACAGACCGGCCAGGTGTGGTGACTCGCCCCTGTAATTCCAGCACTTTGGGAGGCCGAGGCAGGTGGATCACGAGGTCAAAAGTTCAAGACCAGCCTGGCCAAGATGGTGAAACCCCATCTCTACGAAAAATACAAAAATTAGCTTGGCACAGTGGCAGGTGCCTGTAATCCCAGCCACTCCAGAGGCTGAGGCAGGAGAATCGCTTGAACCCTGGGGGCGGAGGTTGCAGTGAGCCAAGATTGCGCCACTGCACTCCAGCCTGGGTGACAGAGTGAGACTCTGTCTCAAAAAAAGAAAAAAAACTTCAGACCCACGGAGTTTAAAAGAACTCCAATACTGACTAAGCAAATAGTCAAAAGACCTATTGGAAATAGTACTTGAATGATTCACTATCATAGGGATTATTGGTGCATCCTGTGTAAATGGAAGCTGAGCTTGACACCTGGTGCTTTTAACTAGGGATAAAGTCATCCTCTCACTGCAAGCACAGCATACCTGTATCTCCAAAAGTGATGTTCTAGTGAACAGGCCATTTTTAACACCTGTGCATTGGGGCTGTTCATTGAAGCTTTATGAAAACTACTGATGTTTTCTCAATCTCCTTAAAGTTATGTCCATGCTTTAAAATGTCTCTGTAGGAGAGAAGTGGAGTTTGTTTTTAAATTCTCTAAGATATCTTTACTGCTTTCCAGACTTTGAAACTATTAAGCTTCTTAACTGCCTGTTATTGGAAATACTTCTAGGGAAACTTGATGGTCCCACAATGTCATTGCCATACAGTTTCACTAGAGTTCTTTGAACCACAGCTGAAAAGAGCTTTGTATTATTTTTTAATTCCCTCCCCAGATATCATTTAGAAGTATCATAATAAAGGTGGTGAGCAAAAACAACGTAAGGAGCCTTTCCAGTTATCTTAAGTTGCAGCTAACGCTCTACTTTCTTTTCTGAGGCCAAACATACTGTACTTTAAATTGTCAAGATTAATCACTATGTCTATGAGTATGTAAAACACCTTTTGCATTGATGAATTTTGTATATGCCACCATTAAAAGCATAACAGCCATTAAAAAAAGATACAAAAAATTAGCCAGGTGTGGTGGTGCATGTCTGTAGTCCCAGCTACTCAGGAGGCTGAGGCAGGAGAATCAATTGAATCCAGGAGCAGAGGTGGCAGTAAGCCGAAATCATGCCATTGTACTCCAGCAGGGCAGTGACAGAGTTAGACTCCGTCTCAAAAAAAAATAAAAATAAAAAAGAAAAGAAAAAATTTCTTTTAGAGAGGGGGGTCTCACCATGTTGCCCAGGCTGGAGTGAAGTGGGTATTCACAGATATAATCATAGTGCACTATAGCCTCAAACTCCTGGATTCAACGATCCTTCCACCTCAGCCTCCCAAGTAGCTGGAATCATAGGTGCTTACTACTACACCCTGCTCATTTTTTAATTGGGTTGTCTTTTTATTATTGTAATAATTTATTGTTTTATTATAAGAGTTCTTTATTCTAAGTACAAGTTACTTATCAGATATATTGTTTTTAAATTTTTTCTTCTTCTTCTTCTTCTTTTTTTTTTTTTTGAGACAGAGTCTTGCTCTGTCACCCAGGCTGGAGTGCAGTGCATGATCTTGGCTCACTGCAGCATCATCTGCCTCCTGAGATTTTCTGAGTGATTCTCCTGCCTCAGCCTCCCGAGTAGCTAGGACTACAGGCATGAACCACCATGCCTGGTTAATTTTTGTATTTTTAGTAGAGATGGGGTTTCACCCTGTTGGCCAGGCTGGTCTCAAACACCTGGCCTCAAGTGATCTGCCTGCCTCAGCCTCTCAAAGTGCTGGGATTACAGGTGTGAGCCACTGCTCCCGGCAATCTTTATTTATTTTATTTTGAGACAGAGTCTTGCTGTCACCCCAGCTGGGGTTGCAGTGGCGTGATCATGGCTTACTGCAGCCTCAAACTCCTGAGCTCAAGTGATCCTCCCATCTCAGCCTGCCGAGTAGTTTGGGCCACAGGCACGCACCACCATGCCTAGCTAATTTTTTATTTTTTGTAGAGACGAGGTCTCACTACATTGGGTTATCTTTTTGCTGTCTTCATGGTGTCCTGTGAAGCACAAAAGTTTTTAATTTTGGTGAAATCCAATTCATCTACCTTTTGTTTTGTTTTGTTTTGTTTTTTGAGTTACAGTTGATCTCTTGTTGCCCAGGCTGGAGTGCAGTGGTGGGATCCTGGCTCATCGCAAACTCCACCGCCCGGGTTCAAGTGATTCTCTTGCCTCAGCCTCCCAAGTAGCTGAGATTACAGGCAAGCACCACCACGCCTGGCTAATTTTGTATTTTTAGTAGAGATGGGGTTTCTCCATGTTAATCAGACTGGTCTCGAACTCCCGACCTCAGGTGATCCGCCTGCCTCTGCCTCCCAAAATGCTGGGATTACAGGAGTGAGCCACTGCCCCCAGCCTACTTTTTCTGTTGTTATTTGTCCTTTTGGTACTATATCTAAGAAAATCTTGCCTGAGCAAGTCACAAAGATTTATGCCCATGTCTTTTTCTGAGAGTGTAAATAGTTCTAGCTCTTATATTTAGGTATTTGATCCATTTTGAGTTCTTTTTTATGTGGTGTGAGATAGGAATTCACATTTATTCTTTTCCATGTACATATTCAGTTGTCCCAGCACCATTTGTTGGAAAGACTATTCTTTTTCACATTAAATTGTTTTGGCACCCTTGCTGAAAATAAAAATCAACCGTGACAGGGCCAGGCACGTTGCCTTATGCCTGTAATTCCAGCACTTTGGGAGGCTGAGGTGGCGGATCACTTGAGGTCAGGAGTTCGAGACCAACCTGACCAACATGGTGAAACCCCATCTCTACCAAAAGCACAAAAATTAGCCTGATGTGGTGGCACACGTCTGTATTCCCAGCTACTCAGGAGGCTGAGACAGGAGAATCACTTGAACCTGGGAGGCGGAGGTTGCAGTGAGGCAAAATCACATCACTGCACTCCAGCCTGGGCAACAGAGTGAGACTCCAGCTCAAAAAAAAAAAAAAAAAAAAATCAACTGACTGTAAATATGAGAGTTTATTTCTGGATTCTCAATTCTTTTCCACTAATCTATATGGTTTTTTTTTTTTTTTTTGACAGAATCTCTGTTGCCCAGGCTGGAGTGCAGGGGCACTGTGTCAGCTCACTGCAACCTCTATCTCCTGGGTTCAAGCAATTCTCCTGCCTCAGCCTCCCGAATAGCTGGGATTACAGATGTGCGCCACCACGCCAGGCTAATTTTTGTGCTTTTGGTAGAGACGGGGTTTCACTATGTTGCTCAGGCTGGTCTCGAACTCCTGACCTCATGTGATCTGCCTACCTCGGCCTCCCAAAGTGCTGGGATTACAGAAGTGGGCCACTATGCCCGGCCTTTTTTTTTTTTTTTTTTGAGACAGGATCACTCTATCACCTCGAATTCGAATTCCTGGGCTCAGGTGCTTCTTCCACCTCAGCATCCCGAGTAGCTGGGACCACAGATGTGTACCACTACACCCGGCTAAATTTTGTATTTTGTAGAGAAGGGGTTTTACCATGTTGCCCAGGCTGATCTGGAACTCCTGGCCTCAAGTGATCTGCCCACCTTGGCCTCCCAAAGTACTGGAATTACAGGCGTGAGCCACTGTGCCTGGCCAAGATGCGCTTTTAACTGCATATGCTTTTGTACTTTTGTACGTTTAAATTTTTAGTTTTAGTTTTATTTATTTATTTATTTATTTATTTATTTATTTATTTATTTATTTTGAGACAGAGCCTGTCGCTCAGGCTGGAGTGCAGTGGCAGGATCTCAGCTCACTGCAACCTCTGCCTCCTGGGTTCAAGTGCTTATCCTGCCTCAGCCTCCCAAGTAGCTGGAATTACAGATGTGTCTAGGCCGGGCATGGTGTCTCACACCTGTAATCCCAGCACTTTGGGAGGCTGAGGCAGATGGATCACCTGAGGTCAGGAGTTCAAGACCACCCTGAACAATACAGTGAAACCCCGTAACTACTAACAATACAAAAATTACACCTGGGCATGGTAGGTCATGCCTGTAATCCCAGAACTTTGGGAGGCAGAGGCAGGCGGATCACCTGAGGTTGGGAGTTTGAGATAAGCCTGACCAACATAGAGAAACCCCATCTCTACTAAAAATACAAAAATTAGCCAGGGGTGGTGATGTGTACCTGTAATCCCATCTACTCTGGAGGCTGAGGCAGGAGAATCGCTTGAACCCAGAAGGCAGAGGTTGTGGTGAGCCACATTGCACTCCAGCCTGGGCAACAAGAACAAAACTCCCATCTCAAAAAAAAAAAAAAAAAAAAATTACCTGTAGTCCTCCTAGCTACTCGGGAGGCTGAGACAGGAGAGTCACTTGAACCTGGGATCATCCCACTACATTCCAGCCTGCGTAACAGAGCGAGACTCTGTCTCAAAAAAAAAAAAAAAAAAAAAATGTCTACAGGCCTGGTGAGGTGGCTCATCTCTGTAATGCCAGCACTTTGGAAAGCTGAGGCAGGATTATTTGAGCCCACGAGTTCGAGACCAGCCTGGGTAACATGATGAGATTTGTCTCTACAAAAAAAAAAAAAAAAAAAAATCCACAAGTTATCTGCTACTTCTCCCTTCAAAAGGGGAAGCCTAATTCCACTCCCAAATATAGAACCAAGTATGTCCTAAACAGCACTGTGGCTTCTTCTTTGATCTCTTTCTTGGATCACTTGCTCTGGTGAAAGTCGTCTGCCCTGCCATAAAGACACTCAAGCAGCCCCATGAAGAGGTCCAAGTGGTGGAGCTACAAGGCCTCCTATCAACAATTGGCAATATCTTGCCAGGTCCGTGAACCGGCCACCTTGGCAGTGAACCCCCAGCCCTAGTCAAGCCTCCAGATGATTGCATCCCTGGATGACATCCTGATTGCACTCTCATAAGAAACCCTGAGCCAGAAATACCCAGGTAAGCCACTCCCAAGTTCCTGAATCTCAGAAACTATAAGATAATAAACATTATATTTTAAATTTTTTATTAAAATGAACGCATATTGCTTGTATAATCAAAACAGAGAAAAAAGGAAATAAGAGAAAAATGGAAATAAAGCTCAGTCTTAGGTTCATTAACACAGCTGTGTGATCCCAAGATGGGGGTATCTTGGTCTCTCAGCAGTTTGAGTGAAGAATCCTTGAGGGCTTTGTAGGGCCACAGGTGTACTTCGAGTCATGATCAAAAAGCTGATGCTGGGCTGGGTGCAGTGGCTCACGCCTGTAATCCCAGCACTTTGGGAGGCTGAGGCAGGTGGATGACCTGAGGTCAAGACTTCAAGAGCAGCCTGACCAACATGGAGAAACCCTGTCTCTACTAAAAATACAAAATTAGCCGGGCATGGTGGCACATACCTGTAGTCCTAGCTACTCGGGAGGCTGAGGCAGGAGAATTGCCTGAACCTGGGAGGCAGAGATTACAGTGAGCTGAGATCGTGCCATTGCACTCTAGCCTTGGCAACAAGAGCAAACGTCTGTCTGAAAAAAAAAAAAGCTGATGCTGACTGGATGTGGTGGCTCACATCTGTAATCCCAGCACTTTGGGAGGCTGAGGCAGGTGAGTCACTTGAGGTCAGGAGTTCAAGACCAGCCTGACCAACATGGTGAAGCCCCATCTCTACTAAAAATACAAAAATTAGCCGGGCATGGTGGCGCACACCTGTAATCCCAGCTACTTGGGAGGCTGAGACAGTAGAATCGCTTGAACCTGGGAGGCAGAGGTTTCAGTGAGCTGAAATTGTGCCATCACACTCCAGCCTGGGCAATAGAGAGAGACTCAAAAAATAGAAACCAAAGGCTGATGTTTCCTTGGGCCATGTTAGTGGAAATGCAGTGCCTGCAAGAGAGGTGACCCATATCAGGCTAGATTTGGGCCTTGAACACTGTCATTGAAATGGCATTCAGGGGCCCAAAGGGGCGTCTTCCTTCATCTTGGGCCGGTTCCCTCATAGTGAGAGGTGAAGCCGGCTGGGCTTCTGGGTCGGGTGGGGACTTGGAGAACTTTTCTGTCTAGCTAGGGGATTGTAAACACACCAATCAGCACTCTGTGTCTAGCTAAAAGTTTGTAAACGCACCAATCAGCACTCTGTAAAAATGCACCAATCAGTGCTCTGTCTAGCTAAAGGTTTGTAAATGCACCGATCGGCATTCTGTAAAAACGGACCAATCAGCACTCTGTAAAAACGGACCAATCAGCACTCTGTAAAATGGACCAATCAGCAGGACATGGGCGAGGTCAAAAAAGGGAATAAAAGCTGGCCACCCGAGCCAGCAGTGGTAACCTGCTCAGGTCCCCATCCACACCATGGAAGCTTTGTTCTTTTGCTCTTAGCAATAAATCTTGCTGCTGCTCACTCTTTGGGTCCGCACTACCTTTCTGAGCTGTAACACTCACTGCAAAGGTCTGCAGCTTCACTCCTGAAGCCAGCGAGACCACAAACCCACCAGGAGGAACAAACGACTCTGGACATGCCAGCTTTAAGAGCTGCAACACTCACTGGGAAGGTCTGCAGCTTCACTCCTGAAGTCAGTGAGACCACGAACCCATTGGGAGGAATGAACAACTCCGGACGCACTACCTTTAAGAGCTGTAACACTCACTGAGAGGGTCTGTGGCTTCACTCCTGAAGTCAGCAAGACCACGAACCCACCAGAAGGAAGAAACTCTGGACACATCTGAACATCTGAAGGAACAAACTCTGGACACACCATCTTTAAGAACTGTAACACTCACCGTGAGGGTCCACGGCTTCATTCTTGAAGTCAGTGAGACCAAGAACCCACCGGAAGGAACCAATTCCAGACACATTTTGTCTACCCAGATGGGACTATCGCCTATCGCCAAGTGGTGAGTACCATCTGACCCCTTTTGCTTGCTATTCTGTTCTATTTTTCCTTAGAATTCCGGGGCTAAATACCAGGCACCTGTTGGCCAGTTAAAAGTGACTAGCATGGCTGCCGGACTAAAGACAAGAGTGTCAGGCTTTCTGGGAAAGGGCTGTCTAACAACCCCCAACTCTTCAGAGTTGGGAGCGTTGGTTTGCCTGGAACCAGCTTCCACTTTTCCTGTACTTCTGGGCTGAGCCAAGGGTCAACAGAGAGGAAAGCCATTCAGCTCCCGCATCCCGACAACAAGTTGGTTGACCTTGCAGCCATGAGTGGAACTCTGAAAGTCAGTCGCCCAAGCGAGACTCGCCCGTCTATCCTATCTATCCTGACCCTTGCCTCCTGGGTCCTAATGCCTGTCAGACAAACTTCCTCTCACCTCTCTTCTCTGAGCTAGTCCCGCTTCTAAAAACCACTCCCTGTCTCTGGTGCTTTTCTAGTTTCTCCCATAAGAATGATTTCTAGTATAAACTTCAGGACTCACGAGATTCCCTTCTTTAGGTACCCAGTCTCACCAATCAGAAAGACATAATTTTTGCCCAAAGCCCCATTGTAGGGGGGACTATTTGGAATTTTAGGATCCCTCCTCAGACAAACAAGACTAACAAAATCTATTTCTGAAGCTAGGATATGGGGAGCCTTAGAAATTTTATCCTTCCTATTCATATAAGTGAGGACAAAAGGCATCACACTTCCAATTCTGGAGATCCCTTCCCTCCCTCAGGGTATGGCTCTCCACTTCATTTTTGGGGCATAGCATCTTTATAGAACAGGGGTAAAGTGCCAATACTAACAGGAGAATGCTTAGGATTCTGACAGTTTATCGAGAATGCATCAGTAAGGGCCACTAAATCTGATTTTTCTCGGTCCTCTTTGTGGTCTAGGAGGACAGGCAAGGGTGCAGGTTTTTGAGAATGCATTGGTAAGGGCCACTAAATCCAACCTTCCTCAGTCCTCTTTGTGGTCTAGGAGGAAAACTAGTGTTTCTGCTACTGCGTCAGTGAGCGCAACTACTCTGACCAACAGGGTCCAGGGACCATTGCAGGTTCTTGGGCAAGAGGTGTTTCTGCTGCTGCGTCGGTGAGTGCAACTATTCCAATCAGCAGGGTCCAGGGACTGTTGCAGATTCTTGGGCAGGGGGAGAAACAAACAAACCAAAACTGTGGGTGGTTTTGTCTTTCAGATGGGAAACACTCAGGCACCAACAGGCTCACCCTTGAAATGCATCCTAAGTCATTAGGACCAATTTGACCCAGAAACCCTGAAAAAGAGGCAGCTCATATTTTTCTGCACTATGGCCTGGCCCCAGTATTCTCTCTGATGGGGAAAAATGGCCACCTGAGGGAAGTATAAATTACAATACTATCCTGCAGCTTGACCTTTTCTGTAAGAGAGAAGGCAAATGGATTGAAATACCTTATGTCCAAGCTTTCTTTTCACTGAAGGAGCATACACAACTATGCAAAGCTTGCAATTTACATCCCACAGGAGGACCTTTCAGCATACCCCCATATCCTAGCCTCCCTATAGCTCCCTTCCTATTAATGATAAGCCTCCTCTAATCTCCCCTGCCCAGAAGGAAATAAGCAAAGAAATCTCCAAAGGACCACAAAACCCCCTGGGCTATCGGTTATGTCCCCTTCAAGCTGTAGGGTGAGGGGAATTTGGCCCAACCTGGGTACATGTCCACTTCTCCCTCTCTGATTTAAAGCAGATTAAGGCAGACCTGGGGAAGTTTTCAGATGATCCTGATAAGTACATAGATGTCCTATAGGGTCTAGGGCAAACATTTAATCTCACTTGGAGAGATGTCATGCTATTGTTAGAGGAAACCCTGGCCTTTAATGAAAAGAATGCAGCTTTAGCTGAGTTTGGAGATACCTGGTATCTTAGACAAGTAAATGATAGAATGACAGCTGAAGAAATGGACAAATTCCCTACCAGTCAGCAAGCCGTCCCCAGTATGATCCCCACTAGGACCTTGACTCAGATCATGGGGACTGGAGTTGTAAACATCTGTTGACCTGTGTTCTAGAAGGACTAAGGAGAATTAGGAAAAAGCCCATGAATTATTCAATGATGTCCACCATAACTCAAGGAAAGGAAGAAAATCTCTCTGCCTTCCTTGAGCGGCTATGCGAGGCCTTAAGAAAATATACTGCCCTGTCACCTGACTCACTAGAGGGTCAATTGATATCTAAAAGATAAGTTATCAGCCACAGATATCAGGAGAAAGCTCCAAAAGTGAGCCCTGGGCCCCGAACAAAATCTGGAGGCATTATTAAACTTGGTAACCTCAGCATTCTATAATAGGGACCAAGAGGAACAGGCCCAAAAGGAAAAGCGAGATCAGAGAAAGGCCGCAGCCTTAGTCATGGCCCTCAGACAAATAAACCTTGGTGGTTCAGAAAGGACAGAAAATGGAGCAGGCCAATCACCTGGTAGGGCTTGTTATCAGTATGGTTTACAAGGACACTTTAAAAAAGATTGTCTAACGAGAAACAAGCCACCCCCTCATCCATGTCCGCTGGCAATCACTGGAAGGCACAAGGCCCCAGAGTGCAATGGTTCTCTGGGCCAGAAGCCCCCAACTAGATGATCCAACAACAAGACTGAGGGTGCACAGGGCAAGCGCCAGCTCATGTCATTACCCTCACTGAGCCCTGGGTATGTTTAATCATTGAGGGCCAGGAAGTTGACTTCCTCTTGGACACTGGCATGGCCTTCTCAGTGTTAATCTCCTGTCCTGGATGACTGTCCTCAAGGTCCGTTACCATCCAAGGAATCCTGGGACAGCCTGTAACCAGGTATTTCTCCCACCTCCTCAGTTGCAACTGGGAGACTTTGCTCTTTTCACATCCTTTTCTTGTTATGCCTGAAAGTCCCACACACACCCTTATTAGGGAGGGATATATTAGCCAAAACTAGAGCTATTATGTACATGAATATGGGGAACAAGTTACCCATTCGTTGTCCCCTACTTGAGGAGGGAATCAACCCTGAAATCTGGGCATCGGAAGGACAATTTGGAAGGGCAAAAAATGCCTGCCCAGTCCAAATCAGGCTAAAAGACCCCACCACTTTTCCTTATCAAAGGCAATATCCCTTAAGTCCTGAAGCTCATAAAGGATTACAGGATATTGTTAAACATTTAAAAGCTCAAGGCTTAGTAAGAAAATGCAGCAGTCCCTGCAACAACCCAATTCTAAGAGTACAAAAACTGAACAGTCAGTGGAGACTAGCGCAAGATCTTAGACTCATCAGTGAGGTAGTAATTCCTCTATATCCAGTTGTACCCAACCCCTATACCCTGTTCTCTCAAATACCAGAGGAAGCAGAATGGTTCACTGTTCTGGACCTCAAGGATGCCTTCTTCTATATTCCCCTGCACTCTGACTCCCCGTTTCTCTTTGCCTTTGAGGATCCCACAGACCACACATCCCAACTTACATAGACTGCCTTGCCCCAAGGGTTTAGGGATAGCCCTCACCTGTTTGGTCAGGCACTGGCCCAAGATCTAAGCCACTTCTCAAGTCCAGGCACTCTGGTCCTTCATTATGTGGATGATTTACTTTTGGCTACCAGTTCAGAAGCCTCATGCCAGCAGGCTACTCTAGATCTCTTGAACTTTCTAGCTAATCAAGGGTATAAGGCATCTAGGTTGAAGGCCCAGCTTTGCCTATAGCAGGATAAATATCTAGGCCTAATCTTAGCCAGAGGGACCAGGGCCCTTAGCAAGGAATGAATACAGCCTATACTGGTTTATCCTCACCCTAAGACATTAAAACAGTTGCGGGGTTTCCTTGGAATCACTGACTTTTGCCGACTATGGATCCCCAGATACAGCGAGATAGCCAGGCCCCTCTATACTCTAATCAAGGAGACCCAGAGGGTAAATACTCATTTAGAAGAATGGGAACCAGGGGCAGAAACAGCCTTCAAAACCTTAAAGCAGGCCCTAGGACAAGCTCCAGCTTTAAGCCTTCCCACGGGACAAAACTTCTCTTTAGACATCACAGAGAGAGCAGGGATAGCTCTTGGAGTCCTTACTCAGACTTGTGGGACAACCCACAACCAGTGGCATACTTAAATAAGGAAATTGATGTAGTAGCAAAAGGCTGGCCTCACTGTTTAAGGGTAGTTGTGGTGGTGGCTGTCTTAGTGTCAGAGGCTATCAAAATAATACAAGGAAAGGATCTCACAGTCTGGACTACTCATGATGTAAATGGCATACTAGGTGCCAAAGGAAGTTTATGGTTATCAGACAATCGCCTACTTAGATACCAGGTGCTACTCCTTGAGGGACTGGTGCTTCAAATACATACGTGCATGGCCCTCAACCCTGCCACTTTTCTCCCAGAGGATGGGGAACCAGTCAAGCATGACTGACAACAAATTACAGTCCAGACTTATGCCGCCCGAGCTGATCTCTTAGAAGTCCCCTTAGCTAATCCTGACCTTAACCTATATACCAATGGAAGTTCATTTGTGGAGAATGGGATACGAAGGGCAGGTTATGCCATAGTTAGTGATATAACCATACTTGAAAGTAAGACTCTTCCCCCAGGGACCACTGCCCAGTTAGCAGAACTAGTGGCACTTACCTGAGCCTTAGAACTGGGAAAGGGAAAAAGAATAAATGTGTATACAGATAGCAAGTATGCTTATCTAATACTACATGCCCATGCTGCAATATGGAAAGAAAGGGAGTTCCTAACCTCTGGGGGAACCCCCATTAAATACCACAAGGAAATTATGGAGTTATTGCATGCAGTGCAAAAACCCAAGGAGGTGGCAGTCTTACACTGCCAAAGCCATCATAAAGGTGAAGGAGAAAAGGCAGAAGGAAACTGTCAGGCAGATGCTGAGGCCAAAATTGCTGCCAGGTGGAACCTCCCATTAGAAATACCTACGGAAGGATCCTTGGTATGGAACAACCCCCCCCCCCCCAAGGAGATTAAGCCCCAGTATTCCCCGAATGAAACAGAATGGGGACTTTCACAGAGGCATAGTTTTCTCCCCTCAGGGTGGTTAACAACAGAAGAAGGAAAGGTACTTATACCCAAAGCTAGCCAGTGGAAAATACTTAAAACCCTCCACCAAACTTTTCATATGGGTATTGAAAACACTCATCAAATGGCCAAATCCCTATTTATAGGGCCAAATCTCCTCTGGACCATCCGACAGGTAGTCAAAGCCTGTGAGGTGTGCCAAAGGAATAATCCCTTTGTCCATCATAAGGCCCCTTTGGGGGAACAAAGAATAGGTCACTATCTTGGAGAGGACTGGCAGTTAGACTTCACCCATATGCCTAAGTCAAAGGGATTTCAATACTTGTTGGTCTGTGTTGATACCTTTACAAATTGGATAGAAGCTTTCCCCTGCAAGACAGAGAAGGTTCGAGAAGTGATTAAAGTCCTAATCCATGAAATAATTCCTAGACTTGGGTTTCCCCAAAGCTTACAAAGCGACAATGGTCTGGCTTTTAAAGCCACGATAACTCAGGGAATTCCAGGGCGCTAGGGATACAATATCACCTTCACTGCACCTGGAGGCCACAATTCTCAGGGAAGGTCCAGAAGACAAATGAAACATTCAAGAGGCACTTAAGGAAACTAACACAAGGAACTCATCTCCCATGGCCTACTCTTTTGCCCATGGCCTTGTTGAGAATCCGAAATTCTCCTCACAAAATGGGGCTCAGTCCATATGAAATGCTGTAGGGATGACCTTTTCTCACAAATGACCTCCTGCTTGGTCAGGAAACGGCCAACTTGGTCAAAGATATAACTTCTTTGGTAAAATATCAACAAAACCTTAAAAACCTACCCGAAGGATATCACAGAGAAAAGGGAACAGAGTTGTTTCAACCTGGAGATCTAGTGTTGGTCAAATCTCTCCTCTCTACCTCCCCATCTATGGACTCTTTGTGGGAAGGACCATACTCAATAATCCTCTCTATCCCCACTGCAGTTAAGGTGGCAGGAGTGGAATCTTGGATTCACCACACCCGAGTTAAATTTTGGACATCCCCTGAGGAACCTGCGGGACCATCAGCTCAGGAGTCCCACGATCAGCCAGACCAGCCTTGATACCTGTGAACCATTGGAGGACTTGCATCTCCTATTTTGGAAGGAATCATCCCAGACTAAAAAGGCTCCTACCACTGATCCTGAAGAAAAACCCCTTCCTCCTTAAAAAAGATAAGTGAAAACCTACATAATCTTTAACACCTCTCCTTGCCCCTTTAATGGAATCCTTTTACTATTTCATCATATTATTAAGCAGCATACTAACCATACTCTTTGTGATAGGACTATATACTGTAGCTCCTGCTGGGATGAAAATAAAATAGAACTCAGGGAGCCACTCACTTTGCTCCCAACATCCCTTTCCAGCCACTCACCGGAGCTACCTTGGCAAGTACTCTAGAAGTATGAAAAAATGAAAACAACAAACTCACACACCTTTTTAACATACACAACCAGTTTTGTCTACCCAGCCGAGGTATATCCTTCTTATGTGGAACACCAACCTATACCTGCCTCCCCACTAACTGGACAGGCACCTGCACCTTAGTCTTTCTAAGTCCCAACATTAACATTGCCCCAGGAAATCACACCCTATCAGTACCCCTCAAAGCTCAAGTCCATCAGTGCAGAGCCATACAACTAATACCCCTACTTATAGGATTAGGAATGGCTACGCTACAGGAACTGGAATAGCCAGTTTATCTACTTCATTATCCTACTATCACACACTCTCAAAGGATTTCTCAGACAGTTTGCAAGAAATAACGAAAACTATCCTTACTCTACAATCCCAAATAGACTCTTTGGCAGCAGTGACTCTCCAAAACTGCCAAGGCCTAGACCTCCTCACTGCTGAGAAAGGAGGACTCTGCACCTTCTTAGGGGAAGTGTTGTTTTTACACTAACCAGTCAGGGATAGTATGAGATGCCACCCGGCATTTACAGGAGAATGCTTCTGAAATCAGATAATGCCTTTCAAACTCTTATACCAACCTCTGGAGTTGGGCAACATGGCTTCTCCCCTTTCTAGGTCCCATGGCAGCCATCTTGCTATTACTCACCTTCGGGCCCTGTATTTTTAACCTTGTCAAATTTGTTTCCTCTAGGATCGAAGCCATCAAGCTACAGATGGTCTTACAAATGGAACCCCAAATGAGCTCAACTAACAACTTCTACTGAGGACCCCTGGAACTACTCGCTGGCCCTTTCACTGGCCTAAAGAGTTCCCCTCTGGAGGACACTACAACTGCAAGGCCCCTTCTTTGCCCCTATCCAGCAGGAAGTAGCTAGAGGGATCATTGCCCAATTCCCAACAGCAGTTGGGGTGTCCTGTTTAGAGCGGGGATTGAGAGGTGAAGCCGACTGGGCTTCTGGGTTGGGTGGGGACTTGGAGAACTTTTCTGTCTAGCTAAAGGATTGTAAACACACCAATCAGCACTCTGTGTCTAGTTAAAGGTTTTTTTTTTTTTTTTTTTTGAGATGGAGTCTTGCTCTGTCACCCAGGCCGGAGTGCAGTGGCACAATCTCGGCTCACTGCAAACTCCACCTCCCAGGTTCATGCCATTCTCCTGCCTCAGCCTCCCGAGTAGCTGGGACTACAGGCACCCCCCACCATGCCCACCTAATTTTTTGTATTTTTAGTAGACGGGGTTTCACTGTTTTAGCCAGGATGGTCTCGATCGCCTGACCTCGTGATCCGCCCGCCTTGGCCTCCCAAAGTGTGGGGATTACAGGCGTGAACCACTGCGCCTGGCCAAGGTTTGTAAATGCACCAATCAGCACTCTGTAAAAATGCACCAATTAGTGCTCTGTCTAGCTAAAGGTTTGTAAACTCACCAATCAGCACTCTGTAAAAACGGACCAATCAGCACTCTGTAAAATGGAGCAGTCAGCACTCTGTAAAATGGACCAATTAGCAGGACGTGGGCTGGGCCAAATAAGGGAATAAAAGCTGGCCACCCGAGCCAGCAGTGGCAACCTGCTTGGGTCCCCAGTGTGGAAGCTTTGTTCTTTCGCTCTTAGCAATAAATCTTGCTGCTGCTCACTCTTTGGGCCTGCACTACCTTTCTGAGCTGTAACACTCACTGCGAAGGTCTGCGGCTTCACTCCTGAAGCCAGCGAGACAACAAACCCACCGGGAGGAACAAACAACTCCGGATGCGCCACCTTTAAGAGCTGTAACTCTCACTGGGAAGGTCTGTGGCTTCACTCCTGAAGTCAGTGAGACCACAAACCCATCAGGAGGAATGAAAAACTCCAGACGCACCACCTTTAAGAGCTGTAACATTCACTGCAAGGGACCACAGCTTCACTCCTGAAGTCAGCAAGACCACAAACCCACGAGAAGGAAGAAACTCCAGACACATCTGAACATCTGAAGGAACAAACTCCAGACACACCATCTTTAAGAACTGTAACACTCACCGCGAGGGTCCGCAGCTTCATTCTTGAAGTCAGTGAGACTAAGAACCCACTGGAAGGAACCAATTCCGGACACAATAGTTTCTTCCTCCCTTGTGTGCTCCTGCAAGACTGGGCCTTGTCTGCCTCCAGACGCTCCGTACTCTCTCTCTCACTGCTTAGGTGGCTCTTCCCATCACTCTTCCATCCTCCAAACACCCCATCCCTTTATTATGCTGCATTTTCCAGTGAGCAGACTAAGCTCAGAGCATCAGCAAAACCCTCCATTTTTCTTTGAAACTTTGAACTTCATGGAAGTTGCTCACCTTCTGCCTAACCACAGGGAAATGGCCCCAGGAAGTCTTCCCACTCCCCGTGTGGGTGAGGGCCTTGCCTCCTGTCCCAGGTCCACCCACATCTTTCCTATGTGGCCATGTCCATGTGTTATTATTACTGTTGGTTTGGTTGTTGGCTTCCTGGACAGACTATAAACCACAGGAGGACAGGCTTCAACCTTATTTATTCTCTGCTATGGCCCCAAGGCCTGGCACACAGCAAATGCTCTGTATAGAGTCATGAATGAGTGAACAAACAAATAAATGAACAAACAAATAAATGAACAAACTCATGATACCGGGACAATCCCTTAAAGTGCCTGCAGGGCCAGGTTTGGCAGAAGAGCCTTCCTCTTTATGAACACAGATGGCAGAAGTAGGACAAGTCAAAGTGAATGTCAAATTTTGGTTCTAAATCAGGAAGAACCTTCTAATAACATAGATTGCATTGTGAAGTAGTGAGCTGTGGCCACCAAAGGGGTTTACAAGAAGGCTAGTGGGCTCTCTGTGAGGAACAGGCTGCAGAAAGAATTCCAGACTGGACAGAGGTTGTGAATTCCCGAGGTCCCACGCCAGCTGGGCTGTTGAGGAAGCCATGAATGTATCTTTATGGCGAGGGAGGATTGAGGAGATATATTTTTTTCCACTTGAGGAACTTGCTTTTTTTATTTGTTTTTGCTTTTCTCAGTTTTTTGAGACAGAGTCTCACTCTGTCGCCCAGACTGGAGTGCAGTGGCCCGATCTCAGCTCACTGCAACCTCCACCTACCAGGTTCAAGTGATTATTGTGCCTCAGGCTCCCGAGTAGCTGGAACTACAGGCACGTGCCACCATACCCGGCTAATTTTTCTATTTTTAGTAGAGATGGGGTTTCACCATGTTGGCCAAGCTGGTCTCGAACTCCTGGCCTCAAGTGATCTGCCTGCCTTGGCCTCCCAGAGTGCTGGGATTACAGGTGTGAACCACCGTGCCCAACTGGAACTTAGGCTGGCTGAGCAGAGCCGGCCAGGTTCACTCATCCATACTTCCCCATCCCAGCCCATCACTTCTCAGGCCTGCAAGAGGCCATGTGACTGGCACTGGTGACACCTGGTGGCCAGTTGGACGAGGACAGAGACAGCTGTCTATCTGGTTCATGGCTGTATCCCAGGCCTGGCAAACAGAAGGCTCTCCCCTTTGAGGGATGAATGAATGAATACAGACTAGAAAGAGGAAAAGGAGGAATAGATACTCTCTCTTTAGCCTGGAGACCCACCAGGGCAACGAACCAAGACTGCATGAGGAGGCCAGAAATTCATCTGCTCAGGGTTGTGCAGACAGGAGGGCCTCTGCTGTCTCTTACCTCCCTCGTCTGTGCCTGTCCTGTGTTCTACGGCACCTGTGAGGCAGGGGAGGGGCTATTTTGGGAAAAGGCTGATGTTAATTAAAGCTGCTTCTGCATCTGAGCTTAATCGTGCTCTGAAGCTATGAATAAAGAGACCCGTGGGCTGGGTTGGAAGTGCCTGAGCAACACTCCTTTCAGAGAGAGAACACTGAGGCCAAGAGAGGGCAGGAGCCTGCCTAAGGTTCCAGAGCCAGGACTCCCAGCTCCAATTCATTAAGCCATAGCACTGGTCACCTAAGATAGAAACACAGAAGAAAACAGTTGGTGTGCCGCCTGGAGGAGCAAGCACAAGCACCCCAGCCTGGCAGGCAGGGAGCGTTAACATCACTGCTTACTCCGCCCGGCACGCACCTTTCCTTCCAGCCAAAAAGCCGAGGATCTGTCGGCTGCACCAAGTGTGCATCCCTCCCAACTCACCCAGGCTCCCTCCTCTCAATCATTCTGCTTTACACCCATCCCTTCAAGTGTATGGGCTGGCTTAACCTCTCTGGGCCTCAGTTTCCTAATCTGCAGAGGGATTGTTTGAAGGGTGAAAGAGACTATGTGTCAAGTGCATAGAACAGTATTTGACACATGGTAAGCATCCAGTAAGAACTACAGCTGCAGTCAGGCGCTGTGGTTCAAACCTGTAATCCCAGCACTTTGGGAGGATAAGGCAGATGAATCACCTGAGGTCAGGAGTTCAAGACCAGCCTGGCCAACGTGGTGAACCCCCATCTGTACCAAAATACGAAAAGATCAGCTGGGCATGATGGCACATGCCTGTAATCCCAGCTACTCAGGAAGCTGAGGCAGGAGAATAGCTTGAACCCAGGAGGCAGAGGTTGCAGTGAGCTGAGATCACACCACTGTACTCCAGCCTGGGCAACAGAGTGAGACTCCATCTCAAAAAAAAAAAAAAAAAAAAATGCCAGGCATGGTGGCTCACACCTGTAATCCCAGCACTTTGGGAGGCCGAGGCAGGCAGATCACTTGAGGTCAGGAGTTCAAGACCAGCCTGGCCAACATGGTGAAACCCTGTCTCTACTAAAAATACAAAAAATTGCTCGGGTGTGGTGGCACATGACTGTAATCCCAGCTACTCGAAAGGCTGAGTCAGGAGAATTCCTTGAACCCGGGAGGCAGAGGTCGCAGCGAGTGGAGTTCGTGCCATTGCACTCCAGTCTGGGCAACAGAGCAAGACTGTCTCAAAAAAAAAAAAAAGAAAAAAAAAAGAAAGAAAGAACCGGCCAGGCGCGGTGGCTCACGCCTGTAATCCCATCCCAGCACTTTACGAGGCCGAGGTGGGCGGATCACCTGAGGTGGGGAGTTCAAGACCAGCCTGACCAACATGGATAAACCCCATCTCTACTAAAAATACAAAATTAGCCGGGCATGGTGACACATGCCTGTGGTCCCAGCTACTCAGGAAGCTGAGGCAGGAGAATCACTTGAACCTGGGCAACAAGAGCGAAACTCTCCCTCAAAAAAATTAAAAAAAAAAAAAAGAACCACAGCTGCGATGACCATGGTTATTCTAATTAAGGCTCAATTTAAATCCTTCCCACAACTCCCAACTAAATGGTGAGAAACGTACTTGAGGTCAGGGTCAGAGTTCCTTGACTCTGTATCCAGAGAAGGGACCAGAACACAGGGTATAGGGTGGTCTGTGTTGGCTCCAGGCAGCATCAGCTGGCTGGTTTCCTATGGGCTGGGCAGGGACTGGCCCTGCCGTCTGAACCTGGCTTTCTTGAGGCTGTAATGGCTTATTTATCTAGACTGGGCTTGGGATTTCTCTGATGGGTCAAAAATCAGAGAGACAATGTACTGCTGGAGTACAAAGATGCCATCTGAAGCTGGGCGCAGTGGCTCATGCCTGTAATTCCAGCACTTTGGGAGGCTGAGGCAGGTGAATCACCTGAGGTCAGGAGTTCGAGACCAGCCTCGCCAACATGACAAAATCTTGCCTCTACTAAAAATAAAAAAATTACCGGGCATGGTGGCGTACACCTGTAATCCCAGCTACTTGGGTTACAGCTACTTGGCTGAGGCAGGAGAATCACTTGAACCTGGGAGGCGGAGGTTGCAGTGAGCTGAGATCGCACCATTGCACTCCAGCCTGGGCAACAAGAGTGAAACTCCGTCTCAAAAAAAAAAAAAAAAAAAAAAGATGCCACTGCCAGCTGCCCTGGATGGTACAGGTAGGACTCAACGCCCCAGTAGAGGGGTAGAGATGGGTCAAGAGGTCCACAGAGACCACAGAGAAGAAAGCTGATATATGCACACAGGTTCTCCTTGGCATCCTTGGGAGGAGATACATCCTTAAACTAGACCCCTGTGGGTGACAGCTGGAGGGAGACTGGAAGGGCCCGATACTCCCCAATCACTTCCTCTCCTCCATCCCCAGGGCTGGCTTATTCTAGTTCCTCTTCTCTCTCACCAGATGCCAGGTCCTAGAATTGTCTCAAGCTTGGAATATGTCCAGATATTCATTAATTCAATACTTAACACATATTTATTGATCCCCTTCTCTGTGCCAGGCACATTGCTCTGTGAACAAGACAGACACAACCCTTGCCATAAGGAGTTTACATTCTGACTGGGAGACAAGGAAGCAGACAGGCAAAACTCCACTTAAGCACTGTTTTAGGAGTAAGCCTGGGGCTTCAGGAGAGCAGGAGAGGGATGACCTGTAATCTCAATGTGAAGGAAGCAGAGGAGGTGTAGTGTCTAAGTAAGGGGAAACTGCACCTCCTGTGCTGTGTACAGGCTAGGAGGGAAGAGAATCCTGTTTTTGGCTTCTTGGATTTTTTTGTTTGTTTTTTGTGTTTTGTTTTGATTTTGAGACAGAGTCTCACTCACTCTGTCACCCAGGCTGGAGTGCAGTGGTGCAATCTCGGCTCACTGCAACCTCCACCTCCCGGATTCAACTGATTCTCCTGCCTCAGCCTCCAAAGTAGCTGGGATTACAGGCGCCTGCCACCATGCCGAGCTAATTTTTTGTATTTTTAGTAGAGACCGGTTACACCATGTTGGCCAGGCTGGTCTCGAACTCCTAACCTCAAGAGATCCGCCCACCTCCGCCTCCCAAAGTGCTGGGATTACAGTAACCCTGTAATTTTTGAGGAGCTGCAAGAAGCGGGTCTCAACTAAGGAAACCTTGTGAAAATGTGTGCCACTCCAAGGGATTCTGATTTGATGGGTCTGGCACAGGGACCCAGAATCTGTGTATTAAACAAGCTCCACCCAGTGATGTTGATGCAGATGACTGTGGATCCACCCAGAGGGAGGCTTTGTGAAAGATGGGCTGGAGGGTGCAGGGTCCAGGCCTCAAAGGCTGGTGGGTCTGATCTTTATACGAAAGGAAGGCTGCTGAAGATCATCAGTCCTAGGAACGACATTATCTTTACAAATATCCTTCCTCAATCGCTTGAACCCGGGAGGCAGATGTTGCAGTGAGCCAAGACAGTGCCACTGCACTCCAGCCTGGGCGACACAGCGAGACTCCGTCTCAAAAAAAAAAAAATTAATTAAATAAATAAATAAATAAATAATTTCCTTCCTCCAGCTGCAGGGCAAAAAATGGGTTGAAGAGCCGGACTGGTGGTGGCTGGTGTGGCCTTCCAGCCTGGAGTAGATGTTGGCATGAATGAAGAAACAGGCAGTTGGGACAGAGAGAAGCGAGTGGGATGTGGAGGTGACCCGGTGAAATACTGGCCCGGAAATGTGAGGCATGAGGCGGGGAGCAGGAGGGTGTCGAAGGGCCAAAACGTGGTAAGAGAAGCCGGAGGAGTGTGAGGACGGGAGGAAGGGATCCAATGTGGGATCTAAGGGGTCTGAGACCACCGTGGCCGCGGAAGGCAGGAGAAGGTACCGCAGAGCTCTCGGTGACGTGTCAGGAGGCCCTACACTCGCGCGGGCACTGGCTCGCGGTTTGGACAGAGACCCTACAGGCCAGGCCGCAGCTGCGCCCAGACCACCCGCAGCGGGTGAAGACTGCCGCGGCGGCGCCGTTCCCGGCATGCCTCCGGCCGGTGACCTCATCCGGCCGGGGGCCAAGGCCCGGCCTCCGCTAGAGGGCGCTGCTCTCAGCAGCCGCGCCGCCCGGCTGGACTCGCGCCAGAGTAGGACAAGGGAGGCAGGCGGCGGCTGCTCCTTGAGGCTCCCACGCTTCTCGGGCGGCAGGTCCTGCCTCGGACCTGGGACCACTGGCTGGCGCCTGTGGCTCACATCTCCACGCCTTTGCCCGCTTCTCCCAGGCGCCCGAGTCAGAAACCTGTGCTTCACCCTCGAGAGTGCTGCCATCCTCCCCCTCAACCAGACGGGCATGGCATCTGGTTGTCCGTCCTGTCTCCTCATCGTCTCAGAGCCCTTCCCTGACCCCTACCCTTTCTCAGACCAACAGGATGATGACAGGAAGAGGATCCAGGACCAACTCCTAGCAGTGACCTTGAGAAAACAATCTCATACCCCAGTTTCCCTTACAACGCAATGGAAATAATGCTAACAACCCTGGAAGAGTGTTGGAAGGACTAAACGAAATCATCTTTTTCAGTACTAAGCAGAGGCTCAATGAGCGTCAGCGTTTTTTTGTTTGTTTGTTTCCTTGAAACTGGTTGGAGCCCAGGCTGGAGTGCAGTGGCATGATCTTGGCCCACTTGAGCCTCAACTGCCTGGGCTCAAGCCATTCTCCCTCCTCAGCCTCTGGAGTAGCTGGCACCGCAGTTGCATGCCACCACGACTGGCTACTTTTGTTCATTTTTTTTTATAGAGTTGGGGTCTCTCTAAGTGGTCTTGAACTACTGGACTCAAGCGATCCTCCCACCTCGGCTTCCCAAAGCACTGGAATTACAGGCATGAGCCACTATGCCCGGCCAACATCAGCTATGTTAACACTTCTTTCTGTGTTGCTGGAATGTACTCACTGGCCCCAAACTCCTCAGTGGCTTCTGACTGCCCTCAGGATCAGTCCACACGTTTGGCTTGGCATGCGCAGCCCTTTCAATCTCGTTTCTTGTCATCTCCCACGTCCTTTGTGTGCTTTATCACAGGCTTTGGCCTGAACACTCCTTTGCCACCTTTTCTACCTGCCTAAACACTCCTCACATTTTGAGACCCAGCATAAAAGCATTCCTATCACACATACCACCCGCACCACCTCCCCTATAATGATCCCAAAGTTTTAAGATGCCCAGAATATCTTTGCTGCTGCTGCTTTTTTTTTTTTTTTTTTTTTTTGAGATGGAGTCTCGCTCTGTCGTCCAGCCTTGAGTGCAAAGGCGCGATCTCAGCTCACTGCAACCTCCACCTCCCCATCCCGGGTTCAAGCGATTCTCCTGCCTCAGCCTCCCAAGTAGCTGGGACTACAGGTGTGGACCACCATGCCCAGCTAATTTTTGTATTTTTAGTGGAGATGGGGTTTCATCATGTTGGCCAGGATGGTCTCGATCTCCTGACCTCGTGATCTGCCCACCTCGGCCTCCCAAAGTGCTGGGATTACAGATGTGAGCCACCGTGCCTGGCTGCTTCTTTTACCAGTAACAAAATGGAAACACTAAGGGACACTATGTCATGATTATAGATATTCTTGAGCACTCTATGCTGACTTTTAAGGACAATAATAGTCCTACTTCTGGGTAGGGCGTGTTGGTGGTAGATGGCTGGGGAGGTGAGTGAGCTGGGATATTGGACGGGAAGAGGATGAGGAAGGAGAAAAGGAAGGGAGCTCCCAGAAAGGTGTGGTGGCTCATACCTGTAATCCCAGCACTTTGAGCTGAGGTAGGAGAATCACTTGAGCCCAAGAGTTTGAGGCCAGTCTGGGCAACATAGTGAGACGCTGTCTCTACAAAAATAGTAGTGGTGTGCGCCTATAGTTTCAGCTACTTGGGAGGCTGAGGTGGGAGAATCCCTTGAGCCCAGGAGGTCGAGGCTGCACTGAGATATGATCACACCACTGCACTCCAGCCTGGGTGACAGAGTGAGACTCACTGTTTATTTTTAAGTAAAAATAAAAAGAGTCCAGGCGCAGTGGCTCACACCTGTAATCCCAGCACTTTGGGAGGCCGAGGTGGGTGAATCACGAGGTCAGGAGAACGAGACCATTCTGGCTCACACGGTGAAACCCCGTCTCTACTAAAAATGCAAAAAAATTAGCCGGGCGTGGTGGCGGGCACCTGTAGTCCCAGCTACTCAGGAGGCTGAGGCAGGAGAATGGCATGAACCCAGGAGGTAGAGCTTGCAGTGAACTGAGATTGCGCCACCACACTCCAGCCTGGGCGACAGAGTGAGACTCCGTCTCAAAAAAAATAGAAATAAAAATAAAAAATAAAGAATAAAAATAAAAAAGAGAACTCCCCCCACCTCCCTAAGGTGTCCAAGCCCCGAGGAAGCCACCTCCCAGGAACCAGGTCAGGCATCCAGATAGAACTGATTTATAAGTTCTTGACCAGGTGTGGTGGCTCACACCTGCAATCCCAGCACTTTGGGAGGCCGAGGAGGGCAGTTCACTTGAGGTCAGGAGTTCAGGACCAGCCTGCCCAACATGGCAAAACCCCATCTCTACTAAAAATACAAAAATTAGCCAGGCGTGGTGGCTCACACCTGTAATCCCAGCTACTCAGGAGGATGAGGCACAAGAATTGCCTGAACCTGGGAGGCAGAGGTTGTAGTGATCACCAGAGGTCGGAAGTTCGAGACCAGCCTGACCAACAAGGAGAAACCCCATCTGTACCAAAAATACAAAATTAGCTTTGGGAGGCTGAGGCAGGCGGATCACAAGGTCGGGAGATCGACACCATCCTGGCTAACACGGTGAAACCCTGTCTCTACTAAAAATACAAAAAATTAGCCGGGCGTGGTGGCAGGCACCTGTAGTCCCAGCTACTCTGGAGGCTGAGGCAGGAGAATGGCGTGAACCCAGGAGGCGGAGCTTGCAGTGAACCAAGATTGCGTCACTGCACTCCAGCCTGGGCGACAGAGCCAGACTCTGTCTCAAAAAAAAAAAAAAAAAAATTAGCCGGGCGAGGTGGCGCATGCCTTTAATCCTAGCTACCCTGGAGGCTGAGGCAGGAGAATCGCTTGAACCCGGGAAGCAGAGGTTGCAGTGAGCCGAGATCGCGCCATTGTGTTCCAGCCTGGGCAACAAGAGCAAAACTCCATCCCCCCCCCCCCAAAAAAAAGAACTGGTTTATAGGTTCTTGGGGGCAGGCACTGCACACACTCATTTGGGCAGTATTTTCAGCTGTGGGAATGGGTGCCCCTTAATCACCTGCCCACTGGCATCAGGCACCCTGAAAATCAAAGGCAGGTATACGTGAGGAGGCCAGTCAGATATGAGCAATGCAGGCTAATGGAGGGTCTGAGCTGGCAGCCTCTGTGAGGACTAAATGTAGATCCCAGCAGAACCCTATCAGTAACCTAATATGCACATGCCTATCCCCAAAGACCTTCAGTCTCCCAGTCAGGTCATCCAAAGCCTCCGCTCAACTAGGCCAACCTCAGAAAGGGGAGGGACACAGAATAGAAAACCCCTTCCCAACCATCTCAATCCTAATGTTTAGCAACATGTGTGCCAGACCTTGGGCTAACCAATGACAGATATACGGGGCAGATACAGTACTGCAGTAATGCCATCCTTTCTCTCTCTCTCTCTTTTTTAATTATTATTTTTGAGATGGAGTCTCTGTCTGTCACCCAGGCTAGAGTGCAGTGACGTGATCTCGGCTCACCACAACCCCCACCTTCCGGGTTCAAGCAATTCTCCAGACTCAGCCTCCCGAGTAGCTGGGATTACAGGCACCCGCCACCATGCCAGGCTAATTTTTGTGTTTTTAGTAGAGACGGGGTTGGTCTCGAACTCCTGACCTCAGGTGATCCACCTGCCTCAGCCTCCCAAAGTGCTGGGATTACAGGTGTGAGCCACCGCACCCGGCTCGTCATCCTTTCTCTTTTAGGACTCACAGTCTAATGGGGGGAGACAAGTAAACCATGGGGAAAAGGCATGAGACGTGCTGTAACAGGGTTAAGTGAACTAGGAGTAGGCAATGTAGTGCAGTGGTTGGAAGCCTAGACTGGCATCAGATGATGCTACAAGAGTGCTTAGTGCCATGCATGACCTGTAGGGAGTGATCAATAAATATTTACCTGATGCTATTTACCCAGGATGCTATTGAAGAAGCAAAGCTCATTTTATAAGCCTTCTGCAATCTCCCCAACAAATGTGAACTATCCCTATTAAATGTCTGCAGTTATCTTCCATAGACCCCTTGAACCCAGATGAGCACCCTGCCCTCTCACAGATAGCCTGGGTCCATCACCTGAACAGAAGACAATGGAGAGGGGAGCACAGGGGAAATGGCTGGGATGACAATAGGAGAAAGGAAGACTGGGGGAGGAGCTGGCACCTCCAAAGGAGGTAGCTCAGGTCCCTGGGGTGCCAGGGAATACCAAGGGGGCCCATCTGGTGGAAAGGGGTCCCTGGAGGACTTGTCCTGTAGGTACATTTGCATAAGAATAAGAAAGCATCTGGCTGGGCACAGTGGCTCACACCTGTAATCCCAGCATTTTGCGAGGCCGAGGCGGGCGGATCATTTGAGGTCAGGAGTTCGAGACCAGGCTGGCCAACATGGTGAAACCCCATCTCTACTAAAAGTACGAAAGTTAGACTGGGCACAGTGGCTCACGCCTGTAATCCCAGCACTTTGGAAGGCCAAGGCGAGTGGATCACCTGAGGTCAGGAGCTTGAGATTAGCCTGGTCAATATGGCAAAACCCCATATCTACTAAAACAGTACAAAAAATTAGCTGGGCATGGTGGCACACACCTGTAGTCCTAGCTACTCAGAAGGCTGAGGCAGGAGAATCGCTTGAACCTGGGAGGCAGAGGTTGCAGTGAGCTGAGATCGTGCCATTACACTACAGCCTGGGCAACAAGAGTGAAACGCTATTTAAAAAAAAAAAAAAAAAAAAGTCCAGGCGTGGTGGCTTACGCTTGTAATCCCAGCACTTAGGGAGGCTGAGGGAGGTGGATCACCTGAGGTCAGGAGTTGGAGACCAGCCTGGCCAACATAGTGAAACCCCATCTGTACCAAAAATACAAAAAATTGTAATCTCAGCTATTTGGGAGGCTGAGGAGGGAGAATCGCCTGAAACCAGGAGGCGGAGGTTGCAGCGAGCCGAGATTGCGCCACTGCACTCCAGCCTGGGCAACAAGAGTGAGACTCCGTCTCAAAAAAAAAAAAAAAAAAAAAGAGCAGGGAAGCTGAACACACTGACATATTGGTTTTTTGAAGACGAACTAATTGTACTTGACAATTTTTCACCTCTTGAATTTTAAAGGAGGTTAACAGGCTAAAACCTTTGAAGAGGAATTTATTGTATCCTATATCACCAAAGCCTGAGGGAGAAGGTGTCATGTTTAGTCCTAATTTATGGTTAAGGAAACTGAAGCACAAAGAAGATAAGTGACTTGGACGAGACCATGCAGCTAGCAAGTGGTGGAGCCAGAGCTTTTTGTTCCACCCTCAGCCCCGCTGGTTGGGTTGCCTGGGTCAACCAGACCTGGCCACCCTGGGGAGAAATTGACAAAAGAGGGTTGAACCTTCAGTCTAGGCCATTTCCCAACCTTCTCGAAGAGCCACATTCTGGCCAGGGCAGCAGCTGACCCTGGGATGAAGAAGGCGTGGACAGAGCCCCTTCTCAGCACTAGTAACCTTTGATCTCTAGGTGGGTTGGCTAACAGAGGCACCTGAAAGGATGGCAGGGTGGCTGGACTGGGAGGGACTGGGGATCTAATCCCTTTGTGGCCTCAGGGGTGTCTTCAATAATTGGAGGGACAATGACTGACGGTGGGGGGTATTGAAAATCCCAGTTGTGTGGGGGGAGGGTGGAGATGAGGTGAGAGAGGGGCCTGGAGAAAACTCTTGATACAGAAGGACAGAGGGGCCAAAGTGCCAACAGGAGGAAGCGAATGGGCAGATGGGGAGCACTGGTTTTGGAGCCCCAGCACGGGCATTTTGTTGTGTTATCATTTTGAGCAATTGAGAAGCTTCAGCTTTCTTTTCCTTGTCTGTAACAGTATCTTCCTCCCAGAATAGTTGTGAGGAGTTTGGTACCTAATAAACACTCACTAAATGCAAGCTATTATTATTACAAAGTACTTAAGATGTGGCCCTGAGTGTGGTGAGCGCTGAGTCCCAGGAGGCCATTGTTATGCATTGCTTGACTGCCTGTGGAGGCCCAGCCTAGACCCCCAGCTCAGGCTGGAGTGATCAAATGAGGCCTGAAGATCCTGAATGTGAAAGCCCCTTAGGAGGCTCCAGGGATCCTGGGAGCCTAGCCAGGAAGGCCTTTCTGATGATTATTAGGCCCTAGACAGGGGCCCACTTCCAAGCTTGGCCAAATCATTCCTTCTCTAGAAAGGCTCAATGGCCCCCTGGGGCTTTGGCAGGAGACGTGTGAAAATCCCCAGTGGAATAGAGAAAGCCACACACCAAAGCTGGGCCAGGTGAGCCTTTTGTCCACCCCACCCCCAACCCCATCCCACCCCTGCCACCTGTTGCCCCTCTCCCCAACCCCCACCATCAGCAGATAGTATCTGGGTCTCCAGCGATAGGTTCGGGGCAAAGAAAGAGTGGAAGGTGCTCCCAAGAGAACCCTCCTTGTGCTGCCCTCCCCTCCCCACAGAGTTTGACAGACCATTCCTGGAACCAGGAAGAAAAGAGAAAAAGCTACAGGAGGGCCTTAAAAATGACCTCCCCTCGCTACAGAACTCAAGTGAATGACCTGAAATGGCAGTAGGAGGGATTGAAATTAGACTGCCAGAGGGAATTTACTGACTGACAGCAATGTTAAGTGAGCTAGTTGCAGAGAAGTTATAAAACCTTTTGTTAAAGAAGAATAATAGCTACCTAGTTAGGTGCCTAGTGCTCTTCATACATTTGCTCATCAGTGCCTACAACAATCCCATTGGGTAAGTGCCATTATTATTTCCATTTTACAGATAAAAGCACTGGGCTCAGAGATGGGGAAGCCACTTGCCCAATATTACTCAGCAAAATAAGTGGCAGTGCTGGGGCCTCCACCCAGTAGGCAACCCTGCCTCTTAAACACGCATCTTCAGAGAGGGGGTGGATGGGTCCGATTTAGAACCTCCCACAATACCTGTCAATGATTCTTGTTTTTAATTAGCAGAATCTCTGGCCATCCCTATAAAGCTGTGACCTAGGAATACAGGCAAATGAGGATCCTGGTTGTCACTGCTACCATTGGCTGAGGGCTTCCAATGAGTTACCAAAAGGGCCCAAAGACCACTCAGAGCAAAAGCTCCTAGTGTCCTCCCTCCAGGATCAGAAACCCTCTTCAAAAAGGAAGCCAAAATGCATGAGACTATCACTCACAGGGGGTAGGAGAAAAGGAGGCAGGAACTGCAAAAGCTTTGAAATTCATTCTTGACCTTCTAATTCTCATGCTTAGGATTACCAGGAGTCTACATCCCTTTTTACAAATGAAGAAACCAAAGTTCAGAAAGATACAAGCATGCAAGTCTCTGAACAAGAAATACAAGTGGCCAATAAACCTATGAAAATTATGCCTGGGGCCAGGTGTGGTTGGCTTACACCTGTAATCCCAGCAGTTTGGCAGGCCGAGGTGGGCAGATCGTCTGAGGTCAGGAATTCAAGACCAGCCTGGCCAACATGGTGAAACCCCATCTGTACTAAAAATACAAAAAAATTATCCAGATGTGGTGGCGTGCACCAGTAGTCCCAGATCCCCGGGAGGCTGAGGCAGGAGAATTGCTTGAACGCAGAGGTGGAGGTTGCAGTGAGCTTGAGGGAAGAGAGAGACCCTCTCATATTGTTTTATATTGTTTTATACTGAGTACCTGTTTTAAGAAAAAACAACAAGGAAGTAAAACCAAAGACAGGCAGCCCGGCACCAGGCCCGAAACCAGGCCTGGGCCTGCCTGGCCCAAACCCAGTAGTTAAAAATCAACTCATAACTTAGAAACTGATGTTATTCATAGATTCCAGACATTGTATAGAAGAACCCTGTGAAATTCCCTGCCCTGTTCTGTTTCTGTCTGACCACCGGTGCATGCAGCCCCTGTCACGTACCGCCTGCCTGCTCAAATCAATCACGACCCTTTCATGTGAAATCTTTAGTGTTGTGAACCCTTAAAAGGGACAGAACTTGTGCACTCGGGGAGTTCAGATTTTAAGGCAGTAGCTTGCCGATGCTCCCAGCTGAATAAAGCCCTTCCTTTTACAACTCGTTGTCTGAGAGGTTTTATCTATGGCTCGTCCTGCTACATTTCTTGGTTCCCTGACTGGGAAGTGAGGTGACTGACGGACGGCCGAGGCAGCCCCTTAGGCAGCTTAAGCCTGCCCTGTGGAGTGTCCCGGCGGGGGACTCCGGCCAGCCTGAATGACGCGATCCAAAGAGCGCTCCCAGGTAGGAAATTGTCCTGGCGGAATGCCTCGCCAGAGCAGCGCGTAGCAGGCCCCGGTGGAGGATTAAGACAGTGGCTGAACACCGGGAAGGAACTGGCCAGACTTCTGAAACTTGGTAAGACTAGTCTTTGGAACTTGCCCCACTCCATCTGAGTAGAAGTGTGGCCTGATCACCCACGGTGTGCCTGCATTGGCGCTTTTGTTCTGGTTTTGACTTGACTTGAATTGCTGGATACTTTAGTTTTGGTTTTGACTTGGCTTAAATCTTTTGGTACTCAGATTTTGAATTTTGTGATTTTGGTTTGGTATAAATGGTAAAAGTGTGTGTGTGCCCTCTTTACCTGTTCTTTGTCTTGTGGTGAGTATGTGTGGTGTGAGCATGGTATTTTGTCTTGGAAAAAAAAAACATGGGTCAGGCGCAAAGTAAGCCCACCCCACTGGGAACTATGTTAAAAAACAATTTCAAGAAAGAATTTAAGGGAGATTATGGTGTTACTATGACACCAGAAAAACAGAACTTTGTGTAAAATAGACTGGCTAGCATTAGAGGTGGGTTGGCTATCAGAAGAAAGCCTGGACAGGTCCCTTGTTTCAAAGGTATGGCACAAGGTAACCTGTAAGCCAAAGCACCCAGACCAGTTTCCGTACATAGACAGTTACAGCTGGTTTTAGACCCCCTTCCCCCGCACAGTAGTTAAGAGAACAGCAGCATAAGCAGCTGGCAGAGGCAAGGAAAGACCAGCAGAGAGAAAAAAAAGGCCATCTATACCAATTCTAAGTTAATTTACACTAAACAAAGTCTTATTAATAGTAAAGGATAATTGAAATCCCAAACTTACAAGGTTTTCAACAAAAGTGAAGTTTGCTAAAAGTTAACAGTGTAACATGTATTATGGTAACTTCTAATCTTGTGGCCTTAGACAGTCTAGTCCAAAGACATAAAGAAAGTTCGCTTTAAAAAAAGAATGGTTATCTTCAAAAAAAAGGGAGAGGCAGAATTTATATAAAAAAAAACTATATGGTAAATTCTTGTCCTGAAATAAATTAACTGGTTGTTTAAAGAAAAAAAGTTTGTAATAAGTCAAAAAGTTAAAACATGTTAAAAAATTGTCTGCAAAAGTCATAAAAGAAAAAATGTTATAAAAAAATTTTTTTGCAAAAAATGTTGTATAATTTAAAAGTAATAAGGCCTCCTGTGTAGTATTGAAGAAACAGTTTATGTGCAAGGTGTATAAAAAAAGTAAAACATACCTTTGGTAAAAAGATTATAAGAAGGCATAAGAATGTGGATTTTTACCTACATTAAAAGGCTAAAAAATTATTGTTTTGAAAGTTTAAGCAAGTTTTAAAACATTAATTGTAAAGAAAATTCTGTGTTTAAACATATTAGCTAAAGTTAAAAAGGTATCATCCAGTTTTTCTGTGAACTGGACATTAAAGTAAAAATGCAACAGGTTTTTTTCTGAAAGCATCAACCTGCTCTTTAACAAAAATTATAAAAGTTTAAAAAGAGTCTATAAAATCTTACCTTATGGTCAAACATGAAAAATTAGATAAATATGTCTAAAGGTTTTATTAAAATTAAGTTTAACATTAATAACACACTAATATAAAGGTAAAATTTAGCTTATCTGATATAAAAATCATACAAGAAACATTATTAAATATAAAATGGTGTTTAGCTTTCTTTGGTCTAAAAACTAATAAAAACAGGTGCTAAAGAAAACATTCATTTTACTAGAAGATCATAGAAGTTAAACACTTAAAACAAACTTTGGCAATTAAGACAGCATACCAAGATGCAAATGCCTGGTTGAAATGGATCAAATATTCCATCTGCACGTTAAACAAAAGCAATTGTTATGCTTGTGCACATGGCAGGGCAGAGGCCCTGATTGACCGCCTTCCACTAAGGTGGTCCTGTAGTCGACCAGGCGTGGGCTGCATGGTAGCTCTTTTCCAGGATTCTACAGCCTGGAGTAATAAGTCATGCCAAGCTCTCTCTGCTATATACCGAAGTCTCTGCAGGTCAGCCCCCGAGGGCCATCCAGCTTCTGTCTCCCAACACTAAGTTCACTTCGTGTCTCTCACGGCAGAGAGGAAACTTAGCATTCCTTGGAGACCTGAAGGGATGCAGTGAGCTTAAGAATTTTCAAGAGCTTATCAATCAGTCAGCCCTTGTTCATCCCCAAGTGGATGTGTGGTGGTATTGTAGTGGATCTTTACTGGGCACTCTGCCAAATAACTAGTGTGGCACTTGTGCTTTAGTCTATTTGGCTCTCCCTTTCACCCTGGCATTTCATCAACCAGAAAAAAAAAAAAAAAGAAAAACTCATGTTGGCCCCAGCCCTGAGGCTACCTGACCTGACAAAACTCTTTACACTCTATGTGTCAGAAAGAGAAAAAATGGCAGTTGGAGTTTTAACCCAGACTGTAGGGCCCTGACCAAGGCCAGTGGCCTATCTCTCAAAACAACTAGACGGGGTTTCCAAAGACTGGCCCCCATGTCCAAGGGCCCGGGCAGCAAGGGCCCTGTTAGCACAAGAAGCAAATAAGCTAACTCTTAGACAAAACCTAAACATAAAGTCCCCCCATGCTATGGTGATTTTAATAAATAACAAAGGAAACCATTAGCTAATGAATGCTAGACTAGCTAGATACCAAAGCTTGCTCTGTGAAAATCCCCACATAACCATTGAAGTTTGCAACACCCTAAACCCTGCCACCTTGTTCCCGGTATCAGAGAGCCCAGTTAAACATAACTGTGTAGAAGTACTGGACTCAGTTTATTCTAGTATGTCCAACCACCGAGACCACCCTTAAACATCAGTAGACTAGGAGCTGTACGTGGATAGGAGAAGCTTCGCCAACTCCTGCAAAGTGACTCCGAAGAAGACAACAAGCCCTGCTCCAGTCACACCCAGAAGCTGACTGGTCCACACATGGCCGAAGCATGAGGAAACTCATTGCAGGACTCATTTTCCTTAAAATTTGGACTTGTACAGTAAGGACTTCAACTGACCTTCCTTAGACTGAGAACTATTCCCAGTATATACATCAGGTCACTGAGGTAGGACAAAAGATTGCTACAGTCCTATTATTTTATAGTTATTATGAATGCCTAAGAACTCCAAAAGGAACCTGTTTGTATAATAACACTCAGTATAAAGTATGTAATCCAGGAAGTGACCAGCCCAATGTGTGCACCCCTCTGAACCTCCCATGATCACAGTCTTTGAAGTAAGACTAAGGACTGGTCCTTTTCTAGGTGACACAAGTAAAGTAATAGCTAGAACAGAAGAAAAAGGGGTCCCCAAAAATGTAACCTTAAAATTTGACGCCTGTGCCACTATTAATAGTAAACAGCATGGGATAAGATGCGGTTCTCTAGATTGGAAAAAAAGTTACACAGCAGAAAATAAGTACATCTGTCAAAAATCATATTTATGTGAGATGTGTCAATACTGGTCTTGTGTCATTTGGGCTACTTAAAAAGAAAATAAAAAAAGATCCTGTTTGGCTCCAAAAAGGAAAAGTCAGCCCCTCCTGCACAAGTGGGAGCTACAACCTTTTAAAATTGATAATCATAAACCCCTCAGACCCAAAGTAAAATAAAAAAAAAAAATGTAACATTAGGCATTGATGGAAAAGGACTAGATCCTAGCGTAAGCATCCTAATAAAAGGAGAGGTTCAAAACCGCTCTCCAGAACCAGTATTTCAGACTTTCTATGATGAACTAAATGTGCCAGTACCTGAGATTCCAGGAAAAACTAAAAATTTGTTTTTGCAATTAGCCGAACATGTAGCCCAGTCTCTACAAGTCACCTCATGTTATGTTTGTGGAGGAACTGTAACAGGAGATCAATGGCCATGGGAAGCCCGAGAATTAGTTCCTACAGACCCAGTTCCTGATGAATTCCCAGCCCAAAAGAACCACCCTGACAATTTTTGGGTTCTAAAAGTCTCAATTATTGGACAGTATTACATAGCTAGAGAAGGAAAAGGATTCACTCATCCTGTAAGGCGGCTTAGTTGTCTTAGGCAAAAGCTGTATAATGGTACCACAAAAACAGTTACATGGTAGAGTTCCAATCACACAGAAAGGAATCCATTCAGCAAATTTCCAAAGTTGCAGACTGTTTGGGCCCACCCAGAATTCCACCGGGACTGGACAGCCCCCACCAGGTTATACTGGATATGTGGACACAGAGCTTATGCTAAGTTGCCTGATCAGGACAGGTAGCTGTGTAATTGGCACCATTAAGCCATCTTTCTTCTTACTGCCCATAAAAACAGGTGAACTTCTAGGCTTCCCAGTCTATGCTTCCTGCAAAAAACGAAGCATAGCCATAAGTGATTAGAAAAATAATGAATGAACCCCTGAAAGAATCATACAATACTATAGACCCACCACTTAGGTACAAGAAGGCTCATGAGGATATTGAATCCCTATCTACATGCTTAACTGAATCATATAGTTGCAAGCTGTTTTAGAAATTATTACTAATAAAATTGGTCAAGCCTTAACTGTTCTTGCCCAGCAAGAGACTCTGATGAGAAATGCCATCTATCAAAATAGACTAGCTCTTGACTACTTGCTAGCAGCTGAAGGAGGAGTTTGTAGAAAATTTAACCTTACTAATTATTGTCTACACATAGATGATCAGGGGCAAGTAGTTCAGAATATAGTTAAAGATATAACAAAACTGGCACATGTACCTGTGCAAGTGTGGCACGGACTCAATCCGGGAGCCATGTTTGAAAATTGGTTCCCAGCAATAGGAAAATTTAAAACTCTTATAATAAAAATAATAATAGTAATAGGAACCTGCTTACTGCTCCCTTCTCTGATACCTGTATTTCTCCAAATGATAAAAAACTTTGTCACTACCTTAGTTCACCCAAATGCTTCAGCACAAGCATACTATATAAGTCTCTATCAATCTATTGCACAAAAAGACATAAGTAGCAAAAATAAAAGTGAGAACTCCCACTAATAAAAAGTGAGAGTCTCAAAGGGGGAAATGAGGGAAGAGAGAGACTCTCTCATATTGTTTTATATTGTTTTATACTCAGTACCTGTTTTAAGAAAAAACAACAAGGAAGTAAAACCAAAGACAGGCAGCCCGGCACCAGGCCCGAAACCAGGCCTGGGCCTGCCTGGCCCAAACCCAGTAGTTAAAAATCAACTCATAACTTAGAAACTGATGTTATTCATAGATTCCAGACATTGTATAGAAGAACACTGTGAAATTCCCTGCCCTGTTCTGTTTCTCTCTGACCACCGGTGCATGCAGCCCCTGTCACGTACCACCTGCCTGCTCAAATCAATCACGACCCTTTCATGTGAAATCTTTAGTGTTGTGAGCCCTTAAAAGGGACAGAACTTGCGCACTCGGGGAGCTCGGATTTTAAGGCAGTAGCTTGCCGATGCTCCCAGCTGAATAAAGCCCTTCTACAACTCGGTGTCTGAGAGGTTTTGTCTGTGGCTCGTCCTGCTACAAGCTGAGATTGCATCGCACACCCCTGCACTCCAGCTTGGGTGACAGAGTGAGACCCTATACAAAAAAAAACAAAGAAAAAGAAAAAAAAAAAAGAAAATAATGCCTGGCCGGGCACTGTGGCACATGCCTATAATCCCAGCACTTTGGGAGGCCAAAGTGGGAGGATCACTTGAGCTCAGGAGTTTTAGAACAGCCTGGGCAAAAGTGTGGGACCTTGTCTCTACAAAAAATACAAAACAAAAACAAAAAACTAGCTGGGTATAGTGGAATGCACCTGTAATCCCAGCTACTCGGGAGGCTAGGGTGGGAGGTTTGCTTGAGCCCAGGGGGTCGAAGCTGCAATGAGCCATGATCATGCCGCTGCACTCCAGCCTAGGCAACATAGCAAGTTCCTGGTTTTTTTTTTTTTTAATTGTGCATGACCTCATTTATGATGAGGGATGTTTTGGGGGTGTGGGGAAACACTGTTGGTGGGGAATGTAAATGAATACAACTTCCTTAGCAAACAATCTGTTAATATCTATCGAAAATGTAAGTTTGCATATCCTTTGACATAGCAATATTACATCTAGGAATTTATTCTACTTTTTTTTTTTTTTTTTTTGAGACAGAGTCTTGCTCTGTTGCCCAGGCTGAAGTATAGTGGCATGATCTCGGCTCACTGCAATCGACCTCCACCTCCTGGGTTCAAGCAATTCTACTGCCTCAGCCTCCCAAGTAGCTGAGATTACAGGCGCCCGCAACAACTCCCGGCTAGTTTTTGTATTTTTTTTTGTTGAGATGGAGTCTCATTCTGTTGCCCAGGCTGGAGGGCAGTGGCACGATCTTGGCTTACTGCAAGCTCCGCCTCCTGGGTTCACGCCATTCTCCCGCCTCAGCCTCCCGAGTAGCTGGGACTACAGGTGCCCAACATCACACCCGGCTAATTTTTTGTATTTTTAGTGGAGACAGAGTTTCACCGTATTAGCCAGGATGGTCTCAATCTCCTGACCTCGTGATCCGCCCTCCTTGGCCTCCCAAAATGCTGGGATTACAGGTGTGAGCCACCGCGCCTGGCCTAGTTTTTGTATTTTTAGTAGAGACAAGGTTTCACCATGTTGGCCACACTGGTCTCGAACTCCTGACCTCAACGGATCAGCCTGTCTCAGCCTCCCAAAATGCTGGGATTACAGGCGTGAACCACCACGCCTCGCCCTATTCTACTATTTTTAATGTGCTAAAAAATGAACCTCAGCCAGCCGCGGTGGCTCACGCCAGTAATCCTAGCACTTTGGAAGGCCAAGGCAGGTGGATCACCTGAGATCAGGAGTTTGAGACCAGCCTGGCCAACATGGCGAAACCCCATCTCTACTAAAAAATACAAAAATTAGCTGGGCGTGGTGGCACTTGACTGTTATCCCAGCTACTAGGGAGGCTGAGGCTGGAGAATCACTTGAACCCGGGAGGTGGAGTTGCAGTAAGCTGAGATCACGCCACTGGACTCCAGCCTGGGTGACAGAGCAAGACTCCATCTCAAAAAAAAAAAAAAAAAAAAAAAAGAACCTCAACTCCTCAACTTAAATATCCTTCAATAGGGGATATACATACATATACACACTTTTTTTGGTGTGTGTGAGATGGAGTCTCACTCTGTCCCCCAGACTGAGTGCAGTGGTGCAATCTCAGCTCACTACAACCTCTGTGTTGAAAAAAAAAATCATTGAATTGTACACCTAAAATGAATGAAATTGATGGCATGTAAGTTATACCTCAAAAAAGAGGATGAAAGGAAAAGAAAAGGGGCCGGGCGCGGTGGCTCACGCCTGTAATCCCCAACACTTTGGGAGGCCAAGGCGAGTGTATCACTTGAGGTCAGGAGTTCAAGACCAGCCTGGCCAACATGGCGAGATCCTGTCTACTAAAAATACAAAAATTAGCTGGGTGTGGTGGCTGGCGTCGGTAATCCCAGCTGCTCAGGAGGCTGAGGCAGGAGAATCGTTTGAACCAGGGAGGAGGAGGTTGCGGTGAGCCAAGATCGTGCCATTGCACTCTAGCCTGGGCAACAAGAGCTAAATTCCGTCTCAAAAAAAAAGAAAAGAAAAGAAAAGAAAAGAAAAGGATTGATAAGGACCAGTGTATTACTGGGAGCATCAGAAAACAGGTAATTCCAAGCATTTAACTAGAGAACAATCTCACCATAAATTAAAAAACATCTTTTTTTTTTTTTTTTGAGACAGAGTCTCACTCTGTTACCCAGGCTGGAGTGCAGTGGCAGGATATTGGCTCACTGCAACCTCCGCCTCCCGGGTTCAAGTGATTCTCCTGCCTCCGCTTCCCGAGTAGCTGGGATTACAGGCGCCCGCCACCATGCCTGGCTAATTTTTGTATATTTAGTAGAGACACAGTTTCACCATTTTGGCCAGGCTGGTCTTGAACTCTTGACCTTGTGATCCACCCGCCTCAGCCTCTCAAAGTGCTGAGATTACAGGCGTGAGCCACCGTGCCCCGCAAAAAAACTATTTTTTTTTTTTAACCTGCACATTCTTTGACCTGGCATCTTCACTTCTGGAAATTTATTACAGGCCAGGCACAGTGTCTCACGCCTGTAATCCCAGCATTTTGGGAGGCCCAGGCGGGCAGATCACCTGAGGTTAGGAGTTCGAGACCAGCCTGACCAACATGGAGAAAACCGATCTCTACTAAAAATACAAAATTAGCCGGGGGCAGTGGCTCACGCCTGTAATCCCAGCACTTTGGGAGGCCGAGGCAGGCTGATCACGAGGTCAGGAGATCGAGACCATCCTGGCTAACACAGTGAAACCTCATCTCTACTAAAAATACAAAACATTAGCCGGGCGTCGTGGTGGGCGCCTGTAGTCCCAGCTACTCAGGAGGCTGAGGCAGGAGAATGGCGTGAACTCCGGAGTCGGAGCTTGCAGTGAGCCGAGATCACGCCACTGCACTCCAACCTGGGTGACAGAGTGAGACACTGTCTCAGAAAAAAAAAAAATTAGCCAGGCGTGGTGGCACATGTCTGTAATCCCAGCTACTCGGGAGGCTGAGGCAGGAGAATCGCTTGAACCCGGGAGGCTGAGGTTGTGGTGAGCAGAGATCATGCAATTGCACTCCAGCCTGGGCAACAAGAGTGAAACTCTGTCTCAAAAAAAAGCATTAAAAAAAACAAATTTATTCTAAGGAAACAGTTAATTGGGCACAAACATTTGTACAATAATATTTCCTATAGTATTGTTTAGAATATTGAATATTTGAAAATAATTCAAGGCTGGGTGTGGTGGCTCACATCTGTAATCCCAGCACTTTGGGAGGCCAAGGCTAGAGGATTGCTTGAGCTCAGGAGTTCGAGACCAGCCTGGGCAAAACCTTGTCTCTGCTAAAAATAGAAAAATTAGCCAGGTTTGGTGGTACATGCCTGTAGTCCCAGCTACTCAGGAGGCTGAGGTGGGGAGAATCACTTGAACCTGGGAGGCAGAGGTTTCAGTGAGCCAAGATCTCATGCCACTGCACTCCAGCCTGGGTGACAAAGTGAGACTTTATCTCAAATAAATACATAAATAAAGTCACGGTGTGGTGGCTCACGCCTGTAATCCCAGCACTTTGGGAGGCAGAGGCGGGTGGTCACGAGGTCAGGAGTTCAAGACCAGCCTGGCCAAGATGGTGAAATCCCGTCTCTACTAAAAATACAAAAAAAAATGAGCCTTGCCTGGTGGCGGGCACCTGTAGTCCCAGCTGCATGGGAGGCTGAGGAAGGAGAATTGCTTGAACCTGGGAGGCGGAGGTTGCCGTGAGCTAAGATCACGCCACTGCACTCCAGCCTGGGAGCGAGACTCCATCTCAAAAAAAAAACAAAAAACAAAAAACCAAAAATCAGCTGGATGCAGTGGCAGGCACCTGTAATCCCAGCTACTTTGGAGGCTGAGGCAAGAGAATTGCTTGAACCCAGGAGGCAGAGGTTGCAGTGAGCCGAGATCACACCACTGCACTCCAGCCTGGGCAACAGAGTGACACTATCTCAAAAAAAAAAAAAAAAATTCAAAAGTTCTCTAATAGAGAATTAGTTAAATAAATATGGAAGGCTATGCCCCATCAAAGAGCATGAGGCAGGTTTCCATGTATTGACATAAAAGATACTTATGATATGCATTTTTATTATTATGGAACATCTGCAACATATACAAAGGTAGAGGAAATGTATTACAGTGAGCTCTCATGTACTCCTTAACCAGCTTCAACAATTACTAACTGTGAGAAGTCTTGTTTCATTTATACTTCCACTTGTTTACATTTTTTTCTTTTCTTTTTTTTTGAGATGGAGTCTCTCTCTGTTGCCCAGACTGGAGGGCAGTGGCGTGATCTCGGCTCACTGCAACCTCCGCCTCCCAGGTTCCAGTGATCCTCCTGCCTCAGCCTCCCAAGTATCTGGAATTACAGGCACCCACCACCACACCTGGCGAAGTTTTGTATTTTTATTTATGTATTTATTTATTATTTTATTTACTTATTTATTTATTTACTTTGAGACTGAGTTTCACTGTTGTTGCCCAGGCCACAGTGCAATGGCGTGATCTCAGCTTACAACAACCTCCACCTCCCAGGTTCCAGCAGTTCTCCTGCCTCAGCCTCCCGAGTAGCTGGGATTACAGGCATGCGCCACCATGCCCAGCTAATTTTGTATTTTTAGTATAGACAGGGTTTCTCCACATTGGTCAGGCTGGTCTTGAACTCCCGACCTCAAGTGATCCACCCACCTTGGCCTCCCAAAGTGTATTTATTTATTTTTTAGAGACAGAGTCTCACTCTGTAGCCCAGGCTGGAGTGCAGTGGTGTGATCTTGGCTCACTGCAACCTCTGCCTCCTAGGTTCAAACAATTCTCCTGCCTCAGCCTCCTGAGTAGCTGGGAATACAGGCACACGCGACCACACCCGGCTAATTTTTTGTATTTTAGTAGAGACGGGGTTTCACCCTGTTGTCCAGGGTGGTCTGGAACTCCTGAGCTCAGGCAATTCACCCCCCTCAGCTTCCCAAAGTACTAGGATTACAGGTGTGAGCCACCTTGCCCGGCAATTTTTTTATTTTTAGTAGAGACTGTGTTTCACCCTGTTGGCCAGGCTGGTCTCCAACTCCTGAACTCATGTGATCCACCCACCTCAGCTTCCCAAAGTGCTGGGATTACAGGCGTGAGCCACCGCACCCGGCCCACTTGCTTACCTTTTATATTATTTTGAAGTAAATCCCAGATATCATGTCATTTCATCTGTAAACATAACCATACACAGTATTATTATCATGCTTTAAAAAGTAGTAAACCCAGGCTGAAAGAGGTGGGTCACGCCTGTAATCCCAGCACTTTGGGAGGCCAAGGCCGGCAGAACACGAGGTCAGGAGATAGAGACCATCCTGGCTAAACACGGTGAAACCCCGTCTCTACTAAAAATACAAAAACAAAATTAGCCGGGCGTGGTGTCGGATGCCTGTAGTCCCAGCTACTCGGGAGGCTGAGGCAGGAGAATGGCATGAACCCGGGAGGCGGTGCTTGCAGTGAGCTGAGATCACGCCACTGCACTCCAGCCTGGGAGACAGAGCAAGACTCTGTCTCAAAAAAAAAAAAAAAATAAGTAATATACCTTTGATATGCTCAAATATCTAGTCATTGTTCAAATTTCCAATTGTCTTATAAACTTCATTTTTAATAGTTTTTTGAATCTGAATGTAAATAGGGTTCATACATTGTGATTGTTATGCTTCTTAAATATCATTTTTAACAGCTTTATTGAGATAAAATTCACATACCATGCAATCCGCTCATTTAAAAAGTACGATTCAATGGATTTTAGTATATTCACAGAGTTGTTTGTCCATCGCCACAATCACTTTTATTAATTTTGCTTTGTTTTCTTTTGAGACAGTCTCGCTCTGTCACCCCGGCTGGAGTGCAGTGGTTCTCACCATGTCTCACCATGTTGGCTAGGCTGGTCTCAAACTCCTGACCTCAGGTGATCCACCCACCTTGGCCTCCCAAAGTGCTGGGATTACAGGCACGAGCCACCATGCTTGGCCTAGAAGAAATCTATTAAGAGAAATTTTCTGGCCAGGAGCAGTGGCTCACACTTGTAATCCCAGCACTTTGGGAGGCCGAGGCTGGCAGATCACGAGGTCAGGAGATCGAGACCATCCTGGCTAACACGGTGAGACCCCGTCTCTACTAAAAATACAAAAAATTAGTCGGGCGTGTTGGTGGGCACCTGTAGTCCCAGCTACTGCGGAGGCTAAGGCAGGAGAATGGTGTGAACCCGGGAGGCGGAGCTTTCAGTAAGCCGAGATCGTGCCACTGCCCTCCATCCTGGGTGACAGAGCGAGACTCCGTCTCAAAAAAAAAAAAAAAAAAAAAGAGAAACTTTCCCTATTTTGTTAACCTATGGCATGATACGGTTTTTTTGTTTGTTTATTTGTTTGTTTTGTGGAGATAGAGTCTCACTCTTTCACCTTGGGCTGGAGTGCAGTGGCAGGATCTTGGCTCACTGCAACCCCGCCTCCTGGGTTCAAGCAAGCATATGTGGCTAATTTTTGTATTTTTAGTGGAGATGGGGTTTTGCCATGTTGGCTAGGCTGGTCTCAAACCCCTGACCTCAAATCATCAGCCTGCCTCAGCCTTCCAAAGTGCTGGGATTGCAGGGGTCAGCCACCATGCCTGGCATGGCATGATATAGTTTTGACAAATAAAAGTACTTTATAGAATACTCAAGTTCATAGCAGCATTACTCACAATAGCCAAAAGGTAGAAGTAACCCAAGTGTCTATCAGCAGATGAATGGATAAACACAGTAAATATCCATATAATTCAGACTTAAAAAGGAAAGAAATTCTACACATGCTACAACATAGATGAATCTAGAAGACATCATGCTAAGTAAAATAAGCCAGTATTCCAAAAGACAAATACTGAGGGATTCTACCAATGTGGGTGGAATCCCTTAGTAAAAAATATATATATATATAAAACAGAGTCTGTTCACAGTGGCTCACGCCTGTAATCCCAGCACTTTGGGAGGCCGAGGCGGGCAGATCACCTGAGGTCAGGAGTCCAAGACCAGCCTGACAAACATGGAAAAACCCCGTCTCTACTAAAGATACAAAAGAATTAGCCGGGCGTGGTGGCGCATGCCTGTAATCCCAGCTACTCCAGAGGCTGACGCAGGAGAATCACTTGAACCCAGGAGGCGGAGGTTGCAGTGAGCGATCACGCCATTGCACTCTAGCCAGGGCAGCAAGAGCAAAAATCCGTCTCAAAAAAAAAAAAAAAAAAAAACATTTTCATTATATGTATATTACTACAATAAAAAAATGTTTAAGTACATTGCAGAATGAAATACTAGTTGGCAATAAAAGGGACGAATGTTGACGCGCACAATTTAGATGGATCTCAAGGGAATTACGTGACTGAGAAAAGTCAATCTCCTTTTTTTTTTTTTTGAGACGGAGTCTCGCTCTGTCGCCCAGGCTGGAGTGCAGTGGCGCGATCTCGGCTCACTGCAACCTCCACCTCTTGGGTTCAAGTAATTCTCCTGCCTCAGCCTCCTGAGTAGCTGGGATTACAGGCGCCCACGACCACGACCAGCTAATTTTTGTATTTTTAGTAGAGACGGGGTTTCAACATGTTGGTCAGGCTGGTCTCGAACCCCTGACCTCATGATCCACCTGCCTCGGCCTCCCAAAGTGCTAGGATTACAGGCGTGAGCCACCGCGCCTGGCCAGAAGAGTCAATCTCAAAAGGTTGCATACTATATGATTCCATTTATATAACATTCTCAAAATGACAAAATTATAGACAGAAAATACATTAGTAATTGCCAGGGCTTAGGGAGATAGGGGTGTATGTGTGTGATTACAAAGAGATAACATGAGGGAGATCTTTGTGGTGATGGAATAGTTCTGTATCTTGATTATGGTGATGGTTACAGGAATCTGTACATATGATAAAATGGTATAAAACTATATACACACATTGCACCAACATCAATTTCCTAATTTATTTTTTTTGTAGACGGGGTCTCCGTCTGTCACCCAGGCTGGAGTGCAGTGGCCCAATCTCGGCTGACTGTAACCTCTGCCTCCCGGGTTCAAACGATTCTCCTGCTTCAGCCTCCCAAGTAGCTGGGACTACAAGTGCCTGCCACCATGCCCAGCTAATTTTTGTATTTTTAGTAGATATGGGGTTGGATTTTGCCATGTTGTCCAGGCTGGTCTCAAACTCCTGATCTCAAGTGATCCACCTGCCTCAGCTTCCCAAAGTGCTGGGATTACAGGTGTGAGCCACTGTGCCCGGACAATATCCTGGTTTTGACATTGTAGTATAATTTTTTTTTTTTTGAGACGGAGTTTCTCTCTTGTTGCCCAGGCTGGAGTGCAATGGCCAATCTCGGCTCACTGCAACCTCCACCTCCCGGATTCAAGCGATTCTCCTGCCTCAGCCTCCCGAGTAGCTGGGATTACAGGCATGCGCCACCACGCCTGGCTAATTTTGTATTTTTAGTAGAGATGGTGTTTTGCCATGTTGGCCAGGCTGGTCGCAAACTCCCAACCTCAGGTGATCCGCCTGCTTCGACCTCCCAAAGTGCTGGGATTAAAGCCGTGAGCCACCATGCCAGGCTGTACTATAATTATATAAGATGTAACCATTGGGGGAAAATGGATTAAAGGAACACTGGAACTCTCTGTACTATTTTTGCTACTTCCAGTGAATCTATAAGTATTTTTAAAAATAACATTTAAATAGTACATCCACATAAACTTCTATGTGACATATGCCCATCTTTGTTAAAAAAAAGTTAGCTGGGTGTTGTGGTGGGCGCCTGTAGTCTCAGCTACTCGGTAGGCTGAGGCAGGACAATGGCGTGAACCTGGGAGGTGGAGCTTGCAGTGAGCTGAGGTCGTGCCACTGCACTCCAGCCTAGGCGACAGAGCAAGATTCCATCTCAAAAAAAAAAAAGAAGAATAGTTATCTAATTATCTGTTATTATCTCAGTATACCTTAGAGGAAACCAATGTGCAGGTTTGATTGTTAGCCTGTATTCTTAACCACTATGACATACAGTGTCTATATTTGTGTATACAATATTTACATTAAAAAGTTTGGGTCAGGCACAGTGGCTCATGCCTGTAATCCCAGCACTTTGGGAGGCCAAGGTGGGCGGATCACCTGAGGTCAGGAGGTCAAGAGCAGCCTGCCCAACATGGCAAAACCCTATCTCTACTAAAAATACAAAAAAAATTAGCTGGGCGTGGTGGCAGGCGCCTGTAGTCCCAGCTACTCGGGAGGCTGAGGCAGGAAAATTGCTTGAACCTGGAGGTGGAGGTTGCAGTGAGCCGAGATCGTAACACTGCACTCCAGCCTGGGCGACAGGAGCAAAACTCAGTCTCGAAAAAAAAAAAGTCTGGACACGGCTGGACACGGTAGCTCATCCCTGTAATCCCAACACTTTGGGAGGCTAAGGCGGGTGGATTGTTTGAGGTCATGAGTTCAAGAGCAGCCTGGCCAACATGGTGAAACCCTGTCTCTATTAAAAATACAAAAATTAGCTGGGCGTGGTAGCATGTGCCTGTAATTCTAGCTACTTCGGAGGCTGAGGCAGGAGAATCGCTTGAACCTGAGAGGTGGAGGTTGCAGTGAACTGAGATCTGGCCATTGTACTCCAGCCTGGGCTACAAAGTGAGACTCTGTCTCGAAGAAAAAAAAAGCGGGGGGACCGGGCACCGTGGCTCACGCTTGTAATCCCAGCACTTTGGGAGGCCGAGGTGGGCGGATCACAAGGTCAGGAGTTCGAGACCAGCCTGGGCAACACACTGAAACCTTGTCTCTACTAAGAATACAAAAATTAGCCAGGCGTGGTGGTGGGTGCCTGTAATCCCAGCTACTCGGGAGACTGAGGCAGGAGAATTGCTTGAATCCGGGAGGCAGAGGTTGCAGTGAGCCAAGATAGGGCCACTGCACTCCAGCCTGGGCCACAGAGCTAGACTCCATTTCAAAAAAAAAAAAAAGGTGCACATAGGGCTCAATGCTGGCACCTGTAGTCAGAACTACTCAGTAGCTGAGGTGGGAGGGTCATTTGACTCCAGGAGTTGGAGTTCGGCCTGAGCAACATGCCTAGAACAACCCTACAAAAAATAATAATAATAAAAATAAAAAGTCACCAGGCTCAGTGGCTCACACCTGTAATCCCAGCATTTTGGGAGGCTGAGGATGGCGGATCACTGGAGTTCAGGAGGTGGAAACCGGCCTGGCCAACATGGTGAAACTCTGTCTCTACTAAAAATACAAAAATTAGCTGGGTATGGTGGCACACACCTGTAATCCCAGCACTTTGGGAGGCTGAGGTGGGCAGATCACCTGAGGTCAGGAGTTCAAGACCAGCCTGGCCAACATGGCAAAAACCCATCTCTACTAAATATACAAAAAGTAGCCGGGCATAGTGGCGTGCGCCTGTAATCCCAGCTACTCAGGAGGCTGAGGCAGGAGAATTGCTTGAACCTGGGAGGCAGAGGTTGCAGTGAGCTGAGATGATGTCACTGCACTCCACCCTGGGCGACAGAGTGAGACTCCGTCTCAACAACAACAACAAAAAGCATGAATTGACGAGTACCATTTGTTAATGATAGTTATTCCTGGGAAGGTAGAGTGGTAGAGAAACAGGCTTACAGGCATGAGCCACCACACTCAGCCTGGAAGAATTCTATTAAGAGAAACTTTCCCTAACCTACTATTTTGTTAACCTACGGCATGATACAGGTGTGTGTTTGTTTGTTTGTTTGTTTTGTGGAGATAGAGTCTCACTCTTTCACCTTGGGCTGGAGTGCAGTGGCAGGATCTTGGCTCACTGCAACCCCGCCTCCTGGGTTCAAGCAAGCATATGTGGCTAATTTTTGTATTTTTAGTGGAGATGGGGTTTTGCCATGTTGGCTAGGCTGGTCTCAAACCCCTGACCTCAAATCATCAGCCTGCCTCAGCCTCCCAAAGTGCTGGGATTGCAGAGGTCAGCCACCATGCCTGGCATGGCGTGACATAGTTTTGACAAATAAAAGTTCTTTATAGAACACTCAAGTTCATAGCAGCATTACTCACAATAGCCAAAAGGTAGAAGTAACCCAAGCGTCCATCAGCAGATGAAGGGATAAACACAATAAATATCCATATAATTCAGACTTAAAAAGGAAAGAAATTCTGCACATGCTACAACATAGATGAACCTAGAAGACAACATGCTAAGTAAAATAAGCCAGCTATATGGGTTTGTTTCTGTATTGTTTTAATAGTTTACATAAACATATGTAACTTTTTGTTTGTTTGTTGAGACGGAGTCGCTCTGTCGTCCAAGATGGAGTGCAGTGGCCTGATCTCAGCTCACTGCAACCTCTGCTTGCCGGGTTCAAGTGATTCTCCTGCCTCAGCCTCCTGAGAAGCTGGGACTACAGGAGCGCACCACCATGCCTGGCTAATTTTTGTATTTTTAGTAGAGACAAGGTTTCACCGTGTTGGTCAGGCTGGTCTCGAACTCCCGACCTCGCGATCCATCTGCCTTAGCCTCCCAAAGTGCTAGGATTACAGGCGTGAGCCATCGTGCCTGACATATGTTACTTTTTAAATTAAACAAAAATATTAAAGAAATTTTCATGGGGATGGGGGAAGAAGGTAAACTTTGTGTGACACCCCTCCTTTATGAACTAATGGAGAACATATGCCCTACATTAGTTACATTATTCTGGAAGATGAACGCTTGGCACAGTGCGCTGCCAAACTGTTAGGGTGTCCTCCTTTCCCCGCTCCACTTTATATCCATCTCTTTGGCCATTCTGCCTTCCGTGGGCCGAGCTTCCCTCTATATCCACGTAGATCCTGGATTGCACATCAGTAGGCGGGCTGCAGAGGAAGGGCGCTGTTCCGGTTGGTCCCAGCCTTACCCCGCCGGAGGGCGCCAGCTGCCCCGGCGACGACACGGGGGACCGGACGGAGCCTCGGGCGGCCAGGGAGGGGCCTGGCTGCAGAGGCAGCTTTCTCACTAGCGACTCCGGCCTCTCAAAACCAGCCTTTAGGCATTTAAAAAGTGATACGGTTCACGCTGAGCTTCGCCACCAGATCCCAATTCTTTCCTGAGAGCAGTGCTGAAGTGACAATAGGCCCATAGCATTAAAGGTCGTCTGCTTCTTTCTTCAAAGAAGACCGACTTCAACCAAAAGTTCAATTTCCTTAATGTAAATTACAGAGAAATCAGCAATCACATTATCTGGAGTAGGCACAATTTGCACGAAGCCTTTGGTAGGTGTTCACTTCATTTTCTTTTCCCACAGAGAGCCATTGAAGGCAGCAGGAATGTCAATGGAGTGATTTAGGGAACCCCACAGAAGACAAACGATTTTTTTTTCTATTTGTTGTTGATAACAAAAGCAAAATATGCTTATTTAAACTGTAAATAATGTGACAGAGTATAAAGCAAAAAGTGAAAGAATCTTCCTTCACTTTATCATGCAATTCCACAGGGATAACTAAGTAACCACTGTTAAAAATGTGTTACTCATCTGTCTAGATCTTTTTTTCTTTCTTTTTTTAATAGAGATGAGGTCTTGAGACGTTACCCAGGCTGTTCTGGATCTCATGCAGTCCTCCCACCTCAGCCTCACAAAGTGCTGGGATTAGAGGTGTGAGCTGCAATTTTTTTTTTTTTTTGACAGAGTTTTGCTCTTGTCGCACAGGCTGGAGTGCAATGGCGCGATCTCGGATCACCGCAAACTCCACCTCCCAGGTTCAAGCGATTCTCCTGCCTCAGCCTCCCGAAGTAGCTGGGATTACAGGCGTCCACCACAATGCCCGGCTAATTTTTTTCTACTTTTAGTTGAGATGGGGTTTCACCATGTTGGCCAGGCTGGCCTTGAACTCTTGATCTCAGGTGATCTACCCACCTCGGCCTCCCAAGCGCTGGGATTACAGGCGTGAGCCACTGCGCCCTGTCGAGCTACTGCATTCTAACCACACACACACACACACCCCCCAAAATTTTATGAAGATTTAAAAAAACCTTTTATTGAGGTATAACTTACAATAAATAGTGCACATTTGAGTGTGCAGCTCCTTTAATTTTTTTACATATGAATACATCATTGAGACTTTCTTTAACCCACTTTATACAGTAGTTTGCTTTTTTTTTTCTTTTTTTAGACAGTCTTGCTCTTTTGCCAGGCTGGAGTGCAGTGGCGCAATCTCGGCTCACTGCAACCTCTGCCTCCCAGGTTCAAGCGATTCTCCTGCCTCTGCCTCCCAAGTAGCTGGGAATACAGGTGTGCACTACCACGCCCAGCTAATTTTTTTTGTACTTTTAGTGGAGATGGGGTTTCACCATGTTGGCCAGGATGGTCTCGATCTCTTGACCTCGTGATCCACCCGCCTCGGCCTTCCAAAGTGCTGGGATTTCAGGCGTGAGCCACTGCCCCTGGCCTGCTTTCTTAACAATGCTGTGGTAGTTCTTCCATAGGGACATATAGATCTAACTCAATCTAACTCACGCTTTTTATGGTGGAATAGTATTCCATAGTATTAATTACGGTAATCTAATTAACCTTTCCCAACTGATGGATAGATTTTCTTCAATTTTATTATTTTTAGATATGATAGGGGTCTCTATGTTGCACAGGCTGGACTTGAATTCCTGGACTCAAGGTATCCTCCTGCCTCAGCCTCTAGAGTAGCTGAGACTATAGGCATATGCCACTGCTCTTAGCTTTGTCTTCTATTTTTTTTTTACTATTGCGTGTTACCAGATTTTAAATTTTCTTTTTTCTTTTTTTTTGTGATGGAGTCTCACTGTGTCGCCCAGGCTGGAGCACAATGGCGCGAGCTAGGCTCACTGCAACTTCCGCCTCCCGGGTTCAAGTAGTTCTCTGCCTCAGCCTCCTGAGTAGCTGGGATTATAGGCACCACCCACCACGCCCAGCTAATTTTTGTATTTTTAGTAGAGACAGGGTTTCACCATCTTGGCCAGGCTGGTCTTGAACTCCTGACATTGTGATCCACTCGCCTCGGCCTCCCAAAGGTCTGGGATTACTGGCGTGAAACACCGAGCCCAGCCTAAATTTTTTTTTTTTGGAAACAGTCTTGCTCTGTCGCCCAGGCTGCAGTACAGTGGTGTGATCTCTGCTCACTGTAACCTCCATCTCCCAGGTTCAAGTGATTATTCTGCCTCAGCCCCCTGTGTAGCTGGGATTACAGGTATGTACCACCATGCCCAGCTAATTTTTGTATTTTTTTTTTTTTTAAACAGGAGAATCTTTTATTGAGTGCACTCAGGCCCAGCAGACTCGTACAAAGGCTGGGCCTGGAACAAAGACAGCACTTGACTTTTATACACACTTCACAAAAGGGGGTGGGCTAGCTTGAAGCAAGCTTACAGTGGCGTGAAAGCGGGGAAACAGAAGCAGGACAAAGACAGTTAATCAAACTGTAACAGGTTCATAACTCAGGATTGCACATAACCATTGCTATGCAACCCAGATGTCCATTATCTAGGTTTGCCTAGGCACGGGCTTATCCCATAACCTTCGCTATGGTGCCCAGGCAGCTGTAGTTCAGGCCTACTCAGGCTTCTCATGACCTTCATTGTACTTCTTAGATAAAACAGTATACTTGAAGTCACTAGTTACAGAGAACAGGAATCTATAAACTCATTCCATAAAACAAAGGAAAATCTGTTTTTTCTTTTTTTTTTTTTTTTTTTTTTAATTTTTGTATTTTTTTAAGTAGAGATGGGGTTTCACCATGTTGGCCAGGCTGGTCTCAAATTCCTGACCTCAAGTGATCCACCTCCCTCAGCCTCCCAAAGTGCTGGGATTACAGGCGTGAGCCACCGTGCCTGGCCTTAAATTCTATTTCTTTCTTTTTTTTTTTCTTTTGAGACAGTTTTGCTCTTGTCACCCAGGCTGGAGTGCAATGGCGTGATCTTAGCTCACTGCAACCTCCTTCTCCTGGCTTCAAGCGATTCTCCTGCCTCAACCTCCCAAGTAGCTGGCATTACAGCTGCCCACCACCACGCCTGTCTAATTTTTCTATTTGTTAGTAGAGACGAGGTTTCACCATGTTGTCCAGGCTGGTCTTGAACTCCTGACCTCATGATCCGCCCTCCTCGGCTTCCCAAAGTGCTGGGATTATAGGCATGAGCCACTGAGCCGGGCCTAAATTTTCTTTCTTTTTTTTTTTTTTTGAACAGAGTCTTGCTTGCCCTCCTCGGCTTCCCAAAGTGCTGGGATTACAGGCATGAGCCACTGAGCCGGGCCTAAATTTTCTTTTTTTTTTTTTTTTAAACAGAGTCTTGCTCTGTCGCCCAGGCTAGAGTACAGTGTTGTGATCTCCATCTCGGCTCACTGTAACCTCCACCTCCCAGGTTGAAGTGATTCTTCTGCCTCAGCCCCCGTGTAGCTGGGATTGCAGGCATGCACCACCGCAGCCAACTAATTTTTATATTTTTAGTAGAGACAGGGCTTCACCATCTTGGCCAGGTTGGTCTTGAACTCCTGACCTTGTGATCTACCTGCCTCGGCCTCCCAAATGCTGGGATTACAGGCGTGAGCCACTGAGCCTGGCCGCCTGGCTAATTTTTGCATTTTTAGTAGAGACAGGTTTTCACCACATTGGCCAGGCTGGTCTTGAACTCCTGACCTCATGAACCACTTGCCTCAGCCTCCCAAATTGCTGGGATTACTGGCGTAAGCCACTGTGCCTGGCCTAAATTTTCTTTTGTTTGAAACAGAGTCTTGCTCTGTCACCCAGCCCGGAGTACAGTGGTGACATCTCAGCTCACTGTAACCTCCACCTCCCAGGTTCATGTGATTATTCTCCCTCAGCCCCATGTGTAGCTGGGATTACAGGCATGCACCACTACGCCCAGCTAATTTTTGTATTTTTTTAAGTAGAGATGGAGTTTCACCATGTTTGCCAGGCTGGTCTCGAAATCTTGACCTCAAGTGATCCACCCGCCTTAGTCTCCCGAAGTGCTGGGATTACAGGCGTGAGCCACCGTGCCTGGCCTTAAATTTTCTTTCTTTCTTTTTCTTTTTTTTTGACAGAGTTTTGCTCTTGTGACCCAGGCTGGAGTGCAATGGCGTGATCTTGGCTCACTGCAACCTCCTTCTCCCGGCTTCAAGAGATTCTCCTGCCGGCCGGGCAAGGTGGCTCACGCCTGTAATCCCAGCACTTTGGGAGGCCAAGGCGGGCGGATCACGAGGTCAGGAGATCAAGACCATCCTGGCTAACATGGTGAAACCCCGTCTCTACTAAAAATACAAAAAATTAGCCGGACTTGGTGGCAGGCGCCTGTAGTCCCAGCTACTCAGGAGGCTGAGGCAGGAGAATGGCGTGAACCCGGGAGGCGGAGCTTGCAGTGAGCTGAGATCGCACCACTGCACTCCAGCCTGGGTGACAGAGCAAGACTCCGTCTCAAAAAAAAAAGTGGCTCACATAGCAAAGGATGTAGCCAAGTCATGTATCTATCATGAGTCAGGGGGTAATTTGTAAAGACAAGAACAGAAAATACCGTGTATTTTTAGTAGAGACGCGGTTTCACCATATTGGCCAGGATGGTCTCAATCCCTTGACCTCGTGATCCACCCAGCTCAACCTCCCAAAGTGCTGGGATTACATGAGTGGGCCACCATGCCTGTCCTTTTTTTTTTTGTTTTTGAGATGGAGTCTTGCTCTGTCACCCAGGCTGGAGTGCAGTGACATGATCTCAGCTCACTGCAACCACCACCTCCTGGGTTCAAGCAGTTCTCTACCTCAGCCTCCCAAGTAGCTAGAAGCTGGAATTACAGGTGCCTGCCACCACACCCGGCTAATTTTTTTGTTTTTTTTTTTTTTTTTTTTGAGACGGAGTCTCGCTCTGTTGCCCAGGCTGGAGTGCAATGGTGTGATCTCGGCTCACTGCAACCTCTGCCTCTCAGGTTCAAGCAATTCTCCTGCCTCAGCTTCCCGAGTACCTGGGATTACAGGCACCTCCCACCACGCCCGGCTAATTTTTGTATTTTTAGTAAAGACAGTGTTTCACCATGCTGGCCAGGCTGGTCCCGAACTCCCGACCTCAGGTGATCTGCCAGCCTCAGCCTCCCAAAGTGTTGGGATTACAGGCGTGAGCCACCGAGCCTGGCCAAAGTTTCATTATAAATTTAATGGCTGGGTGTGGTGGCTCACGCCTGTAATCCTAGCACTTTAGGAGGCTGAAGCAGGAGGATGGTTTGAACCCAGGAGATCAAGGTTGCAGTGAGCTACAATTGCACCACTGCATTCTAGCCTGGGTGACAAAGGAAGACTCTGTCTCAAAAAAAATAAATAAACGTTCCCTTCAAATAATACCTCCAAAAATGACAGATTTTGTAGGCAACTCGTATATGCACGGCCTCTCATTCAAGTGTTTCTCATTTTCCCACCTCCTCTACAAGATATAGAGGAAGGTTGGGGGACTGTCTGTGGATTGAACCACCAGACTGTTTGTTTTCCAGACAGAAAGCCCCCAAGATTGCTACATGGAGTGTAGGCTGACCCTGCAGGAAACGATCCATCCTCTGCTGATGCACTGTCATCCCAGGCACAAGATCACAGGAAAAGGAGTGGTTGAGGCCTCTGGGAACCCAAAACCCCAGCTTCACAAGGACTGAGCTTGTAGATTTCCCTCATGGGCAAAAGGTTGGCTAGGAGCAGTCTTTTATAATCCCTCTTTTCTCACAAAAATCATCATCATCATCATTATCAATATTTATCGAGCATTTCCTTCACACCACAAACTTTAAACACACCACTTGTTATTTAACCTCACAATCTATGAATATGCTAACATTATCTCCATTTTACTAATGAGAAAAACCAGGTTTCAAGAAGTCAAGTAACTTGTCCAAACTTCCAGTATGGCCTAATAAATAGCAGAGTAGGGCTTGAACCCACTGACTTCAAAGCCCTGGTTCTTTTTTTTTTCTTTTTTTTAGATGGAGTCTCACTCTGTTGCCCAGGCTGGAGTGCAGTGGTGTGATCTCGGCTCACTGCAACCTCCGTCTCCCAGGTTCAAGCGATACTCCTGCCTCAGCCTCCCGACTAGCTGGGATTACAGGCGCGCGCCACCATGCCCAGCTAATTTTTTGTATTTTTAGTAGAGACGGGGTTTTGCCATGTTGGTCAGGCTGGTTTTGAACTCCTGACATCATGATCCGCCCACCTCTGCCTCCCAAATTGCTAGGTTACAGGAGTGAGCCACCGTGCCCCGCCTTAAAAGCCCTGGTTCTAAACCACTGAGAGGTGACAGCGTGCTGGCAGCCCTTGCTCGCTCTGGGCACCTCCTCGGCCTTGGCGTCCACTCTGGCGCGCTTGAGGAGCCCTTCAGCCCGCCGCTGCACTGCGGAAGCCCCTCTCTGGGCTGGCCGAGGCCGGAGCCAGCTCCGTCTGCTTGCGGGGAGGTGTGGAGGGAGAGGCCCGGGCGGGAACTGGGGCTGCATGCGCCGCACTCGCGGGCCAGCGTGAGTTCCGGGTGCGTGGGGGCTTGGTGCCCTGCCCTCCGAGCGGCCGGCTGGCGCTGCGGGCCCCAGGAAGTGAGGGGCTTAGCACCTGGGCCAGCCGCTGCGGAGGGTGCGCTGGGTCCCCCAGCACTGCCGGCCCACCTGGTCTGCGTTCAAATTCTCGCGGGGCCTCAGCGCCTGCCCACAGGGCAGGACTAGGGACCTGCAGCCCGCCATGCCCAGCCCGCCATGCCCGAACACCCTTCCCCCACACCGTGTGCTCAAGGGGCTGGAGCCTCCCCGATGGGGTGCCGCCCCCTGCTTCGCCGGGCCCTGCTTCGCCGTGCCCCATCCCATCCACTGCCCAAGGGGTGAGGAGTGCGGCTGCGCAGAGTGGGACTAGCTCCGCCCCAGCCTGGCACAGGATCCACTAGGGGAAGCCAGCTGGGCTTCTGAGTTGGGTGGGGACTTGGAGAACTTTTATGTGTAGCTGGAGGATTGTACATGCGCCAATCAGCACTCTGTCTAGCTCAGGGTTCATGGATGCACCAATCAGCACTCTATCTAGCTAATCTGGTGGGGGACTTGGAGAACCTTTATGTCTAGCTAAAGGATTGTAAATACACCAATCAGCACTCTGTGTCTAGCTCAAGGTTTGTAAACACACTAATCAGCACCCTGTATCTAACTCAAGGTTTGTAAATGCACCAATCAGTGCTCTGTGTCTAGCTAATCTAGTGGGGACTTGGAGAACCTTTATGTCTAGCTGAAGAATTGTAAATACACCAATCAGCATTCTGTGTCTAGCTCAAGGTTTGTAAACACACCAGTCAGCAGTCTGTGTCTAGCTCAAGGTTTGTAAATGCACCAATCAGCACCCTGTGTCTAGCTCAAGGTTGGTAAATGCACCAATCAGTGCTCTGTGTCTAGTTAATCTAGTGGGGACTTGGAGAACTTTTACCTCAGGCTAGAGGATTGTAAATAGAGCAGTCAACACTCTGTGTCTAGCTCAGGGATTGTAAATGCACCAATCAGCACCCTGTCAAAACAGACCAATCAGCTGTCTGTAAAATGGACCAATCAGCTCTCTGTAAAATGGGCCAATCAGCAGGATGTAGGTGGGGTCAGAAAAGGGAATAAAAGCAGGCTGCCTGCACTAGTAGTGGCAACCTGTTCAGGTTCTGTTCCATCCTGTGGGAGTTTTGTTCTTTCGCTCTTTGAGATAACTTACTGCTGCTCACTCTTTGGGTCCACACTGAGTTTATGAGCTGTAACTCTTTTCATGAAGGTCTGCCGTTTCAATCCTGAGGCCAGCGAGACCATGAACCCATGGGAGGAATGAACAACTCCAGATGCGCCGCCTTAAGAGCTGTAACACTCACTGTGAAAGTCTGCAGCTTCACTCCTGAAGCCAGTGAGACCACAAATTCACTGGAAGGAAGAAACTTCTAACACGTCTGAACATCAAAAGGAACAAACTCCAGACACACCATCTTTAAGAACTGTAGCACACATCGCGAGGGTCTGCGGCTTCATTCTTCAAATCAGTGAGACCAAGAACCCACCAATTCCGGATACACCACTGTATCATTGTACTACACTGCTCTCAGCGCCACTGACCTCGGTATGGGAAAAAGCACAAATGTGCATACCATCTTCTTCTCCTTTTAGAATATTTCACTGGCGGGGGAGGGGGGAGGTCACACCTGTAATCCCAGCACTTTGGGAGATCAAGGAGGGTGGATCGCCTGAGGTCAGGAGTTCGAGACCAGCCTGGCCAACATAGTGAAACCCCATCTCTACTGAAATTACAAAAAGTTAGCTGGATGTTGTGGTGGGTACCTGTAATCCCAGCTACCCGGGAGCCTAAGGCAGGTCTTGAATTGCTTGAACCCATGAGGCAGAGTTGCAGTGAGCTAAGATCGTGCCATTGCACTCCAGCCTGGGCAACAAGAATGAAACTCCATCTCAAAAAAAGAATATTTCGCCAGGGGAACTCCACACTTGCACAGTATCTTCTCCAAGGACAGAAGAGGGAAAATACTTCTTCCTACTGGATTTTGAAACCCTTTGCACTGAGTGTAGACTGTAGTTCTGTGACATACCATGGAGTGTGTGTGTGTGTGTGTTTTAAGGGAGCTACTGTCTTACCCAAAACCTGTGAATATAAAGTGTTTTTTCTTGAATTGCTCATTATTCAGCCAGTCATTCATGAATTCATTCAACAAGTGTCTCTGAGATGGTAGACACTGGGGATTAAAAGAGGAACAACAGAGACAAGATCTCTACTCTCCAGAAACTGACAGTCTATTGAATGAGACAGTTGTCTAACAATTACAATCAAGTGTGATCAATCTCTGGTGACAGGACTCTAACCTAGAGGCATGTGCCTAATCTGGGGTGACTGGTTAGAGAAAACTTCGAAAAAGTTGTGACTTTTAGGCTAAAACCAGACTGCTAATAAAGTGTTACAGGAAGTAAGTGGCAAAGCTAGTGTCATTTTTTTACTTAGCAATTTCAGTGAAGTGGGGCATGGATATGTTGCCAGATCCCAACAATAGAATAAATACTGGTAAGCAGAACACATCCCAAATCTAATTACATTAATGAGAGAGAACAACAGTACAAAAGCAATGTAAAATGAAGTATAATTCCTTGGATGAACCACTGTTCCCACTTTTGGCCATGAAAAAATGAGTTACTACAAACTGACAAAGCTTACCTTTCCAAATAAATAGATTAGAAATAGATTAGCTTCTAATAGATAAGCTCTAATAGCTAACTTCTTTTTTTTTTTTTTTTTTGAGACGGAGTCTCACTCTGTTGCCCAGGCTGGAGTGTAGTGGCGTGATCTTGGCTCACTGCAGCTTCCCCCTCCTGGGTTCAAGCAATTCTCCTGCCTCAGCCTCCCACGCAGCTGGGATTACAGGTGTGCACCACCACGCCCGGCTAACTTTTTTTTTGTATTTTTAGTAGAGACGGGGTTTTGCCATGTTGGCCAGGCTGGTCTCGAACTCCTGACCTCAGGTGATCCACCTGCCTTGGCCTCCCAAAGTGCTGGGATTACAAGCGTGAACCACCGCGCCCAGCCTCTAATAGCTAACTTCTTTCTTTTTTTTTTTTTGAGATGGAGTTTTGCTCTTGTTGCCCAGGCTGGAGTGCAATGGCGAGATGTCGGCTCACAGCAATCTCCGCCTCCCGGGATCAAGCGATTCTCCTGCCTCAGCCTCCTGAGTAGCTGTGATTACAGGCATGTGCCACCACGCTTGGCTAATTTTTTTTTTTTTTTTTTTTTTGAGACAGCGTTTCTCTCTTGTTGCCCAGGCTGGAATGCAATGGCACGATCTTGGCTCACCGCAACCTCCACCTCCCAAGTTCAAGCGATTCTCCTTCCTCAGCCTCCCAAGTAGCTGGGAATACAGGCATGTGCTACCATGCCCAGCTAATTTTGTATTTTTAGTACAGACGGGTTTTCTCCGTGTTAGTCATGCTGGTCTCGAACTCGCGACCTCAGGTGATCCGCCTGCCTCGGCCTCCCAAAGTGCTGGGACTACAGGCATGAGCCACTGCACCCGGCCTCTAATTCTGTATTTTTAGTAGAGACCGGGTTTCTCCATGTTGGGTCAGGCTGGTCCAGAACTCCTGACCTCAGGTGATCCGCCCGCCTTGGCCTTCCAAAGTGCTGGGATTACAGGCATGAGCCACCGCTCCTGGCCTCTACTAGCTAACATCTAATAGTGGTATCATCTTACAGAGTCTAGAATGTTTTGAGACAATCTTACATTTAAAAACTATACTTTAGGAAATACCAGAAAAAGGGATCATACTGATGCAGCTACAAAATCAATAACAGGTTATTCAATACTGCTTCATCAGCCATTCTCATAAAACACAATGAGCTCCCCTATAGGGTTGCTGAGATCCAGAAATAGGGAGTTCTCAAACTGCTTGGGCTGTACTCTCTATTCAGTAGTACTTTTTACCACAGCAGTCATCTGTCTATTTATATTAATGAGACTGTCGTCCTTATCATTTAATCTCCAGCTATATCACAGCTGTCAGCTGTGGGAACACCTTTGCCAAGGGAAAGCCTCTAAATACTAAAATGTTTGCAGCACTAGGTTAACAACCAAGAGGGGAGATCAAACTCCAGGAACATGCAGTGTGCTTGCAATTTCAGTAAGGTAACAGAAGGTAAACCAGGGCCTGTATGATCCACATGGGGTGAGTGGGAAGAAAAATGACCCCAAGGCAAAATCAATTATATAAGGTCTGAAAATTCTTTACACTCTTTAAAAATTTATAATATTGTTTCTATACATATATCCAATGTACATACAATAAATCTTTAATGTTTGGTTCCATGAGTTATTTATTTATTTATTTAAATTTTTTGAGATGGAATCTTACTCTGTCACCCAGGCTGGGCTGCAGTGGCGCGATCTTGGCTCACTGCAACCTCTGCCTCCCGGGTTTAAGCGATTCTTGTGCCTCAGCCTCCTAAGTAGCTGGGACTACAGGTGTCCGCCACCATGCCTGGCTAATTTTTGTATTTTTAGTAGAGATGGGGTTTCGCCATGTTGGCCAGGCTGGTCTTGAACATCTGACCTCAGGTGATCTGCCTGCCTCAGCCTCCCAGAGTGCTGGGATTACAGGCATGAGCCACCACGCCCGGCCAAGTTTCCATGAGTTTTGACAATTGTATAAACTTGTATAACCTCCAACCAAAACAATAGATAGAACATTTCCATTACCCTAAAGAATTTCCTTGATTGCATTTTTTTTTAAAGGCTCATGCAGACAGAATAATACTGAGAATGGGGTCTCATTATGTTGCCTAGGCTGGCTTCAAACTCCTGGGCTCAGATGATCCTCCCGCCTCAGCCTCCTGAGTGACTGGGACTACAGGCACGTGCCACTGTGCCAGGGCTCTGATTGATTCTTTCCCTGACAAATCATCTCGCCAAAGTCACCGCCTAACTTCACACAACAAAAATTAGTTTTGTCTGTTTTTGAACTTTATTTAATGGAATCATACAGCCCATACTCTGTTTTTCTTTTGCTTATCATTTTGAGATCCACCCACGTTGTTGAGTATATCAATAGTTTGACCTGTTGTTGTTGGTATTGAGCAGTGTTCCATTGTTTGAATGTGTCATAATGTGTTATTCCATCCTCCTGTGGATGGATACTTGGGCTGTCTCCAGTTTTGGACTATATACAAAAAAGGCTGCTATAAATATTTGTGTACAAGTCTTTTTGGGGACATATATTTTCATTTTTCTTGCATACCAAAGAGTAGAACGGCTGCGTCATATGGTAGATGCATGTTTAACTTAATAAGAAATCACCAAACAGTTCTCCTAACTGATTATACCATTTTACACCCCCACTTGCAATGTATGAGAGTTCCAATTGCTGTATATCCTTGTCACCATTTACTTCTGTCAATGTTTTTTATTTTAGCCATTCTAGTGGGTATGAAATGATATCTCATCGTGATTTTTTTTTTTTTTTAAGGCTAGTCAGGTGAAGCAGTGGGCATGGAGAAGGGACAAAGAAATCTGTAACTGGTTGTGATCAATTAGTTGTAAACATCACATCATTCATATTAGCCTCTCATTGTGACTTTAACTTGCATTTCCTTTTCTTTTTTTTATTTTTTGTTTTTTTTTTTTGAGACAGGGTCTCACTCTGTCACCCAGGCTGGAGTACAATGGCACAATCTCGGCTAACTGCAACTTCTGCCTCCCAGGTTCAAGCGATTCTCCTGCCTCAGCCCTTGAAGTAGCTGGGACTACAGGCATGTGCCACCACACCTGGCTAATTTTTGTATTTTTTGTAGAGGCTGGGTTTCACTGCCCAGGCTGGTCTTGAACTCCTGAGGTCAAGTGATCCACCCACCTTGGCCTCCCAAAGTGTTGGGATTAAAGTTGTGAGTCACTGCACCTGGCCTAACTTGTATTTCCTTGATGATTAATAAATTCCAAATAATTTTAAAATTATTTGAAAATATTTGAAATTATTTGAAAATAATTTGAAAATTAATTGGAATTTAACACTTGATCAAAGAATAAATTCCAAAGAAAATTAGAAAAACATTGAACTGAATAAAAACGAAAACCCAACGTATCAAACTTGTGGCATTTGGCAAAGCAGTGTGCTTTTACTGGAAAGTGCTTTTATCAGGAAAAAAGAAAAGTATAAAATTGGTCATCTAAACTCCTACTTGAAGAATCTAGAAAAACGGCCAGACGTGGTGGCTCATGCCTGTAATCCCAGCACTTTGGGAGGCTGAGGTGGGCAGGGATCATGAGGTCAAGAGATAGAGATCATCCTGGCCAACATGGTGAAACCCCGTGTCTACTAAAATACAAATATTAGCTGGGGATGGTGGCACATGCCTGTAGTCCCAGCTACTTGGGAGGCTGAGGTAGGAGAATCACTTGAACCTGGGAGGCGGAGGTTGCAGTGAGCTGAGATCACGCCACTGCACTCCAGCCTGGTGACAAAGGAAGACTCCGTCTCAACAACAACAACAAAAAAAGGCCAGGCGTGGTGGCTCACGCCTGTAATCCCAGCACTTCAGGAGGCCGAGGTGGGTGGATCACCTGAGGTCAGGATTTTGAGACCAGCCTGACTAACATGGAGAAACCCCGTCTCTACTAAAAATACAAAATCAGCTGGGCGTGGTGGCACACGCCTGTAATCCCAGCTACTCGGGAGGCTGAGGAAGGAAAATCACTTGAGCTCAGGAGGTAGAGATTGTGGTGAGCTGAGATTATGCCATTGCACTCCAGCCAGGGCAACAAGGGCAAAACTCCATCTCAAAAAAAAAAAAAGAAATACAAAATTAGCTGGGCATGGTGGTGCATGCCTGTAATCCCAGCTACTTGGGAGGCTGAGGCAGAATCACCTGAACCTGGGAGGTGGGGGTTGCAGTGAGCTGAGATCTCTGCCACTGCACTCCAGCCTGGGCAACAGAGCAAGGCTCTGTCTCAAAAATAAGTAAATAAATAAACTTAAAAAAAAAAAGGAAGCTAGAAAAATAACAAATTAAAGTAAGTAGAAATAAAGTGATAGAAATAACAGCAGAAATCAATAAAATAGAAAATGGATTGAACAACAAATAAGGACAAAATTTTGTTCTTTAGGAGAATTGATAAATCCCTTGCTATATTTATCAAGGAAAAAATAGAGAAGGCACACATTACCAACATCAGAAATACAAAGGGACATCACTATGGATGCTACAGATAGTATTAGGTTGCTGCAAAAGTAATGGCGGTTTTGCCCATTAACCTAATAAAAGGAAAAATAAAAGGATATTATGAGTAACTTTATTCTAATAAATTGGACAACATAAATGAACAAATTCCTTGAAAAACACAAATTATCACAATTGACACAAGAAGAAAAAGAAAATCTAAATAGTTCCATACCTTTTTTTTTTTTTCTGCAACGGAGTCTTGCTCTGTCACCCAGGCTGGAGTGCAGTGGCGCAATCTCATCTCACTGCAACCTCTGCCTCCTGGGTTCAAGCAATTCTCCTGCCTCAGCCTCCTGAGTAGCTGGGATTACAGGCGCTCACCACCATGCCCAGCTAATTTTTGTATTTTTAGTAGAGATGGGGTTTCATCATGTTGGCCAGGCTGGTCTTGAACTCCTGACCTTTTGATCTGCCCACCTCGGCCTCCCAAAGTGCTGGGATTACAGGTATGAGTCACTGTGCCCAGCCAACTTTTATTTCTTTTTTGAGACTGAGTTTTGCTCTTGTTGCCCAGGCTGGAGTGCAATGGTGCAATCTCCACTCACTGAAACCTCCGCCTCCCGGGTTCAAGTGATTCTCCTGCCTCAGCCTCCCAAGTAGCTGGGATTAAAGGCATGCACCACCACGCCTGGCTAATTTTGTATTTTTTTTAGTAGAGACAGGTTTCACCATGTTGGCCAGGCCAGTCTTGAACTCCTGACCTCAGGTGATTTACCAGTCTCGGCTTCCCCAAGTGCTGAACCTTGATATGAAAATTTGGTGAAGATATTACAAAAAAAGAAAATTATAAATCAATATCCCAGCTGGATGCAGTGGCTTACAACTGAAATCCCAGCAGTTTGGGAGGCCAAGGCGGGCAGATCATCTGAGGTCTGGAGTTTGAGACCAGCCTGGCTTACATGGTGAAACCCTGTCTCTACTAAAAAATACAAAAATTAGCCAGGCGTTGTGGTGCACGCTTATATCCCAGCTACTTGGGAGGCTGAGGCAGGAGAATCGCTTGAACCCGGAGACGGAGACTGCAGTGAGCTGAGATCGCACCACTGCACTCCAGGCTGGGCAACAGAGTTAGAGTCTGTCTCAATAAATAAATAAATAAACAAACAAACCAATATCCCTCATGAACACAGATGCAAAAATCTGCATATCTGTTGATGCTGCAGTTTCATTTCTAGGAGTTTATCCTAAAGCACTCTTAGAGCTGTATAAAGATTAAGAGTCTCTTTATCAAGAAGAGTCATATGGATTTTTTTTAAAAAGATCCTGTTTCTACAAAAAATAAATAAAAATTAGCCAGGCATGGTGGCTCCAGCTTATAGTTCCAGCTAATCAGCGGGCTGAAGTGGGAAGATCACTTGAGCCAGGAGTTGGAGGCTGATGTGTACCACTGCACTCCAGCCTGAGCGAGAGACAGTGACCCCATCTCAAGAAGAAAAAATAAAAAAGATGAACTATAGGATAGCTAGGATATTTACCACAGCATTATTTTAATAGTAAAAATGGGAAACAAATATTCCCCAAAATGTGACCAGTTAAATAAATATGGTACATTTATATGCTAGAATACACAGCCATTAAAATAAGGTAGAAATATTTGAAACATGAAAATTCACGATATATTGTTTCTTTTCTTTTTTTTTTGAGACAGAGTCTTGCTCTGTTGCCCAGACTGGAGTGCAGTGGCGCGATCTCAGCTCACTGCAAGCTCTGCCTCCCGGGTTCACGCCATTCTCCTGCCTCAGCCTCCTGAGTAGCTGGGACTACAGGCGCCTGCCACCAAGCCCAGCTAATTTTTTGTATTTTTAGTAGAGACGGGGTTTCACCGTGTTAGCCAGGATGGTCTTGATCTCCTGACCTCGTGATCCGCCCGCCTCGGCCTCCCAAAGTGCTGGGATTACAGGCGTGAGCCACCGCGCCCGGCCAATATATTGTTTATTTTCAAGGTAGATTACCAAACAGTATTATGCAATGACCCCACATTTTTCAAAGAAAAATATGTATTGATATTTATATGTAGGGGAAAAAAAGACTAGAAGGACATTAACCAAATGTCAAAAGTGGTTAATTATTGGATGATGAGAGTGTGGGTGACTTTTATTTCCTTCCTTTACTTATACGTATGTCTTGCAACCAATATATATTGCTTTTTTTTTAAGAGAGGATCTTGCTCTGTCACCACAGCTGAGGCGCAGTGGAGCCATCACGGCTCACTGCAGTTTTGACCACCCAGGCTCAAGCTATCCTCCCCACCTCAGCCTCCCAAGTAGCTGGGACCACAGGTGCGTGCTACCATACCTGGCTAATTTTTACAATCTTCTGTAGAGATGAAGTCCCACTACGTTGCCCAGGCTGGTCTGGAACTCCTGAGTTCAAGTGATCTTCCCGTTTCAGCCTCCCAAATTACTGAGATTACAGGCGTGTCCAGGAGCTTTTCTAATACAAAAGTTATTATTGAGAATAAATTTAAAAAAAAAATCTGTCGGCCGGGCGCGGTGGCTCACGCCTGTAATCCCAGCACTTTGGGAGGCCGAGGCGGGCGGATCACAAGGTCAGGAGATCCAGACCATCCTGGCTAACAAGGTGAAACCCCGTTTCTACTAAAAATACAAAAAATTACCCGGGCGTGCTTGCAGGTACCTGTAGTCCCAGCTACTTGGGAGGCTGAGGCGGGAGAATGGCCTGAACCCGGGAGGCGGAGCTTGCAGTGAGCCGAGATCGCGTCACCGCACTCCAGCCTGGGCGACAGAGTAAGACTCCATCTCAAAAAAATAAAAAACTGTCCAGTGGAGATTTTTGTACCCCTCCCATCACATTTCTTAGGAAGAAAATATCTAGGGCTGTGAGATGTTCCACTTTACCCTCAACCTCAACTATACCCACCCTGAACCACTGGATACAATTTTCTCTCACTGGGTGCACGGTGGTTCTGTCCTAATGGTCCAACCTTCTCAGTAGGTGAGGCACTATGAGCTTTGCCACTCACCTACTGTGTGGCTTTTGGCAAGACCCTTCCCTTAGTTGGGCTCCAGTTTTTTCTTCTCTATAAATTCAGGAGCTAGAATCAATGATCTGCAAGGTCCTTTCTGGATGTAGCGAAAAGGAGACATTTACAATCAGAAAACGCCAGGGCTAGATTTCAGAATATGGGCATTACCTCCCAGCAAAATATTCTTTACTATTCTCCTGTGGAAGGCCTCCAGCCCTGGCTTGGCTCCGTATCTTACACCAATCATGGTGTAGTGCTGGGCACAGGGTAGGTGCTCAGTGATTTAGCTTTTTATCTCTATCTCCTAAAAAACAATTCCAAATATTCTAGGTTTGATTTTCAGTGGACCCTCCTGATGGGTATCTGGAGCACGAGGTTGGTTTTTTTTTTTTGGAGATGGAGTTTTGCTCGTCGCCCAGGCTGGAGTGCAATGGCGCGCTCTCGGCTCACTGCAACCTCTGCCTCCTGGGTTCCAGCGATTCTCCTGCCTCAGCCTCCCCAGCAGCTGGGTTTACAGGAACCCGCCACCACTCTCGGCTAATTTTTTTTTTTTTGAGACGCATTCTTGCTGTTGCCTAAGCTGGAGTGAACTGGCGTGATCTCGGCTCACGGCAACCTCCGCCTCCCGGATTCAAGCGATTCTCGTGCCTCAGCCTCCCGAGTAGCTGGGACTACAGGTGTCTGCCACCATGCCCGGGTAATTTTTGTATATTTAGTACAGAAGGGGTTTCACTGTGTTGGCCAGGCTGGTCTCGAATTCCTGACCTCGTGATCTGCCTGCCTTGGCCTCCCAAAGTGCTGGGATTACAGGCGTGAGTGACCGTGCCCGGCCTAATTTTTGTATTTTTAGTAGAGATGGGGTTTCACCATGTTGGCCAGGCTGGTCTCGAACTCCTGACCTTAGGTGATGCGCCAGCCTCAGCCTCCCAAAGTGCTGAGATTACAGTTGTGAGACACCGCGCCCAGACGGTTGGTTTTAACTACTTGGGGCACACACTGTGATTTTTTTTCTGACGCAGCTAGAACAGTGCTTGCTTGTAACAATTTGCAATTCACTAAACTGAGCAGGGTCTGGGCACCTCGAAGGCACACATGCCAGTGGCTGAGGAGAACACAACATTCAAATCCTCTCCATCTGGGGACTTGGTCCGGAAGGCCAATCTCACTGCAATCCGAGCGGCTTTGAGACATCTCCCTCGTGGCGGGTGCCCGAGCTGTAGCCACGCGGCCTCTGGAAAGAGATGTGCTAAGTCCCAGGACTTCAGAAGAGCTCTGTGACCTTGGCCAAGTCCCTTCCTCCTTCAGGAACGCTGCAGTGGGCCTAAGTGCCTCCTCCCGGGACTGGTACGGGACGGGCGTGCGATCTGGACAACATTCGCCTTTTAATGTTTATTGATCTTTTGAGACACGCGCGTGGGTTTCCATCGGCAATGAAGTCAACGGTCGCGGCGCTGGAGACTGCGGAACTCGCGCTCTGGATCTCGCGAGATCTCCGCCCAGGGCTTCGCAGCGTCACGCCCTCCGCGGCCGTGGCGGCGACGGCGGTGCGTAGCTTACTCACGGGGCGGCCCGTATCCCTCCGCCGCCGGCGCGGCGCGGCCCTCCCTCCCCTGGCCCGCCAATCCCCGCGCCTCCCGACCTGCCCCTCGGTCGGGCCCACCCCGTACTCCGACGGCCCCACCCCGGCGGCGCAGCCCGCCCGCCCGCGCGTCCCTCGGTCCACCTGCAGCAGGGAGGAAGACAGGCAGTCCCTCCGGCTGTCCGACCAAGAGACGCCGGCCGAGCCCGAGGCTTGGGCTTTTGCTTTCTGGCGGAGGGATCTGCGGCGGCTGAGGAGGCGGCGCTGATCCTGGGAGGAAGAGGCAGCTACGGCGGCGGCGGCGGTGGCGGTGGCGGCTAGGGCGGCGGCGAATAAAGGGGCCGCCGCCGGGTGATGCGGTGACCGCTGCGGCAGGCCCAGGAGCTGAGTGGGCCCCGGCCCTCAGCCCGTCCCGCCGGACCCGCTCTCCTCAACTCTCCATCTTCTCCGGCCGACCGGGATCGCCGAGGCGGCCTCAGGCTCCCTAGCCCCTTCCCCGTCCCTTCCCCGCCCCCGTCCCCGCCCCAGGGGCCGCCGCCACCCGCCTCCCACCATGGCTCTGAAGAGAATCCACAAGGTAAGCGGCCGGAGGTCGGCTGCGGGGCTGGCCAGCTGAGCAGGCTTCGGCCTGCACTTCCCGCCGTAGTCTCCGCCGGGCTCGCGGCCTCCTTGGATCTTGCTGCCGGTGCTGGCCCGGCGGGGCGGCCTCCATACCCCACTCCCAGTGATGGCGCCCGTGGAGGCCCCGGCGCGCAGCCCGCGCTTAGGCCGGAGGTGCTGTGGCGGCCTCAGCGTTCCTCCCCGGCTGCCCTTCTAGGCCCGCATGGTGTGGACTCTTAGGGTTTCTCTCCAGTCTGGGACTGCCGCTGCACTTGAGGGCCATTGTCCGGCCAGGATGGCGGGGTTGGGGCCGAGGGGGGCGCTGGGGCGTTGGGCGGCCCCTTCGACAGAGGTCGAAAGGGCTTCTCGCCCCATTTCTGTTTCGTCCTCCCACACCTGCCCTAGCTCCCTCCACAAAACCGCCTGAGCTCGGGCGGACGGAGGAAGCCGTTTTGCCCGATCCACAAGTATATCCTGAGTTCACTTACCTCTTGGGTGGCAGCACACATCGGTCCACCCTGCTTGTCCAGAAACTGTTAAGAGTTGGAAGTTCAGAAGAAAAAAAAAGGTGACTTAATGAGGGAGGAGGGAAGTAGAGGGAGAATCATTTTATTCCTTGAGGTTGCTATATGTAGTTAGAAACTAACACTTACGTTTTGCAGGATTGGATCTAATAGAAAAGCTGTACATTGGCAAAGGTAGAGGTAGAAACCTGAACATTGAAAACCACCAAAGAAATTATACAAAATTCCTTTCACAGCCTCTTCGCAAAATGGACTTGACGCTATTAGGTGATATGTTTACGGAGACTCTTAACTGGGAAGGGGTTTTACTAGATTTTGTATTAAAAAGGATTTCTCTGCTCTTTAAAGTGAAGGGTTATTTAGTTATCGATAAGGAGGTTTTCCTAATCTAGAGTATAAGGTTGGCTTAAAGTTTATTTTTTTTCCCTTTCTGATGTTGTAACCTCTTAGTGCCACTTTCATGTTTTTTTTCTTAGAAGTAGGGAGGCACCACTATTAATTTCTGTTTGGTGTTTCACTTGGCTACTCAGATTGGCTATATTAAACCGGTAGCTACTTTTTTCTTCAATACATATTTTTCCTTTTAGTGGAGAACGGGGTCTTGCCGTGTTGTCCAGGCTGGTGTGGAACTCCTGGGCTCAAGCTAGTCTCCTACCTCTGCCTCCCTTAAGTGTTGGGATTACAGGCATCAATTAGCCACTGCACACGGCCTATACCTGTAGCTACTTAGAAGTAGGTACTGGGGTTATCCATTCTGAATGATGGGATGGGGATGCAAGAGGAAGAGAACCAGTTTTCAGCTTGTCTTAAACTAAGTCAGAATACAGATTGATGATTTAAACACCTCAGCTCAGCGGTTGGTCCTCATTTCATTTTTGCTCAGACAGTGTGGAGTCAGTCGCATTGGTTACTATAATTAGGTTAGCTACTTAACTTCTTTTGACTTTGATTTCTAACAAATGAAGAAGGGCAGATTTTAGACAATAAATCTTGTACTAAAATGAAATGGTATTTGTTAAATACCATAAAGAAGCTTGAACCTTAAGCAAAGATATCTTAAAGAACCATTTGAGGGGCAGGGGAGCACACTGAGGAGTAGTCATCCAAATAAAATATATACATATATATTTTAAAGGCTTTTAGGAATTGCTAGGTCCTTATGGAATCTAATTGGGAAGTTATCAAATACCTGTAGAAGCTTGTCCTCTTATTTTAAAACCTGAGAAAAAGCAAGTGGGTATAATGTGTGATAATTTACAGATAAAGAAATATAGATCTGCTGGGCGCGGTGGCTCACGCCTGTAATCCCAACACTTTGGGAGGCCGAGGTGGGCGGATCACGAGATCAGGAGATCGAGGCCATCCTGGCTAACACGGTGAAACCCCGTCTCTACTAAAATATACAAAAAAAAAAAAACTAGCTGGGCGTGGTGGCGGGTGCCTGTAGTCCCAGCTACTCGGGAGGCTGAGGCAGGAGAATGACGTGAACCGGGGAGGCGGAGCTTGCAGTGAGCCAAGATCGCGCCACTGCAGTCCAGCCTGGGCCACAGGCGAGACTCCCTCTCAAAAAAAAAAAAAAGGAATGTAGACTTTAATCTCTACATTGAATTATATGTGTAACGGACTTTTTCAGAGAGGGAAATATCTCTTTGACACAAAACACACATTTTAACTAATAATACTTGCTCTGGTAATATAGTTTCTTATGAGTTGCTACATATTTTCTAGAATAGATTTTCCCTAAAATATGCCTTTGTAAGATTTTTTAATAAAATCAAGTTTAGAAATAATTTGAACTTTTTTGGGGGATAGAGTTTCAGTCTTGTCGCCCAGGCTGGAATGCAATGGCACGATCTCGGCCCACCGCAAACTCCACCTCCTGGGTTCAAGTGATTCTTCTGCTTCAGCCTTCTGAGTAGCTGGGATTACAGGCACGCACCACCACACCCGTCTGATTTTTGTGTTTTTAGTACAAACGGGGTTTCACCATGTTGGCCAGGCTGATTTCCAGTTCCTGACCTCCGGTGATCCACCTGCCTCAGCCTCCCAAAGTGTTGGGATTATAGGCGTGAGCTACCGTGCCCGGCCTGAACTTTTTTTTTTTTTTTTTTTTTTTAGAGACGGAGTCTCCCTCTGTCGCCCAGGCTGGAGTGCAGTGGTGCTATCCTGGCTCACTGCAACTTCCGCTTCCTGGGTTCAAGCGATTCTCCTGCCTCAGCCTCCAGAGTAGCTAGGATTACAGGCACCATGCCCAGCTAACTTTTGTATTTTTAGTAGAGACGGGATTTCACCATGTTGGCCATGCTGGTCTTGAACTCCTGACCTCAAGTGATCGGCCCGCTTTGGCCTCCCAAAGTGCCGGGATTGCAGATGTGAGCCACCTCATCTGGCCTGGCCTGAACTTTTAGAATTCAATATTAACCATTTTCCCCTAGTTTATTCCCTAGAGCCCTTCACAAAGTATGGCTTGACTTCTCTGAGACTGCCAGTGATAAGAAAATGAAGTTTATTTTGGTATACCACTCAGAAAGATTGTGAAAACAAAATGGAGATTAATTTTTTTTTTCCAAACTCTTTGTACCACAATTTTAAGTTGAATAGCTGACTTCCTAGGCATGGATAAGATCAGTTCTATCTTATCTTCAGTCCTAGTAATGTGTCTGCAGTGGAATCCCCATTGCTTGGCTTCTATAATTGATCTTGATCTTAAACCTTCCCAATTATCATTCCCTGAAAAAATAATTCTACTTAAATACCTTCTTGACTTAAATGTCATGAGTTGCTACATCTGGGTTCTAATAAGATTTTTCTAAGAAAAACTACATTTGACATGTGACATCTTCAGGAATTCAATATCTTGTTTCTTTGACAGAGGGACGCTATTCATGTCTGTGAATTTGGCAGTCTTTGAAATGCCATGTCTTTTTTGGAAAAAGCTTTTGATGGGCTTTATTTTGATATACGTCTTAAGGTCCCCTGACCTATGCTATAAGCAGAGCATAGCAAAGAGGGTCATTATGAACATTGTGTGTAGTTCTGGGCAGGGCTTGGGATCCTTTGGGATTGTTGGTATCTACACCACGTGGCCCCACCCTGCTATGTTTTAAGGTTTTCTGCTAACTTTTTAGGTCTTCAAGCCTTGATTTTGATGCTTTGAGTGCCTGCCTCTAGCAGCACCACCCCCAGCCCTTTTCCAGTTGGCTGCATCTCATCTGTTGTGGGCTAAGAAACCAGATCACAGAGCTTATTAAAATTGTGTCTAAAATAAGATCCAGTAGGCTCTTGACTGAAGAGGGCTTCATGTGCTCTGTGAACTGTGTGGTTTCCTTGGCTGATCGGAGACCTTTTTGACTTGCTTCCTGTTTTTCTTCTTTACTTTTGCTATACAGATGTAGGAGGCTTTTTGGTGTTCTTAGAGTGCTGTAATGTTGAAGTATTTGGTTAATTTCTCTATTCTTGGGAAGGGTAAAAGGCCAAATAAATATCTTGATTCTTTGAGGAGTTGAAGACTGACCAGAGTTGGATACTAAAAGCTTTTCTTAACAGTAATAGTGCATTGTACATTTTAATGGTGTCCTACTAGTTGCAGATAACGTTTGGTATACATAGCTTTCAAACAAAGTAATGCCAGGATTATCACTTGATCTATTTCTGTGATAGAGATTTTTTTTCTTTTTTTTTTTTTTGAGACAGTCTCGCTCAGGCTGGAGTGCAGTGGCATGATCTTGGCTCACTACAAACTCTGGCTCCCAGGGTCAAGCAGTTCTCTTGCCTCAGACTCCCAAGTAGCTGGGATTACAGGCACTCGCCACCATGCCCAGCTAATTTTTGTATTTTCAGTAGAGACAGGGTTTTACCATGTTGGCCAGGCTGGTCTCGAACTCCTGACCTCAGGAGATCCGTCCATCTTGGCCTCCCAAAGTGTTGGGATTACAGGTGTAAGCCACTGCGCCCGGCCTATGGCTAGCTTCTTTTAAGGCGTCTCAAGACAAAGTTCTCAATGAAATAAAGATTTCAGGTCATGCACAGTGGGCCACGCCTGTAATCCCAGCACTTTGGGAGGCCCAAGTGGGCAGATCGCTTGAGCTCAGGAGTTCGAGACCAGTCTGAGCAACATGACGAAACATGGTCTTTACAAAAAATACAAAAAATTAGCTGGGTATGGTGGTGGATGGCTGTAGTCCCAGCTAGGTGGGAGGCTGAGGTGGGAGGATCTCAGGAGCCTGGGAGGTAGAGGCTGCAGTGAACGGTGATCAAGCCACTACACTCCAGCCTATGCAACAGAGTGAGACCCTGTCTCAAAAAAACAAACAAACAAAAAAGATTTCAAACTCTGATGTCTATAAAAGCCAGGCAGGTACCAAAGTGAGCAGAGAGAACTTGAGGGAGCTAGAAAGCATGTGCTATCAGATGAGGGCAACTGCTAACCAGCTCCCTGCAAATGTTGCCATTGCTAAAATCTGTGGGCCCAGTGTTGCGATATCTTCCATTCAAAAAAAAAAAGAGAGAGAGAAGCCACAAATCCAGATTTTTTGGCAACCGATTCAACTTAAAAAAAAACAACAACAACAACAACAAAATACACCTTTTTGGTCGACATCCGTTTAGTATGTGGATTAAAGTAACCAGGGATTAGGGTTCATTAAGTAATCAGGAGTGTAAAAAGATTACGTCATTTAAACAGTACTTTCTGTATTTTTAAAAGTTTGAAAGTATTGCTTTATGTAAGATTAAATTTTCTTGTTTGTTTGTTTGTTTTTGAGACGGAGTCTTGCTCTGTCGCCCAGGCTGGAGTGCAGTGGCATGATCTCGGCTCACTGCAACCTCTGCCTCCCAGGTTCAAGCAATTCTCCTGCCTCAGCCTCCCGAGCAGCTGAGACTACAGGCTCGCACCACCACACCCAGCTAATTTTTGTATTTTTGGTAGAGACGGGGTTTCACCATATTGACCAGGCTGGTCTCGAACTCCTGACCTTGTGATCCACCTGCCTCGGCCTCCCAAAGTGCTGGGAATACAAGCATGAGACACCATGCCCGGCCTTAAGTAGTTTTTAAATACAATTCTAATTAACTTGCTTTTTTTTTTGAGACCTCAGGTGATTTGCCTGCCTTGGCCTCCCAGAGTGCTGGGATTACAGGGATGAGCCACTGCACCTGGCCAATTTGCTAAGTTTTGTATGTTTTTTTTTTTAGTTTTTTGTTTGTTTTTTTTTTTTTGAGAGAGAGTCTCGCTCTGTTGCCCAGGCTGTAGTGCAGTGGCACAATCTTGGCTCACTGCAAGCTCTGCCTCCTGGGTTCACGCCATTCTCCTGCCTCAGCCTCCCGAGTAGCTGGGACTACGCATGTGCCACCATGCCCAGCTACTTTTTGTATTTTCAGTAGAGACGGGGTTTCACCATGTTGGCCAAGCTGGTCTCAAACTCCTGACCTCCAGTGATCCACCCGCCTCCACCTCCCAAAGTGCTGGGATTACAGGCGTGAGCCACCGTGCCCAGCCTTTTGTATGGTTTTGTGTGAGGTCTTGGGAAAACCAGTTTTGTAAATACATTGATCCCATAGAAGTTTATGTATTACTCTTCCATTATGATCTGTTTGATGTTTTGAGTTTCTCTGTAGACTGACAATACACTTTGAAAATGTCTGAGATTGGGAAGTTACCGAAGCATGATCTTAAAGAAAGTAGTTGTATACGCTGAACAGTACTGTATTTAAAAAATTGCTTAGGCTGGGTGTGGTGGCTTATGCCTGTAATCCCAGTACTTTGGGAGGCTGAGGCGGGCCGACCACCTGAGGTCAGGAGTTCAAGACCAGCCTGCCCAACATGGTGAAACCCCGTCTCTACTAAAAATACAAAAGTTAGCCAGGTGTGGTGGCACTCGCCTGTAATCCCAGCTACTCGGGAGGCTGAGACAGGAGAATTGCTTGAACCTGGGAGGCAGAGGTTGCAGTGAGCCAAGATCTCGCCACTGCACTCCCGCCTTTGCAACATAGCGAGACTCCATCTCGAAAAAAAAAAAAAATTGCTTAAAAATACTGTAGGCCGGGCCGGGCACTGTGACTCACGCCTGTAATCCCAGCACTTTGGGAGGCCGAGACAGGTGGATCACAAGGTCAGGAAATCGAGACCATCCTGGCTAACGTGGTGAAACCCCGTCTCTACTAAAAATACAAAAAATTAGTCCGGCGCGGTGGCAGGCGCCTGTAGTCCCAGCTATTCGGGAGGCTGAGGCAGGAGAATGGCGTGAACCCGGGAGGCGGAGCTTGCAGTGAGTGGAGATCGCGCCACTGCACTCTAGCCTGGGCGACAGAGCGAAACTCTGTCTAGAAAAAGAAAAAAAATAAAAATAAAAAGTACTGTAGGCCGGGCGCGGTGGGTCATGCCTGTAATCCCAGCACTTTGGGATGCCGAGGTGAGTGGATCACGAGGTCAGGAGTTCAAGACCAGCCTGGCCAAGATGGTGAAACCCCATCTCTACTAAAAATATAAAAATTAGCTGGGCATGGTGGTGAGCGCCTGTGATCCCAGTTACTGGGGAGGCTAAGGCAGAGAGTTGCTTGAACCCGGGAGGTGGAGGCTGTGGTGAGCTGAGATCGCACCACTGCACTCCAGCCTGGGCAACGGAGCAAGACTCCGTCTCAAAAAAGAAAAAAAAAATACTGTACTAGAGGTGTGGTACCATATATTAGATTAATATTAGAGGTAAGGACTCATTGAATTCCTATCAAAATGATGAAATGAATTAACAGGTAGTCCTGTGGAGTATTGGGAACTTTAATAAATGGTTGTCTGAATATGTCTATTTAAATTAGTTCTATCTTGGATAGCAGACATACCTTCCTACTCCAAAAGGTGAGCTTCTTCACATAATTTCTGGGAATTTTTTTTTTCCCCACTAAAAAAGTATTCTTTATTTCCTTTACAAAAGATCATTGAATTGAGGCACTTTCTTTGGCTCTACTAGATTGTTATTTAAATATAATTCAAACAGCCATCGAGGATAACTGTTAATAAATCTAGGTTTTCTCTGAAGTCTCCCAGTGTATATTACTGTACTGATGACTGACAAGGAAGAGGTTTTGACAAGGTCCAATTCTGTATATTTCTGCTAAAATATCCTAGGCAGTTCCCAGGATAGGAGTATCTGACTCATGCCTCATGCTACCAGGAACCTTTGTAGCCTCATCCCAGAAATGCAGAAACACACTTGTTTTGTCTGTAGAAATAAAGTTTTGATGGTTAGATTTCCAGGCAAACCTTCAAAATCATGTTAAACTATAATATAGGGAAATAAAGTAGTAGTTCTTCTTCTGTCTGCAGAGTCAAGTGAGATTTCGGGTAATAGAATCATAAAATGTTAGCACTGCAGCACATCTCAGGGCTGCTGTCTGGTAAGGCCGTGTGACCTACCAGGTAAGACTAGGTCTGAATTGAGAACCTGGATTTCTTGACTGTGTCCAGTGTGTTTTCTGGCAAGCCATGTGTTATCCGTACATAGCTGTTAGGTATATAAATCCAGAGGATGCAGCCTTTTTTCTTTTGTTCAAACAATTGGATATTTAAACTGTGTCTTGGAACCTGAAGATCCTCCTCAACTTCCCTTTATATGGTTGGCAAGGTTGCTCATAAGCCCGCTTAAAACTGCAAATTTAGGCTTGACACAGTGGCTCATGCCTGTAATCCCAACACTGGGAGGCCAAGGTGGGAGGATTGCTTGAACCCAGGAGTTCAAGACCAGCTTGGTCTGTAATGGGAGACCCTGTCTCTACAAAAGCAAAACAAAGCAAAACAAAATTAGCTGGGCATGGTGATGTGTGCCTGTAGTCTTAGCTACTCAGGAGGCTGAGACAGGAGGATCACTTGAGCCTGGATGAAAGGTCAAGGCTACAGTGAGCTGTGATCATACCACTGCACTCCAGCCTGGGCAACAGAGCCAGATTCTGTGTCAAAACAACAACAACAACAAAAAAAACAACTACTGCAAATTTGGTGTTCTATTCTCACCACCACCACCCCTGCCTTTTTTTTCTCCCTGAAACGGAGTCTCTACCTCTGTCGCCCAGGCTGGAGTGCAGTTGTGCAATATCGGCTCACCGCAACCTCTGCTTCCCAGGTTCAAGAGATTCTCCTGCCTCAGCCTCCCAAGTAGCTGGGACCACAGGTGCATGCTACCACGCCTGGCTAATTTTTGTTTTTTGTGTTTTTTTGAGATGGAGTCTAGCTCTGATGCCCAGGCTGGAGTGCAGCTGCGTGATCTCGGCTCACTGCAGCCTCCGCCTCCTGGGTTCAAGCGATTCTCCAGCTTCAGCCTCCAGAGTAGCTGAGACTACAGGCGCGTGCCAGGATGCCCAGCTAATTTTTTGTATTTTTAGTAGAGACGGGGGTCTCACCATGTTAGCCAGGATGGTCTTGATCTCCTGACCGTGTGATCCACCCACCTCGGCTGGTTTGGAACTCCTGACCTCAAGTGATCCACCTACCTTGGCCTCCCAAAGTGTTGGGATTACAGGCATGAGCCACCGCCCCCAGCTTTCTGCATATATCTTTCATCAGAGTCAAATGGATTTTGTTTTTTAAGTGAAAGTGAGTTTATTAGGAAAGTAAAGGAATAAAGAATGACTACTCCCTAGGCAGAGCAGCCTCAAATGGGTTTTTAATCTCTAAAAAGACTAAAAACCACTGTCCTTCCATCTTAAACATTATTTTAATCTCAGCAGATGAACAGAGTACCTGTTCTGCAGAGAAAATATAAATCTTATGTGTGAGTTCTTAGGGATTTCCTTCAAGGTATTGAAACAACAGATCGGCTGGGCGCGGTGGCTCATGTCTGTAATCCCAGCACTTTGGGAGGCCGAGGCGGGTGGATCCTGAGGTCAGGAGATCGAGACCATCCTGGCCAACATGGTGAAACCCCATCTCTACTAAAAATACAAAAATTAGCCAGGCACAGTGGTGGGCACCTGTAATCCCAGCTACTTGGGAGGCTGAGGCAGGAGAATCACTTGAACCCAAGAGGCGGAGGTTGCAGTGAGCCGAGGTCGTGCCACTGTACTCTAGTCTGGGCGACAGAGCAAGACTCCGTGTCAAAAAAAAAAAAAACAAAAAACAGATTTCAGCTATCCACTTTAGGGTACTCACTGTGCATCAGGAATTACTTGATCTTTTCAATCTTTCAATAATTCTGTTCTCCCCAGGTTAGATAAGGAAACAGTGGGAGAAATAAACTTGCCTAACATTATATGGTTATGGTAGGAAGAACTAGGATTCAGATACAGGCGATCATGACTGTAGAGCTATTGTCTCTCCAGATTTACTTGTTTTAGTCATAGCCCTTCTCCCCTCTAATCTCTAGAGAAGCTTTACTTTTCCCTTTGCCAAACTTAACTTTTGCTTTCCATCCTTCTCTCTCTCTTTCCCTCTTTCCTTCCTTCTCTCCCTCCCTCCCTCCCTCACTTCCTCCTTCCCTCACTCACTTCCTCCCTCTTTCCTTCCTTTTTCCTTTTCTTGTTTTTGCTCTCCAGTAATTGTCTTTGTTTTCATACTTCCAGTCTCTTCTCCACTAACTCCTCTTAGCATCCAAACTTATCGAAGGTTTTCCCCTATTAAAAAAAAAAGCAGTAAAATAACTTTTTAAACTTCCCTCTTCCATAAGAGCTACTTCCTTCCTCATCTTTATCCTTCCCATCTCTGACATTTCAGTCCCAGAATTCTTGAAAGAATAATCTATTCACTGTTCTGGAACTATTTAGTAGGGTCACTGATGATTACTTAATTGCCACATTCAGTGGATACCTAAGTTTTTGTTTAACTTTGGTAATAATTGACATGATTTTCATTCAGTTCCTTTGGCTTCTGATAAACTGCTTTCTTCTTCCTCATATCTGGTGTTTCCCAACTTTATTAGAATGCTTATCAAAGTAGTATTGTTGATGGAGTACAAGCCAAAGTGTATGAAATCATGTATACTTGTATTAAAATTGAGAGCACTGGCTGGATATGGTGGCTCATGCTTGCAATCCCAGCACTTTGGGAAGCCAAGGCAGGAGGATCACTTGAGCTCAGGAGTTCAAGACCAGCCTGTGCAATATAGCAAGACCCTGTGTCTACAAAAAATTAAATTAGCTAGGTGCGGTGGCATGTGCCTGTAATCCCTGCTACTCAAAAGGCCAAGGCAGGAGAATCGCTTGAGCCCAGGAGTTTAAGGCTGCAGTGAGCTGTGATCATGCCAGTGCACTCCAGCTTGGGCCACAGAGCGAGATCTGTCTCTTAAAAAAAAAATTGACAGCACAAATTACCTAAGATAAATTATTATTATTATTATTATTATTTTTTTTTGAGACAGAGTCTTGCTCTGTTGCCCAGGCTGGAGTGCAATGGCGTGATCTCAGCTCACTGCAACCTCCTCCTCTCAGGCCCAAGCAATTCTCCTGCCTCAGCCTCCCAAGAAAAGAAGCTGGGATTACAGGCATGCACCACCGTGCCTGGCTGATTTTTGTATTTTTAGCAGGTTTCACCATGTTGACCAGGCTGGTCTTGAACTCCTGGCCTCAAGTGATCCACCCGCCTAAGCCTTTCAATGTGCTGGGATTGTAGGTGTGAGCCACCATGCCCCACCCGATCTCAGATAAATTAATTAAAATATATAATCAAAATATGTCACAAAATTATTAAGAATTATCAAGATGAGGCTGGGCGCGGTGGCTCATGCCTGTAATCCCAGCTCTTTGGGAGGCCAAGATGGGTGGATCACGAGGTCAGGAGATCGAGACCATCCTGGCTAACACGGTGAAACCCCATCTCCACTAAAAATACAAAAAAATTAGCTAGACGTGGTGGCGGGCGCCTGTAGTCCCAGCTACTCAGGAGGCTGAGGCAGGAGAATGGCGTGAACCTGGGAGGTGGAACTTGCAGTGAACCGAGATCGCACCACTGCACTCCAGCCTGGACGACAGAGCGAAACTCCATCTCAAAAAAAAAGAACTATCAAGATGAAACATCTGTCATTCTTATTTTGCTTTCAGTTTTAAGAATAGTATTTTTCTTACATAATAAAAGTCATCCTCATCAGGTACCCCTTTAAATGTCTTACTGTATATTGTTTTCATTACAGTATAATATGAAAATTTGTTTCCAACAGATACATTGTAGCAAAAGAAAGAATACAGACTGCATATTTTGCAGTTAGGCTGCTGCTGACATTATTAATTATCCCATCATGGATAGGTCACCCTAATTTTTCTGAAAAATGCCTGTTCTTTGCTTGTGTTTATTTTAAAATAATATGATTACTTGGGCTTAAGAATCAAAGGACTCTGCTTTCCATTTAAAATGTCTTTCTTGGCCGGGCGCGGTGGCTCAAGCCTGTAATCCCAGCACTTTGGGAGGCCAAGGTGGGTGGATCACGAGGTCAGGAGATCGAGACCATCCTGGCTAACACGGGGAAACCCCATCTCCACTAAAAATACAAAAAAAAATTAGCCAGGTGTGGTGGTGGGCACCTGTAATCCCAGCTACTCGGGAGGCTGAGGCAGGAGAATGGCTTGAACTCGGGAGGCGGAGCTTGCAGTGAGCTGAGATCACGCCACTGCGCTCCAGCCTGGGCGACAGAGTGAGACTGTAAAATAAATAAATAAATAAGAAATAAAAAATGTCTTTCTCCTAGATATAAGTCAATTGGGAATGAGTACACTTGAAATATTTAATATATAATAAGCTTTGATTAAATAACTTCTCTATTTTTTTGAGACGAAGTTTCGTTCTTGTTGCCCAGGCTGGAGCGCTATGGCATGGTCTCGGCTCACTGCATCCTGCACCTCCCAGGTTCAAGCGATTCTCCTGCCTCAGCCTCCCAAGTAGCTGGGATTACAGGTGACCGCCACCACGCCCAGCTAATTTTTGTATATTTAGTAGAGATGTGTATTTAGTAGAGATGGGGTTTCACCATGTTGACCAGGCTGGTCTTGAACTTCTGACCTCAGGTGATCCACCTGCCTCAGCCTCCCAAAGTGCTGGGATTACAGGCGTGAGCCACCATGCCTGGCAATAACTTCTCAAATATATATTGAATTATGATAAGAAACATAGGATAGATCTGTGATGGTCAAATAGACAATGCTGGAGACTAAATGCTGTTTATACCTCAGAACACAGATGGAAAGTCAAATGTAGGCATCATTTGCTTTCTGGTGTGCAAGTTTCTTGAGGCAAATTACTGCTTTAAGGCTACAAAAACATGTAGTATTTCTTAAAAACGTGTTAAAAATGATAAAATTGTCCGGGTGCCGTGGCTCATGCATGTTAATCCCAGTACTTTGGGAGGCCAAGGCAGGGGGATCGCCTGAGGTCAGGAGTTAGAGACCAGCTTGGCCAACATGGTGAAACCCCAACTCTGCTAAAAATACAAAAATTAGCTGGGCATGGTGGTGGGTGCCTGTAATCCCAGCTACTTGGGAGGCTGAGGCAGAAGAGTTGCTTGAATGCGGGAGCCGGAGGTTGCAGTGAGCCCAGATTGAGCCACTGCACTCCAGCCTGGACAACAGAACGAGACTCTGTCTCAAAAAAGAAAAAAAAATGCCAGGTTCGGTAGCTCAGGCCTGTAATCCTAGCACTTTGGGAGGCCAAGGCAGGTGGATCACTTGAGGTCAGGAGTTTGAGACCAGCCTGGCCAACATGGGAGAAACCTTGTCTCTACTAAAAATTCAAAAAAAAAAAAAAAAAATTAGCTGGGCGTGGTGGCGGGGGCCTGTAATCCCAGCCACTCAGGAGGCTGAGTCAGGAGAATTGCTTGAACCTGGGAGGCGGAGGTTACATTGAGCTGAGATTGCACACTGCACTCCAGCCTGGGCAACGAGAGTGAAACTCCGTCTCAAAAAAAAAAAAAGTAAAATTTAGAAGAAAAATATTACTGTCTTTATTACTATAATATATATTAGTAATTAGTGTCTCCTGGGGAATGCTGCTGTAGTTGTAACGCTTGTAGTTGGTCCTTCCTAGAATCTTGTTCTCCGGTCTTTGTTCAGTGCCTTTGCTTATACAGAGAATCTCTTCTCACCCCACCCCTACCTCCTAAATTCTTTATTCATACTTGGGGACCCAGCAGAAATGGCTTCTCTAGGAAGCATGCATGAGGCATACAGGCAGTCAGAGTTCAACTGTAGAATCGTTTCTTAGTGTGTAGACATGATTGATTATTCCCCTATTTAGACTGAACTCTCCTGGGCAAAGTTCTTGTCTTATTCTTCGTATTCCTAGTACCTAAAGCATGGTATTCTGTGTTTGCCAACAACATTCAGTGAATGCCAATATCAGGTGGGGTGGCAAAAAAAAAAAAAAGAAAAGAAAAAGTGGAATTTTGGAGCATTTGTGGCCTTAGGCAAGTCACTTCGTGAATTTTCCTGAGCCTCAGCTTCGCTGTCTGTAGAATGGGAATTAAACCCTGCAAGCCTGTGGGGAAGATTAGACAGAAGAGGGTTTAGCATTTTGGACTACATAAAAGGTAATTTTGTTGTGATTTTTTACAAATGTGCTTGGCAGTTTTATTCACAGTACCCGATACTTAGAAACAACTCAGATATCCATCATTAGCTGAATATGTAAACAAAATGTAGAAAATTCATATACTGGAGCATTACCCACCAATACAAAGGAACAAATAGTGAAACACCCCTGCCACTTAGCAGTTTATTAGTCGGCTCCAAGTTCACCCTCCAGTACTTGCTCTGCTTTGACTAAATAACTTCTGAAATACGTATTTGAGCTGGTGAAGAGCTGGACTCTTTCACCTTTGCAGTGAACAAAATGTTGGGCTTTGTCAATAGAGGGCACTAGAGGGACATTACAGAGGAAAGGGGCTTCTCAGATTTGGTGGACTTTTCTTTTTTTAAGTTTTTAAATATTATCATGGTGTCTTAACATGCCAATAATGTTGACGTACGGAATTGGTATAATCTCGAAATCTTAGGTGTCAGTGTTAAATATATGTTTCATTTTTACTTCATCGTCACCCCAAGCAAAAAAAGAAAAAAAAAACCTGAATGTGAAAAGAATGAAGTCTTATAATATTTCTAAACTAAAAAAGGGATTGAATCCAAGTATTCTTCAGCAAACTTCAAAATACTGTCACCTTAATATGTTTTTAATACATGTGATATTTTTGTAGGTCTAGAATTGTGAAATCAATTCTCTTAAACATTATCTTATTATAGAAGTGTCTGCTGCTATCCTTTGAGCATTAACCCCACCACCTGTAATGCATCATGCCAGTATAAGTGATAGAATTGCTTTGCTAAATTCTTAAGGGCTTATGTCAGGGAAAAACTTTGAAATTAGCTGGGTACAGTGGCTCATGCCTATAATCTCAGTGCTTTGGGAGGCCAAGGTGGGAGAATCACTTGGCTGGGAGACCAGCCTGAGCAATTTAGCAAGACCCCTTCTCTACAAAAACTGCAAAACTTAGCCAGGTTTGGTGGCACATGCTTGTAGTCATAGCTACTGGGAAGACTGAGGTGGAAGAGGAGGATCTCTTGAGGCCCAGAGTTCAAGGCGGCAGTGAGCTATAATCTGCACTGCACTCCAGCCTAGGTGACAGAGCGAGATCCTGACTCAAAACAAGACAAGCCTTGAAATCAAAGTTGATTTTTACAAAAGCCTCAATGGTAGGAGTTTTAGATTTCTTAAAATAATAGCACACTAATGGAGTGAGTGATTTTCTTTAGATTAAATGTTTACGTATTTATACCATCTGTATTAGTTTCCTAGGGTTGCCATAATAAATTACCACAAACCGGGTGGCTTAAAGTAACAGAACTATATTCTCTCACAGTTCTGGAGGCCAGCAGTCTAAAGTCAGTCTGTCTTCAGGTCCATACTCCCCCTGGATGTTCTAGGGGAGAATCCTTCCTTGTCTCCTCCCACTTTGGTGGCTGTCAGCATTCCTTGTCTCCTTTGGTTTGTGGCTACATCACTCTAGCATCTGCCTCCATCTTTGTATCACCTTCTCTGTGTGTGTCTTCTCTTTTGTGTCTTATATGGCCACTTGTCATTAAACTTGCCCATCCACGTAACCCAAAGATTTTTTTTTTTTTTTTGAGACAGTCTACAGACGCGTGCCACCACGCCCGGCGAATTTTTTGTGTTTTTAGTAGAGATGGGGTTTCACCTTGTTAGCCAGGATGGTCTCAATCTCCTGACCTCGTGATCTGCCTGCCTCAGCCTTCCAAAGTGCTGGGATTACAGGTGTGAGCCACCGCGCCCAGCCAGTAAATTCTTTTTATTACTGTAGTAGATGATACTTGATTAAGTGCTATCTCGGGTGCTTTCATTGTTAACAAAGGGGCTCCCATCTCTAAGCTTACATAAAATGTAATTTTAAAAAGACATTTCTTTAGATGTACCTGTTCACATTTTTGTTAATAGTGTCTCATGTCTGGTTTTGGAGGCTGGAATGTTCCAGGGAGCCACAAAAATCTCTGTCAGTTGGTGTTTTGAATAATTGTTCTGAAATATACTCCCAGGCTTGAAACTTGGATCTGGCTTTCTTTTTTTTTTTTAAACTTGATTTTTTTTTTTTTTTTTTTTTGCTCTTATGTTATTCATATGAATTTTGCAAATAGAGAATCAGTCTTGTAGCATAGTAAAATTTAACAGTTTATGTGACTATTGATCTACCCATCTTATAGAGATTGTCTGTCTGTAGGAAGACTATGGTAACCGTGTTCAGACTCATCATTTTGAACACTCTAGGTTAGTGTTGGAGAATTTGTAAAACAGAAACTTAACCAACTGTTCTTTGAAAGAGTAAAGTCCATGAAAAGTATTACTTTTAAGTTTCAAGGATTTATAGTTTTAGGTTAACAGTTTTTACATATTATATTTCAAAACATCAGAGTACTGAAACTTACCTATATGCTTATTACTAAAAATAGTTCATGCAGGTTCTTTTGGGTGATCATAGTTTTACAGAGTATAGTAGAAAACAGGATGCCAGTTAGCATCTCTCTTTTTTTTTTTTTTTTTTTTGAGATGGAGTTTCACTCTTGTTGCCCAGGCTGGAGTGCAATGGCGTGATCTTGGCTCATTGCAATCTCCGCCTCCCGGGTTCAAGCAATTCTCCTGTCACATCCTCCCGAGTAGCTAGGATTACAGGTGCATGCCACCACGTCTGGCTAATTATTGTATTTTTAGTAGAGACGGGGTTTCGTTATATTGGTCAGGCTGGTCTCGAACTCCTGACCTCAGGTGATCTACCTGCCTTGGCCTCCCAAAGTGCTGGGATTACAGGCATGAGCCACTGCACCCGCTCCTGGCCAGCCAGTTGGCATCTCTTTAAGGTCTCCACTATCCAGCTATATTAAGTAGCACAGAAACACACCAAGTTAATGATATTAACATTCATCACCCCCCACCACCACATTTTCTCAAGCTTCGTACTACGGTACATGTGTGATTAGTGTTACAGAAGAGGGTGTCAGTAACCCAACAAATAAGTTCTTTTGGTTTGTGGTTTGCTATGTAGTTACTAAGGAGGGATTCAGCTGGTGGAGGAGATCCTTGCACAAATGCCAGGAAAGAAGCCCTTTTCCTAGCATTTTAGTGTTTCCTTTGAAGCTTAGTGAGTGGTGAAGTCTTTTGGCATAGGTGCTCCACCATCTGTCTATTCACGTAGACTCTTCCCATCTACCTGGCTATGTGCCACCCTTGTTGTGGACATAGAGGGGTAGAGAGCAGAGACCACTGCTTCAGTAACTAAAAATAGATGGAATTTCAGATCCTGACAGAGATTCTCTGTGGAGTCGCTACCACTGCTTCTCATCTCCTGGAGTTAGCAAGGAACAGCTGTTTGTCTGATCTGCTTTTGGTACTATGTATACTTCCTAATACTTTTGTTCCCCTACTTGCTATAGAAGTAGAAGTAGTTTTACTGGAATACCTACGATTTTCCTGTCCTGTCTCTCTCATTCACTTAGTTATCTTCTGCCTTGGCTCTGGTTGCCAAAATTCTAAACTTCCGTTTTGTGTTTTGTGTGTGTGTGTGTGTTTTTTGTTTTTTTTTGACAGGGTCTTGCTCTGTTGCCCAGGCTAGACTGCAGTGGCACAATCACGGCTCACTGCAGCCTTGACCCTCTGGGCTTAAGTGATCCTCCCACCTCAGCCTTCCCAGTAGCTGGGACAGCAGGTGTGTGCCACGATACCTGGCTTTTTAAAAAATTTTTTGTAGAGATAGGGTCTTGCTGTGTGGCCCAGGCTGCTCTCAAACTCCTGTATTCAAGTGATCCTCCTGCCCCAGCTTCCTAAAGTGCTGGAATTACAGACAGGAGCCACCCCACTCTGCTAAACTTCTGGTTTGTTAGGTATATGATCCCATGGCTGCAGTATCAGAGAATGAGGTTATTGCCTTTCCATGTACCTTATTTCGTTGACTCTAAAACGCATCAATTGAAAGATGTACCATTATTCTACTAAGAAGGAAAGTATATTTAGTGCCAATTAAGCTGACATGCCATTGATTATAATATGCAGCCTGATTTCAGCTATGTTTTATTTTTTTTTATTTATTTATTTATTTTTGAGACGAAGTCTCACTCTGTTGCCCAGGCTGGAGTGTAGTGGCACAATCTCAGCTCACTGCAACCTCTGCCTCCCAGGTTCAAGTGATTCTCCTGCCTCAGCCTCCTGAGTAGCTTGAATTAACAGTTGTGTGCCACCACACCCAGCTAATTTTTGTATTTTAATTTTCTAAATTTTTTTGAGATGGAGTTACGCTTTTGTTGCCCAGGCTGGAGTGCGATGGCGTGATCTTGGCTCGCTGCAACCTCTGCCTCCCGGGTTCAAGCGATTCTCCTGCCTCAGCATCTTGAATAGCTGGGATTGCAGGCATGCGCCACCACGCCCAGCTAATTTTGTATTTTAAGTAGAGACGGGGTTTCTCCATGTTAGTCAGGCTGGTCTTGAACTCCCGACCTCAGGTGATCCACCTGCCTTGGCCTCCCAAAGTGCTGGGATTACAGGCGTGAACCACCGTGCCTGGCCTAATTTTTGTATTTTTAGTAGAGATGGGGTTTTGTCTTGCTAGCAAGTCTAGGCTGGTCTGGAACTCCTGACCTCAAGATGATCCACCCACCTTGGCCTCCCAAAGTGCTGGGATTACAGGCATGAACAACCGTGTCCAGCCTCAGCTATGTTTTTTTTAAAAAGTCTTACAATCAGTGACAATCACTGTAATTGTAACTATCTGGTTCTTCAACAGACATTTACTGGGCAGTTTTCATGGACCAGGCACTGTGCAAAAAGCTGGAAGTCAGGTCCCTATTTGTTACTGGGTCAAGAGACATTAAATAATCACATGTCGGGCGCGGTGGCTCACATCTGTAATCCCAGCACTTTGGAAGGCCGCGGTGGGCAGATCACGAGGTCAGGAGATCAAGACTAGCCTGGCCAACATGGTGAAACCCTGTCTCTACTAAAGACACAAAGAATTAGCCAGGCGTGGTGGCGTGCACCTGTAATCCCAGCTACTTGGGAGGCTGAGGCAGGAGAATCGCTTGAACCTGGGAGGCAGAGTTGCGGTGAGCTGAGATCATGCCATTGCATGCCTGCCTGGGCAACAGCGAGACTCCCTCTCAAAAAAAAAAAAAAAAAAAAAAGTTGTTCCCATAGATAAAGCTCATGTCTGTAATCCTAGTACTTTTTTTTGAGAGAGTCTCACTCTTGTCACCCAGCATTGAGTGTAGTAGCACAATCATAGCTTGCTGCAGCCTCAACTTCCTGGGCTCAGGTGATTCTCCAGGCATGTACCATCAGGCCCAGCTAATTTTTTGTATTTTTAGTAGAGGTGGGGTTACACCATGTTGCCCAGGCTGGTGTCGAACTCCCGGGCTCAAGTGATAACGCCCACCTCAGCCTTCCAAAGTGCTGAGATTACAGTCGTGAGTCACCCTGCCTGGCCAATCCTATCATTTTGAATGGCTGAGGAGAGAGGATGGCTTGAGTCCAGGAATATAAGACCAGCTGGGACAGCGTAACAGAGTGGGACCGTTTCTACAAATTTTTTTCTCTTTTGAAATGGAGTCTTGCTGCGTGACCCAGGCTGGAGTGCAGTGGCACGATCTCGGCTTACTGCAACCTCCGCCTCCTGGGTTTAAGCGATTCTCCTGCTTCTGGGACCACAGGCGTGTGCCACCACACCCGGCTAATTTCTTGTATTTTTAGTAGAGACGGAGTTTCACCATGTTAGCCAGATGGTCTCGATCTCCTGACCTCATGATCCACCCACCTCAGCCTCCCAAAGTGCTGGGATTACAGGCGCGAGCCACCGTGCCCAACCTCTACAAAATATTTTTAAAAATAAGCAACACCCAGGTGTGGTGGCATGTGCCGGTAGTCTCAGCTCACTCGGGATGCTAAGGCAATATTGCATGAGCCTAGTTCAAGGTTTCAGTGAGCTATGATTCACATCACTGTACTCCAGCCTGAGCGACAGAGTGAGACTCTGTCTCAAATAATAATAATCACACAGACAAATATGAACTGTATAAAGTTGTTAAAGCAACCTGGGCTTTACCGTAGTACTTAATAAGAAATAAATTGAAATGGCGTAAAGAGGCTTCTGGGAAGGTCTGTAAGGGCAACATTTAAGTGAAGCCTGAAGGTGGATGTGGGGGAGGAGAGGATGGGAAGAATATTCTAGGCAGAGTGTTCCTGTAGTCCTGGAGTGGTTGAAATTTAAAAGTTAATTAAGAAAAAGTAGGCCGGGAGTGGTGGCTCATGCCTGTAATCCCAGCACTTTGGGAGGCCGAGGCGGGTGGATCATGAGGTCAGGAGTTTGAGACCAGCCTGGCCAAGATGGTGAAACCCCATCTCTACTAAAAATAACAAAAAATTAGCTGGGTGCGGTGGTGAGCGCCTGTAATCCCAGCTACTCAGGAGGCTGAGGCAGGATAATCGCTTGAACCCAAGAGGCAGAGGTTGCAGTCAGCCGAGATCACGCCACTGCACTCTAGCCTGGGTGACAGAGCAAGACTCTGTCTCAAAAAAAAAAAAGTAGAGGTTGAGCATTCCTTATCCAAAATGCTTAGGACGCTAAGTGTTTCAGATTTTGAATTTTTTCGGATTTTGGAATATTTGCATATACATAACGAGATATCTTGGGGATGGGACCCAAGTCTAAACACAGAATTGATTTATGTTTCATTTAGGCCTTGCACAATTTTTTGGAGCCTGAACATAATTTTATGTAGTTTGTTTTTTTTTTTTGTTTTTTTTTTTTTTGTTTTTTTTTTTTTTGAGATGGAGTCTCGATCTGTCCCCCAGGCTGGAGTGCAGTGATGCAGTCTTGGCTCACTGCAACCTCCGCCTCCCGAGTTCAAGCTATTCTCCTGCCTCAGCCTCCTGAGTAGCTGGTATTACAGGCACGCGCCACCATGCCTGGGTAGTTTTTGTATTTTTAGTAGAGATGGAGTTTCACTGTGTTGGTCAGGCTGGTTTCAAACTCCTGACTTCGTGATCCAGCCGCCTTGGCCTCCCAAAGTGTTGGGATTGCAGGTGTGAGCTATTGCGCCAGCCGTTTTTTTGTTTTGTTTTGTTTTGTTTTGTTTTTTTGAAGATAGAGTCTCACTTTGTTGCCCAGGCTGGAGTGCGATGCAATGGTGTGATCATGGCTGACTGCAGTCTTAAACTCCAGTGCTCAAGCCATCCTCCCAAGGACTGCGGGCACTGTGGTATACAGGTGTATAGGCACTGCTGCCCAGCTAATTTTGTAGAGACAAGGCCTCACTATGTTGTCTAGGCTGGTGTTGAACTCCTGGACTCAAGTCATCCTCCTGCCTTGGCCTCCAAAGTGCTAGGATTATAGGCCTTACACAATTTTTTTTTTTTTTTGAGATGGAGTTTTGCTCTGTTGCCCAGGCCGGAGTGCAGTGATGTGATCTTAGCTCACTGCAGCCTCCACTTCCTGGGTTCAGGTGACGTCCAGCTAATTTTGTATTTTTAGTAGAGACGGGGTTTCACCATGTTGGCCAGGCTGGTCTTGGACTCCTGACCTCAAGTGATCCTCCCACTTCGGCCTCCCAGAATGCTGAGATTACAGGTGTAAGCCACTGTGCCTGGCCTTTACACAATATTTTAAATAATTTTGTTCATGAAATAAAATTTAACAGTGTTTTAACTGCTGCCTACCACACGCGAACAGGTGTGGAATTTTCTACTTGTGACATTATGTCAGCACTCAGAAAAACTTTCAGATTTTGGAGCGGTTTAGATTCGAATTTTTTTTTTTTTTTTTGAGATGGAATCTTGCTCTGTCACCCAGGCTGGAATGCAGTGGCTCAATCTCGGCTCACTGCAAACTCCACCTCATGGGTTCACCCCATTCTCACGCCTCAGCCTCCCAAGTAGCTGGGACTGCAGGCATCCACCACCACGCCCAGCTAATTTTTTGTAGTTTTAGTAGAAACGGGGTTTCACCGTGTTAGCCAGGATGGTCTTGATCTCCTGACCTCATGATCTGCCCGCCTCGGCCTCCCAAAGTGCTGGGATTACAGGTGTGAGCCACTGCGCCCGGCTTTTTTTTTTTTTTTTTTTTTTTTTTTTTTTGAGACGGTATCTCACTGTGTCGCCCAGGCTGGAGTGCAATGGCGTGATCTTGGCTCACTCCATCCTCCACCTCTTGGGTTCCAGCGATTCTCCCGCTTCAGCCTCCCTAGTAGCTGGGATTACAGGCATGTGCCACCACACCTGGGTAATTTTTGTATTTTTAGTAGAGACGGGGTTTCACCATGTTGGCCAGACTGGTCTCAAACTCCTGACCTCAGGTGATCCACCTGCCTAAGCCTCTCAGAGTGTTGGGATTACAGGCATGAACCATTGCATCTGGCCAATAACAATGTATTCTTAAAAATTGCTGAGAGTAGATTTTTTAAGTGTTTTCACTACCAAAAGAAGTAAGTATGTGAGGTAAATAAGTATGTGAGGTAATACATATGTTAATTAGCTCAGTTTAGCCATTCTACAATGTATTCATATTTCAGAACAACATGTTGTGCATGACAAATACATACAATTTTGTCAATTTAAAGAAGTTGGCCAGGTGCAGTGGCTTACGCCTGTAATCCCAGAACTTTGGGAGGCTGAGGTGGATGGATCACCTGAGGACAGGAGTTTGAGACCAACCTGGCCAACAAGGTGAAACCCTGTCTCTATTAAAAATACAAAAATTAGCTGGGCGTGATGTCAGGTGCCTGTATTCTCAGCTGCTCGGGAGGCTGAGGCAGGAGAATTGCTTAAACCCAGGAGGTGGAGGTTGCGGTGAGCTGAGATCATGCCACTGCACTCTAGCCTGGGCGACGGAGCAAGACTCCATCTCAAAAGAAAAAAAAAAGAAGTTGTGAAATGAACAAAGGATAGTTAAAGGTAAAATAGGAAAGGTTCTTGAATGAATAGAGAATATGGTCATATGCCACATAATGACATTTTGGTCAATGACAGATGATATTATGACAGTGGTCCCATAAGATAATGGAGCCAAAAAATTCCTGTTGCCTAGTGGCATAGCTGTTGTAGCGCAATTCCTTTTTTGAAAAAGTAAATTAAAAAAATAATAAGTTTATTATAGCCTGAGTGTACAGTGTTTATAAAGTCTGCAGTAGTGTACAATCAGTAATGTCCTAGGCCCTCACATTCACTCATTACGGACTCATCCAGAGCAACTTCCAGTCTTGCAGACTTTGTTCAGGGTGAGTGCCCTATAGAGGTGTGCCATTTTTTACCTTTTTTTCCCCATGTTTTTACCATACCTTTTCTGTTTAGATATATTTAGGATACACAGATACCATTGTGTTATAGTTGCCTACAGTATTCAGCACAGTAATATGCTGTATAGGTTTCTAGCCTAGCAGCAATAAGGCTGTATACCATGTGGCCTAGGCTATACCATCTCGGTTTGTGTAAGTACACTTTGATGTTCCTACAGCTACACATTTCTCAGAATGTATGCCTTTTGTTAAGTTTAGCATGACTATATTCTCTTCATAACACGTTTCCATTTCAGTGGTTGCTAAAGTACTCAAATAAAGAAACTCCTTATTCTCTCATGTTTTCCACATTTACCCCAAAACACCTTTTCCTTTTTTTTTTTTTCTTTTTTTTTGAGACAAGAGTTTAGCTCTTGTTGCCCAGTCTGGAGTGCAATGGCGCGATCTCGGCTCACTGCATCCTCTGCCTCCTGGGTTCCAGCGATTCTCCTGCCTCAGCCTCCCTAGTAGCTGGGATTACAGGCATGCGCCACCATACCCGGCTAATTTTTGTATTTTTAGCAGAGACCAGGTGTCACCATGTTGGTCAGGCTGGTCTCGAATGCCTGACCTCAGGTGATCCACCTGCCTCGGCCTCCCAAAGTGTTGAGATTACAGGCGTGAGCCACTGTGCCTAGCTCAAAACACCTTTTTCATTCAAGTTCAGTAATTACATCGTAATATATTGTGTATGTCACTATAAACTAACTTTTTTTTTTTTTTTTTTTTTTTTTTTTTTTTGAGAAGCAGTTTCACTCTTGTTGCCCAGGCTGGAGTGCAATGGCGCGATCTCGGCTGACTGCAACCTCCATCTCTTGGGTTCAAGCGATTATCTTGCCTCAGCCTCCCATGTAGCTGGGATTACAGGCATGCACCACCACGCCCAGCTAATTTTGTATTTTTAATAGAGACAGGGCTTCTCCATGTTGGTTAGGCTGGTCTCGAACTCCGCACCTCACGTGATCCACCCACCTCAGCCTCCCAAAGTGCCCGGCCGCGTGCAGGTCTTTCTTTCTTTTCTTTTTTTTTTTTTTTGAGACAGAGTTTTACCCCATCCCCCAAGATGGTTGGAGTACAGTGGTGAGATTATAGCTCACTGCAGCCCCAAACTTCTGGGCTCAGGTAATCTTACTGCCTCAGCCTCCTGAGTAGCTAGTACTACAGGAATGTGCTACCACATCCCAGCTAATTTTTTTTGTTGTTGTTAATTTTTTGTAGAGACAGGGTCTCACTTTGTTGACCAAACTGATCTCAAGCTCCTGGGCTGAAGCAGTCCTCCAGTCTCAGCCTCTCAAAGTGCTGGGATTATAGCCATGAGTCCCTGTGCCTGGCCTATAGACTTTCTGTTTCCTGACGCTATTGGTGATTGGGCTGAATAGACTAGACTTCCTTTTGGAAATTTTTTATGTGCCTTTGTAAGTATTTGAGCATTAATTCTGCTTGGTACTCTACTAAGCATTAACCCACTCAGACATTTGAGTGCCTCTCATGTTCTAGTCTCTACAGAATGCAGTGAAGAATATGATATACCTTGTCTCTCATTCAGGGAGTCATAATTAAACATTAAAGGGGTAGAGGTGAGTTTGTGCAGAGGTTAACTTTTGGTAGTTGTGGATAAATTAAAAATGAAACATAGGGAGGCTGAGGGAGGGGAATCAATTGAACCCGGGAGGTGGAGATTGCAATGAGTCGAGATTGTGACACTGCACTCCAGTCTGGCGACAGCGAGACTCTGTCTCAAAAAAAGAAAAAAGAAAAAAAGAAATATAGCTATATAGTACCATATATGATACTAGATTTGTATAGTACAGTTAATAAAATAGCTTCCTAGGAAAAGGAGGCCCATAGAGAATAAAGAGTTAAGATCTTTCTCATCCTAAGAAAGATAAGTCTATTCTTTTTAATTGCAAATGTTTAGTGTTGATGTTTTAAAACCATAACTGCTGTTGTGAAGATAGATAAAGATTATCTGGGGTCTAGCTTAGAATTTTTTTTTTTTTTTAAATCTCAGAATTTCATATTGGTTTCTCCTTTGTGAAACTTTAAACGTGGTAGGCAAATTTTAATGTCTAAACTGCAATTTATTGGATATAAATAACTTATAAGATGGAACTCACTGACTTTAAAACTGCTTTTCCCATAGCTGACTTTTCCTACTTAACAGTGATAGACCTTATTCTCTGACTTGCTGATTCTAACTAACACCCTCCACCCCCTCTTCAAGTGTAGATCTGGTTTTGTATTTAAGGTCAATGATGAGTCTAAAAAAGAATTTTCTTAGGCCGGACACAGTGGCTCACACCTGTAATCCCCACACTTTGGGAGGCTGAGGCGGGCAGATCATGAGGTCAGGAGATCGAGACCATCCTGGCTAACATAATGAAACCCTGTCTCTACTAAAAATACAAAAAATTAGCTGGGCGTTGTGGCGGGCGCCTGCAGTCCCAGCTACTCGGGAGGCTGAGGCAGGAGAATGGCGTGAACCCAGGAGGTGGAGCTTGCAGTGAGTCGAGATCTCGCCACTGCACTCCAGCCTGGGCGACAGAGCAAGACTCCGTCTCAAAAAAAAAAAAAAAATTTTTTCTTTAAAATGTCTATAGTTTTTTGAATTATTTGTTTTATGTTAGGGTAATCAGCATCTTCTTTTGTTAAACAGAATTTTAGACCTTTTACTTTATCAGCATAAATACAATATAGTGCCTTGTTTAGTTTTTATAAAAAATATTTTTAGAGACAGAGTCTGTTGCCTAGGCTGAAGTACAGTGGCACTATCGTAGTGTTACCAGGGGTCCTTGCTCCCAGAGCTCTCAAGATGGTGGTGGGCCACTTCCAAGATGGTGGCAAGCCTTGTGTTCTCTGACCTGGGGTTGTTGGCCTCCCGGATTCCAAGGAATAGAATCTTCGGCCATGCCGTGAGTGTTATAGCTCTATTAGAAGCCGTGGGTCACGGAAGAGAACCGTGGAACCCAGTGACTAGTGTTCAGCTGGATAGGACGAACCCAGGCACTTAGCCATGCAGGAACAATGGCAAGCCTTTAGCCCGATCGGGAGTGGTAATGGGCGTCTCACTGGATCAGGAGTACAGTGGACACCCTGCTCCATCCGGAGGGATGGAAGTCAGCAGCGGGTCTGCGACGGCAGCAAACAATAGTGGTGGACAGTGAGTGAAAGCGCAGCTCAAGCCATAACAAACATGGACGAGGCCGCGGTGGCTCACGCCTGTATTCCCAGCACTTTGGGAGGCCGAGGTTGGGGGATCACGAGGTCAGGAGATCGAGACCATCCTGGCTAAGATGGCAAAACCCCGTCTCTACTAAAAATAAAAAAATTAGCCAGGCGTGGTGGCAGGCCCCTGTAGTCCCAGCAACTCGGGAGGCTGAGGCAGGAGAATGGCATGAACTTGGGAGGTGGAGCTTGCAGTGAGCCAAGGTCGCGCCACTGCACTCCAGCCTGGCCGACAGAGCGAGACCCCATCTCAAAAAAAAAAAAAACAAAAAAACAAAAAAAACACGGGCCAGAAGAGTGCAGTTGCAAGATTTAATAGAGTGAAAACAGAGCTCCCATACAAAGGGAGGGGACCCAAAGAGGGTAGCTGTTGCCGGCTCAAATGCCTGGGTTTATATCCCGATCATTGTCCCTCCTGCTGTGCTCTCAGGCAGTAGATGATTAGCTATTTCTTTACCTCCTGTTTTTGCCTAATTAGCATTTTTGTGAGCTCTCTGATTGGTCGGGTATCAGCTAAGTTGCAAGCCCCGTGTTTAAAGGTGGACGCGGTCACCTTACCAGCTAGGCTTAGGGATTCTTAGTCGGCCTAGGAAATCCAGCTAGTCCTGTCTTTCCATGGCTCACTGCAGTCTCCAACTCCTGGGCACAAGTGATCCCCCAGCCTCAGCCTCCCAAGTGGCTGGGATTACAGATGTGCGCCACCATGCCTGGCTAAATGTTTCTATTTTGTAGAGATGGAGTCTTGCTCTGTTGCCTACGCTGGTCTTGAACTCCTGGCCTCAAGCAATCTTACTGCCTCAGCCTCCACTGCACCTGCCTTGCCTTGTTTAGTCTTTTTTTTTTTTTTTTTTTTTTTTGAGACGGAGTTTTGCTGTGTCGCCCAGGCTGGAGTGGAGTGCAGTGCAGTGGCACAATCTCAGCTCTGCAACCTCCACCTCCCAGGTTCAAGTGATTCTCCTGCCTCAGCCTCCCAAGTAGCTGGGACTACAGGAATGCGCCACCATATCTGGCTAATTTTTGTATTGTTAGTGGAGATGGGTTTTACCGTGTTGGCCAGGCTGGGCCTTGTTTAGCTTTACTTTCTGGGTTGTGATAGTGTAAGCTTTTAATTTTTAACTAAATGTAGTAGTACAACAAATTAGATTATATAAATGACAAATTTTGTTAATGTCTTTATATAGCATATCATTAAAAGGGATAGGCTTCATGAGAAAAATCTTTTTTACCTAGAGAAAATATTGTAATCCAAAAATTAAGTATTTGTATATTTGATCACTACTGGAAGCTGTCAACATTGTCACACAGATTGCATTTTTAAAGGATTTCCTGGAACCTGACGTAACTTCTTTAGTTTTTTGAGATAGGGTCTTGCCCTATCACCCAGGGTGAAGTGCAGTGGCTACTCATTGCAGCCTCGACCTCCTGGGCTCAAGTGATCCTCCCAGTTGTAGATCCTCCTGCTTGTAGTTCTAGCTAGTCAGCCTCCCGAGTAGCTGGGACTACAGGTGCACACCACCATGCCCAGCTGATTTTTAAATGTTTTGTAGAGACAAGGTCTCCCTATGTTGCCCAGGCTGGTCTCAAACTCCTGGGCTGAAGCTATCCTCCCTTGGCCTCCCAAAGTGCTGACAGCCTCTCTTGCTTTAAATAATCTTCTTAGCAGAGTGTCTTTGGTTTGCACCTGTAATCCCAACTACTTGGGAGGCTGAAGTGGGAGGATTACTTGAGCCCAGGAATTCAAGGATACAGTGAGCTATGATCAGGCCACACTGCATTCCTGCCTGGGTGACAGAGCAAGACTCTGTCTCTGAAAGAAAAAAAATAGCCCGGGCACGGTGACTCGTGCTTGTATTCCCAGCACTTTGGGAGGTCAATGTGGGCAGATCACTTGAAGTCAGGAGTTCGATACCAGCCTGACCAATATAGTGAAACCCCGTTTCTAACAAACAGTACAAAAATTTGCCAGGCATGTTGGTGTGTGCCTGTAGTCCTAGCTACTTGGGAGGCTGAGGTGGGAGAATTGCTTGAACCTGGGAGGTGGAGGTTGCAGTGAGCCGAGATCCTCCAGCCTGTGCGACAGAGTGAGACCCTGTCTCAAAAAAGTAACCAAAAAATAACAACAGTTGCATACAGTGCTTGTTTTGATGGAAACAATTATTGAAATGAAGGCTGTCTAGAGTTTTTAAAATACACTTAGAAAGTAGTGATTTATTTAGAAGAAAATGGCTTTAATAGTTGAAACATCTCAATAAATAGCAAAATTAAATAACAAATCATTTGTTGTATGAAACATTAACTATAGGGTTGACAAGGAAATTATAATTTAAAAGTGGGGGTTGGTACTTTGTTTTTTTTTTTCTTTTTTTTTTTTTTTTGAGGTGGAGTCTTGCTCTGTCGCTCAGGCTGGAGTGCAGTGGCGCAATCTTGGCTCACTGCAAACTCTGCCTCCTGGGTTCACACCATTCTCCTGCCTCAGCCTCCCGAGTAGCTGGGACTACAGGTGCCCACCACCACGCCTGGCTAATTTTTTGTATTTTTAGTAGAGACGGGGTTTCACTGTGTTAGTCAGGATGGTCTCGATCTCCTGACCTTGTGGTCCGTCCTCCTTGGCCTCCCAAAGTGCTGGGATTACAGGTGTGAGCCATCGCACCCGGCCGGGGGTTGGTACTTTCTAGTTAAAGTGAAGTGTTTACCTAGTACTCATGTGTACAAAAGTATTTACCAAATCGTTGTGATAGTGAAAAATAGGAAATAAAGGATCTGTTGTGATTTAGACATAGAGTAGCAGAATAAACAGTAGTAGAAAAAGTTGAACAAGCCAGCCTGGCCAACATGGTGAAACCCCGTCTCTACTAACAATACAAAAAATAGCTGGGCGTGGTGGTGGATGCCTGTAGTCCCAGCTACCTGGGAGGCGGCTGCAGGAGAATCGCTTGAACCCAGGAGGCAGAGGTGGCAGTGAGCTGAGATCACACCACTGCACTTCAGCCTGGGCGATAGAGCAAGACTCTGTCTCAAAAAAAATAAAAAAAAATAGGAAAGAAAAAGGAACAAACTAGATCTACCTGTGTATCTTCGTGGAAAAATATCTCAATATTTTGAGGGAAAGCAAAGTACAGAAGAATACATGCCATGTAACACTATCTAAATAAAAGTTTAAAAACATGTAAACAGTACTGTCTTGTTTATGGACTCTTAGAAAAAAGTATAAAAGAATGCATGGGAATGATAAACACTGTATATTTAGGGTATTAATCAGTTCTGGGAGGGTACACAGGGGATGTAGATCCAAAGCTAGTATGGCGATGTTAAGACTGGGCAAAGCTGGGTTGTAGGTTCATGGTGGGTATTTTCTCTTCTTTTTTTTTTTTTTTTTTTTTTTTGAGACGTAGTCTTGCTCGGTCGCCCAGGCTGGAGTGCAGTGGTGCGATCTTGGCTCATTGCGATGTCCGCCTCCCGGGTTCCAGTGATTCTTCTGCCTCAGCCTCCTGAATAGCTGGGATTATAGGCATGTGCCACCACTCTCAGCTAATTATGCATTTTTAGTAGAGACAGGGGTTTCTCCATACTGGTCAGGCTGGTCTCGAACTCCTGACCTTAGGTGATCTGCCCGCCTTAACCTCCCAAAGTGCTGGGATTACAGGTGTGAGCCACTGCGCCCAACCTATGGTGGGTATTTTCTTTTTCTTTTTTTTTTTTAAAGATGAAGTTTCGCTGTTGTTGCCCAGGCTGGAGTGCATGGTGCAATCTCGGCTCACCATAACCTCCACTTCCTGGGTTCAAGCAATTCTCCTGCCTCAGCCTCCCAAGTAGCTGGTATTACAGGCATGCACCACCACGCCCAGCTAATTTTGTATTTTTAGTAGAGACAGGGTTTCTGCATGCTGGTCAGGCTGGTCTCGAGCTCCCAACCTCAGGTGATCCACCCACCTCAGCCTCCCAAAGTACTGGGATTACAGGCATGAGCCACCGCACCCAACCCATGGTGGGTATTTTCTATACTTTTAGTTGCTTTGAATCTTTTTAGAGGGAATACAAAGTTTAATCTCAGATAAGCTTACCATGTCTTCTTACAGTTAGTTCACGGAGAGATTGATACTGATACATGTTTCCATCGGTTTGTCTGTCTTTATACTAGAAGGCAACAATATTAAGAGAGAAATAGAAAATGAGAGTGCTAAGGGATTAAGTCTGTCGGCTCCAGATAATTTGATTTGTCAGAAATTATGTCTTTCAAACTCATGTAAGTTAATTATGAGTTACTAATATTTCCTGAGTTTTAAAAATTCATAATTTTAAAATATGTAAGCAGTTATTTTCAAATATTAGCTTAAGTGTTATGCTGGGAACATAAGCAAGTAGTAAAAATTAAATTGTTTCTGTTGCAACCCTAGTTAAGATAGGAGTGAGGCAGGGAGAATGCAGGTACTATAGTAATGACAGACTGCTCCCCTTCAATCTGTCTTGAAAACCTGGGGCCGGGCGCGGTGGCTCATGCCTGTAATTCCAGCACTTTGGGAGGCCAAGGCGGGCGGATCCCTTGAGGTCAGGAGTTCTCAAGACCAGCCTGGACAACATGGTGAAACCCCCTCTCTACTAAAAGTACAAAAATTAGCCGGGCCTGGTGGTGGGCGCCTGTAATCCCAGCTACTCAGGAGGCTGAGGGAGGAGAATTGCTTGAACTTGGGAAAGACAGAGGTTGCAGTGAGCCAAGATGGCTCCACTGCAGTCTAGCCTGGGCGACAAAGCAAGACTCTGTCTTAAAAAGAAAAAAAAGGAAAAAAAAGAAAACCTGGAACACACCTTGGCCTTCTAAGTCTCATCTGTTTTTCCATTTTGTGCCATTTTGCGCCATTTTGCCCTTTGCCCTCCCTTGCTTTCCCCTCGAATCTTCTTGGTAGTGAGTTTTCTAGTATCACCTTTTGTCTCTGATGCTTTTTAACTCATCAGACATAAAAGTAATGAGCTCTGGTGTGCATTATAATTCCTTGAGGCCTTGTTAGAACAGTTTGGCTCCACCTCAGAGTTTCTGACCTGGTAGTTGTGGGGTAGAGCCTGTGAATTTTCATTTCTAATAAGCTTCCTTGTGATGGTGATCCTGCTGTGTCAGTATCTCAGTTTTGAGAACTACTGGTTTAACTGTTCTTTCTTTGCAATTCAGTAATCTTTTTTTTTTTTTTTTTTTTAAGAGATGGAGTCTTGCTCTGTTGCCCAGATTGGAGTGCAGTGGCACGACCTCGGCTCACTGCAACCTCTGCCCCCTGGGTTCAAGCAATTCTCCTGCCTCAGCCTCTCGAGTAGCTGGGACTACAGGCACGTGCCACCACGCCCGGCTAATTTTTTGTATTTTTAGTAAAGATGGCGTTTCACTGTGTTAGCCAGGATGGGTCTCAATCTCCTGACCTCGTGATCTGCCCACCTTGGCCTCCCAAAGTGCTGGGATTACAGGCATGAGCCACCACGCTTGGCCACAGTTCAGTAATCTTAAAAGAGGTTCAGCTTAATTTCCCAAATAACGTGATTCTCAGACATTTCTTTTTTCTTTTTTTTTTTTTTTTTTTTTTTTGAGACAAAGTCTCGCTCTGTTACCCAGGCTGGAGTACAGTGGTGTGATCTCGGCTCACTGCAACCTCCGCCTCCTGGGTTCAAGTATTTGTCCTGCCCTCAGCCTCCTGAGTAGCTGGGACTACAGGCAAGCGCCACCACGCCCAGCTAATTTTTGTATTTTTAGTAGAGACAGGGTTTCACCACGTTGGCCAGGCTGGTCTCGATCTCTTGACCTTGTGATCCGTCCGCCTCGGCCTCCCAAAGTGCTGGGATTACAGGCATGAGCCACTGCACCCGGCCGATTCTCAGATATTTCTAACTTGTACATTTCTAATATTTTAGATCCAGATTTAAAGAACCATGATATAGCAGAACACTCAAGTCCTTACCCTTGGGTTAGATACTTTGTATTTTGTTTTCTTATAAAATTGGGAATAGGTCTAAATGATCTCTTATGACCCTGAAATTTTATATATACATACATATTTTAATACATGTTTTAATATGTAAAATATGTAATATAATGTATACATTGTTATATATACATTGTTCTATATAACATATACAAATACGTATGTATTGATGTATGTAATAAACACATATGTAACATTAAAACATATATTAAAATATGTACTTTTTTTTAGAGATGGGGTCTCACTTTGTTGCCTAGGCTGGAGTAGAGTGGCATGATCCACTGCAGCCTTGAACTCCTGGGCTCAAGCAATCCTCCTACCTCAGCCTCCCAGGTAGCTAGGACTACAGGCTCCCTCCACCATGCTGGGCTAATTTAAAAAAAATTTTTTTGTGGAGATAGAGTCTCACTGTGTTGACCAGTCTGGTCTGGAGCTCCTGGCCTCAAGCCATCCTCCCACCTTAGCCTCCCAAAGTGTGGAGATTACAGACATGAGCCACCATGCCCAGCCCTGAAATTACAATGCTATGAATCATAATCTTTGTTTAAATATTTTCATAGTGTTTAAATATTTTCATAGTGTGATTTTAACCACCAAAGAGCCTTGATTTGTATAGCAATATTCAGACAACTAAAACTTGACTTTAGAGCCATTTTTCTACAAAGTTAATTATAACCTCTCTCAGTTTCCCATCTTGTTCCTTTCACCTTACACCATAGGGTGAGGACCAACAGGGTAAACAAATCTTTCCCATGCTATTTTTATTTTGTTTCATAATTGTTATGATTGGGGAAGGAGGGTGGTTTAAAAATAGCTTGTGAAGAAGCATTAATTTTTACCGACTAATAGCTTAAGTTGCCTACTCAAGGATATAGTGAAAGGGAAATCTGCACATCCCTTGAAGGATGCCTTCCCCTCAAGGAATTTAGAGGGTTTCTTTTTGCTGTAGTGTTGTGATATATATAGATGTCTTAGGCTTTCAAAGTTTCAGTGTTCTACTTTAATTATCTGTTTTGTTTTTTTTTCCTTATATATATATTTTTTGAGAAACAGTCTCTATTGCCCAGGCTGGAGTGCAGTGGCATGATCTCTGCTCACTGCGGCCTCTGCCTCCCGGGTTCTAGCGATTCTCCTGCCTCAGCCTCTTGGGTAGCTGGAATTAGAGGCATGCACCACCACACCCGACTAATTTTTGTATTTTTAATAGAGACCAGGTTTCACCATGTTGGCCAGGCTGGTCTTGAACTCCTGACCTCAGGTGATCCACCCACCTCGACCTCCCAAAGTGCTGGGATTACAGGTGTGAGCCACCGCACCTGGTCAATAATCTTTTTATAAATTGAGAATGTTCTACTTTAACTGTCAAAGTTCCTTACCCCATCACTTTTTTCTATACATAATTATATATACATTCCTGCCTCAGTATCCATGAAAGGTTGGTTCCAGGTCCTTCCATGGATACCAAAATCTACAGATGGTCAAGTCCCTGATATAAAATGGCATAGTATTTGCGTATAACCTGTGCACATCTTCCTGTATACTTTAAGTCATCTCTAGATTACTTATAAAACCTAATACAGTGTAAGTGCTCTGTAAATAGTTGTTAAGCTGTGGTGTTTAGGGAATAATGACCAAAGAAGTCTGCACATGTTCAGTACAGACATGATTTTTTCCCCAGTGTTTTTGACCCACAATTGGTGGAACCCATAGACACAGAGGGCTGGCTGTACTTTATTTCCCTATTCTTCTTTCTCATAAAATAGAAAGTTGAAATTAATGTATAGGTGTAAAGCCAACTGTTAAAACACAGCCTGATATATTTGGGTATTATTTTTTTCTACCCACATGTTCCAACTAGATCGATGCCTTTATTAAATTTTAAGATTCAACTTCAGTTTTCATCATGATGTAGAGATACCAGTTTTATAGATTGTATGTTTATTTGCCATAATTGGGTTTTCACTATTTAGATTACACCCCAAATGACAGTTTTTTGTTTTTTCTTGAGTCGGAGTCTCGCTCTTGTCACCTAGGCTGGAGTGCAGTAGCACGATATTGTCTCACTATAACCTCTGCCTCCCAGGTTCAAGTGATTCTCCTGCCTCAGGCTCCTGAGTAGCTGGGATTACAGGAGCCCCCACCACGCCCGGCTAATTTTTGTACTTTTAGTAAAGATGGGGTTTCGCCATGTTGGTCAGGCTGGTCTCGAACTCCTGACCTCAGGTGAGCCACCATGCCCAGCCATGATGACAATTTTTAACAGCTATTTTAATCCACATTTATAGTTGGGATAATTCTTGCACAGACCCAGTTGGTTAAAAAAAGAAAAAATTTTAAAGGGTAATTTATTTTTCAAATGGGCAATATACACACTTTTATAAAATTCAAAATGTGTAAAAGCAGTGTATATATAGTTCTCATTCTCATCCCTAAGCTTTCCTTCCTAAAGGCAATTATTTATTAACTAGTTTCTTGTGGGTTTTTTTTTTTGTTTTTTGTTTTTTGGTTTTTTTTGAGACAGAGTCTCACTCTGTTACCCAGGCTGGAGTGCAGCGGTGAGATCTGGGTTCACTGCAACCTCCGCCTCCCTGGTTCAGGCAATTCTCCTGCCTCAGCCTCCCGAGTAGCTGGAACTACAGGTGCGTGCCACCATGCCCGGCTAATTTTTGTATTTTTAGTGGAGATGGGGTTTCAGCACGTTGGCCAGGCTGGTCTTGAACTCCTGACCTCGTGATCCGCCCACCTCAGCCTCCCAAAGTCCTGGGATTACAGGTATGAGCCACTGTGCCTGGCGTTTCTTGTGTATTCTTGGGAGATATTTTATGCACATGTAAAGATGGATAGTTATGTGCTTTTTCTTTTTTAAAAAAGATCTGTTTCTGAATCCGAATGTCCTGTGTGTGTGTATGTGTGTGTGACGGAGTCTCGCTCTGTCGCCCAGGCTGGAGTGCAGTGTCACAATCTCAGCTCACTGCAACCTCCACCTCCTGGGTTCAAGCGATTCTCCTACCTCAGCCTCCCCAGTAGATGGGATTACAGGTGTGTGCCACCACACCCAGCTAATTTTTGTATATTTTTTAGAGATGGGATTTCACCATGTTGGTCAGGCTGGTCTTGAACTCCTGACCTCGTGATCCACCCGCCTTGGCCTCCCAAAGTGCTGGGATTACAGGTGTGAGCCACCGTGCCCAGCCCAGATGTACTTTTAAGAATAAAAAACTGGCCAGGCACTGTGGCTCACACCTGTAATTCCAGCACTTTGGGAGGCTGAGGCAGAAGGATCACTTGAGTCTAGGCATTAGAGACCAGCCTGGGAAACATAGTGAGACCTTGTCTCTGCATTAAAAAAATAATGATAATAATAGGCCAGATGCGGTGGCTCACTCCTGTAATCCCAGCACTTTGGGAGGCCGAGGTGGGCAGATCACGAGGTCAGGACATCGAGACCATCCTGGCTAACACGGTGAAACCCTGTCTCTTCTAAAAATACAAAAAAAAATTAGCCGGGTGTGGTGGCGGGTGCCTGTAGTCCCAGCTGCTCAGGAGGCTGAGGCAGGAGAATGGCGTGAACCTGGGAGGCGGAGCTTGCAGTGAGCCAAGATCGTGCCACTGCACTCCAGCCTGGGCAACAGAGTGAGACTCTGTCTAAAAAAAAAATTAAATTAAAAAAATAATAATAAACAACTTTGAGATACAGTATTACAGTAAAATTTAGTGTACAATTTGAGTTTTGACAAATATAGTTGTCCAATCTCTACCAAAATAATGATTTTGAACATTTCTATCACTCCTCAAATGTTCTTCATGTCTCTTTTATAGTTATTCCCCCTTCCAACTCCCTCCAGCCACTGGAACCATGGATCTGCTTTCTGTCACTGTAGTTTTGCCTGTTCCAGAATGTCATATAAATGGAATCATACATCATGTAGCCTTATGTCTGGCTTCTTTCACTTAGCAGTATGCTTTTGAGATTCAGCTGTATCAGTGCCATCAGCCAAGGAAGTGTTGAATGAGTGTGTTAAATGTCTATTAGCCTAAGTTTGGCTTAGGGTTTTAAAATTATATTGGCTCCTGAAATGGACTGATGGATCTTGTATTCTGCTTAGATAAATCTTAGCTCTTGAGTTAAAAACCTTGATGTCATTCAGCATGGAAAAAAAGTAACTCAGTTTGAAAGGAGCAAAAGATTAAAGTGAAATCAAAAGTAAAATTCCACTTAATGAACATGGCAGGACTTCAGAATTGTTCAATTCAATTGTTAAACTGTTAAATTCAAGTTATATTTTAATAACAACCTGTTGCTATAGCAGTGTCTTAAATAAAGCCAGGTGTTCTTAGTTATACCAACCTGTGCTGTCAGTAATATTTGAGAATGGGAACTATACAGTAGGCTATTACTTTTTTTCTTGAGATGGGCAGAAAATCTCTACTTTAGAGACACAAAATCCAAAATTTGAGATATTTGAGTAAGTTAATCGTTATCTCAATCCAGAGCCTTCTTTTTTTCAAACTCTATTTCTTTTTTTTTGAGACGGAGTCTCACTCTGTCGCCCAGGCTGGAGTGCAGTGGTGCGATCTTGGCTCACTGCCAGCTCCACCTCCCGGGTTCACGCCCATTCTCCTGCCTCAGCCTCCCGAGTAGCTGGGACTACAGGCACCTGCCACCATGCCTGGCTAATTTTTTATAATTTTTAGTAGAGATGGGGTTTCACCATGTTAGCCAGGATGGTCTCAATCTCCTGAACTCGTGATCTGCCTGCCTCAGCCTCCCAGAGTGCTGGGATTACAGGCGTGAGCCATTGTGCCTGGCCCTTTTTCAAACTTTATTTCTGTACTTTATGCTTTGTAGTTCAAGCTTACAGACAGGATGAAACAACGTAAGAGTCTAAATGGTTTTTGGATTTAAAAAATCTTAGACTTTACTGTTTTTACTGTTGTAGTTTTAAAGTATAATCAAAACTAGTTCTTCTTGAGAACTTTCTTTTTGTCTCAAAAACCAAGCTGAAGGGAAATGGAATATAGTATGATTTCCTGCCTTGTGATTTTTCAGGCATCCCCACCCAATAACAAGTCTCAAGTTTCCGGGCTTTTATGTTTAAAAAGCTGAAAAGCTGGTAACTGGTTGTAAAGCATTATTACAGGTAGACCAGTCTCTGACTACACAGCTTTTTTTTTTTTTTTTTTGAGATGGAGTCTCCCTCTGTCGCCCAGGCTGGAGTGCAGTAGCATGATCTCAGCTCACTGCAACCTCCCTTTCCTGGGTTCAACCATTACTTCTGCCTGAGGCTCTCGAGTAGCTGGAATTACAGGCATGTGCCACCACTCCCAGCTAATTTTGTGTTTTTTTAGTACAGACGGGGTCTTGCTATGTTGGCCAGGCTGGTCTCAAGCTCCCGGCCTCAAGTGATTGGCGCCGCCTTGGCCTCCCTAAGTGTTGGGATTACAGGTGTGAGCCATCGCTCCTGGGAACTACAAAGCTTTATGGTGGCTTTTATTACTTCAGTCAGCCTTTTAAAATATATTCCCTTTTTTTTTTTTTGAGACAAAGTCTCGTTCTGTTGTCCCAGGCTGGAGTGTAGTGGCATGATCTTGGCTCACTGCAACCTCTGCCTCCTGGATTCAAGCAATACTCCTGCCGTAGCCTTCTGAGTAGCTGGGACTATAGACATGCACCCACTACGCTCGGCTAATTTTTGTATTTTTAGTAGAAATGGGGTTTCACCATGTTCACCAGGCTAGGCTGGTCTCGAACTCCTGACCTCAGGTGATCCTCCCGCCTCGGCCCCACAAAGTGCTGGGATTACAAGCGTGAGCCCCTGTGCCCAGCCTAAAATATATTCTTTCAAAGTTTTTTCTACTTTTAGAACCCTGGTAGTGGACTTCCACTGAAAGCGTATCAACTTGTCAGATGGTCCAGTATAATTTTGGAACATTTATGACTTTAGGAGCTTGTCCCAAGTGTAACCTAATAGTTTTGAGGTACAAAAATTGGCCTTAAATTTTTTTTTTGAAAAATAATAAATGAAATGTTTACATTAAAACAATTTTGGCCAGGCGCGGTGGCTCACGCCTGTAATCCCAGCACTTTGGGAGGCCAAGGTGGGCAGATCACCAGGTCAGGAGATTGAGATCATCCTGGCTAACACGGTGAAACCCTGTCTCTACTAAAAATACAAAAAATTAGCCGGGCGTTTGGGTTGGGCACCTGTAGTCCCAGCTACTCGGGAGGCTGAGGAAGGAGAATGGCGTGAACCCTGGAGGGAGGTGGAGCTTGCAGTGAGCTGAGATCGCACCACTGCACTCCAGCCTGGGCGGCAGAGCGAGACTCCGTCTCAAAAAACAAACAAACAAAAAACAGTATTTTTGGTTCTTTAATACATAATACATGTTTTTTGTTTGTTTGTTTTGAAATGGCGTCTCGCTCTATCGCCCAGGCTGGAGTGCAGTGGTGCAATCTTGGCTTACTGCCACCTCCGAGGCCTCCCTGGTTAAGGGGATTCTCCTGCCTCAGCCTCCTGAGTAGCTGGTATTACAGGCATGTACCACCATGCCCAGCTAATTTTTTCTGTCTTCAGTAGAGACAGGCTTGTTGGCCAGGCTGGTCTCGAACTCCTGACCTCAAGTGATCTGCCCGCCTCAGCCTCCCAAAGTGCTGGGATTACAGGTGTGAGCCATCGCGCCCGGCCCATAATACATGTTTTACTTTCCTCATTGTATTTATTTGCTAAGCTCTGAACAAAGCAAAAATGACCCACTTTAAAAAAATACACATTGCCTTGAAGAATCCAAAATACCTTAAAGATTCACCAGTCTACTCATCTCTTACTCTGAAGGAATGCTCTTAAAAGAGTTTCACCAGCAGGACAGAGAATATTGGTAACAATATAAACTTTAGTAATGGATAAAAGGTACATTTATGTTGAATATATTTCTTTTCTTTCTTTTTTCTGTAGGAATTGAATGATCTGGCACGGGACCCTCCAGCACAGTGTTCAGCAGGTCCTGTTGGAGATGATAGTAAGTATTTAAAAGGAATAATGGAGTAATAGCATAACAGTGGTTATTTTGTGTGAAGAAACAATTACGGTATAGGGAAGAGGCAGTGTTTAACCCTTAGTGGCCCATGAAGGGAGCAACTCTATGTTCATCTCTTTATCATCTGTGTTGTTCATTACATTTTGAATCTTCTGCCAGGTATTGGCTATATCGTTGTTCTGGTCCTCTCCTACCTTACCTTCATCCCTTCTGGGTATTTTCCTGGAGTGAAATATTTGAGCTTTTACCTACAACTAGCTATTATTCTTGAGTAAGATAATACTAAGGATGATAGTATATGTGTCTGTGTCTGACTTTCTGCTGACTCATACTTGTGCAATCAGGTCTTTATTTATTTTTTTCTTGAGACAGGGTCTCGCTGTGTCGCCCAGGCTGGAGTGCAGTGGCATGATCTCAGCTCACTGCAGCCTCTGCTTCCTGGGTTCAAGTGATTCTCGTGCCTCAGCCTCTCGAGTACCTGGGATTACAGGTGCATGCCACCACACCTGATTAATTTTTGTATTTTTAGTAGATTCGTGGTTTCGCCATGTTGGCCAGGCTGGTCTCAAACTTCTGGCCTCAGGTGATCTTCCCGCTTTGGCCTCCCAAAGTGCTGGGATTACAGGCATGAACCACCACACCTGGCCAAAAGCAGGTCTTTATTTTTAATGTCCAATTTATCTGCTTAATTTTGTCTAAAATAATTTATGAGATGATCTTAATGCATACATTAGATGATAATTTCCTCTTTGTTCCACTTCATTTCAACATAATTTTTTCCCATATAGTGTCTTTTAACTTTTTTTAAAGAGGGGATATTTGAATGAGACTATGCTATGTGATGTAAAACTAATTCACAAAAAACTGTAACATTTGGTTGGGTGTGATGGCTCATGTCTCTAATCCTAGCACTTTGGGAGACCGAGGCAGGTGAATCAGTTGAGCCCAGGAGTTCAAGACCAGCTTGGTCAACATGGTGAAGCCCTGTCTCTACAAAAAATACACAAAAAAATTAGCCGGGTATGTTGGTGCAGGCTGGTAGTCCGAGCTACTTGGAAGGCTAAGGTGGGAGGATTGCTTGAGCCTGAGCCTGGGAAGCAGAGTTTACAGTGAGCCAGGACCATGCCACTGCACTCCAGCTTGGGCGACAGAGTGAGACGCTGTCTCAAAAAATAAAAACAGGACGGGGCGTCGTGGCTCATGCCTCTAATCCCAGCACTTTGAAAGGCTGAGGCGGGCGGATCACGAGGTCAGACGTTTGAGACCATCCTGGCCAAGATGGTGAAACCCCGCCTCTACTAAAAATAGAAAAAAATTTAGCCAGGCATGGTGACAGGTGTTTGTAATCCCACCTACTTGGGAGTTGAGGCAGACAACTGCTTGAACCCAGGAGGCAGAGGTTGCAGTGAGCTGAGATTGTGCCACTGCACTCCAGCCTGGGCGACAGAGTGAGACTTACTCTCCAAAAAAAAAAAAGAAAAAAAAATTTGTAACATTTAACAAATATTTTAAAGTGTGCATACTTACAAACACTTGTGTAAATATGTAGATTCAGACCAAAATGAGTACATGGTTAAATTAGCTTATGTTTAATATTTTTTTGTTTGTTTGTTTTGTTTTTTAAGATGGAATCTCACTCTATCGCCCACGCTGGAGTGCAGTGGCGCGACCTCGGCTCACTGCAAGCTCCGCCTCCTGGGTTCACGCCATTCTCCTGCCTCAGCCTTCCAATTAGCTGGGATTATAGGCACCTGCCACCACACCTGGCTAGTTTTTGTATTTTCGGTAGAGACGGGGTTTCGCCATGTTGTTGAGGCTGGTCTTGAATTCCTGACCTCAGGTGATCCACCTGCCTTGGCCTCCCAAAGTTCTGGAATTACAGGCGTGAGCTACTGTGCCCGGCCTCAAATTGTTTTTTCCTGATTTTTCTTAATAATGTTGTGTCTGGGCCCAGCACAGTGGCTCACACCTGTAATGTCAGTGCTTTGGGAGGCTGAGGCAGGCAGATCACTTGAGCCCAGGAGTGCGAGACCAGCCTGGGCAACATGGTGAAACCCTATCTCTACAAAAAACTACAAAAATTAGCCTGGCCTGGTGGTGCATGCCTGTAGCCCCAGCTACTCAGGAGGAGTTTAAGGTGGGAGGATCGCTTGAGTCCAGGCAGTTGAGGCTGTAGTGAGCCAAGGTTGCACCACTGCACTCCAGCCTGGGCAACGGGAGCGAGACTCTGTCTCAAAACAAAAACAACAACAACAACAAAGAAAAACGGAAAAAAAGAATGTGTCTGGTCTGCTAAATCCTGAAGAATCAAAGCAAGGCCCTTTTACAAGGATTACTTTACAAATAGATAAATATTATAAATTATGAGTCTAAGTACATGTCATGAAAAAACTCATTTACATTATTATATTCTGACTTACCTAGCGTGAGTAACTATAGTATTTGGTACCAAACAAGGCAGGCTAAGTACTTAAACCATACAAAATGATTTAGTAAGTGCTCTTACACACATTGTCTCATTTAAGCCTTACAACAACTCATTTAAGTGAGTGGAGTAGAAATTTTAAATTGTTTTAGAAAAGAGTACCATGAGAATCTCATGGAGATTCTCCATGTGGACTAACTCTCAGGTTTTCTGATTCTAGTTTGTCCTTCCACTGTATCATATGGGCCACATCCATCAGTGTACTCTTTCTATTCAGTTGGAAAAGTGCTTTTAGGTAAATTCCTCCAAGTTAAGAATGGCTGAAAATCTTTAATTAATAGTGGTTGGAGTCAGGGGATTTGATTTCAATTTTGAAGTTTTCTTTAGCATGCTAAAGTAATTTGTCTTTGCTTTGCTTCTGCCATAGTTAGAACTATACATTTCTTTCTCAGGTTGAAAAATTGTTCCCTTTGGAGAGTTAAATAAAACTCTCCCACAGCCAAGTGCGATGGTTCACGTCTGTAATCCTAGCACTTTGGGAGGCCAGGAGTTCAAGACCAGCCTGGCCAACATGGTGAAACCCTGTCTCTACTAAAAATACAAAAATTAGCTGGGCGCGGTGGCGCCTGCCTGTAATCCCAGCTACCCAGGAGGCTGAGGCAGGAGAATCGCTGGAACCGGGACGCGGAGGTTGTAGTGAGCCGAGATCACGCCACTGCACTCCAGCCTGGGTGACAGAGTGAGACTCTGTCTCAAAAAAAAAAAAAAAAAAAAAAAATAGGCTGGGTGTGGTGTCTCATGTCTGTACGCCTGTAATGCCAGCACTTTGGGAGGCCGAGGCAGGTGGATTACCTGAGGCCAGGAATTCAATCAAGACCAGTCTGGCCTTGGACTCGGGTGAAACCCTGTCTACTAAAAATAAAAATACAAGAAATTAGCCAGGTGTGGTGGTGGGAGCTGTTATCCCATCTATTTGGGAGGCTGAGGCAGGAGAATCGCTTGAACCCGGGAGGCAGGGGCTGCAGTGAGCCGAGATCGCGCCATTGTACTCCAGCCTGGGCAACAAGACTGAAACTCTGTCTCAAAAAAACAAACAAACTCTCCCAAAGCTAATCAGTAAGAGAAAAACATAGATATTATTAGACTGATGTCATCAAAGTTAAAGATATACAGGCTGCAAATGATGCCATCACGAAAGTGATAAAACATATAGAATGGAAGAAATTATTGCAAGTCATATATCTCATAAGGGACATATATCCAGTATATTTTTTAAACTTTTTTTTTTTGAGACGGAATCTCGCTTTTGTCACCCAGGCTGGAGTGCAGTGGTGCGATCTTGGCTCACTATAACCTCCGCCTCGTGGGTTCAAGCAATTCTCCTGCCTCAGCCTCCCGAGTAGCTGATTATAGGCACGTGCCCCGCTGCCCAGCTAATTTTCGTATTTTTGGTAGAGATGTGTTTCACCATGTTGGCCAGGCTGGTCTTGAACTCCTGACCTCAGGTGATCTGTCCACCTCTACCTCCCAAAGTGCTGGAATTACAGGCGTGAGCCACCCCACCCAGCTGTTTAAAAACTCCTATAACTCAGTATAAAAATAAATAACCAATTAAAAAATAGTCAAAGGATCCGAGTAGACATTTCTCCAGAGAAGATGGCTAGTAAGCACATGAAAAGATGCTCAACATCATTTGTCATTAGGGAAATACAAATCAAAACTACAGTGAAGAAAAGCCAGGCATAGTGGCTCATGCCTGTAATCCCAGCTACTGGGGAGACTGAGACTGGAGGATCACTTGAGGCCAGGAGTTTTATGTCAGCCTGGGCAACAAAGCAAGACCCCATCTTTAAAACTAAAAATTAGCTGGGAGTGGTGGCTCATGCCTGTAGTCCCACCTACTCACAAGGCTGAAGCAGGAGGAACACTTGAGCCCAGAAGTTTGAGGCTGCAGTGAGCTATGATTTGGCCACTATACTGTGGCTTGGATGACAGATTGAGACCCAGTCTCTAAAAAAAAAAAAAAAGGGTATTGATCAGATCTTTCTGATGAACCCCATATAAGAGTACATCAAGTATGATTGGATAAGCTAAATGTCCTTTTGTCATTTTATTTTTGTTATAAGGAGTCAGAATTTAATCTTAGAAAAAGGAAGAGAGAAACTGTTGGCCTTTTGAAACTTTTGAGCTCCTTTTGACTATCCTGGTACCCAAATCCCTCAGTACCACATGTTATTGATATTTAGTGTAAAAATAAAGTGGAGACTTGTGCTTTATTTTAAAACATCCAGATTTTAATGTTGATATTTAGTATAAAAATAAAGTAGAGATCTGTGCTTTATTTTAAAACATCCAGATTTTAATGTACCAGTAAATTTTTTTTCACTTTCCTGCAAAGATCTGGTAAGCAGGAAGAAATGTACTTCCTGAAAGAAGTAAGCAGCCGGGCGCGGTGGCTCACGCCTGTAATCCCAGCACTTTGGGAGGCCGAGGCGGGCGGATCACGAGGTCAGGAGATCGAGACCATCCTGGCTAACACGGTGAAACCCCATCTCTACTAAAAATACAAAAAATTAGCCGGGCATGGTGGCAGGCGCCTGTAGTCCCAGCTATTCAGGAGGCTGAGGCAGGAGAATGGCGTGAATCCGGGAGGTGGAGCTTTCAGTGAGCCGAGATCGCGCCACTGCACTCCAGCCTGTGTGACAGAGCAAGACTCTGTCTCAAAAAAAAAAGAAAGAAAGAAACAAGTAAGCTGAAGATTTAATGGCCATATATCTGTTTCCTTCTCTCTTCTCTCTTCCCTCCCTTCTTTCCCCCTCCTCCACCCCTCCCTGTCTCCCTCCCTTCTCTCTTGTCTTCCTCTCCTCTGGTCTTGTTTCAAGGCAGGGGCTCACTCTATTGCCCAGGCTAGAGTGCAGTGGCGCGATTGCAGCTCACTGAAGCCTCAAACTCCTGGGCTCAAGGGATCCTCCCACCTCAGCCTCCTGAGTAGCTGGGACTATGGGTACATGCCCCTACACCCCTGGCTAATTAAAAAAAAAAAAAAATTGTAGCAATAGGGTCTCACCATGTTTCCTACGCTGGTCTTGAAATTCTGGGCTCAAGTGATCCTCCTGCCTCTGCCTCCCAAAGCCCTGTGATTACAGCTGCGAGTTACCGCACCCAGCTTTCTTTTGTTTTGAACACTTGGTAAATGTGACTCTCTTGAGATCTGTGCATTCAAATGTAGGTCTCCGGAGATTCAGTCTCATACTATCAAATACTCTCACTGTCCCCTGCTGTTTTGTTTGTTTGTTTGTTTGTTTGTTTGAGATGGAGTCTGACTCTGTTGCCCGGGCTGGAGTGCAGTGGTGCAATCTCGGCTCACTGAAACCTCTGCGTCCCAGGTTCAAGCAATTCTCCTGTCTCCGCCTCCCAAGTAGCTGGGATTACAGGCATGCACCACCACGCCCGACTAATTTTTTGTGTTTTTAGTAGAGACCGGGTTTCACCGTGTTGGCCAGGCTGGTCTCGAACTCCTGACCTCAGGTTATCCACCCACCTCAGCGTCCCAAATTGCTAGGATTACAGGCTTGAGCCTCTGCGCCCGGCCTGTCCCTTTTAACCTCAAGGCTTCATCCAGAATACTAAAGAGTAATCATTCATCTGTGAACTTCACATTTAAACTCTCATAAAACAGATTGTGTAACTTTCAGTTTGCATAATTTGGTTTGATAGTATTTAAACCAACATAGTGCTGGGAACGTATTTTTGTTTTTTACTATCAAAACTTTTTATTTTGGTCAATTTTGATCAATCCTAAGATGGATCATTAAATGAAAGATTTTTGAAGTAGATGTTTATGTAAAATGTAGCAATATTTTATGCTTATGGGCCAGTATTTCATTCAGTAACTATTTTGGGGGTCCTTTTTACTTGAACCTCTAGTAACTCTTGAGCTATTTCTCTTTTCTTGAGACAGTCTCGCATTGTCGCCCGCCTGGAGTGTAGTGGCATGATCTCGGCTCACTGCAACCTCTGCCTCCCGGGTTCAAGCAATTCTCCTGCCTCAGCCTCCCAAGTAGCTGGGATTACAGGCGCCTGCCACCATGCCCAGCTAATTTTTTGTATTTTTAGTAGAGACGGGATTTCATCATGTTGGCCAGGCTGGTCTTGAACTCCTGACCTCGTGATTCTTCTGCCCTGGCCTCCCAAAGTGGTGGGATTACAGGCGTGAGCCACCGCGCGTAGCCTACTTGAGCTATTTCTAAAAACATTGTAATGTGAGACAGGTTTGGTATTCTCTCACTAGCTTCTCTGACTTATACTTCTGCCTATAAGAGCTAAGAGTCTAGAAAGGCTTCCAGAGAGAGTAACCTAAATCAGTGGTTTTAGTAGGTATCTTTATATTCAACCAGTGTGACAAAATTCTCAATTAAGATTTAAATGGTAGGTCTTTAAATGCTTTCATTAATTACATTCATCTGAATGGGTTTTAGTTTCTCTTTCTCTGCCTTTTTTTGGTACTGTAGATTCTAGATCATTATATGAGAGCCATAAAGATTATTTGTCTTGGTTGCTGCATTAGTAATTTTCTTCTTCCTTTTCCTTCTGCTATTTTAAAGACTTAGCCCTGTGTATGTGTTTTTGCTCATTTTTTTGATGAAGGAATTTGACCTTAATAACAGTGAAGACAAATTAACATAGTGTTGTTAGAATGTGAATAGGTTTTTATTCAGAGTTTAATGCCAGTGGATTACATATGTTTAGTCCTGTTGGAATGTTAAACAGATATGATCTACTAAATTAAATAGATATGGATTACAGATGAGATCATCTATGATGTTGAGTTAAAAGTTCACAATAATGTAAGAATGTTCGGCCTGGTACAGTGGCTCATGCCTGTAATCCCAGCACTTTGGTAGGCCAATGCAGAAGGATCACTTGAGGCCAGGAGTTTGAGACCAGCTTGGGCAACATATAGCAAGACCCGATCTCTACGAAAATAAAAATTAAAAAAATGAGCAGGACATGGTGACACTTGCCTGTAGTCCCAGCTACTCAGTTGGCTGACGTGGGAGGATTGCTTGAGCCCAGGAGTTTGAGGCTGAGCCAAGGTTGTGCCACTGCACTCCAGTCTGGGCAGTAGAGTGAGACTCTGTCTCTTGGGGGGAAAAAAAAAAAAAACTTAAATATACAATATGCTAGAGTATCTTTAACTTTTTGTAGCGTGGGTATGAAAGATTGCAATATTAGTTGAAAATACTTATTTTTTTCCCCATCTTCTATCAAGAAGGATATTCTGGCCAGGCGTGGTAGCTCACGCCTGTAATCCTAGCACTTTGGGAGACCAAGGTGGGCGGATTGCCTGAGCTCAGGAATTTGAGACCAGTCTGGGCAACATGACAAAACCCCATCTCTACTAAAAATACAAAAAATTAGCCGGGTGAGGTGGTGCACACCTGTAATCCCAGCTACTTGGGAAGCTGAAGCAGGAGAATTGCTTGAACCTGGGAGGCAGAGGTTACAGTGAGCCCAGATCGTGCCATTGCACTCCAGCCTTGACAGAGTGAGACTCTGTCTCAAAAAAAGAAAAAAAAAAAAAAAAAAAGAAGGGTATTCTGGGTATTCTGGCTGGGCACTGCTGGTGGCTCATGCCTATATTCCCAGCAGTTTGGGAGGCCAAGGCAGGCAGATGGCTTGAGCCCAGGAGTTTGAGACCAGCCTGGGCAACATGGCAAGACCCCGTCTCTATTTAAAAAAAAAAAGAAGAAGAAGGGTATTCTTTCCGTAATTGTAAACATTGGCAGCTTGTTGGCATTTCTGCTTCAACCCTGTTGGGGATTCTGCATTGTCCAATTGTTAGTAGATTTTGATCCCACAGCCTATTTGTGCTTTGTTTGTGTTAGTAGGAAGAACAGGGAATCACAAAAAAGGAAATATTTAGCTAAAAATTTCTGATTTAAGGCCGGGCCTGGTGGCTTATGCCTGTAATCTCAACACTTTGGGAGGCCAGGGCGGGTGGATCACCTGAGGTCAGGAGTTCGAGACCAGCCTGACCAACATGGTGAAACCCCTTCTCTACTAAAAATACAACAAAATCAGTCAGGTGTGGTGGCACACACCTGTAATCCCAGCTACTCAGGGAGCTGAGGCAGGAGAATTGCTTGAACCTGGGAGGCGGAGGTTGCAGTGAGCAAAGATCACGCCACTGCACCCCAGCCTAGGCGACAGAGCGAGACTCCATCTCAAAAAAAAAAAAAAAAAAAAAATCTGATTTAAATTTTTCTAATAACTTCTTAAGTCTGGTAGTAGTATTAGCAAGAAAAGAAAAAGATTGATCTTGAAAAGACTAGTGAAGACCTTGAAAAGAATTAGTACCTAAATGGTTAATGGAAAATTTAATTTTTTTTTTTTTTTTTTTTTAATTTCTGAAGTATTTATTGATCATTCTTGGGTGTTTCTCGGAGAGGGGGATATGGCAGGGTCATAGGATAATAGTGGAGAGAAGGTCAGGAGATAAACACATGAACAAAGGTCTCTGGTTTTCCTAGGCAGAGGACCCTGCGGCCTTCTGCAGTGTTTGTGCCCCTGAGTACTTGAGATTAGGGAGTGGTGATGACTCTTAAAGAGCATGCTGCCTTCAAGCATCTGTTTAACAAAGCACATCTTGCACCACCCTTAATCCATTTAACCCTGAGTTGACACAGCACATGTTTCAGAGAGCAGGGGGCTGGGGGAAAGGCCATAGATCAACAGCATCCCAAGGCAGAAGAATTTCTCCTAGTCAGAACAAAATGGAGTCTCCTATGCCCACCCCTTTCTACACAGACACAGCAACAATCTGATCTCTCCTTCCTTTCCCCACACTTCCTCCCCTTCTCTTCAACAAAACCGCCATCGTCCTCATGGCCCGCTCCCGATGGTCGCTGTCTCTTCGGAGCTGTTGGGTACACCTCCCAGACAGGGCAGCCGGGCAGAGGCGCTCCTCACCTCCCAGACAGGGCGGCTGGGCAGAGGCGCCCCTCGCTTCCCAGACGGGGCCGCCCGGGCAGAGGCGCTCCTCGCTTCCCAGACGGGGCCGCCCGGGCAGAGGCGCTCCTCAGTTCCTCCCAGACTGGGTGGCAGCCGGGCAGAGGCGCTCCTCACCTCCCAGACGGGGCGGCCGGGCAGAGGCGCTCCTCCCTTCCCCGACGGGGCGGCCGAGCAGAGGCGCTCCTCACTTCCCAGAGGGGGCGGCCGGGCAGAGGCGCTCCTCACTTCCCAGACGGGGCGGCCGGGCAGAGACGCTCCTCACTTCCTCCCAGATGGGGTGGCGGCCAGGCAGAGGCGCTCCTCACCTCCCAGACAGGGCGGCCGGGCAGAGGCGCTCCTCACTTCCCAGACTGGGCGGCCGGGCAGAGGCGCTCCTCACCTCCTAGACGGGGCGACCAGGCAGAGGCGCTCCTCACTTCCCAGACGGTGTGGCGGCCGGGCAGAGGTGCTCCTCCCTTCCCAGATGGGGCAGCCAGGCAGAGGCGCTCCTCACTTCCCAGACGGTGTGGCGGCCGGGCAGAGGTGCTCCTCCCTTCCCAGATGGGGCAGCCAGGCAGAGGCGCTCCTCACTTCCCAGACGGTGTGGCGGCCTGGCAGAGGTGCTCCTCCCTTCCCAGATGGGGCAGCCAGGCAGAGGCGCTCCTCACTTCCTCCCAGACGGGGTGGCGGCCAGGCAGAGGCGCTCCTCACTTCCCAGAGGGGGCGGCCGGGCAGAGGTGCTCCTCACTTCCTCCCAGACGGGGTGGCAGCCGGGCAGAGGCACTCCTCACCTCCCAGACGGGGCGACCGGGCAGAGGTGCTCCTCATCTCCCAGACGGGGCGGCCGGGCAGAGGTGCTCCTCATCTCCCAGACGGGGCAGCCGGGCAGAGGTGCTCCTCACTTCCTCCCAGACGGGGTGACGGCCGGGCAGAGGCACTCCTCACCTCCCAGACGGGGCGGCCGGGCAGAGGCGCTCCTCACCTCCCAGACGGAGTGGTCAGGCAGAGGCGCTCCTCACCTCCCAGACAGGGCGGCTGGGCAGAGGCGCCCCTCGCTTCCCAGACGGGGCCGCCCGGGCAGAGGCGCTCCTCGCTTCCCAGACGGGGTGGCGGCCAGGCAGAGGCGCTCCTCACTTCCTCCCAGACGGGGTGGCCGGGCAGAGGCGCTCCTCCCTTCCCAGACGGAGTGGCCAGGCAGAGGCGCTCCTCACCTCCCAGACGGGGCGGCCGGGCAGAGGCACTCCTCACCTCCCAGAGTGGGCGGCCGGGCAGAGGCGCTCCTCACTTCCCAGAGTGGGCGGCCGGGCAGAGGCGCTCCTCACTTCCCAGATGGGGCAGCTGGGCAGAGGTGCTCCTCACTTCCTCCCAGACGGGGTGGCGGCCAGGCAGAGGCGCTCCTCACTTCCTCCCAGACGGGGTGGCGGCCAGGCAGAGGCGCTCCTCACCTCCCAGACGGGGCGGCCGGGCAGAGGCACTCCTCACCTCCCAGAGTGGGCGGCCGGGCAGAGGCGCTCCTCACTTCCCAGAGTGGGCGGCCGGGCAGAGGCGCTCCTCACTTCCCAGAGTGGGCGGCCGGGCAGAGGCGCTCCTCACTTCCCAGATGGGGCAGCTGGGCAGAGGTGCTCCTCACTTCCTCCCAGACGGGGTGGCGGCCAGGCAGAGGCGCTCCTCACCTCCCAGACGGGGCGGCCGGGCAGAGGCACTCCTCACCTCCCAGACGGGGCGGCTGGGCAGAGGCGCTCCTCACCTCCCAGAAGGGGCGGCTGGGCAGAGGCGCTCCTCACTTCCCATATGGGGTGGCAGCCGGGCAGAGGCGCTCCTCACTTCCCAGACGGGGTGGCGGCCAGGCAGAGGCGCTCCTCACTTCCCAGATAGGGCAACAGGGCAGAGGCGCTCCTCACTTCCTCCCAGACGGGGCGGCCGGGCAGAGGTGCTCCTCATCTCCCAGACGGGGCAGCCGGGCAGAGGTGCTCCTCACTTCCTCCCAGACGGGGTGGCAGCCGGGCAGAGGCGCTCCTCACATCCCAGATGATGGGCGGCCGGGCAGAGGCGCTCCTCACTTCCCAGATAGGGCGGCCGGGCAGAGGGGCTCCTCACATCCCAGACGATGGGCGGCCAGGCAGAGACGCTCCTCACTTCCTAGACGGGGTGGCGGTGGGGCAGAGGCTGTAATCTTAGCACTTTAAGAGGCCAAGGCAGGAGGCTGGTAGGTGGAGGTTGCAGAGAGCCGAGATCACACCACTGCACTCCAGCCTGAGCACCATTGAGCATTGAGTTAGCGAGACTCCGTCTGCAATCCCAGCACCTCAGGAGGCCGCGGCAGGCAGATCACTCGAGGCCAGGAGCTGGAGACCAGCCCGGTCAACACGGCGAAACCCCGTCTCCACCAAAAATACAAAAACCATTCAGGCGTGGCGGCGCACGCCTGCAATCCCAGGCACTCGGCAGGCCAAGGCAGGAGAGTCACAGGAGCCCGAGGCAGGGAGGTTGCAGCAAGCCGAGATCCCGGCAGTACAGTCCAGCTTCGGCAACAGAGGGAGACCGAAAAAAGAAGGAGAGGGAGACCGAAAAAAGAGGGGAGAGGGGAGAGGGGAGAGGGGAGAGGGGAGAGGGGAGAGGGAGAGAATTTAATTTTTTAAGTTGTCTCAATAGTTTTATATTTTGGCTGAGTGTGGTGACCCACACCTATAATCCCAGCACTTTGGGAGGCTGAGGTGGGTGAACTGCTTGAGCCCAGGAGTTCAAGACCATCCTGGACAACATAGTGAGACCCCCGTCTCTTTTTTTTTTTTTGAGATGGAGTTTCGCTCTTGTTGCCCAGGCTGGAGTGCAATGGCGCGATCTTGGCTCACCGCAACCTCTGCCTCCCAGGTTCAAGCGATTCTTCTGCCTCAGCCTCCCGAGTAGCTGGGATTACAGGCAATGCGCCACCATGCTTGACTAATTTTGTATTTTTAGTAGAGACAGAGTTTCTCCGTGTTAGTCAGGCTGGTCTTGAACTCCCAACCTCAGGTGATCCTCCCACCTCGGCCTCCCAAAGTGCTAGGATTACAGGTGTGAGCCATCACACCCGGCTGCGCATCTCTATTTAAAAAAATAATAATAATTAATACTTTATTAAGTGCTTTCTTTCTTTTTTTTCTAAGTTCTTTTCTTTCTTTCTTTCTTTTTTTTTGTTTTTTTTTTTTGAGATGGAGTCTCGCACTGTTGCCCAGGCTGGAGTGCAGTGGCACGATCTCAGCTCAGTGCAACCTCCGCCTCCTGGGTTCAAGCGATTCTCCTTCCTCAGCCTCCCAAGTAGCTGGGATTACAGGCACCTCCCACTACGCCCAGCTAATTTTTTGTATTTTCAGTAGAGACGGGGTGTCACCATGTTGGCCAGGCTGGTCTTGAACTCCTGGCCTCGTGATTCATCTGCCTCGGACTACCAAAGTGCTGGGATTACAGGTGTGAGCCACTGCGCCTGGCCTTAAGTGCTTTCTTAAAAAATAGTTTAGTGTATTTTAATAGCAAACTCAAGGGAACAGTACAGAGACAGACAACATTAAAAACATACTTGCATGTAGGGCAACTCAGAAAAATAGAGTGAATGAATGAAGAGTCTACCATATGATAAAAATGCTACAAACACCATTTAGTTGCCATCAATAAAAATTTACGGCCGGGCACAGTGGCTCATGCCTGTAATCCTAGCACTTTGGGAGGTCGAAATGGGTGGATCATAAGGTCAGGAGTTTGAGACCAGCCTGTCCAACATAGTGAAACCCCAGCTCTACTAAAAATACAAAAATTAGCTGGGTGTGGTGGTGTGTGCCTGTAATCCCAGCTACTCAGGAGGCTGAGGCAGGAGAATTGCTGAACCCGGGAGCCAGAGGTTGCGGTGAGCTGAGATCATGCCATTGCACTCCAGCCTGGGCAACAGAGCGAGACTCCGTCTCAAAAAATATATATATATTTTTTTGCTTGGTATGAAAAAAATCCAGGAGGGTCTGGGCACAGTGGCTCATACCTGTAATCCCAGCACTTTGGGAGGCTGAGGTGAGGGGATTGCTTGAGCATAGGAGTTCGAGACCAGCCTGGGCAACGTAACAAAATCCTGTCTCTACAGAAAATAGAAAAATTAGCTGGGTATGGTCCCAGCTACTCGGGAGGCTGAGACAGGAGGATCCTTTAAGCCTGGGAGGTGGAGGTAGAGCTGAGGTTGCGCCCTTTACTCCAGTCTGGGCGACAGGAGTAAAACCCTGTCTCAAAATAAATAAATCTAGGAGAGCAGCGTACAAGCTGTGGCAGCATCAGGAGTCATAGCAGGACAAGAGTTTAGAAAGTTTCTTTCACTCTTTTACAGAGTATTGGTTGAAAGGAGTGCTGCCAAAACTATAACCAAAGGAGGCATTATGCTTCCAGAATAATCTCAAGGAAAAGTATTGCAAGCAACAATAGTGTTGACAGTTGTTGAATTGAGCTCTAAAGGAAAGGGTGGAGAAATTCCACCAGTTAGCGAGAAGTTAGAGATACAGTTCTCCTAGAATATAGAGGCAATAAAGTAGTTCTAGATGACAAGTTTTCTTTCTTTTTTTTTTTTTTTTTTGAGATGGAGTTTCGCTCTTGTTTCCCAGGCTGGAGTGCAATGGTGCAGTCTCAGCTCACTGCAGCATTCACCTCTGAGGTTCAAGTGATTCTCTTGCCTCAGCCTCCTGAGTAGCTGGGATTACAGACGCCCGCCATCACGCCCAGCCAATTTTTTGTATTTTCAGTAGAGACGGGGTTTCGCTATGTTGGTCAGGCTGATCTCAAACTCCTGACCTCAGGTGAGCCACCTGTCTCGGCCTCCCAAAGTGCTAGGATTACAGGCGTGAGCTACCGCACCCAGCGACAGTTTTATTTCTTATTTAGAGATGGCGACATTCTTGGAAAGTGTGTAGACTGAAATAAATCACTATTGAAATGACATCAACGTGAAGCTGCTCATTCCACTAAAGTTCTGAAATCTTTCATCATGTAAATAATTTCTATGTCTCTCTCTTATAATAAACCAATCATACAACTAGTGGCAAAAATAAAATCCAACTGCTAGCATTGTCCAGAAAAAATTTACAGATCTGTTTATAATTGTTACAAAGGTGAACGGCTGAAACTTGTTCACTGAAATAGTTTGACTTGAATTAATGCTTTACATCCTCAATTTTATATTAGAAATTCACAGACAAGTTAAAATGGAAAAACTGCCAATACCCGATTTCTGTCCCCTATTTTTCCACTCGCAGTCATATACGTAGTTACCTTTTGACCCCATGGGGTAAAAATACATCTAACAGAGAACTATCAATAACAGAAAGAAGAAAAATAATTTTTTTTTTTTGAGCATGAAATGTTTCCCAATCTTAAGCACAGTCTCCATGTAATTGGCATGCTAGCTGGATGTCTTTTGGCATACTTGTTACATATTTGGCATGAGTAGCACATAAGTTAGTGTCTTCATAAAGGCTCATCAGATAGGCCTCACTTGCCTCCTGCAAAGTAACAAAAGCCAGAAGTGTACATTTGTTTTGAAGTCCTGAGCAACTTCTTGTATCAGATGCTGGAAAGGAAGTTTGCTAATCAGAATTCAGTGGACTTCTGATGAGATCTGTTTTCACAGAGTACCACAGTACCAGACCTGTACCAGTGAGGTTTCTTTACTCTTCCAGTAAAGGGTGCACTCCTGTGAGTGACTTCTGTAGCTAGTTGCTTCCTGGGTGCTTTACCACTGGGCCAATTTGCTGGTAATCTGCCTTGTACTAGTCATGATCTAGAGGCCCCCTTACTTATCCTCCTTCTCAGCAGACATTAGAGGTGAGGGCGCCACTGTGGCAGGCAGTGCCTGAGAACACTTAAAAGCAGTGCTTTCTTACTATCTTACCCAACTCTTACAGCTTTGAATGGGAAAGCAGGTACAATTAATACTCTTCCATTATAACCACAAATTTAAATAACAGGAAAGAATTAAGTAGAAGAACAGGTCCCTTGACCAGTTGGTCATTCTTTTGTCTAATAGTGTTTTTAGCCTTGTTATTGGGGGTTGTTAATTCTAGTTATCAATGTTTTATTTACTCAAATTGTAAGTATATTTGTGATTAAAAATAGAGTGAGACTCTTGTGTATGTGTGCGTGCACGCGTGTGAGCATGTGCGTGTGTGTGTTTTAGTCTTGTTTTTAATTTTTTTCAGAAACAGGGTCTTGCTATGTTGCCTGGGCTGGACTTGAACTCCTGGGCTCAAATCATCCTCCCATCTCAGCCTCCTGAGTAGCTGGGACTACAGGTGCCCACTTTTGTGTCTTTAAACAGCATATATAAGGGGCTTTTTATAGGACTAACTTTGAAGATACTAGGTCCAGTTTTAGTGGCCCAGAATGGCTTTGTCCTTGGCTTACTCAGTCCATGAAATGGTCGGCAGAGAGTAATATAAGTGTTTGTAAGTACTAGTGAGGGCTAATCTAAGGAAGGGAGCCTCAGCAATTCCTATCCTTTACCTTTAACTCCCAATCAACAAGCTGCTATTTTTAGGTTCAAGTCCCAGTGAGCAACAAACCAACCATAGGGATTAGTTTGATATTAAGGGGGTTGGAAGGAACTTTAGGATTTGGACTGACATTCTGGTGGATTTTTATATGGCTTCTTAGTCTTCATGTTTCTTCTACCTTGTGACAAGAGTTACCTGGTTTGGGTTGTTCAAATATAACCCCAGTGACAACTTCCCTTAGGTTGCTCAGATCATAGTATGAATGGTAAGCGTGCTAAGTAGTAGCTTACTTATAAGGAAAAACTCTGGCTTTTGATCTCTCATGCTGCACTTAGTAGCATGAGAACATGGAACAAGCACCATTTTCTGCATTTGGAAGATATTTATTTATTGAACAAGTTTATAACTTATTGGAAGTATCCCTAGAGCTTGTAATCAAGCCCTAGAGCTTGGGCTTTCAGCTAATATTTTCTTCTTAAATTTTAGTCCTTTTTTCTCTTTTTTCCTCTTTAACTTATCCTTTACATTAGGAGAGATGTTTTTCTTTCTTTAATGAGGGCCAGTAATGTACAGACCTACACAAGAGTTTTTAGAAATTTTTTCTCATTGTTAAAACCAGTCTTTCTTAATTTGAGTATTATCTACCTTGACTTTACTGTTTTGTCCCCCGTATACCAGCATTATAAAAGGAGTCATGCCTGTAATTCCAGCTTTGGGAGGCCGAGGTGGGCGGATCATCTGAGGTCAGGAGTTTGAGACCTGGCCAAACGTGGCAAAACCTTGTCTCTACTAAAAATACAAAAATTAGCCAGGGGTGGTGGCACTTGCCTGTGGTCCCAGCTACTTGGGAGGCTGAGGCAGGAGAATTGCTTGAACCTGGGAGGCGGAGGTTGCAATGAGCCGAAATTGCGCCACTGTACTCCAGCTTGGGCGATAGAGTGAGACTCTGTCTCAAAAAAAAAAAAAAAAAAAAAAAAGTGTATTATATGTAATTGTTTTGAAGAAATGATTTACCCTGTGAGGTAAATAAATAACTGTTTAAAAGTAGAACTGTAAGCCTTGTCAAGAAGTTTGTCTACCTGACATGAAGTTTCAAGAAGTTTTAGCCCAAATACTTTGGTTTTTTTGTTTTTGTTTTTGAGAGAGTCTCGCAGTGGCGCGGTCATGGCTCATTGCAGCCTCCACTTCTCAGGCTCAAGCAGTCCTCTCATCTCAGCTTCTTGAAGTGTTGGGATTACAGGTGTGAGCCACCACACCTGGCTCTAAATATTTTTCATTGAGTACCTTATCAGTGTTCTAGGCCATTCTATTCATTTTTCTTGTTTCTTTAGACTGTTAATTTATGTTCCTCATCTTGCTTATACTCATTATCATATTATTTACAAATGAATTTGGATTAGAAGGGGAATGATATGTTACTATGGCATAGATACAATGTAGATATTGTTACATGGTGACTTTTTTCTTGTTATTTTTCAGTGTTCCATTGGCAAGCTACAATAATGGGGCCAGTAAGTATTCAGATTAATTTCAAAATAAACAGTTTATGTAATTTACTCATTTTAATCCCACTTTTCTTGTTATCAACAGAATGACAGTCCCTATCAGGGTGGAGTATTTTTCTTGACAATTCATTTCCCAACAGATTACCCCTTCAAACCACCTAAGGTAATTAATTGGAATGTGGCAGTTTTTAATGTACTTTATAATACTAATAAACTAGTTTACAGAAAGTTTCCTTTCTTTCTGTAGGTTGCATTTACAACAAGAATTTATCATCCAAATATAAACAGTAATGGCAGCATTTGTCTTGATATTCTACGGTCACAGTGGTCTCCAGCACTAACTATTTCAAAAGGTAACAGTGGGTATTTGATATCACGATAAAGCAACCGTGTCTTTTGTCTTTTTAGAGTTATTTATTTTTGAAAAGATTACTTATGTTTCTTTTAAGAAGAGATAGCAATTCTTCTTATTCTGAAATGGACCTTGAGAACTGAAAACGAGTTGGATTTTTCAAGTAAAAGTATTCCTTGGTGTAGTGACTAGTCTGTCAGTTGTGCTACTCAAGCATAGGTTAGAAGATGGACACTGGGCCTGGTGCCGTGGCTCATGCCTGTAATCCCAGCACTTTGGGAGGCCGAGGTGGGCGGATCACAAGGTCAGCAGATTGAGACCATCCTGGCTAACATGGTGAAACCCCGTCTCTACTGAAAATACAAAAAAATTAGCCGGGCATGGTGGCAGGTGCCTGTAGTCCCAGCTACTCGGGAGGCTGAGGCAGGAGAATGGTGTGAACCCGGGAGGCGGAGCTTGCAGTGAGGAGAGATTGCGCCACTGCACTCCAGCCTGGGCGACAGAGCGAGACTCCATCTCAAAAAAAAAAAAGAAGATGGACACTGGTATGAATGTTTTTTTAGAGCATAAAGTAGAACACAATTAACATCTCTTCCAACCTTGAGATTCATGAATGGAAAAAGATAGATACTATTGCAGAATAGGAAATAGACCAGCCCTTTAGACAAATGCCTATGCTGTAAACATAGACATTAGGTTCTTGAAGAACAAAATATAGGTAAATATTTTACCAGCTCTTGTCTTTAGGTTTCTGTATCAATGAACTGAGTGATGTAGTTGTTGTCTTAATGTGTTGATTTGAAATTGTACAACCCTTCAACATTATTCCCAGACGAAATCACAGTTGGGTTAAAATAATCTAGTTTTTTTTTTTTTTTTTTTTGAAATGGAGTCTCACTCCGTCACCCAGGCTAGACTGTAGTGGTGCAATCTTGGCTCATTGAAACCTCCGCCTCCCGGGTTCAAGCGATTCTCCTGCCTCAGCCTCCCTTGTAGCTGGGATTACAGGCACCCGCCACCACGTCTGGCTAATTTTTGTATTTTTAGTAGAGACTGGGTTTTGCCATGTTGGCCAGGCTGGTCTCGAACGCCTGATCTTATGATCCACCTGCCCCGGCCTCCCAAAGCGCTGGGATTACAGGCATGAGCCACCGTGCCCAGCCAAATAATCTAAAATTTATAAAGGAAAACAAAAACGAGTATTTATGGCCTGGCACGGTAGCTCACGCCTGTAATCCTAGCACTTTGGGAGGCCGAGGCAGGAGAATCGCTTGAACCCGGGAGGCGGAGGTTGCAGTGAGCCAAGATCGCACCACCGCACTCCAGCCTGGCCAGCCTGGGGAACAGAGCGAGACTCCATCTCAAAAACAAGAATATTTATTAGATCTCACGGCTCTACTCTGAAAGGTGATAAAAGAGCTCACTGGATATACTTTTGTGAAAATGAAATCAGTTGTTTAAGAGAAAAATCAAATATGGTAATGGATTAATATGTTTAAAATATGAAGTACAAAAATCAGAAAAAAATTCAGATCCCAATAGATGAATGGACACAGGGGAACCAAAGAATAAATGAATGAATGTTACGTTCCTATTTTTTACCTTTTTAATTAACAAAGATGTTTTTAAAAGAAGACAAAACACTAATGAGGTATATTGAAATGAACACTCATATACTTCAAGTAGAGGTATAGATTTGTAGAGCCCAGTCTGCCAGTATGTGTTAAGAGACTTAATCATCCATGCCCATTCACCCAATAATTCTAGTTTCATTTATTTATACTAAGGGAACAATCCCAAACGCTGAAAAAACTTTGTATGCAAGTACATTTGTGACATTGTGATTTAGTTCTGAAAATTGGAGGTTACTTACAGTAGAGGAAAAAATAAATCGGTTCTAGCACATAAATTTAAAAGAGTATTGACCCTGGCCAGGCATAGTGGTTCATGCCTGTAATTCCAGAACTTTGTGAGGCTGAGATGGGCAGATCACTTGAGACCAGGAGTTCAAGACCAGCTTGGCCAACATGGCAAAACCCCATCTTTACTAAAAATACAAAAATTAGCCAGGTGTGATGGTGCGTGCCTGTAGTCCCAACTACTCAGGAGGCTGAGGCGGGAGAATCACTTGAACCCAGGAGACAGAGGTTGCAGTGAGTCAAGATGGTACCACTGCACTCTAGCCTGGGTGACAGAGGGAGACTTTGTCTCCAAAAAAAAAAAAAAAGTATTGATCTTTACAAATATTGTGAAAATAGGAAAATACTGTGCTTGAGAAAAGCAGAAAAAAGAAAAAAGGCATATACACTGTAACAAGAGTTAGATATAAAAGTATGGTGAGTGTCCAGAAATAGACAAGCAATGTTAGTTTTGGTATTTGTGTGGTGAAATGTGGTGTGTGATTTTTTTTTTTTTTTGAGACAGAGTTTCGCTCTTGTTGCCCAGGCTGGAGTGCAATGGTGTGATCTTGACTGACTGCAACCTCCGCCTCCTGGGTTCAAGCAGTTCTCCTGCCTCAGCCTCCCAAGTAGCTGGGATTACAGGCACCCACCACCATGCCCGGCTAATTTTTGTATTTTTAGTGGAAATTATCTGCTTATAATTTACCATTTGAACCATTAAGTAGCAATTATCTGCTTATAATTTACCATTTGTTTAATGCATGTGTTTAGACAGGAAGCAACATAGTTTCATGGTAAAGAACATAGATTCTAGATCCAATTGCCTGTGTTCAGATCTCAGATCCACCTCTTATTAAATGAGACTAAAGACACATTGGCCCCTGTATTCCTCAGTTTTTTCATCCGTAGAAAAGGAACAATAATAAATATTTCATTATTGTTACGAAGATTAAAGAAGCAAAAACGGACAGTTAACTGGTTCCTTGTAAGTACTCCAAAAACTGGGATAAAGGCACAGTTGTCAAAAGTGTTGGGTATTTGTCATATTATCACTTGGATGTCAAGACTCAATCTTAAAAAAAATTTTTTTCTTTTTTTTTTGAGAAGGAGTTTCACTCTTGTTGCCCAGGCTGGAGTGCAGTGGTGCAATCTCGCCTCACCACAACCTCCACCTCCTGGGTTCAAGCCATTCTCCTGCCTCAGCCTTCTGAGCAGCTGGGATTATAGGGCATGTGCCACCACGCCCAGATAATTTTGTATTTTTAGTAGAGACGGAGTTTCTCCATGTTGGTCAGGCTGGTCTCGAACTCCCAACCTCAGGTGATCAGCCCACCTCAGCCTCCCAAAGTGCTGGGATTACAGGTGTGAGCCACCGCTCCTGGCCACAAATTAATTTTTTAAAGCAAAAAACTCTGAGGCATTAATTTAAAATTTTTGGAGTCCTAGGCAGAAATAAAAACAGGATGCCAGAGAACCACATTTTTTAAAAGTTGTAATGAAATAGTTTTTTAGAGAAGTGTCCCCTTTTCTTTTGGTAGGCCCCCTTACAATTCAAGAGCTACTTGAGAAAGTGTTTGTGGACCTGTGCCTGGCCTGGTGAGGGTCCCATTGGTTGCACTTCCTTCACCAAATAGCAATAGAGATGTAAATCTAGTAATGGGACCAAGATAAGTGGAATTATGTGAGAGGTGTGTGTTTGGTGGGGTGAGGTGTTGGAGACACAAGATAGCTGAAATTATTGCCATATCTCTTTTTGTTCTTCCCCTTCTCTTGCCTAGCATTGATTTTTTTTCAGCTATTCTAAATGATAAGGACTGTTACAAGTCTGATTTGTTAGGTTCTCTCTATCTGGATAGCTGTCCTTTAAAATAATTGCAGTGCCATTTTGTTGAATTTGATTGTATTAACTGTCTCAGGTTTAAGGTTTTAATGAGTCCCTTTTTGTAAATTGAATGTATGGGCAAGTAGTTCTATGAAATGCCTTAATCCTGTATATATTATTCCTTTAACATATAGTCTGTCTTCAAGGACAGAAATTTTGACCCAGTAGTCCCTCTACTTTGAAGGTCCATGATGGGGACCTAAATATTTAAAAAACAAAAACAAAAACACTGAAAAAAACTGAAGGGAAGCAGATAAGTGTGCCATAAAGCCATTTGATTATATGTTTTTAGAAGTGAAAGTAACTATTGTTGTAACACTAGTGAAAATGAGTAATACTGGCCAGGCACAGTGGCTCATGACTGTAATCCACTTTGAGAGGCCAAGGAAGGTGGATCACTTGAGGTCAGGAGTTTAAGAACAGCCTGGCCAACATAGTGAAACCCCATTTCTACCAATAATACAAAAATTAGCTGGGCAGTGTGGTGTGTGTCTATAGTCCCAACTACTCGGGAGGCTGAGGCACAAGAATCGCTTGAACCTGGGAGGCAGAGGTTGCAGTGAGCCAACATCACACCACTGTGCTCCAGCCTGGGCAACAGCGCAAGAGTCTGTCTCAAAAAAAAAAAAAAAAGTAATACTGATGAAGAAGAATATATATAGGTAAAAGTTCAGTGAAGAGACTATACAGGTTATAGAAATAAGAGTTACTGTCTTTACAGAAGAAGGTATAGTATATGTATCAGTCCATTCTTGCACTGCTATAAAGAAATACCTGAGACTGGATAATTTATAAAGAAAAGGGGTTTGCCAGGTGTGGTGGCTCACGCTTGTAATCCCAGCAGTTTGGGAGGCCGAGATGGGCAGATCACTGAGGTCGGGAGTTTGAGACCAGCCTGACCAACATGGAGAAACCCCATCTCTACCAAAAATACAAAAATTAGCCTGGCTTGGTGGTGCATGCCTGTAATCCCAGCTACTTGGGAGGCTGAGGCGGGAGAATCGCTTGAACCCAGGAGGCGGAGGTTACAGGAAGCTGGGATGGCGCCATTGCACTCCAGCCTGGGCAACAAGAGTGAAACTCCTGTCTCAAAAAAAAAAAAAAAGGTTTAATTGGCTCACAGTTCTGTGGGTTATACAGAAAGCATGGCAGCATCTGCTTCTGCGGGTCCTCGGGAGCTTTTACTCATGGCAGAAGGCAAAGGGGGAGCCACCTGTCTCACATGGCAGTAGCAGGACCAAGAGAGAGATGGGGGAGGTGCCACACACTGTTAAACAGCCAGATCTCATGAGAACTCTATCACAAGAACAGCACCAAAGGGGTGATGCCAAACCATTCATGAAGGATGCACCCCCATAATCCAGTCGCCTCCCACCAGGCCCCACCTCCAACGTTGGGGATTGCAGTTGACCATGAGATTTGTGTGGGGACACAGATCCAAACCATATCAGTATATTATAAACCAAAGTGAATTTTTCATGAAATCAAGAAGCTAAGTAGTGTACTAAAAATCTTTTCACAAGGTCCAGATAGCCAGTACTCTACTTTCCTTTCCTGGAAAGAAAGAAAAGCCCTTTTTTTAAAACCTGTCCTTTAAAGTTGACTTATTAGAATATTTAGAAGAATAAGTTAAAGGAACATTAAAAAATTTCTGACTTCCCTGTTGTCATTTCCAGGAAATACATGAAGTCTTTCCTAATTGATGTTAGAATGTTCTGTGCTTGAAGAGGGCTTCAGGTGATGACACCTGACAATAGGAAAATGTTTTTGGAATGCCAGCTGCCAGAATTGTGGGTAACAGGAATGAAGAGTCAGAAAACATCTCTCCTGATTTTTTAAAAAAACTTTTCATATACTCTTAAGGCAAGGAAATAGCATTTTTGTTACCAAACTGAATAGGACATGCCAACTTTTTCTTTACTTCTCAGAAGGCCTTGATCTCTATAGGGTAGATTTGGTAGGAATATGAGCGAATCCTTTCCCTGCTGAATTTATGTGTTGGGAGTAAAGTGGGCTGAGAGTTATTATCTCTTGGTACAGAACATCAGAGAAAAGAAAGATGGCTGAGCTCTATTAGCATTAGTATAGAAGGATTTAAATTTATTTCCTTATGTCAGAGGCTACTGAACTTAATGTAATCGGTGACTTTATGCCCCCTTTGCATTCAATAAGAAATGCATAAGTTAATGATAGATATGGCCAGGTGTGGTAGTTCACACCTGTAATGCCAGCACTTTGGGAGGCCGAGGCAGGTGGATCACTTGAGCCTAGGAGATCAAGACTAGCCTGGCCAACATGGCAAAACCCAACCTCTACAAAAAATACAAAGAAAATTAGCTAGCCGTGGTGGCACTCACCTGTAGTCTTACCTGGAGAGTGAGATGGGAGGATGACTTGAGCCCAGGAGGTTTAGGCTGCAGTGAGCCAAGATCGTGCCACTGCACTCCAACCTGGGCGACAGAATGAGACCCTGTCTCTAAATAAATAAATAAATAAATAAATGTTTTAAAACATAAGTTAATGACAGATTTGAACAAAGGAAATTACACTATTGAGATTTGTCTGCTACATCCCAGGTTGTCACCAAGGAAATGGCTTAGATGAGATTCTAAATTGTCACTGAAGAGAATTTGAGACATTCATAGAAGTATGTTGTATTCTCTGTAATGAGTGTATGACCATCCCCATTTAGGGGCAAGTGTTTGCATTTATGTTCTTGATTTAGACTGAATTGTTTTCAACTGAAAATTAAACAAAACAATTGTCTGAATGTGGTGCCTGCCACTTGAAAACAGTGATTGTTGGATTTTATGGTTGTCATTTTTGCTAAGAATATTCAGTAGTGTGGCTGTCTTTTTTTCTTTTTGAGACAGGGTCTCACTCTGTCACCCAGGTTGGAGTGCAGTGGTGTGAACACAGCTCAATACAGCCTTAACCTCTTGGGCGTAAGTGATCCTCCCACCTCAGCCTCCTGAGTAGCTGGGACCATAGGAGTGTGCCACCACATCCAGCTAATATTTTTATTTTTTGTAGAGACAGAATCTCACTCTGTTGCCTAAGCTGGTCTCAGACTCCTGGCCTGAAGCGATCCTTCTGCTGTGGCCTCCCAAAGTGCTATGATTACAGGAGTGAGCCATTGCACTTGGCCTGTCTTTGGAATTTTGAAAGCCATTTATCCTTGAATATGGGCTTCTAAAAAATTGAACTTTATGGGATCTGAAAAATGTTCTTGGTCTAGGATTTAGACAAAGTTCTAATTCTATTCTAATTACTAGCCAGGGACATTGAACACGTCACTGCACCTGTCTGGGCCAGCTCCCTTAGGAGTTCAGGCATAAAGACAGTCATATCAACTCTTCTTACATCATGGGATTGTTGTGAGACTTTGCACAAAGGGGCTTATATTTGTATCTTGGAGACCAAGATGTCATTTAACATTAATTTTCTGCTATTTGTTTTATTTTATTTTATTTTTTATTTTTATTATAATTTATTATTTTTTGGAGATGGATTTTTGCTCTGTCGCCCAGGCTGGAGTGCAATACTACAATCTCAGCTCACTGCAAACTCCACCTCCCAGGTTCAAGCGATTCTCCGGCCTCAGCCTCCCGAGTAGCTGGGACTACAGGCACGCACCACCACGCCCAGCTAATTTTTGTATTTTTAGTAGAGATGGGTTTTACCATGTTGGCCAGGATGGTCTCAGTCTCTTGATCTCGTGATCCACCCGCCTCCGCCTCCCAAAGTGCTGGGATTACAGGCGTGAGCCACTGCAGCCAGCCTTCATTTTTATTTTTTAATCACCTAACCTGAAGTCTGTTTAAGCTTCTTAAAATCCTTGTTGGTAGGTGGGTGTGGTGGCTCACGCCTGTAATCCCAGCACTTTGGGAGGCCAAGGTGGGCAGATCATGAGGTCAGGAGATCAAGACCATCCTGGCTAACACGGTGAAACCCCGTCTCTACTAAAAAAAAATATAAAAAATTAGCCGGGCGTGGTGGCGGGCGCCTGTAGTCCCAGCTACTCAGGAAGCTGAGGCAGGAGAATGGCGTGAACCTGGGAGGCGGAGCTTGCAGTGAGCCTAGACCGCACCACTGCACTCCAGTCTGGGCAACAGAGCCAGACTCTGTCTCAAAAAATAAAAAATAAAAAATAACTATTTGCCGGGTGTGGTGGCTTACGCTTGTAATCCCAGCACTTCGGGAGGCCGAGGCGGGTGAATCACGAGGTCAGGAGTTCAAGACCAGCCTGACCAACATGGCGAAACCCCGTCTGTACTAAAAATACAAAAATTAAGCCAGGCACGGTGGCTCAAGCCTGTAATCCCAGGACTTTGGGAGGCCGAGGTGGGTGGATCACCTGAAGTCAGGAGTTCGAGACCAGCCTGGCCAACATGGTGAAACCTCAACTCTGCTAAAAAAAAAAAATAATAATAATAATAATAATAATCCTTGTTGGTTACTGTTAATATAAAGTTAAGTAAAACTTACAAAGCTGCTAGGCATTACAGTATAAATTCTTAGAATTTTCTCATGTTTTGGCGTTTCATGTTTCTCTCAACCCTTTGCTTTTATCCTCTACTAATTTATATGATTTTTTTCATTCTAGTACTCTTGTCCATCTGTTCTCTGTTGTGTGATCCCAATCCAGATGATCCTTTAGTGCCTGAGATTGCTCGGATCTACAAAACAGATAGAGAAAAGTAAGTATGGCCTCAAGATGGAAAGTTATCTGTGGTGGGATGGAGATGTTTGTCACAAATCTTTCTTGTTTAAGGGCTGAATATGGGCCAGATATTTAAAGTGGAGTCCTAATATACTCCCCTGGGGCTAGAAAAGAGGAATATATGCATTGAGTATTACTATAAGTAGATGATGCCAGTCTTATCCCTGATTGTTTCATGTGACTCCTCTTGTCTACAAAAATTTTTTGTTTTTGTTTTTGTTTTTGAGACAGGGTCTTACTCTGTCACCCAGGCTGGAGTGCAGTGGTGCAATCTTGGCTCACTGCAACCTCCGCCTCCTGGGTTCAAGTGATTCTTATGCCTCAGCCTCCTGAGTAGATGGGATTAGAGGCGTAGGCCACCACGCCAGGTTCATTTTTTTTGTAGTTTTAGTAGAGACTTTCACCATGTTGGCCAGGCTGGTTTCGAACTCCTGACCTCAAATGATCGGCCTGCCTAGGCCTCCCAAAGTGCTGGAATTACAGGTGTGAGCCACCGCACCCATACAAAAACTTTCCTATGGTATGTTTTTCAACAGCTTAATGCCTTATGCTTGGCTTTTGATATATAAAGCATTTTTCATCAAGTGCCCATTTGCCTGCCATAGGTATTTGTCAATTAATGGGAAAAGAGAATTCATTTTCTACCATTTGACATAATCTAAAGGAAGAAAGTAAATAAATGCCATTAGACATGAAAGCCCCAAATTTCTTTTAAAAACAAAACTTGATGTAGAATTTGGGTATTTTAGAATTATACTACGAATTATTGAACAGTGGTCAAGATATCAAAAGAGATAGTAACTAAAAGTGTTCTAGTAGCATTTTTTCTTTTATTCTTTTGAGATGGAGTCTTGCTGTGTTGCCTGGGTTGGTCTCAAACTCCCTACCTCAGCCTCTGGAGTAGCTAGGATTATAAGCAGGCCCACCATGCCCAGCACTGATAACATCTGTTGTTTTATGTACTATTCAGTAAAGTTATAAGAGGAACTAAATAGGAGAGGGTGGATAGTTTTTTTAGGGCCGGGCACGGTGGCTCACGCCTGTAACCCCGGCACTTTGGGAGGCTGAGGTGGGCGGATCACAAGGTCAGGAGTTTGAGACCAGCCTGGCCAACAGGGTGAAACCCCGTCTCTACTAAAAATACAAAAATTAGCCAGGCATGGTGGCAGGCACCTGTAATCCCAGCTACTCGAGAGGCTGAGATAATTGCTTAAACTCAGGACGTGCAGGTTGCGGTGAGCTGAAATTGCACCACTGCACTTCAGCCTGGGCGACAGAGCAAGACTCCCATCTCCAACTTGAGTTCTAATGGATTAGAGAGGCATAGATACGTTTTTGTTTTTAATGGAGGTAACACTGGGAATGGGGTATTCTTACAGTAGTTGGTTCTTGCTTTTTCCTATTTGTGAATTTATTCTCAAAATTTTTTGATTAGAGAACTGTTTTGTCCGATATTTAGAATTGTGGGTCTGAATGCTTACCAGAAGTCATTTCCCAAGTCATCATGGAGTAATGTTGAACACTCTTGAACAGAACTTTCCCAAACTGCACTGCCCCCACCCTCTAACCCCCCACTTTTTTTTTTCCAGAGACAGGGTCTTGTTCTTCAGCCCAGACTGGAGTACAGTGGCACAATCGTGGCTCACTGCAGTGTCAAACTCATGGGCTCAAGTGATCCTCCCACCCCAGCTTCCCCAGTAGCTGGGACTGCTAGTACATGCCACTACACCTTTCCAGCCTCCCCAGTAGCTGGGACTGCTAGTACACGCCACTACACCTGGCTAATTTGTTTTTTTTGTTTTTTGTTTTTTGTTTTTCGTTTTGTAGAGACAGGATCTCACTATGTTGCACAGGCTGGTCTCTAATTCCTGGCCTCAAGCAGGCCTCCTGCCTCAGCCTCCCAAAGTGCTGTTGTTATAGGCATGAGTTACCATGCGAGGCCAGCATACCCACCCCCACCCCGAGGCCAGCATACCCACCCCCACCCCCCTTTTTTTTTTTTTTTGAGGCAGGGTCTTGCTCTGTTGCCCAGACTGGAATGCAGTGGCACAATCACAGTTCACTGTAACCTCAACCTCCCAGGCTCAAGTAGTCCTCCCATCTGAGCTTCCCAAGTAGCTGGGACCACAGGCAGATGCCATCACATCCAGCTAATTTTTTTTTTTTTTTTTTTTTTTTTTTGAGACAGAGTCTTGCTCCATTGCCCAGGTGGAATGCAGTGGCACAATCTTGGCTCACTGCAACCTCTGCCTCCCACGCTCAAGTGATTCTTGTGCCTCAGCCTCCTGAGTAGCTGGGATTACAGGCGCACACCACCATGCCTGGCTAATTTTTGTGTTTTCAGTAGAGACGGGATTTTGCCATGTTGGCCAGGGTGGTCTGGAACTCCTGACCTCAAGTGATCAGCTGCCCCAGCCTCCCAAAGTGCTGGGATTATAGGCGTGAGCCACCATACCCGGCCTAGCACCCCTTTTTTAATAGGAGAATTATAGAATCATTTGCTCTGCTTACTTTATTTGAATGTTCTTCTGAAGCAATAAACCCATTCATTTTGTCAACCGAATTGTTGAAATTAGTTCTACCAGAACCAGTTGTTTTATTGAGATGAAAGGAAAGTTTGGTTTTTTTTCCCCCTTTTTTTTTGAGACAGAGCCTCACTCTGTCACCCACGCTGTAGTACAGTATTGCAATCTCAGCTCACTGCAGCCTCTGCCTCCTGAGCTCAAACGATCTTCCCACCTCAGCCTCCTGAGTAGCTGGGACTATAGGCATGCGCCACCACACCCTGCTAATTTTTGTATTTTTTGTAGAGACAAGGTTTTATCATGTTGCCCAGGCTGGTCTCAAACTCCTGGGCTCAAGTGATCCACCTGACTCAGCCTCCCAAAGTGCTGGGATTACAGGTGTGAGCCACCACGCCCAGCCTTCTGTCGGTTTAATCATTATTAGTATATGAGTTCAAGAACTATGTAATGTACAATCATACAGTTTCAAGTACTTTAAATAAATGAATTGAGTTGACATCTTTTGTAGAAATAGGCCAATCAAGTATAGAATAAGGTATATGCCAACAAATACTAAAATTTAATCAGAACCCTCTGTAAGTAGCAATTAAAGGAGACTTTCACATTTTACAGCTCCTTCCCATTATCATTGAATTAATGCTTATCAGAAATTTGGGATAGAAAGGGGCCTTTCGTTGAATGTCCTATAAGCTACTCTCTTCAAGTTACTTGATGGGATAATGAATGGAATCTGTTGCTTACTGACTCCACACCTATGTTAAGCCAAGCTTCTCTTTGTGTGTACAGGTACAACAGAATAGCTCGGGAATGGACTCAGAAGTATGCGATGTAATTAAAGAAATTATTGGATAACCTCTACAAATAAAGATAGGGGAACTCTGAAAGAGAAAGTCCTTTTGATTTCCATTTGACTGCTTTCTATGAGCCCACGCCTCATCTTCCCCTGTGCACATGTTTACCTGATACAGCAGTGCTGCGTGTTGTACATACTTCGAACAACAAACTAGAAATACTGTACTTCTGTACCAACATTGCCTCCTAGCAGAGAAGTGTGTGTGTGACAAGCCAGTTCTACAGGCATTACCTAGGTGTGAGACTAAAAGCTTTTCTTATTGACTTAAATTTGGATAACAGCAAGGTGTGAGGGGGGGTGGTGGGTATGGTGTGTGCTTGGATGGGAAAGAAAAGGCTCCACTCACCTATAGGAGATTATTTTTAAGTGGAATCCATTTAAACTCAAAACAGTTATGAAAAGCAAGGTGAAGAACATGAAGCTGTGTCTGTATTCATTTTATTCCGAAGGAGCTACGTCTTAGGTGAAAGTTATGACCAACCAGATTAAACTCTATCCACATCCTGCATTTTAAGGTCTAAGTTTAACTGGTCAACATTTAAATGGATTGGAGCTATTAGTACATCAAGTGTGATGGGCTTTGTTCCCAACTCTTTTACATCTCCCTACCCCTTCAACCTTTGGCCTTTCAGCCCTTCTTTCTCTCCTCCATATTCTTTGGTTTGTATGTGGTTTCTCAGTTAATACATAGCTAATAGCTCTTATTTTTCTTATGTTTTTAACCGCTTAGGTCTATTTGGATGTAAGGGTGAAAATTCATTTGATGGAAATACTTGTGTATATTTAAAGACCCAATTGCTCCTCTGGAGCTTGTACGTTCAAGAATGATTAATCTGTGTAATAAACTGGTTACTACAGTCATTACATATAATTTTGTGTGAATAGGCTTTTTGATTTTTAAGAAGTTTGTCTAGCTGAGATTAGTGGTGGATTTTCTCCCACTTCTGAAATGTTCATTTATACTGGTTACATTTTAAGATCATGAAACAATTCCAGTTACATTGTAAAAAGGATATCTTAAGAGTAATTTTATTGAACAAGTTAGAGGCATAAGCTTAAGAGCATTTCCATGAAACTTAACACATGCAGCATTCCAGGAACCTGATTGTTAAATTCAATAAGAAATTTGCTTTATTAATGAAACTAAGCTGCATTTCATCAAAATCTTGTGACATTCCCTTGGTACATAGGACATAAAACACAGAGGCATTGCTATTTGGTAAGTTAAGCCTCTGTGATTGTAATTATAAAAGAGCAACATTGACCAAACCTGGGAAACAAGAGCACAGTCTTGTTTGGAGAGTCTACATAATTACTTTGCACTAACATTTGCAGGATGTTCATACAATTTTAAATTGTACTGTATGTGGCTTTTTGAAGTCTTCCCTTGACTCTAGTAAAATATAGCTTGAAACTTGTAAACAACTGTGTTTGCCAGAAACATCATTCGTGTGAACTAGGCAAGTTACCTTTTTTTCCCACTTCTTTTCCTAATTGTAAACTAGGCCAACCTGAAAGCCATGGCTGATGCTCTAGCCATCAGGTTCTTTCAAATGCATCTTTACACTCTTGCACAAAAATTAAGGAATAAATGTCCACTGCTTTTGGTTTTAAACTTGTTCACCTTGTCTTATCTCTCACTGTCACTGCTCCTCCACCTTGGAACTCGTGTGATAAAAACAAAACCTCTTACAGTTCTCTTATAAGCATTTCAAGCATCTCTTATTAGCATCCTTGACTTTGCAGAAAAGGCTTAACTGTTAACAGTTGTGGGGAAAGGAGTTAGAATTTAGCTTAAGCCTAAAATCACCCTGTATTCTCAGTATTATGGGCAAGTTGGAATTCATCTTTTTTTTTTTTTTTTTTTTAAGAGAGGGACAGGGTCTCATTCTGTTGCCTAAGCTGGAGTGCAGTCAGAGTCATGACAGCACAGCTCACTGCAGCCTCAACCTTCTAGGCTCAAACAATCCCCCTGTCTCAACCTCCCAAGTTGCTGGGACTTATGGCACATGCCACCACACCTGGCTAATTTTTAAATTTTTTTTAGAGACAGGAGTCTCACTATGTTGCCCAAGCTGGTCCTGAACTCCTGGGCTCAAGTGATCCTCTTGTCTCAACCTCCCAAAGTGCTGGGACTACAGACATGAGCCACCATACCCAGCCTTCCATCAATTATTGGCTTGCTATTAACTATATACTGTTGACCGTGGGTCAGTTGCACAGATCCTGAAAGCTCATTCTGTATTTGCCTGTCATCTTAGAGAGCAGCCAGCTTATTACCATTTATTAGATCATAATATGGATATTTTCACAAGAGTGTTCTTAAGTATTTTTAAGTGCCAAATAAAAGCCATCCTCCAGGTGTGCAGGTGCCAAATGAAGGGGTTTGGATGGTCACAAACAACATTAGGCCCTTGAATGGGGTTTGGTCTTGCCCATTTGAGTATGAAACTTCTTTGGTCCAATCTGTGTATATGTGCCTGGCCAGAATGAAAGCCCAGTGAGGGAAGCCACCTTTCCCACTCACCAAAAAAAAAAAAAAAAAAAAAAGTCCCTCAGGGTGGTTTTCATCTGGACCACATTGCTCTTCACAGAAGTTTCTATGACTTTGTTGTGTGTAAAATCCAGTCTGTAGCAACCTTGATTATCTTGGAAAAGTTATAGGAGAACGTCAAGTGTATGGTTTCCTTTTGTTTGCTTCTTAATAGTCTAAAGTACTTTGTCAAGTTAAAGCTGGGGCAGTGTCTTTTGGTAAAACGAAGTCACTTCAGATATTTACATGCTTTGCTATTGGCGAATCAGTAGTCAAAGGTAGCATTGTCCTGCGAGTTTATGCACTTTGACTAGTACAGAGACTTGGAAGGAGGGCGGTAGGGGTGGGGAGAGAGAAGTTAGGAAGGTCGGTGAAGAGAAGGAAAAGGTAGTTGTCAGAGAGACCCTTTCTCTACACTAACCTAGCAATAGAGGCATTCTTTTTCCATTTTCAACTGCTGAAATACTCTGCTTTCTGAATCATTCCTCTTTGTTTCAACAAGTTATTTTGAGACCTGGGTAGCTTGTCAGGAGAAGTGGATTATTTCTAAATTATGGCTGGAATGCCTATAAACTGTCCCTTGTCTGTAATTAAGGTGAAACTCTGGCTTTGTCTCTGTGTGCTGTATGGCACCCCTTAACTACCCGGGGTAAGTTTTGAAGAGGAGAACTCTCAGCTGGGCCCTGTGGCTCATGCCTGTAATCCCAGCATTTTGGGAGGCCAAGGCGGGCGGATCACCTGAGGTCAGGAGTTCAAGACCAGCCTGACCAACATGGAGAAACCTCGTTTCTACGAAAAACACAAAATTAGCCAGGCATGGGGGCACGTCTGTAATCCCAGCTACTCAGGAGGCCGAGGCAGGAGAATCGCTTGAATCCGGGACGCGGAGGTTGTGGTGAGCCAAGATCGCGCTATTGCACTCCAGCCTGGGCAACAAGAGCGAAACTCAGTCTTAAAAAAAAAAAAAAAAAAAAAAAAAAAAACTCTCTTCTCATTCCTAGGTCTTCAGGATTATAAACACATCTTTCTTTCTTTTCCTTCCTTCCAAATCAGGAGTAAGCATTTTTATTACTCCTACAGAAAACTGTAACTAGTGTTAGGAATCCATCTCCTTTTGATTTCCTCATTTTCCCTTTATGAAACACTATTTCAAGTGATGGGTTATTTTGGTGATTGATGTTAGGCAGGAGAAAGCAGGTTTGTTTTTCGTTGTTGTTGTTGTTTGGAGACAGAGTCTCACTGTCGCCCAGGTTGGAGTGTAGTGGTGCGATCTTGGCTTACTGCAACCTCCACCTCCCAAGTTTAAGTGATTTTCCTGCCTCAGCCTCCTGAGTAGCTGAGATTATAGGCGCATGCCACCCACACCTGGCTAATTTTTGTATTTTTAGTAGAGACGGTTTCACCATGTTGTTCAGGCTGGTCTTGAACTCTTGACCTCAGGTGATCTGCCCACCTTGGCCTCCCAAAGTGCTGGGATTACAGGCATGAGCCACCACACCCAGCCAAGAAAGCAGATTTTTAATATGAAAATAACTGAAGGTAGCAAACTGTTTGCACTATACATCCAGCAAGAGGAAATAGACTTCCTTTGGGGCACTCCTGGAGCTAGTCCCTTCTATTTTCCTTTTCTTCCTTTCCTTTCCCTTTCTTTCTCTTCCTTTCCCTCCCTTCCCCCGCCCTTTGCCTGCCTGCCTGTCTGCCTCCCTCCCTCCCTCCTTCCCCACTTTCCTTTTTTTCTTTACTTTCCTTCCTTCTCTTTCTCTTTTTCTTTCTCTCTTTCCTTTTTTTTTTTTTGAGACAGGGTCTCACTTTTTTGCCCAGGCTAGAATGCAGTGGTGCAAACATGGCTCACTGCAGCCTCACACTCCTGAGCTCAAGCAGTCCGCCCACCTCAGCCTCCCAAAGTGCTGGGATTACAGGCATGAGCCACCTCGCCCAGCCTATTTTCTTTTATATTGTGCATGCACTTAGATGAAAACTGGCTTTCTCCACCCCACAAAAGCCTTCTTTAAGTGTTTCCCTGGCACTATAACCTTTTTTAGTCAGGACTGGTATAAGTGGTTGATATTCAGGCCCCTCAATATTTCCAGACCAGTTTCTCAGATGGGCTTAGAAATAGGGAAATGAGATGGGATCACATTTGTCAAGGTTACTATTCATGAAGCAATTCCTTCATTGTTGGCATATTTTACCTTAGTCAATGTAAGGAGAAAAGCTCAATGGTTAGGACTAAGTAAGCCTTTAAGGCCTTTGTCCTCTGGCTGAATGTGTAATACAGTCACCAACCAGCTTTGCTCTTTCTATGTCTACTCCTGGTCTGGGTAAGGCAAAGGCAGACATTTTTGTGATGAGCAGTCACTTTTCATTAAATTAAATTATTTGTGGATCTTTATCTGATCAGAGACACAGTGTAATCTGCCTCTTAGCAGATGTAAAACTATATGAATACCTTAGTGCCAAGACAGCAGCTTAATAGTTTTCCTTGATTGAGTGGTGGTTTGTGTGTGTGTGTGTTCTTAACGTCCTGTGTAAGTTGTTATTGGTAGAATGGTTTTTTCCAGAGCTGAGGAGCCTGATTGCCCAACATTGTACTCTGAAAGCAAATGGTTGATCCCATTTGGAAAAGCCAAGAAGAGGCCATTGAGTGTCCAGCCCAGGCCTCCTGTGACTGCTGTACAGGAAAGAGCAGCAGCAGCCTTGGTGAATGTACCATGTTCCTTTCCCAACTTCTAAGGATGCAAGGAGTAACAACTGCCATTTTCCCAGGCACACCTCTCCCTGACCTGAGCCACTTGTTCTCAATTCTGTTTAAACTTCCTTTTTGGTACTTAAAAATCTTAAATCTTAAAAAGATGTCGCCCTTCCCTAAACTTAAGAGCCTCTAGAAAATGTGAGTGGGGAGGGTTTGGTTTTTTGACTTAAAACCTAGTCTTCAAATTGCCAGCTTTCCTTGGGTTTAAAGTTCTCCATAGAAAATGAGATTGCTTTAGAAGCTCCAAAGCTCCTGGGCCCTCTGACTTGGAGGTTTCTAGAAACAACCCACAAATACAATCTGACATTTGGGATGCAGAGCCAGCACCATCTTGGGTAAGAGAAATGTTCCATGTTTGAGGTAGTTGGCAAATGCTAAGCTACCTACGTGGTGACAGTTGTCTGGAGCTTTTCCCATCTGATTAAGGGGCAATACTGATTTGGTCATTGTGGGTAGTTTCTCCTCCTAGCCAGCATCACTGCCATCTTGGAAGGTGTGGCTACCTGTCATGTGTTGCACAAAGAGTCGAGGGGAGCTGGCCTTGTTTGAGAGGGCACCCGAGACTTTCAGTCACCTGCTGCAGAGTGACAGAAGGTTCGAACAAGGGAAACCAAGGCTTTCCCAAACTTGCCAGAGAAGGTGAGCTTTTTGAAAGGATGGTTCCAGGTGACCTCAGCTTAGTCCTCCTTTGGAGAAAACAAGGGAAGTTGGGGAGGCTCTGGTGCATAACAAGTTATAGGGCAGGTACTGTTTCCTGGATTCAACCTCCAAGCTTCATAAAAAGGCACTTCCAGCCAGGCGTGGTGGCTCACACCTGTAATCCCAGCACTTTGGGAGGCCGAGGCAGATGGATCACCTGAGGTCAGGAGTTCAAGACCAGCTTGAGCAACATGGAGAAACCCCATCTGTACTAAAAATACAAAATTAGCCAGGCGTGGTGGTGCATGCCTGTAATCCCAGATACTTGGGAGGCTGAGGCAGGAGAATCTCTTGAACCGGGGATGTGGAGGTTGCAGTGAGCCGAGATCCGAGATCGTGCCATTGCATCCAGCCTGGGCAACAAGAGCGAAACTGACAAAAAGGGCAGGGGGACTTCCTTTTGAAGTTTCAGATGTATATTGGAGGGAGCAGAATTCCTTTGTGATTTCTTCCTTAATACATTGTGTCCGTGAGGTGGTCCCGGCTCAGAGGACAGCTGAATGGAGTTGCATTTCAGTGCCCACAGATGGAGGTGATGACTGAAGTGTGTTTGCTTATGTGGGGCGGGAGATGATGGCTTGGGTGTCTGAGTGGATGCTAGTGCCTTGAGTGGCCAGCAGAGGGCAGTGGTGACCCATAGCTGTGACAACCGTGAGGCATGTGGTCAGTGAATTTGCACGGGCAGAACTTGAGAGGGGCTTTTGTTGGAGTGGGGAGATTCTTTTGGACTTAAGCTTTGTTCGTGGTGTATCCAGAATCAGATGGGCCAGTGCCAAGTTCAGTCAGGTTCTCAGCCTTACAGTGAAGGAAAAGGTTAGTGACTTGTATTTCAGCCCAAAGCCTACCAGAAGTGTCAAGCTGCCAGCTCCCCTCTGCCCTCCCTGCTGCTATGGCAGCCATATCTCTGTGTGTGAATAGGTGAACCAGGCTCCAGGTTAGGACCTCTGCCCACCTAGCTCCAGGTTACATGGAGGAAAAGATCTGTCTATTGCTGCATGTGAACAAGGAGATCCCATATTTCTAGCAGGTCACAGAGGCAGCAGTCCATTATCACTTGCCTGCCCACCTACCCTGGGCAACCAGCACATGGCTCCTTAGAAGATGGAGGCCTGGGGACAGAAGGAGCAGAGTTGGGGGCTAGTGGTAGGGCCTGGGAAACGTTCCCGTCTGTTTCAATCTATCTTGTATTTTGGGGCCCTGGTCTCCTCAGTCTTCCAGCCCAACAGGTGTGAGCATCCAGGGCCACCACCCGGAAGCCAGCTGCCTCTTCATGGGGAAATCTTTGAAATTCAAGGCTTGGCCATCTGGGTATGCAAATGTCTCCAGATTTGCTGAGCCCACCAAGTGGCTGAGCCCCCCATGCCTGGGGCCTGTCAGCCACATTCTCCATGGCTCCTTCCTTCTAACAGGGACAGGGGCAGGCAGGGAATCTAAATTCCCAGGTCAAGGAGTTTATTTGGGAGCCCCAGGCAGGGCTGTGAGAATTAGCTACCACTGCCCCTAGATGGGGAAAGCTGCCTGGGTGCCGTTGGTGTCTAGAACACAAGCTTTTGCCTATTGATAGACTCTAAAGAGAAGGGTGTATTGAGAGCTCCACGAGTCCTGCTGTAGTGCCTAATCATGTGAGGGATTTTGCTGGATCCAAAGGAATCTCAACTAAGAAAGTTTCTGGAATAAGGAGGGAAGCCTTGGGTCTAGCCTTGCTAGAGGGTGGTAGCTACCTGCAGGGAAAGCTGCTGACTTCCTATTATGTGAAACCCAGGCAAATAACTGGAGCTTAGGCAGTTGGCCCCCAGAATTGCTTATTCTCCCCCAGGCCTCCCTCTGGTGCTGGTTATCTGGCTGTAGCAGGAGGAATGTGTTCTCTGAGTGGGAAAGGAGGGGGGTCAGGGTCAGGGCGGAAACCTGGGAATTTAGATTCCCTGCCTGCCCCTGTCCCTGTTAGGAGGAGGGAGCCATGGAGAATGTGGCTGACAGGCCCCAGGCATGGGAGAGCTTAGGCCAGCCTGTATGTGTGTGTGCGGAAGGGGACTGCACATGTGTTCAGGAGCTTGAGAGAGAGAATTGTGAGCATGTACACTCAGTGTTTATGCATCAGGGTGTGATGCATAAACACGAAGGCTCTGTAGCTTTTGAAGAACAGGATCAGATCTGGGTTTGAATCACAAGACCATGGGTTTTCAGTTGGACAATAAACTTATCTGTCTTTTGCTTTGATTTTCTCATCTAGAAAACGCGCACTTGGTCACCAGCCTGACCCACAGGCAATGCTTGGTGGAAAATGGCCTTATCAAATTAAAGGGTTGTGACTGTGGATACTTATGGTTCAGGGAGGTAGGTCTGGACAGTGAGACATCTTTCTTGGATTCCTGTACAAGCAAGAGGTTTGCCCTCCTTTGAGCTGGGCTAGCTGCTGGGACAACCAAGGGACCTGGGGCAGACTGGCTGGGCCCTTTTGCAGCCTATGGCTCACATGCCCACTTGTTAAGGCCTGCAAGAGTGTGCCCACAAACAGGGTGAGCAGGCAGAATAATGGCCATGGCTAGCCAGCCTGTGTGTCCTTGCCCAGTGTCTGTCTGTCCTTCCCCTTACCTTGGGGGACAAAAGGGAATCCAGTTGTCCTGCCTGGTGAATAAAAGCCTGGGGTTGGGGGAGGATTTGCCTCCAGCCACGGAGGAGGGGGTATGCTGTGGAAGGAGGCCAGATCTCCCCCAGCTGTTTCCCAGCACTGTTTGAAGGGGAAGGGAGAGGGATAAATGACTGGGTGATTGTGGCACCTACAGCCAGCATCTGTCCTCTCCACATTCTAGGTCACAGGCCCACACCTCTCTCCCTAGTCAAGAGAGCCTCTGTGAGGGGGTTGAAGGGTGTCTCGGATCTGTGGGCAGGACTTGAGATCTGGGCACAGAGAGGTTGGGGAATTAACAAAGGTCACACAGCCAGGCAAAACTAGGGAATGCGGGGAGTCATTCTAGACAGGACCTTTAGGGGGAGCTCCTTGGCTACAAGAGATTTCCTGGAAGCCCTTTGGTGGGCCCAGGCCTGAACTGAGGAAGTGAAGGCTACAGCCCAGCTGGCCTTGCACCGGAACCACAGGAGTGGCCTTTAAGGGTGTGCTGAAGGACTGATGAATCTTGGCCCTGTTCCCACACACATGCACCACTGGGAATGGGAGTGGGGAGATTGCTGAGCTCTGGGGCCGGCCCTGTTTCCTGCTTTGGATTTGGAATGGGGAGAGCCTTTCTGGGGACTGAAACTGATGCTTCAGCTTCTCTAGGGGGAAATGGAGGAATGGAGAGGGGGACTGACAAGGGATAGTCCTTAAGGAGTTTATTTGGGAGGCTCTGGGTCCCTTTGTAACTAGGTGGGTGACCTTTGGGAGGGAAGTGCTTTGTGTTCTACAGCTTTCTGAGAGTGGCAGGAAATGGGGCCAGTAGCAGTGCACACTAGTTGGGTTGCACCTGGTGAGAGATTAGGGGTGGTTTCCCCACCAAGGTCTCTGAGCCAGAGCTTTCAGCTGCATGAGCACAGCCTGCTCCCCCTGTGGAGGGGATTCTGGGGTGGGTGTGGTTGTATACTGGGGGAAGTGAGAATGTGGCCTCTCTGTGGGTGAGTGCAGCACCGTGAATTGTGTTTGTAACACTCGAGTTGTGTTTCCCAGGTGTATGTGATGGCACAAATAGTTTTGCTGCTGGGGTGAATCAGGTTCCTGGAAGGGACTGGACTAACATGGAGAGAATCAGGCCAAGTAGTTACAGTCATTATTATATACATATGACTTAGTAGTATAGAACCATTAGCAATGACCAAGACCACCTGTGTGTCCAGTGCTTAAACCATGTGCCTGGTGCTGTGCTAAGCTCCTCACCTACAGTGGCTCATTTAGTCCTGTCAGAACCCTGCAAGTTCATGCTGGTTTGCCTGGTGTTTGTTTATTTTGCCGTGTTGGGTGGGGTATAATCATATTCACGTTGTGGGATGCAAAACAGGTTTATCCCTCTCTTAGTTACTGGGGTGCAACTTATGGCAGCATTTGCCCCTGTCATATTCTATACTTGGGCTCCTGGTCCCATCCTTTTGCCAGTATGGGCACCATTTTGTTGTACAGCGTAGATGCCTAATTTGACAATGTTCTTTGAGGTGGTGGTGATGGATGATATGACTATATGACTTTTTTGCTTTGTTGTGTGACTTGTGCACCCAAAGTATGTAACTCCCTACTGCTCTGTGGTTGAGACCAGCTAGTGTATGACTCATTTTGTGTCCCGGTGATATTTTGGGTGTCTAGTGTAGGGATATCTGTTGTGGTAAGGTGAACTGGTTGTGAATAGTGTGACTGTATGTGGTATCATTAGGTGTGTCTGACCCTGTTGTGTCCTCTTCTGACTTGTGTCAGAGACTGTTGTGGTGTCACTCCGTGTGGTGAGCGTGCCTCCTTTGTGGTGTGGGTGGCCTATGGTGGGGTGGTGCTTCCTTTTACAAATTGTGTGTCCGTGTGACACCCCCCCCCCCAGCCGCTGTGCCCCTTTGCGGGTCAGTGTGTTGTTTGACCTCGGCCGCGGGTGCCCCCTCCCCTGTCGGCCCCGCCGCCCCTCCCCCGCACCGTCCGCCCGCGCCGCGCGGCGATCGATCGCCATTGATTGTCCCTGACGAGCTGCTCCACTTTCCAGCCAATGTCAGGAGGGGGGATCTCCGCCGCCCTGGCGGTGTCATTTCCACACACTCCCTGGGCTGCCGCCAGCGCGGGCGCCTCGAAGAGCCGGCCTGGATCGCCCGGAGCCCGGGCCAGACCGCCCACACCGCGCGAGGAAGCCCCCGATGGCGTGGCCCGACCCCCGTCTGCCGGCCTGCCCGCCCTAGGTCTCTGCACCCAGGCCCCCTTCCCAGCGCTGGTGGATGTTGTCACCACAGGAGTTTAAGCTGGACCGGGTATGGGGAGGGACGCTGTGTCGGGTGCGCCCTGCGCTTGCCCTGGTGGGGGCGCGGGGCTGTTTCCGGCGGGCGGAGGCGCCAGCAGGCCAACTTTGCCGCGGCCCAAACAGATGCTAATGATTTTCCGGGAGGCGCCGGTTATCTCTGGCCCCAGCCGGCCGGTGTGCTGGGACTGGGCCCCCGGCACAGACACCACCTCGCCCCCCACCCTCACCCTCCTGAGCCCCACCTAATAACCACTTGGCCCCGAGTGGACGGGTTGTGGGGGCGTCGGGGAGAGTCCGCAGGCTGCCCCGGGTGTCCTGGAACTGTTGCTGTGTGGGATTATTTGTGCCTCCTTCACCCAGGATGCTACTGTCTTTCTAAGCACTTCCCAAAGCCACACACACACCCGAGAACGGGAAACTGAGGTTCATAGAAACTCGGCCCAAGGTCATGCCGACCCATTCCCTGCTCAGCTGAGTGGGTCACCCTCTGAAAGCCATCCCGTCGGAGGACCCGCAGCCCCCTAGTCCCCTTCTCGCTCAGGGGCCTGAGCCAGTTTCCAGACTCGCCGGTTGGAAGTGCTGACGTGGCTCTGGGCAGCTGTCTGGGGCCGGGAAGCGGGGCAGATGTCACGCAGCCCAGGGGAGGAGGCGGCTCCGCGGGGAGGACAGGCTGGGCCTCAGGCCTGGCAAGACTGCCTCCTCCCCCTAGGGCCTGGCTCTGCCCGTCTGGGGCTGGGGCACAGCCATGGGCCAGGCTGACCTGCTTCCAAGTCTAGCTCCAGCTCTTCGGTGTGGCTACCCGCAAGTGCTAGAGCCTCTCTGAGCCCCTTTCTCTCTTGCTAGAGAATAACAGCACCTGCTTTGAGTGGGTGTGGTCCTCTAGTGAAAGTAGAGGTGTGCAAAGCCCAGCCCAGTGCTGGGCACACTGTTCCTGCTCAATAAATATCAGCTGCTAATATTACTGTTGTTGTCTCTGCAAGTGGGAACTTGGTGTGTCTAAATGCAAAACTGAATCCTGAGGGTGCAAGCCAGCTTCAGAGGTCATTCCAGCCAGCCTCCTGCCTCACTGCCCCTGGCCCTCTGCATTTCTCATGCCTGTCTAGCTTTATGCCTTCTTGCTGCACTGTCAGTCCCTCTTGGCTTTGCCTACTGCCAAGCTGACCCCTCCTCCGTCTCTAATCCATGTGGTTCCCTCCTATCTGGCGGCCACATTGGGTCCCTCGAGCAGCACAGCCCCCTGGGAACAGCAATCGATGGGGCGGAACAGCCTCCCTGACAGATGGACCCACGGAGGCTGGGCTGCTTCAGCAGAGCTCCCTAGGAAACCGGAGACAGGAGCCGAGCCACCATGGCTGCCTCCTAAATAGAAATGAAAGGGGGTGGGGAGATTAGGAGGAGGAGGAGGAGGAGGCCAGAGCTTCCAACCAGCCCCCTGGAGGGGCTGGACAGCCCCTACCCTTTTCCATAGTCCTAAAATCCCCATGTGGGGAGGGCTCTGTAGAGTTTGCCTGGAGGTGGGACTTGTGAGCCCCTCTCCATGCTCAGGTGAAGAGCTTTGCCAGGCCCTCCATCGTGGACACCTTTTCTAATAAGCCCAGAGGCTGGTGTGTGGGTAGGGGGTGCAGGCAGGCAGCTTACCACATTCCTAGGGCCACAAAGGGCCTTGGAAGTCAGAATGGCAGAAGGGCCTTCTCTGCCTGTGGAGGCGGGAGATGAGGAGCCCTGGCCCCTGCATGTGTGGTGGGGGATGGAGAATGCCTCCTGCTACCTTCCATACTCCCAGATCAGTCAGGGAATTCCTTCCAGGGTTTAACCTGGGATTTCTCAACTTCACACTATTGACATTTTGGGCCATTTAATTCTTTTATCTTTTGCACTGTAGGATGTCAGTAATGGTAGTGACAACCAAAAATGTCTCCAGACATTGCCAAATATCCCCTGGGAGGTTCTCTAGTTTAGAACCACTGGTCTAACCTCAGGACCAGTCCCCTGGAGGAAGTGGCGAGGACTCCCATGGGGATGCCAAAGATCTGCCATAGTAGGGTAGAGAGGCCTTCCAAAACAGCCTTGTCCCCTGCTGTCTCGGGCCCAGAAGGGTGGGAGATGCCCCACCCCCATCATGGTCCCAACTGCCAGGTTGGAGCAAACCATGCTTGCCTGAGATGGCAGGGCTGTTGGCGTCACTGCTCAGCTGCGCCAGGCCTGGTGCCAACACCTCACTGCTGAGGCTACGAGTCATGGGGGCGGGGGAGCAGACACGGTCAGTGGGCACTTGGGCTGCCTAGGTATCCTTCTATCTAGTCAGCTTGAGATAGGGGTAGCCAGCACAGATGACCAGCCTTCTCCCTTCCCGTGGCACCCTGGCAGTGTCTCTGCTGCCTCCCTCTAGGTCGGTTTTGGGCTGGTGTTGGGGCTGGAGAGCTAGTGGGGGCTACTGCTACTGCCGAGTAAGAGAAAGGATTATGGACACAGGTCCTGCCGGCCCAACCAGCTGATAGCTGGGCCACCTGAGCACTGAGCAACTGCCCCCTCCAGGAAAGTGGGAGGGAGGAAGGCACTATGGGTTGGCTAAATGGTACAGAGTCCCCTAACTCACAGCCTTTAAACCAGGGGGTTGGGGAGGGGGCTCCCTCTGGAGACATTTTCTTCCTCTTCCTGCCCAGGAAGACAGGAGGGAAAGCACTCTTGTGCACAGTCTCACTGCCGGGAAGTTCCTATATCTGTCTAACCTACTTCTTTTCTTCCTATAGCATCAGCCCTATAATGGCCTGCAAGCTCTGACCCCAGCAGAAACTGGGCCCAGCATTGCAGGCTTTCTGGCCAGGGTGTGCCCTCATTCCTGGGGAAGATAACTCATCCATGGGAGAAATCTCAGTCAGAATACAGCTCGATGAATCCCTGTGTGTGGGGAGGAATGAGGGTGCCTCAGTGGACAGGGCTGGGGGATGGAGAGGAGCATTGGTGCCAGTTGACAGACTGCCCCAAGACACACTGAACCCAGCACCAGCCTAGGGGGTCCCAGGGCAGGGAGGAAGAAGTGACTGGGAGGTGGGCAGTGGCTTTGTAATCAGAGATGGCCTGGCGGGCTAAGGCGGCAGCTTGGGGCTGGGGTTTAAAATAGCGCCTTGGCCTGGCTAGGACCTGCCTGGGATCGGGTTCGGGTCACCCGCAAGGCAGCGTGGCCACCACCATCCGGCTCGGGTTTCTTGCCTTCCCGGATGATTTGGCGATGGAGGAGGGGGCTCACCCAGGCAGATGGATCTAAAGAAAGGAGTCCAGGTGTGGCCACTAGATCCCCCACAGCAGGCCCTGGTCCATCTCTCTTTTTCCTGTGCCCTACCCCCCGACATGGAACAGACTTGGTCCAGCCACATCCCGATGCCTTCCCTAAACATTTAGCACCAAGTGGAACCAGGCCCTGGACAGCATGGAGATGGGTAAGGCCTTATCCCTCTCCTGAGCCCCAGGAGTGCACAGACGGAAAGATCAGTATGCATTGTGACCCTGTCACTCCCATGTTTCACTGATGTCCCAGACTCACTCTGAAAGTCCCTAGGCCTGAGGAAAAAAAACCCCTCCCAGGCTGCAGCAAGAGCGGAAGGTGGAGCCTCAGGTAAGCCTTCCACCTGAGAAAATGGCTGCAGTGGGGAGGGGAAGATGTCCTCAAAAGCTAGTGATCATCCTAGAACATTCCCTAGGATGGTTCACTCCCCTAGTGTTCCCTGGAGGGAGTGACCAAACAGAGTGATCTCCCCCATCCCTCACCCCTCCAGCAAAGATCTCAGGCATAGGTCTAAGAGTGTATTCTGGTAATTCTGTCTCCAAGTAGGGTGCCCACTTCCTCAGGCCAACTCAAGGAACAGGGAAAGGGATCGGGATATGAAGGGGGTGTCCCCTCTTTAGTATTTCAAGGGAAGTAGATAGTTATAGCCCTACCATTCCCCATTATGCCATTTGAAAGAGGAAAAAAGTTACTTCCAACAATAAACAGTTCCATCTAACCACAGCCCCACTGCTGCACTCTCCCTTGCTGTAGTCTCTGGGCCCCTGGACACAGTTGCAGTCTCTGGGCAGTGGCCTCTGGAGCCTGGCAGGTAGGGATTCTCTTCATTTTCTCCTTCTTCCCCCGGATTGAGGTGGGTGACACAGGAGGCCAGCCAGCTCAGGACCAGATCCCCTCTCTCTAGCTGGAGCAATAGCCAGCCCTCCTGACGGAGCTCACATATATCTAAAACATCGTCTTGTATATCTTAATGATTTCTCAACAGCCCCTGATTGAAGTATGCCCAATTTAGCAATGCCGTAAGTAACTTTTTATATTTCCTTAGGGAATCATTTCACTTATGAATCTTTTCTGAATCTGCAATCTCGATTAAAAGTTGATGTTGTTTTTTCTCGTCTCCTCGGCTTCTGAGATGCCTCCCTAGCGAAAAGGGTGGTAGCACCATCAATCCTCCTCATTAGTCTGTCTGGAGAATTTTTCTTGAGGGCGGGGTGGGGGACAGCAACCAAGTCTCCTCTGTGGTGGCACCTATCAGGGTGTGACCTGGGGGAGGGTTGCCCTCGGGGAGGAGCTCGGAGAGGTGAGGGGGGGCATGACCGTCTTCTGCCCACATACACTCCCCCATCTGCCCCCATCTCAGGGGCCCCTGACAGTGTTTCCGTGGGAGAGAGGGGTTGTCCAGCCCATTCTGCCTTTAGGGTGTGTCCTCACACCTGTAGCTTAGGAATTTGAGGAGAGGGCTGAACCCCATTCAAGGCTCAGCATGATAGCACAAAACTGGACCAAATCCAAGCCCTTTCCTGTACAGCCGCCATAGCCTGGGTGAATCAGTCACTCCCCTCTCAGAGCCTCAGTTTACTTATTTGCTAAGTGGGAATGAGATTGCTAAACAGATGACCTAGCATGCTGGTGGAGGGATCACTTAACACAGTGCCTCTCTACAAAGGGTCCTGTCCCAATTCTGAACAGTATCTAGTTCTTTTCCTCATCTCATTCACCTTCTAGTCCTGGTGACGCCTTTGAGGTGGAGTGAGTGGGAATGGCATAATTATCTCTCCAGGAGGAGAAAGGACTGGTGGGATTGGGACTTGCCCAGGGGTTGCCCCAGGAAGCCCACCCAGAGGCCTGCCTCCCCTGAGAGGCAAAGGTCAGGGATGCAAGAAGGCTGGACGAGGGCAGACGAGGATGAAAAGCTTCCGGATTCGAAGGAAGCAGCGTCCCCACAGAAAGCCCTCCTGCTCCCCTCCCTGTTGCTAGCTGGGGGAAGGACTTGTCCAGGTGCTGAGACCTCTGGCTCTGACCTCTCACCTTTGACTTCTGGGCTGGGATGGGCATTCTCAGGACCAGAGTCACGACTGGGGGTGGGGCCCAGGGCACCCAGCGGCGGCTGGGCTCTGGGAGTTAACGATTTACGAGGGGCCCTTTCTTGAGGCCTCCCTCCTCCGAGGCCTGGCAGGCAACCCCGTGACTGCCCAGGCGGCTAGACACAGAACCAGTCTCACCAGTTCAAAGAGCAGTTCATCCTGGGCCCACCCCCAAGCACTGTCTGAGCACCCCATTCCTTGGAGTCTGAAGGGAAGGGCAGAGTAGGGGGTGGTAGCTGGGGTCTTGGGGCCCCAGGTCTGAAGAGAAAGAGGCTGGGCCATTTTTGGAAGTCTCAGTGCGGGCCATTTCTGACCCTGCACTGCCCTCCAGGACCAGATTTGTAGACAGGAGGCTGAGCCCCACCCTGCCTCCTCCAGCAGGCTTCCCCCACACCACCACACCCTAGCCTTCAGGCTTTGGGTCGGGCAGGGCACTTTCAGGGCAGGCTGGCTTCTCCTGCCCAGGGCACCCCTCCTCCAGGTGTAGGGCTCCAGATTGGGACACTGTGCCCTCTGCCTCCCCTAAGGCCCCATTCAGTTACCTCCCCACCTCTCAGCAATGCTCTCCCTCCCTCTTCCTGAAGTGCGGCGGGGAGGCTGGAGCCACAGCTTTGGCCTCTGGGAGCACTAAGTCCCACTCCCATAGGACAGAGTTGAAACACGATTGTGTCTAGAGAAGCTAAGGGTTATTGTCAGGGGCACGACAGCCCCCAAACTGTCCCTCTCCTCATCAATATCCCATATACAGGCTGAGTTCTCTGTGCCTGACTGAGAACAGGGCTGTATCTCGTTGTCTATGGTGTGTATGTAGCTGTGCCCGGGCAATGGGAAATATGGCTTGCTTCCTGCTCTCTCTCAGCCTCTGTCCCCAGAGTCATTTTGTTCTGGGACTGGAGTCTTCCTTCTGTCCTCATCCCTTCCCCTCTGTTTATACAGGTCAAGGCCAGGCATCGGCCACCAAACTGACTTCTCAGGAATGGGCAAGCCTGGGTTACTTGAGAGACCTGGCTTTTTGAATTTTCATTTCACAGCTCTCTGCTCCTTCAAGGTCATGGGGGTGGGGTGGGGAGGACCTAAAGTCCAGTGGTCAGTGCATGAGGGCCCAGACCCAAAGGCCTGGGGCCACAGTCTCGTGCGGTTAGGCTCCTCCCTGCCTCTGCCTGTGTTTGCACCCCCAGGCCTGCCCTGGGATTTTGGCTGAGGTCACAGTCCAGCATGACCCCACTGAACACTATCCTGTGCCCTGCCCCAGCAGGCAGGGTTTCAAATGCCTTTGCTCCCATCCTTTGTGATACAGGTGACAGAACTGGGGCCCAAAGAAGGGTAAACCTTAGACCGAGTTCCAGATTGGCCATCTTTATTGGAGACCCTAAGTCCCACACTCCTCTCCATGTGGCCATTTCCAGTCACTGGATGTTTAATCAATGACAGATATTAGCAGATAAATGGCAGTCATGGAAAATTCCTCAGACAAGGCATGGATTGAAATCCTGGTTTTGCTACTTTGTAACCTCGCACAGGTGTCCAAGCCTGTGGATTTAATAAGCCTATGTTCAAAAAGCAATTAGCATGGTCCCTGACAAGCAAGAGCTCAGAAAGATTCTGGCTACAATTGTTATTACTGGTACCTCTTTGGAGGCCAAGCTTCGGGCCCAAGGCAGGTAGGGGAATCCTCCTTACCTTCAAAGAATTTTCATGGCGGGAGGTGGTGTCGAGGAGACAAGTAGTGAGATGAGCAAATAAAAGCTATTTCTGTGCACTGTGGTCACTGTGGCCATAGGAGGGGTCCCAAAGCCAGATGAGGGACCTAAAGTCAGGCCATAGAGTACATCTGTCCTGTGCATGCACTGCAAAAAGGCACCTAGCAAAGGGAGCTAGGAAGCTGAAAGGCAGTCTGTGACCTCCTTCATGGTTTCCTGTATCTGCCAAAAGTGGGTACCTTTTTCTGATTTGCACAAAGGCTAGTGGTGGCCCTGTAGGTATGGCCCAAACTCAGGCTGGAAGTGGCAGTCTGAGATGGTTCCCAGGTGATATGTGCTCCTGGTCTTCCATGAGGAGTTCATGAGGTGAGCTTGATGAGGCCTATCTTGGCAGAGGGAATGGTACATGCAAAGCTCTGGAAACCTGGAGAGGAGTCTTGGGGTGTCAGAGGGAATTGCCAGTGTTAGATGGCATTGGTCAGCAGGGCCTGGCAGGGAAGAGCGCCAGTTAGGGAAGCCAGGCTGAGTAGGGTAGTCTGTGAGGAACCACTGCAGGATGTGAAGCAGATGAGCCTCACTGGAGGCTGTGGAAAGCCTCCCTAGAATAGCACATGGTCTCAGGGGTTTGAGAACAGCTCTGATGCCAATCTCATTTCAGTTTCCTCATCTGAATAATGGGGATGACATTATTGCAAGGGCTGCTACAAGGGCTAAATAAGATAATGTACCTTAACTGTTTAGCACAATGCCCTGCTCAGGGTAAGGGCACAAATACCAGCCATGGGTGTTATCAGCAGGATCCAGGAGAGCACAATCCAGGGTCCTGGGCGGACGCACCCCTCCCTAGAAGACAAGGCTGGCGATGCCGGGGCCATCTCCCCCAGTGGTGCTGGAGACTGAAGGAGCTTCTTCCTGACTTGAAGGCCGATTGGTTCAAAAAACTCAGCAAAAAGTTTAATAGCAAGGTGAGACTTCAATTCTCCTTTTTGAGGTAGGCAGAGGTGGGAGAATAGTGAACCAGGCTTCCCTTCTTCTTGGGGAAGGGGGCTGTGGTGGGGACAGTCTCACCCAAGGGCAGAGATCCTCACCCCATCCTTCCTGGATGTCCCCCACTTGTCTCATTGGCATCTGTGGTGGAGAGTTCTTTGTGGATGGCTTGCACATGACATTTTCTGTTTCTGTAACACTTTCTGTGTGGACAATTCTGCCCTTTTCCTTTGTGGCTCCCACATGGGTTGGATAGGTGACAGTCTAGGTCTCCCTCCCGAGGTGTTAATTTCCAGCAAGGGAAAACTCCAACATCCACCCCCTAAACTGGGCCAGACAAGTCAACACCCCTTCCCTGAGGAAGCCATCACCACTGGGACCACCTGGCCTTCCTCCATCGCAGGCTGTGGCTCCTTGGCCTCCCGCCTGATTTGGGGGTGGGGGTGGGGGCATAAGTCTCAAAAAAAAGTGGGTAATAGCAATTCCCTAAAGTGGAATTACTACCCACCCTCCGCCATGGACCCCAGCATAAAGCTTTTTGTGGGGTGTGCATGACCTGACTCTGTACTGACCTTAGGCTTCAGGAGATCTGTGGAATAGAGTTTCACTTCATGGATCCTAACCCGCTGAGATCTGCTGCTGACTCCCAGGGAGCAGGTCCTCCCTCACAGTCTGTGCCTCAGCTTCCCCAGAAAAGGTAGATGGAGGTGAGTTAAATGCTCGGAGATCCTGCACCTGGGATTTTGCTTCCTTTTTCTTTGCACGGTCAGTGCCCAACACAGTGCCTGACATTCACACTGAGGCCCAGCATACCTATCTTTAAGCAGTTTGGAAGTGATCTTCTGGGGGTGATGGGCGTCTTAAAACGGTTTCCATAGCAAGCACCTTACTTTTACTCACATGGGATATTTGTTTGGAGGGGGGCATTAAAAGGACTGCTGGCAAGGAGGAGAAAGACTAAACGCCTCCCCAGGGGAGCCATTTTTTGGGATAGTAGTTAAGGGAGATCACTTCTCAGCATTCGAAGGAACTGGTTGAGAGCAGGTGTCCACGATGTCTGGGGAGGGGTCACTTCGTGTGGTCTTGGATATCAGGAGTGGCAGAGAGGCAACACATTCCAGATGAGCTCTGCCCTTTGACACCTCCCCTCACCCCACCCCGGCTGGGTCAAGGCCCCAAGGCCACATATAGAAGGCGTGGAAGGAAGGTGGGCACCAGCTGCTGCTGCCAGGAGATCCATGCTCCATAGCCCTCGCGCCAACCTCGGAGACAGCCAGGCTGCGCAGAGCAGAGGAGAGGAAGCAGCGAGGTGGGAGACAGTTTCGCTTCTCCCACCGAGGCCGCGCCTGTGGCTGCAGGCGCCCAGATCGCCACAGTTAACTCCCTGTTATCTGGGCCCCAATCGATCTCAGGCTGTAACGTTTAACCCTAGGCTGACTTCCCCAACCGCCCTCTCCCTCTCCCTCCCCTGCTTGGGTCTGGGGACTGCGTTTTCTTCGCCTCGCAGAGGAAGGTCGGCCTTGCACAAACCCTCTCCCACGAATCCCAAAGAATTGGAGAAAAGTTCCACTTTGGGATTATATGCAGTTGGGATTATATGAGCCCGGGGCTTGCACCATGGGTACGTGAGGTGAAGACATCTGCAACAGCAGAATTAGCCCAAGATGGGCATATGAAGGCCACTGATGGAGTGAAAGCGGAATATGCGGGCCCAACTCTGTCCCCACTGGAGCCTACTCTGGCAAGGCTGAGTTTTCCTTCTGTCTTTCAACCAGTACCTATTGAGCGCTGCTGTTCCAAGCATTGTTTCGGGTTTTGAGTGCGTAGGCCATGGTCTCAGGGCACCAAATGTACGTAGTCGTTTTAGCCCCGGGACTCAAGAGTTGAGGCTGGTGCCTGCCTAAGAGATAAAATATCCTTTCTCGGATCAGTTTCCTCATCTGAGAAATGGGAACGGGAATCTCTGCCCCTTTTCTCCCGAGGCCCTAGTGCCCACTGAATCCATTAAGGCGCTCTTGGAAGGGTGGGGTCTTGGAACACGCGTCTACCTCCCAAGACCCTCGGCTAGGAATCTCTGGCCCGCCGCGCACCTGAGCTGGGGGGCGCGGCCAAATTCTCCCTCCCGGTCCTCGAAGCTTCTGGCCCCGCTCTAGAGGGGGCAGAAAGATAGCAGATTTCCCCGGAGGTGCGTCTCTAAACCCAGACTGCCTCACCAAAGCGGGGAGGTCGTCCTTTTTTTTTTTTGTAAAGTTGCGGGAAATAGGCGAAGACAGGGCGCGCGAGGGAGCTGAGCCTGGGTGGACCGCGTCAGGGCGCGAGGAGCTCGAGGCGCAGCGGCTGCAGCTCCTGCCTCAGAGCCCGCGGCGTCCAAGTGGCCCGAGCTGCGCTGGGAGGGAGGCGGCGGGAGGAGGGAGGGGAGCCGAGGTGGAGGGGGTTGGGGGGAGGAGGGAGCGGCGAGTCCGGTCCGGGTTTTGCCGGCAGCCCCCGGGCAGCGTTCATAGCTCCTGCCCGGGCGGGCGCGCGGCGGCGGCGGCAGAGGCGGCTGAGCCTGAGTGGGGATGTAGAGGCGGCGGCAGCAGAGGCGGCACCGGCGGCAAGAGCAGGCGCCCGAGCCGAGCAAGAAGAGCGGCAGAGGCTTATCCCCTGAAGCCGGGCCCCGCGTCCCAGCCCTGCCCAGCCCGCGCCCAGCCATGCGCGCCGCCTGCTGAGTCCGGGCGCCGCACGCTAAGCCCTCCGCCCGCGAGCCGCGCTCAGCTCGGGGGTGATTAGTTGCTTTTTGTTGTTTTTTAATTTGGGCCGCGGGGAGGGGGAGGAGGGGCAGGTGCTGCAGGCTCCCCCCCCTCCCCGTCTCGGGCCAGCCGCGGCGGCGCGACTCGGGCTCCGGACCCGGGCACTGCTGGCTGCTGGAGCGAAGCGCACCGCGGCGGCGGTGCCCGGAGCGGAGCGCAGCTCCCTGCCCCGCCCCTCCCCCTCGGCCTCGCCGCGACGGCGGCGGTGGCGGCTTGGACGACTCGGAGAGCCGGTAGGTGTCGGGCCACGGCCCTCCCTCGACCCCCCCCGGAGGCCGGCCCCCTCCCCTTCCCCGCCTACCTCCCTCTCCTCCCCCGGGGTTCGGTGCGCGGCCGGGGCCGGAGTTCGCTGCAAGTCGGCGGAAAGTTTGGCTGCGCGGGTTTCCCCGAAGTTCAGGTGCGGAGAGCCGGGGACGGGGAAGGAGGGGTCCGTGTTTGGGAGGGGCGGGGGGCGCCCGCAGGATAAGCCGCGGAGCCCCGGAGCCTGGGAGACCTAGCGCCGGTGATCGCTTGGTGGCCGCTGCTATACCCAAGCCTCCCTAAGCCGCAGTATGCTCGGTCGCAGATCACTGAGTTCAGACAAAAAGAGGGGTTTTAGGGTCTGGGACGGCGGCTTGGGCGCCGTGGAGTGGGGCTGGGACGCTCCCTGCGGGGTGCCGCCCCCCCCCACTACTCCAGCTCCCGGGCGCTGGGGCGGCGGGCGCCCGGGGTCCTCACCTCTTGGCGTTGGGCGGGCGCTCAGCCTGCGGGGGCGGCTGCTTGTAGATCTCTGGCGCGCACTGCCCCCATCAGACCCCACTCGCAGCCCTGTGTTGAGGGGCGACGTTAACTGCTCTGGAAGCTCTCGACCACGCGTTGCTGAGCCTCCCCCACCACTTGGAAGAGGCGGCGGCTACTTCTGCATTTTTCCTCCGGCTCCTCGCCCCCGCTGCCCGCGGGGTGCCCGGCGGGCTGATGAAGTTTGACCTTTTTTTTCCATCAAAGTATCTCCCCCACCACCATGGTGCCCCGCGGCCCCTCCCTCCCTCCTTTCCCAGCCTTGGGGAGTCTTTTGAGCTGTCTCCCGAGCCCCGCGTGGGCCACGCAGCGTGCAGAGCCTGGGAGGGAGAATGGGGGTGTTCCTCTAGCTGCGGAACTGTGGGGGGCGTACGTCCCAGGCGTCTGCCACGCTGCTGTGGCCCCAAATTTACCCATGAAGTTCGGCCCGAGCCCCCCTCCCCTTCGCTTCCCAGGAGCGGAGTGAGGGGCTGAACCGCCGCGAGAGGAATGTGTTAATTTTCTGGCTGGGGGAAGTTGTCCTCGCCCGGAATGGGCTGCTTTCCGGCGGGGAGCGCGGGGTGCGCCTGGCTTTGTTTATTTGTAGGATCGACGGAAAGTGAGTGACCCCGGTTTTTAAATGGGGGGCCACCTTCGGGACCTGTCAGAAGAGCTGAAGCGCCCAAAGTGGGAGCAAGATCTCTTTTTGTTCTTTTTTCCCCCCCGGGAATCTGAAGGGGTGCGCGGAGTTGGGCTGGTGCCTCGGGCTGCAAGGAAGCACCAGTAAATTTGGGGGGTTCTGTAGTGACTCATTCGGAAAGACCCGCTCCCTGAAGTCTCCCGCGACGGGGGTCTGAAGGTTTGGCAACCGCGCCCTCCTTTACCCCCTGGACCTTGGGTGGTCTGAGAGTCGCGTCTTCGGATTAGGGGGAGCTAAGGGGGTGACCAGCGGACCAGACTCCTGACCCCCACCTTTCCCCGCGCGGCGGGCGCTGTTTGGAGCCCTTGGATTTGTGGTGGGCCCTGCCCCCCAACCCCCGCATTTTCTTTGGAAGCGTTGGGGAGGGGGCTTGTGTGAGATCGCTCGGCCCTCGCCCCCGCCGGAGCCGCCCCAGGGCCGCCGGCAAACAGAGTCCCTTTCAAGTTTTCCGCTGGGGCCGCCTGGCGGGGGCTGCGAGCGCGGTCGCTGCGGACTTGTTTGGAGCGCGATTTGAACGCCCGGCGCCACCTCAGCTGCCCCAGGCCGCGGGGTGAGGGGCGTCTGTCCTTTGCAGTTGGGAGTATTTAAATTAGACGTTTTGGGGGGGCCTACTGGCCTAAGCTTCACCTGGTCCCCCTCCTGAAAGATGCCCGTGCCTTGGTTTCCAACCGCCACTAGAAAACCGGGAACTGAGACCGAAGCCCCCTCTAAACCCCTTTCTGAGAGCCATGCGGGGAAACTCAGGCTGGCGGGCTACCTACCCGTAAGTAACTGCGTATTGTTGATTTAGCAGTTTCCCTAGATGAGAGTCAGGCTGGAGCTTGGGGGGGTGGGGAGTGGCCCGCTCTGCAGCTGTCACCCCCCTCCCAGAACGGAAATTGTCCTCTCCTTGGGGAGGAGGGAGAGGGGGTGATGGTTTGATTTTTGCCCTGGTAAGAGATGGGAACAGCTGAGGGAGATTGGCCTCTGAGTTCCCAGCCAGCCCCTGGAACTTGGGTAGAACCCCCCTACCCCTCATCCTCGCAGTAGCTGGGTCTCTCCCAGGGACGCCCCTAGTTAGCCTTGGCCTCCCTCTCCATGCCACCTCCCTTTCCAAGGTGAGCCTCTGCAGAAGACAGACCCTTGGCTGGCTGGCTGTCGGATTGGTGCCTTATTTATGTGTGTATCTGGTCCTGGCCGTTTTCCCCGCTCAGCAGGTGACCCTGGCCAGGGCCTCCTATCTCTCCCGCGACAGAGCCTGTTGACTTACCCGAGGGCCAGTGGCCTCGTCTTTATCACGTGAGGCCTGGAATGTCCACCCGGCTTGGCTTGGCTGGGCTGGGCTGGGCTGGGCTGGGCTGGGCTGGGCTGGGGTGGGTGGGGGAAGGGGAGGGGAGGATTCTGCATCCAGGGCCCCGGCTAGCACAGGCCCATGTTCCATGGGTTCCCACTGTGACCCTCAACTCTTGCTGCCCCTTTCCTGCTCAGCCTGCCTCCTACCCATTTGGCACATGTGAAACTGAGACCCATAGGAGTGTGGGGGCAGGCTTGTATCTGGGTGAAGAAACAAGTCCAGGAGAATGAAATACCCTGCCTTCTTTAGGACTGACTGCACCTTGTTGTTTATGGGAGAATGGAATGGAGGGGGTCTTGCTAGGAGGGAGAGAGGGATGTGGGCTGGGCTGACTTTCCAGGTTGCAGGATAGGGTGGAGGAATGAGGGAATATGGGTGAGCCAGACCCAAGCCTGGGTTCCTAGAGCCCCTGTCTGGTGGCTTGACCGTTTAGTCCGAATTAACAAGCATGATGCTCTGGGGCATGACCTAATTGAACAAGAATGGGGGGGTTCACACATTGTTATTACTGTTACTATTGCCCACTCTTTATATGTTATTCATTTGTTGGCGCAATATGTTTGTATTGAGCACCTACTGTGTATCAAACCCCACCCTTCTGGTGGTACACAAATGAATCACTGCTCCAGCTCTGGAGGCAGGCCCAGGATAGAAGCTCCGCCCCGTTTCCCCGCCCCCTGGGGCCCTGATTGGGGCTTTCCCTCTTTTCTTTTTTCTGGGGCTCTCCCTCTCTTACCCCCACCACCTGGTCCCATCCTAGCCGCGCGCGTGTGTGTGTGTGTGTGTGGAGTGTCCTTGATTAAGTGTATTAATAGTTAAACTCTCACTCATAGCTGGAACTCACCAGACCACAAAAAGCCTCCCCCGTTACTCACGCGCTACTGCCCAACAAGAATATCCCACTAAAGTTTTTTTCTGCTTTCTCTTACTTCCCCCTCACCTCCCCCCAACGCTGAGCCCACCCTTCCTGGATTCGAGCAATGAGAAAGGACTGCCCCCTCAAAGACCCAAGAATCTCCAACCCTCCACCTGCCCCCTAAAGCCAGAGGCAGTGTCAGCTGACAGAGATGAGGCTGTGTGGGCACTAGTCTGTTGCTCTGGGATGTGGGAATCTGGGTAATGTGTGCTTATGACTCAGGACATGTGTGTCTCTAAGTAGTGTATCTATATCTGTGAATCTCTGTGTTGAGTGTCTGTCTCAGGGTGTGGGAGTCTGAACATACATGGATTTATGAATCAGGGCATGTATATCTGTCCTGATCTAGAAGTGTGTGGATCTGTAGTGTATGTGTACATGTGTGTTTGTGAATCTGAGATTGTATTTCTGAAGACTGGCTATGTCCCTGTGAATCTGGGGATGAATATATTCTGTGAGTTGTGTGTGCTTGGAATTTTGGAGAGTTTGGATTTGTGATTTGTGTGTATCTGTGTGCTTTGTATATGCTTATAAATCTGGGGGATCTGACTCTGAGTAGAGTGTGTCTGAATTATGAATGTGGGAGTGGGCCCGTCTGTGCTGTATGGACAGTGGTTTCTCTCTGTCTGTGGTGGCGGCTGGCTATGTTTTCCTTTCTTTCTGTATCTCTGTCTTACTGAATCTCCCCTTCTGGTTGTTTGAGGCCCTGAATGTGTGTGTAGCATGGAGTGTGTGTGTGTAGAATTGAACCTCTCACACCCAGTCCTTCCCCCTGCAACCCCTACACCCCTTCCCTCCCCAGCAGTAACTGGGCAGCCTCCCCGTCTGCCTGCCTGCTGGGAGTTTTGGAAGCCGCAGAGGGAGACAGGCTGGGGCTGGGGTGACAGCGTGTATCCACGGCAGTGGTAGCATGTGATTACGGGAATAAAAGGATTTTAAGGTCATGGGTGGGTTTTCTTGAGGGAGGGGGTTGTGCCCCCACAACCCACCATTTGGTGGAGCCAGTGGCAGCAAAGGGCCAGCCTGTGTGTCTCCAGGCTGGGAAGCCTGCCCCTATGCAGGTGAATGTGGATATGTGGGGCTTACCTGGGAGTGTGAGCACATGCTTGCACATGTATGAACGGAGCCTGTGAGAGCATGTGTGTCTGGCTGCCAAATCCCCAGATGAGAGTCCATAGGCTTGTTCCCTGGGGGAGGATTCCCAGGAAAACTTCTTGCTTCTGGGTATTACGTGGAGCTGGAACCCTGCAGTCCTCTGTATGTTGAGAAGCAGTCTGGTCCCAACCTTTTCCTGTACCCATACTCCCAACCCCAAGTCTAGTGTCTCTGGCCAGAGACTGACTGGGCCAAGTCACCTGGGCCAGACCACATCTTGGGGTGTCAGTGCCCTGGCCCCGCTCCAGCCCCTGTAATTGCATTCTGCCGCCTAATCCCCCGCCAGCTCAATTAGATCGCAAATTCTTCTTCATTTCCTGCCTCTGATGCTGGCCTCCCTCTGGGCTCACAGGGCCTAGGAGGGAGGGAGGGGATCCTGCCCCGCCTTCCACAGCACTAGGGGCTCTAGAGAGGTGATTAGTTCCAGGCACACTGGCCCCAGAGCACAGGTTAGAACCCTGGGGACCAACAAGACCAGGGCTCCACTGGCCCTTTTTGGGTCAGCCTCAGTATCCTCACACTGGGGCAGGGCTGGTGTTACCTGGTATAGGGGCTCTGGGTAGACCAAGCAGATCACTCTAGCCAGGACCCTAGCTTGTACCCTCACCTGGGGCTCCTACAGGCTCTGCCCCTCTCCCATCCTCAAAGCAGTTGCCATCTCCCCAACCCCCCACAGCAGTTGTGACCTTGTTTTTGACCTTTTCTGGGTGTCCTTTGTCAGAGCCAATTGAACCACTGAGCTCCACTCCTACCGGCTCCTCCTAACCCCCACCCAGACAAGTGTGTATGAGCAGTGGCTCTAGAGTCCATCAGATCTCACTCCAAATCCTGGACATGTCACTGCCTAGCTGGATGTGTGACATTTGGGCCAGTTGTGTTATCTCTACAAACCTCAGTTTCCTAATCTCTGAAATTGGACGGTAAGAGAATGCCTGCCTCACAAGGTCATTTTCAGATGGACACAGATGGTTGCATAGTGCCTGGCAGGGAGAGGTGCTCACCTACAATCTGTATTCAGTAAACGCTGGCTTTTATAGAGACAAGGAATGCATGTCCCCCGTGACTCCTAAGAAAATAACATGTGGCTCACACCTAGCACTTCTGTCTCCATTCGGCTGATTACCAGGTGTGTGACCATGGGCGCATCACTTTGTCTGACTTTCTCTTCCTCATGTGTGAAATGGGACTGATAATAGGACAGACCACATGGGGCACATGGTAGCCTTCTCTGGGATGATGTGTGCAGATGCTTGGCCTCAGTATGTTTTCAAGGTGTTACTTGCCTTCTTTCTTTCCTCATCCCAAGCCTAGAGTGGGGTGGAGCTGGTGAAGACACAGGCTCAGGGACAAGGGGACTGACCGAGGTCGTGAAGCTAGTAATGGGGCCAGGCTAGGGTAGCGTGGGAGGGCTGGGGGGTGACCTGCTGGCTCAGCTGAGCTGTGAGGCCCAGCCGTCCCTCCCCGCAGGTCTCTGTGGAAAGTGGTGGCTTGGCTGATTTTTCCTGGGAAGGAGAAGCTGGATGTCTCCCGCTCCTTCCCCAGGAGGTGCCGTGGCAGCGGCTGTGTTGACAGGCCTCCTGGCTTTCTTGATAGGGTGGCTGGCTGGCAGCTTTGGAAGGCTGGCTGTACCCAGATCAGCCCTAGGGAAGAGGGAACTGCAGAGGTCTCCCTGCCATCACTAATCCCCACGGCCCATCCCACCCTCAGCCTGTCCCTCCATCGCAGGAGGAGAGCTGGGGAGACTGGCTGTGATGGAGGTGGTGGAGAGACAGGCCAGAGGTGGGTGGGGCAGCCCTCCGCCTCAGGGTCCCCCATTGCTCCCTGGCTAGTCTCCTGCTTCCTGTGACCTCTGTCACTCACTGGCCTAGCTCTTTAATATTTCATGGCCCTTCAAGCCGGCCCCCTGCCCCAGCCCACACAGCCCCCTTTGTCTCTGCCTGCCACCCCACCCCGCCCCCTGGGGCATCCCTGCCGCTGAATTACTGACCCAGAGGCTGCCTCTGCCTTCTCCTAACTGTCCCCCACTGTGCCTGCCCCTGACACTTTCCCTGTCCCTCCTGACCTACCTCCCCACACCTCGCCTTGTGACACCCTTCATCTCTTCGGGATTCTCTTCCCTTCGCTGACATCTCTGACCATCTCCCTGCCCTTTTCCTCCATTTTCCTCTTTTGTTGGCCTCCTCCTTCCCAGTGGAACAGAAACCGCGGCAACTGGTCCGCCTGCCTGTCCACCCCCCAACCACTGTCCACCCCTTCCTGCCCCCTCCCCCACCAGCTGTGCCGGCCGGCCGTGAGAGCTGGTTTTATTTATTTTTCTGTTTGTTTGGGAAGAGGGCAGTGGCGGCTCTGGGCCCTGGCTGCTGCGCTCTGCTTAGAACAGCGGGCAGGCGGGCCTCGCTGGCCTCCCAGGAATGTGGCTGGGACGCCCCAGCTATATTTACTCCCCTCCAGCTGCCGGCCCCAGCAGGGGAGAGCCAGGCCTGCCTGGTGGCCCCCGGGGAGCCCTGTACCCGCCCTCCCCTGTCTGGCAGACCCCACATCGCCCTTGGGCCCAGCACTCCCTCCCTCGCCTGTGACCTTTTCTGACCTCCTCAGACGTGCCCAGCCTGCCAGCGGGAACACTTTTGTGCCATGCCAGTACGGGCTTAATGTTCGGGCACTGGGGGCCTGGGTTCCTGTGGGGCAACACCTAGCGGCCCCTACACACCCAAGTAGGGGCCTAGACTGGGCCTGTAATCCGATGGCCAGAACTATGCAAAGCATGTTTCCAGGCCTCTCTCTGTGGGCCTGGCCCCTGCTCTTGGCGCAGTCCCCTTGGCTCTGCTGTGATCACTGGCAGGGGTGGTGTCAGGTGGGGGCCTGAGTGGGCTTGAGTGGCTGTGCTGCTGACATCACTGGATCCCCAGGTCTCTCACACAGGCACACATATGTACATGTAGCACACCTAAGTGTTTACATACACACACACACGTGTGTGCAGAAAGACACCCTCACCCATGAAAACATGCTGGCTTATACCTTCCTTGCAGGCAGGGCCATGCCTCCTGTCATTGATCCCCTCATTCATCAGATGCTTACTGGGGCTTTTTAAGCCTGCTCCTTGCTAGCCTTGCAATGGGATATGGCAGTGATTCCTTCTTGTACCCCCAGTGCCTGGCACCAAATAAGTGTTTGAAGAACTTTAGCTGCTGCTGTAATCAGTTGCGGCCCCCAACTGCTAACTGCTATTTTGTTTTTGTTTTTGTTTTTGTTTTTTTTGAGATGGAGTCTCATTCTGTCACCCAGGCTGGAGTGCAATGGCGCCATCTTGACTCACTCACTGCAACCCCCACCTCCTGGGTTCAAGCAGTTCTCCTGCCTCAGCCTCCCGAGTAGCTGGGATTACAGGCGTGCGCCACCACGCCTGGTTAATTTTTGTATTTTTAGTAGACACGGGGTTTCTCCATGTTGGCCAGGCTGGTCTCGAACTCCTGACTTCAAGTGATTCACCTGCCTCGGCCTCCCGAAGTGCTGGGATTACAGGCGTGAGCCACCACGCCCAGCCAACTGCTATTGTTTTAATAGATTGAACAAAGCCAGTGGTAATGGGTAGCCCAACGAAAGTCCTCTCTGTGGCAGGCAGCATGTTAACAGCTTTATGACTTTCACTTTTTTTCATCCCCACAGTAGCCTCAGGTGACATGAGCCCATACCTGGGACAGATGCATGTTGTTAGCATCCCCATATACAGATGAGGAAACTGAGGCCTTGGGAGTTTGTGGCTTGCCACTGCCTAGTGGGATGGAGTCCTGGCGGAGCCCTTGACAGGCTATTGGCCTCTGCGTGCTGTTTCCTGCACCTTCCACACTATCTGGCACACGAAAGGGACTCCTTAAATGCTTGCTGGGCACAGGCCTTGCTCTGTCCTCTTTGAGGCCCCCATAACCCTTGGCAATGGGCCGGACGTGGTGGGAGATGGGCTGATAGGCTAGTTGGGCAGACAAAAGTGAATGAATGAATGACTGGATGATTGGTGGTGAGGATGAGTACTGTCAGGGGACACTGGGATAGGGGGTTGCTGGTGGACAGGCTGGCATGTGGAGACCCACTGGCTCTGTGGAGGACTCTGGCAAGCAAGGTAGGGGCAAGGCGGAGAGATATGGCCAGAGAGCAATAGGCTGCTAAGCCAAGCCAGTGGGGTAGGTCCTATCTTCTTCGTGGACCACAATTTTTCCATCTGTCAGATGGGCTTGGGAGCCTTTGTCCTGGCTGGCTGCCGGCTGGCCTGGGCTGGGACTGGCCTGGGAGGTGAGGGGACTGTGGCAGGAAGGAGGAAGCAGTGGGTGGTGAAGACAGGAAGATAAAGCGTGGAGCTTGGCTTGGAACCTGAGAAGCAGAGACCAGCCCTGACCTGACGCCCGCCCTCCCTCCCTTCCTCCTAGCCGCAGGATGGGGTGCAGGCATGCAAACCCCCCACAACCCACTCTCACTCTGGTGTGGGCTGACTTCCTGACATCTGTGGCATTAGTGGCTGTGTGTGCCAGGAGGAGGTGGCCTGTCCCCTAGGACTAGACCAGCTTCTCTCCGGGCCAGGGGCTCCCCACAGCTTCATGCCAGTTCCTGTTGACTCTGATGGGAGAGACCCAGCCCCTCTCCTGCCTGACCCACCTCCCCCAGAACTAGATGGGAAATTAGTTAACTGGGCTCACAGCAGTAGGCAGAAGTGGACCTGGCCCCCTTTCTTCCTGGGGTGCTCAGATCTTGGTGGCCTAGAATTTCTTAGTCATGGGAGTCTAGAATCATAGATAGAATACTTGGAATGGAGGCATTTTTCAAGTCAGGATTCTCGTTGGGATTCTAGCATCACAGAACCATGGATTTTGCTGCTAGAAGGAAGTGTAAATGGTCATGTTTCAGTCTCCTTGTTTGATGCTAGGGGACACTGAAGCTCTAGGGGTCAGGCTGCCCTGAGGTCACAGGGCCTCTTGCCCTCAGGTGACATGAGCCCATACCTGGGACAGAAATGCCTGTTCTGCCCCTAGCCAGCCCCTCTCTGGAGCTCTAGCCGGTGTGGAGAGTGGGCTGTGGGCCCAGTCAGGCAGTGAGGGGATGCGGCTGGCCCACAGGCACAGGAGGGGTCCTCTTGGCGGTGCCCGCCCGCCCGCTGCCCACGCTTCCCGAGGCACCAGCGTGAGGAGGAAATGCAGGCTGTTGCTTCCAGCAACAGCCGGCAGGGCCGGGCGGCTTCCCAGCTCCCCCTCTGACTCATGGCCGCCTGCAGCTCCCCCTCCCTTGGGGTCCTCAGCAGCCCCATCTGTGCAATGGGGAGAGGAGGCTTTTTTCAAGGTCTAACGTCACCGTGAGAATACCTTGGGATTCTTTTTAAGACCACTGTTGAACTGTAGGAGAGTTGGGAGTGTCATCTAGAGCAGCCTAGCTGGGCATTTGAACCCAGAACACTGAGAGATTCTGTTTGGAGTCATCCTAATGCCTCCAGAAGCCTGGGAAGGCTCAACTGGCTCCTGAGGCAGAAAGTGTGGTGGGAGGCAAACGAATAGTGAAGGGACCTGCAGTTAACCCCTTTCAGGAAGAGCACAGTGGGGGATGCCTGGCTCTCTGGGCTCTCCCCGACCTTGGTTTGCCCATCTGCAGAATGGAGGTGGTTACCCATGAGGTCATTCATTCAGTGTCTGTGCTGTGCCTGGATGCTGGGGCTAGTGGCAGATTGGGTGGGAGGGGAGGATTCCTCTGCTGCAGATGTGGGGTGGGGGTGTGACTTGGTGACTCCCGGGGAAGGACTGAGGTGGGGGGAGGTAAGGAGCTGGCCAGTGAGGCGCAGTGTCCAGCGGAAAATCCCAGCTGTTGTCAGGAAGTGTTTCCTCCACTGGTCTCCTGGGAGGGAGACAGGCTAACAGGAAGGAGGGCAATAGGGGCAAATAAGGCCCCCAGCCAGTCCAAGTGGAGACATCCCAAGCCTGGCAGCTGGGCGGGTGTGCCCCGCACACTGCAGGAGGGCTGGAATGCACCCCCCATGCTCTGAGGCTGGGCCTATGCTGGGGGGCTGGGACTGCCAAGAGGGGCTGGGCCCACGTCCAGATTTCAAAGCCTTCCCCAGGGGCCTTGTGGTGCCCTCCACCCTGTCCTGAGCTGCCGCCGCGGGGGTGGCAGATGCTGTTTCATCGGTCGAGGCAAGTGGGAGGCCTCCAGAAGGTCCTCCTGGGAGGTTCCGGGGGGCAGCAGGGGTGTCCGGGGGCAGTGGGGGTGTCGGCAGCTGCTGCCCCGCCTGGGCTGGCTCTCAGTGGCCTCCCAGGTCCTTCAGGCCCCGGGGGCTGGAGGTGGTGCTTCTGCACTGAGGCTGGTCCCTCCTGCCCTTGCTTTCTCCCACTGCCCACCGAGCTTCTTGGTTGGCTCTGGCCCCCTCCATCCCTGGCTGCGTCTGCAAAGCCCCCCGGGAAGGCAGGGAGGAGGCGCAGCAGGCTCAGAACAGCGGGTGCCCGCGCAGCCAAGTATTTGTGCGAGCTGTCAGAGACAGACAGGCATGTGGGGAATTTGGTGCGTGTGGGGCTGGGGGAAGCAGCCGGGTGGGCAGGCAGGCAGGAGGAGGGAAGCTGGGGCTGCCTCCCAGCCTGTGGAACCCTGCAGAGACCACCTTTCCCCAGTCCTAGAGGCGAGCTGCATCCAGGCACCTTCCTCCTGCCTGTGCCAGTGCAGTGAGGGGAGTGGGATGATCCTGTGGGGTCTGATAATAGCTCTGACACTGGGAAGGGGGTGCCTTGTCGGGGGCCTGCAGCCTCAAAGAGGCTCTGGTGGAGTGTGGAGCCAGGCAGGAATCCGGGTTGTGCCCGACTGTGGCCTCCAGGAAATAGCAGCTGTCATGCTCCCGCCCCTCCACCCCAAGCCTGGCACAACTTGTTTCCTGGCCAGGATCCGGCCAGGGCAGATTGGAGGAGCCTGGTATTGCCCGGCCTGGGCAAGGAACGGGCAGGATGCAGGGGCCATGTTTATAAGCCTAAAGGCGCTTGGGGTGCTCTGGGGAGGGGACCTCAGCCCTTATCTCCTATGCGAAGACCCCAACCCAGTCACCTTTGTAATCTACACTCCAAAAGCACCCATTAGGTAGGGCAGGGCCCAGAGCTGAGTAATGCTTGGTTTTTCCTAGCTTGAGAGCCCAGAGAGGGGGATACGCTGCCACAAGGTCACACAGTGGGCTCCTCAGCCTTCCCCTCTACCCTCATGTGGGTGGGGCCACTGGGAATTGGTGAACGTGGGGGGTTTGCTGGGGTGGGGGGCCTATATTTAGTCAGTCCTGCAGAGCCAGGGCGCCTCTGGGAGCAGCTGCTGGGGTTGGGGGGAGTACACAGACAGAGGCCTAGAGCTGCATTTAGTCTGGACAGAAATATCCTCCCCCCACCCACCCACCCACTGGCTGGGAGGCCAGGCTGCGGGCCTGTCCCCTGAGGGGCAGCTTGCCTGGGCCTGGTGGCCAGCGGGACAGGCAAGATGACCCGATAGGCTTTTCCCAGCTCAGGTTTCGATGAAACAGGAACCCCGGAGCCGCAGCTTGGGCCGAGGGGGCCAGGGCAGCCGGAGTCTGGGGGACCAGGACAGCCTCCCCCACCTCCGCCCTCCTGCTCCTCCCCATGCTGCAGCCTCCCCTTTTCAGAGGCCTGGGGAAGCAGCAGGTTATTTATCAAGCCAGCCTCCCCGCCGCGGCTGCCCGCGCCGCCCCCCCACCTCTTGCGCTGTCGGCCATCAGCCCAGCAGAGCAGGGTGAGCTGGGCGGGCGGGCGGCAGGATTAGCTCAGGAGACGTGAGTCACCCCATCCCCAGCAGCCCCGAGAGGCCCTGCGGCCTGGCAGGCAGAGTGCACACTCACGCACCCCACACGCGGCATACCCGGGCACACACTTAGGACAGACACAGTCACTTGCAGCACACGTAGTTCCACACGACTCAGCACACCCAGCTGACACGCATGGTACAGACTCGGTCACATGCACCGTGCACACACAGCTCCCATGTGGTGCTCCAGAAGCACACTCATGGTTCCAGCCACAGCCCAGCCTCTGGCGCACACACCCACTGGCACGTACCTAGGCGAATGCACATACACAGGCACACATAGGCGTGCACACATAGGCCACTCTCACCCCATTGGCCCCACACACTGGGGCCTGATCATTCTCAGGCCATAGCTTACCCCCAGATGATGCCATAGAGTGGGCCAGGGCACTGGCACACACAGGCACACCTGCTGTGGTCAGGGCTCTGCTCCCCCAGACGCCCCGTGTTTAGGCTCACATGGAAGAGGCCCAGCCTTCAGCCATGTTGTGTCCACTGGATTCTGCAAGGTGTGGGTGGGGAAGTGGAGATGGTTTTTTCCCATAGCCAACCTGGCTCTGCCCTCTCTGGGGAGGATGTCCAAGTATCAGGCATGAGAGTGTTAAACCCACTGCCCTCTAGTATAGGCAGAGGGGGTTGGGTACATGGGGGAGAGATACAGGGGAGCTGGGAAAAGGAAAGGCTGGAGAAGGAGTGCCAGGGAAAGTGGATTTCCCCAGGACCACTAAGTGGCCAGCTGGTTCCCTGACCTGGGGCATGGGGTCCTTGGGAGGTGACAGGGGTGTGCCAGAGATGGGGGGAAGAATGAGACATCTGATCAAATGGGCCCGGGAGTCTTTCTGCCTACCTTCCCTGCTTACCGCACACCTGCTTCTCCCTGTCCCCTTAGTTGCCGAGGCCCTCATTATCCAGTGCCCCCACTTAGATTTTGGCCATGTCCCTGGTTCTTAGTCTACAGCCCTGCAAAATGGGTACAGAGCTGGCTTGTGTATAAGGAAGTCCTGGGGTGCTGAGAGCTGAGGATATGCCCTCAGGGAGGCTTTTTAAGCCTCTGCCCCCCTTTGGGGTCGGGGCCTGCCTTCCTTGCACTGGGCAGAAATAAGGATATACCCCTTTTCCATATGCTGCCAAAAAAAAAGCTGTTTTTCGGATGAGAGAAGTGAGTCTGATGAGAATGGCTTCATGGTCATGAAGGGCTTTGGATGCAGTCTCCTAACACCCAGACTACAGGTCATTCTGGGCCTACAGTACTGAGACAGCCTAGCAGTGGTCAAAGGGCATGTGGCTATAAGGACTCAGGCCCAGTTGGGCTCCCTCCTCCTGGCCACACAGGTCTCCATAAACGACTGGGCCGTGGTTGAGGAGGAGAGAGGGACCCAAGCATCCTGAGGGATACAAACAGCAGTGGCCAGTCAGGAAACTGGATGCCCGTGCCGCGGACTCTGGAGTTGGACAGGCCTGGGCTCCACACCTGGCTTGGTCACTGCCTGCTATGTAATCATGGGCCAGTCTGCTCACCTCTCTGACCTCATGTTTGTCACCTGTGAGATCAGTATGACTCTCATCTCTGTCTCAAAGCCGCAGGACCTGAAGTAGATGGTGGGGTGTGTTGTTATCAGTTCTCATTGTGTCACACCTGGATCTCCAGGCAAGTGTGCCCCTCCACCTGCTCCACTAGAGCTGGCATTTTTCTGGGGGTAGCATCCCACAACAAGGGCTCCTTAATTAGAATGTCTTGGATTTAGCCTTCTCTAGGGCTATTCTCAGATGGGGATGATGAGGTACCTAAGTGAAGAGGCTAAGCTGGGGGCCAGGGGTTGAGGGAGGGATGGGAATGGGTTGGACCCAGGGCAAAGGAACCCATGGTCCTTGGGTGGAAAATCCTGGAGGCTTCCTAATATCAGAGGGAACAGAGAGAGCCGACTGTAGTTTCAAGGCTTTCTCTGTCTCCCACCCCCTACGCTCACACAACAAGGCTATATGTTAGACTTGAGCAGGGACTTCCAGGTGGCAAATGGAGCCTTTGCAGGGTGGCGAGAGGCTTGGGATGTGCCTTTGTGGCAGGGCTGTCAGGGCTGTGGGAGAGCTAAGAAGAGCCGACATGAGCCGGCAGGGCTGAGGGCAAGGGAGGTAGGAGGAAAGGCTGTCTAGAAGTTTAGGTAGGCCTTCTTCCTTTGGGCAGAAGAGGAGATGCAAGCCTGGCCAGTGGGGTGCTACCCTCGTTGTAACCTTCAGGCTTCTACCACATGTCCATCTCCCCATGGTCCTGCAGGCTAGAGGGGGAATGCTTTGTATTTGGGGCTGGGGAAACTGAGGCATGAAGGATTGCCTCAGAGCTCAAAAGCAAACGGTGAGAGAACCGGGGCCATGACCTGGGTTACCCAACATGCCTGGCCTGACTTGTCCGTGACGTTCATGCTTATGCTGGCAGATGATGACAGTAAAAACAACAACACAGCTATCCTTAGTTGAGCACCTACTGCATGTGGACCCTACACTGACCCCTTCACGTAGGTCCTCCTCTCCAGGACCTGATGAGGTGGGGGCTGTCAGCGGCTGCATTTCACTGGCTAGGGGTTGGGCTCAGCGAGTGTCAGCAACCTGTCTGAGGTCACCTAGGCTGGAGGTTGCAGAGCTAGGAGAGGAATCCTGACTCCAAAGCCCACTTGGACCCTGGCATGGCCTGAGCCTGTGTCTCTGAGATGAGGGGCTCCCCTCGCCCCATTACACACAAGATGTGTAGTGTTCCTAGTTGAGCCAGCCCCCTCCCCCATGCCCAGCTCCTTAACTCTCCTAGGCCCTCTGCTATCTCAAGGCACTTTCCAGGTTTGAACCTAAGAGCATTGGAACTGCTAACCTAACCCCTTAACTCCAGGGAGGAGGGTGGATGGGTGGGTGGGGGATCCCCCTGAGGAGCAGATGGATGCCCCTTGGGGTTTCTGGGTTCCTCCTGCAGACACGTTCTGGGAAACTCCATGGTTAGGCCTGTGGAAGCTGCCTCGGGGCCTGGTCAGGGTTGCGCACCTCCTCCACCCCCTCCCCAGGGGCTCCATTTCCCTCTCCTGGGCACCCTGCAGGGAGGAGTTGAGCAAGTGCCCTTGAGCTGGCACTTCCTCTTTGGTATACAGGCACATAGCCACAATGACCCCCCATCCCGTGGTCCGTGTGTCACTTAGCACCAGGCGCTGCATGGCCCTGGGTCAGGGCTCACTAAAGGTCACTTCATCGGGTTGACTTTACTAGAGGCTGGTCCCAGCCTCAGATCATTTCCCCTTTCTGGTCTCAGTTTTTTCATCTGTGAAATGACTGTGCGAGTCTGCCCTGCACACTCTCTGAGGCAGGGGTAAGTTCATTCCCCGCAGACAGACACACTTAGGAGCTTTGTGACTGGTGTTCCAGTCCCTCAGGCCCAGAGCTCCTGTAGCCCTGACACCTGCACAGGGGTCCAGGGGAAGAAGTGTGGGCTCTAGAGTTGGGCCAGCCTTCTTTTCAGCCTCACCTCCACTGTCCACACTTGTTTGACCTTGACCCACACCAGTGCCCCACTCAGCTCTAAGCCTCAGTGTCCTCATCTGCGAAATGGGAGAGTCATGATGCCTACCTCAGGGTTGCTGTGAGCATCAAACAAGTTGATGTGGACAGAGCACCTGGCACAGAACTGATGGAGCGTGGTGACAGCGGAGCCCCTCCCCCCAGACTATCCTCCTGGTCACTGTACCCCAGCCTTGGTCTTGAGGATTCTGGGAAGGAGACGGTGCCAATCTGCTGGCTCAGCCAGCTTGGCCACTGACCTTCAGAGCACCCAGGCTGTCAAGGCCGCCGACTGCCTGCCGGGCGGGCAGGGGGGAGTGCCAGCCAGCTCCTCGCCTCACGCTGCCCACTCCTGCTCCCACTCTCCTCTCCCTCTCTGCGCCTGTGTGTGAGCTAATTAATCTCAGCCCCTTTGGGAAATTAGAACGCCGCAGCCGCGGCGTCCTCAGCCTCACGGTGCTTGTGCTGCTACTGGGCCATGCCAAGACCTGCTGTGGTTTAGGGGCACCGGGGTGGGGGATGGGGGCATCGGGATGAGCTGGGCCGGCCATGGGTCTCCCTGAGCCCCCACCTCCTTGTCGGAATGCTCTGGTCTCTCAGCCCCCTCCTTTCCCAGATAGCATCCATAAGGATGCCAGGCCAGTGCCCGACTGTGGTGAAACCTAACCCCCAGTGGCCTCTCTGACCTGGTCCCAGGGCTGGTATGGACACCCCCTTACACCACATTCCATCTCATTGCAGGGTCCTCTTGCCTGCCCAGCTTGGCCTGATGGAGACAGATGTAATTATGGAATTTTGCTTGGGAAATTAATTTGAAAAAGTTAATTAATTGGTGGTTCCGGAGGTGGCAGGCTCCACGCCCGGCCAGTCTTGCTGACGTCAGTGCTGACCCACTGGAGACGTGCAGCTTCCGGGCAAGCCGGGCAGAGGGACCCCAGTGACCTGGCTGGCAGCCCTGGGACAGGTAGATAGACAGCGAGGAGCAAAGGGCAGACCAGTGTCCTGGCCCAGAGTGGGCACCTGGGAAGGGTTTGTTGACCAGACCTGCTGAGGATAAGAACCCGGCCACTTGTTTGTGTGTTCAACAAGCCGTTGTCAAGCTGCTATGGTACACTGACCCCAGTGTCTCAAGTGCCCCCAACCAAAAATAGACCAGTTCTTCCAAACCCCTTTTCTCAAGGAAAACCTCTAAACCTATTCTCAAAGGCTTTTTCAAAGTGCTCAAAGGACATTATTGGGCCAGTGTGCAGATGAAGCCACTGAGGCTCGGAGAGGGTGGGCCTTGCCCAGCTTCTCAGCAGTGTCCTCCAGCAGGGTGGAGCAGAGGTGGGTAGAGCTCGGTCTCATTTCCAGAGGACATGTGACCCAGCTTCAGAATCCCATGGGCGGCCTCCTCCCAAGTGTGGGTGATAGGGGCCTTGAAGTTGACTTTTCCCAGGGAGGAAGCCACAGAATATGGCCAGCCCCTTCACCCCCTTCACCCCCATCCCTGTGTGTGCCTGTGGGAGCTTCCCCTACTACCCCATCCAAGCCTCAGAAGACCCCCATGCCCCAGGGGTCTCAGGGTACACAGAGACCCCCACTACCTCCTGGACCTCCTGTGGGTCTTCTGACCACAAGCCTCAGCCAGATCAAGTCCTAGTTTCTGCAGGAGCGTGGGCTTTGGTGTGGTCTTTGTCCAGACAGGAGAAGAGTCAGGGCTGGGGCAAGAATGGCCAGGCCTGGGACAGGTCAGGGATACTGAGCCACAAAGAGACCAGGGAGATGAACGTGGGCACTCCTGAGCTATGTGGCCTTGGGCAGGTCCCTTAGCTTCTCTAAGCCTCATTTTGCTCATCCGGGAAATGGGGATGATCATAGATGCCATTCAGAGAGCTGCGGAGAGGCGCAGGGATGCATAACCACTTGAAGTGGTGCTGGCCCTGGCGCAGGCTGTTTCACTGCCCAGTGGAGGCAGGCTGGGTGGGAGAGCAGCGAGCTGACTGGGACTGTGCTGTGGCTGGGGCCTGAGGACCAGTGGGTTTTGAGAGGGGAGCCTGGTGCATGTGTCAGAGGAACTGAAGGATACAGGAGATGATATTTGTGAGACCCTGGGCCCTGCTCCAACAGAGTCAGCCCACCCAGCATTTACCCTCTGACTTGCTTCATGTGTTCCCTCACCTCCAGGATTTCCAGGGGCCAGGTGGGCCCTGCTCAGTTTAGTATGCCTCATCTCCCACAGCTGTTCAGGATCAAAGGGAGCATCATGGGCAGGCTGAGCTGGGCACTTTGCATCCTTGTCACTCTGATGTGGTCTGTAGTTCTGGGTTTCTTCAAGGTCCAACCCCAGTCTTGGGTTTAAGTGGGCCACACCCACTCCCTGAGCATCCTGTGTGGGCTGGTTATGGGGTCAGAGGAGAGGCATTTCCTCCTCCCACCTCACCTCCTCCAAGAAGCCCTCTGGGTACTGCTCCCCAGCACTTTGCCCATTGACTGAGCGCTCAGGGTTCTCTGCACAGGCTTTTTTAAACCTTTCTCTGTGTGTCCCTACACTGGGAGCTCTCTGACCATGGGGTCCATAGTATCTCCTGTCTATCCTAGTGCCCAGCACTGGGTTAGCACTCAATGTGGGGGCATAGGGCTTCTGTGCTCCTATTTTACAGATGGGTCCGTTAAGGCCCTGCAAGGTCACACAGCCTGTTGAGGGGCAGAGCCAGCCTGGTTCAGGTGGGTGTGGGGGCCACTTGGTACTGGCTGGGGTCTTCTTTCAGGCCTCAGGACCATTCCCAGGCTTCCTTAGGCCCTGCAGCTCCTGACCCTCCTGGCACTATTCCTGGAGGGTGAATAGTCCTGTGCTCTTAAGAGCTTGGGGGTTTGGGGGTTAAGGGGTTGTGGCATCAGACTGAGGGTCAGAGGGCAGGCCTTTGAGCCTCAGTTTCTTCATCTGTAAAACAGATCTTAGTGTTTGGGGGAGCAGGGGTGGCTGAAAGAGATCACGCATATGTTGTTCTCGCCATCCTTATTATTACTACTGACACTGTTATTTTGTTATCATCACATTATTATTCATGCTCCCAGGGCCCCAGCAGCTGCGGTGGCTCCAGGCCTGGATGCAGAGCTCTGGTGTGCTGAAAAGAAGTTGCAGTTCCTAATTAGTCAGCGCTCCAAGGAGAGGGCCTGGGTTTTAATTTTTGCTGCAGAGTCCCACCTGCCCGAGGCCTCCCAGCCCCTCTCATCCCTTCCTGGGCTGGGCCTGCGGCACCCTCCCCAACCTCAGGTAGGGGGCCTGGCCTGAGGCAAAAACCTCCCCAAATTTCCCCTGCCACTCCCTCCGCCTCCCAGACCTCTGGGGCCATGAATCATTTATAAGGCAAAAATGAAACCAATTAAGGACAAACTTTGAAAGCCTCTAATTGCTGCGCCTGGTGGCACCGTGGAATGAGGGGAGGCCAGCCTTCTCGGTGCGGAATCTCCTTGGCCCAGGCCTTCCCAGGCTGCCCGTCCCGCCGCGGCTCAGGGCGCCTCCCGGCTCCCTGCCGCCTCCCAGCCGGACGCGGACGTGCCTGCGCGGCTCTGGCGGCTGCGTCTGCCGCCCCGGCGCCCGCCCGGGTCCCAGGCCGACTAATTAGGCCCGGCTCCCTCCCGCGCCGCCCACTGCCCGCTCCAGGCCCGCTGCCCGCTCCAGGCCCGAGGTGATGGCGGCTGTTCCTGCCGTTCTGGGGCCTGTGCCCCAGAGCTGGCCGCGTTTCTCGGGGCGGGAGCCAGCTCTGCTCGCCTGGCTTAACCCAGACGAGCCCAGGACGCCCTGTCCCTGAACCCCATCGTGGCGTGCAGGTCTGAGTAGGCTCTGGGCCATGCCGAGGTACCTGGCTTGGAGGCTCTCTTCAGTCTCGGGAGAGATATGCTTATCCCAGGCGGAGCGGAGAAGGCAGGGGGATGACTGATGGTAGGGGGAGTCGGGAGGGGGTATTGAGCCCTGAGGTGTTGCACTGAGCACGGATCCGGTTCCTCTTGGCTTTGCCACAAACACAGTGACCTTATGTAGATTCCTTAACCTCAGTTTCCCCATTTGTAAACCATCAGCACCAGCCCATTTTCTCCTGAATTTGGGATTTAGGGAGCTGGGCTTTGTATACCCCTCCCAGTCTCCTCTCTTGGATGGCTGCTGAGGGGGTGGAGGTAATGTCTGGACCTAGGAGGGCCTGCCTTACTGCCATGAGCCCTGGGTGCCAGTGGCCAGCCTGCTCGCTGTGCTGAGGGCCAGGCGGGCCCTGGGCACTGAGGCACGTTGTTTGCTGAAACCAAATTTCTGTGCTTGTGTTTTTCCATAATTATATTAGCAGGTGGGATTTTTCCTCGGGGAAGCAGTGGGAGGGGGAGCGCCATGGCAGTGTCCCCGCCCGCTCTGAGCGTGAGCTCACACTCAGCTCTGCCCGCCTGCTGTAATGATTTTTTAATTATGCAGCCAGTGCTCGGAATTGCTAATCCACCTCCAGCCCAGCATCCCCTCCTGCAACTCACACCCCAGCCCCTGGCTGATGTCCCTAGAGTGGCGGTGCCCAGCGCCGTGCCCATCACTGAGTGCCTGGGACAACCGCCATAGCGGGAGAGAGGGTAGGTCAGGAAGGGCCGGAGGGGCGCCCCTCCCCCATCTGCAAGTGACAAGACTTGTGGCTCTCTTTGTCTCCCACCCTACCCCTAGACCCAGCATGGCTCACACCCGCCAGGACAGCTATGGCTTTAAATGAGTTTGGGGAGTGATCGGTGCCCACACCAAGTGATGTGGCCACACCCATTTCAGGGACATTAGCCTGTCTTCCCAGCCTTGTGTGACCCCAAGGACACATGCACACAAGTACAATTTTTGTCACACCCACACTCAACACTTTACTTCCCTTCTCCACACAAACTCAGCCCCACAGCCAAGCTGCACACATACAATGGCAGGCTCTGCTTGCTTCTCACACATGTAGCCTTACCTGAGGGCGGGGGCACCCTCAGGAGACCCCACTGCTGCCTCCTGTGCCCTGCAGTGGCCCTGCTCCCACTCCCTTGCCTCCAGACCCCCCAACCCCATCCCCATCCACCCTACTGGGAGGTGCTCCGAGGTCTTCTGGCTCCCGCCTCATGGGGTGGCTGCCTGTGGCTGGGGCCAGCCTGAGCCTCCATCAACCCTGGCCTGGGGGAGGTGCTGGGGGGGTTCTGCAGCGCTGTGGCGGCGGCTCCTCTCCAGGCGCCCAGCTGTGGCATCTGTCAAGGTCAGATAGCGACTCCGGAACCAGCCGGCTCGGCCCCATGGCCCCTCTCGCCTCATTATTTTTGTGTTCCGGGGCTGCGGCGACACCTCCCTCCCTCCTCCTCAGCCTCCCGCCTCTCGCCTGCCTCCCCCACGCCTCTGCAGGGAGGGCCTGCGGTCTGGGGGCTTTTGTTTTCCAGTTTTTTCCACGCTCAGGCCAGGCAGGCGGGTAGACACTGGCCAGAGCTGTTGGACCTTGAACAGCAGACAAGACAGGTGTCTCCCTTACAGCTGGGACAGATTCTCGGCTAGTGGAACCCTGGGTTGGTTTCTCAGAGGCACAAACTGAACCTGAATGGAACCCAGCCCCCACCACAGCCCAGGTGCACCTGTGGGCAGCTTCCTGTTTCCATAGGGGCCCTAGCAGCTGGCACCAGTTCCTGTCTACACCATCCCCGTCCCAGTAGGGCCCCAGACTCACATACAGCCCAGAGCTCCTGACTCAACTCACCGTGCATGCGAACATACACTGGCATTCATGCGGCAAAGATGTGTTGACACGTACAGACCAGAAGACCCCACAAACATCCTCTCACCACGTAAACCACCCTATTCGCACACGCATGCACTTGGACATCCATGTACATTCACAGACTTGGGTCGCACACACACGCCTCCACTTTACCCTCAGGGAGGTCACAGAGTCAAAGATCTCCCCCAGCACTGCTACATGATCCCCGTATATGCTTTAATGCTGTGGTCTGTAGAGGGCAACATCTTGAGACTACACACTCAACCAGGCACACTCACAGTCGACTGGACACACACACACAGTTGTGCAGCACACCTCCCAGGTAGACATGCGAAAACACACTGTATGCATTGCTCTCGTCTCCATACACACTCCAGCCCCCGAGCTCACTCCCAGGTACCCAGCATCCTTGGGCAGTTATGCCAGCCGAGGGGCTTTTGTCCCCCGAAATACTGGGAAGTAAGCTTGAGGCCTCAGCTTGCTGAACCCTGTGTCCAGGGAGCCTCGGGGAGTGGGAAATGGTTTGACAAGGACTGCCCAGCCCACTGCCCAGCCTCACTGTGTGCACCACTCTAGGCCCAAGAGCGCCAGGATGGTATGAGATGGGGCCGAGGATTCCAGGTGTGTCATGATGGGCTTGGTGGCTGCTGGCAGAGGCAGACTCTGGGGGGTGACCCTCAGCTCTGTCTCTGGGTCCCTCTTCCCACCTCCAGCCCCTGATTTGGGTGTGTAAATGTTGGAGGAATGGGGTGTGGGCGGACTCCAGGCCCCCAGGGTCTCTAGAGTGGCCCTGGCCATCCCCTCTCTTCCTCCTCCAGCTGTGGACTGCTGTGGCTGCCCCCAGGAGAGGAGCTAGATGGAGGCTTAGCAGTGGCTGGGCCCCCACCCCCCAGGAAACTCAAAACCCTGGGCCAGCCGCGGGTGGCGGGTTGGGGCAGGCACAAAGAGGGCCTCTGTGCGGCCGGCTGGGCTTCCCACAGGATTCTGGGGGAGGAGGCAGGAGCCGGTTTCCGTCCCGTTCTGCTTCCTGCGGAGGCTGCGGAATGCCCGGAGCTCTGGCCCAGCCTGCCCCGTCTGGCCCACCCGCAGCCCCTTCCCCATCTTTTCCTGGGCCTTGGGGTACAGCTGCAGACTTCTCTGCAACAAGGCCCTGAGAGCCACCCTCCAGGACCCAAGGGAAACCTAGGGGATTTCCCCAAGCCGAGAGCTGAACTGGACCTCACCCTTTAGCTGAAGTCTTCCCTCCATGTGCTGCGGAACCCTCAGCCAGGGTTGGAGCGCCAGGCCCTGGAGTCACTCACACAAACCTGGGTTTAAATCCTGGCTCTGCCACTTAATGACCTTGTGACCTTAGGCAGGTGACTATGTCCCTGAGCCTCAGTTGCCTCATCTGTAAAATGAGGATAATAATAATTGTAGTAGAATCCGGTGAGAAAATGCATGTGAAATGCTTAGCACAGTGCCTGGTGGACAGTGAGTGTGCATTATTAGGACCTGCTGTTTATTTTTATTTATTTATTTGTTTGTTTGTTTATTTTTTTGAGATGGAGTTTTGCTCTTGTTGCCCAGGCTGGAGTGCAATGGCGTGATCTTGGCTCACTGCAACCTCTGCCTCCCAGGTTCAGGCAATTCTCCTTCCTCAGCCTCCCGAGTAGCTGGGATTACAGGCATGCACCACCACGCCCGGCTAATTTTTGTATTATTAGTAAAGACAGGGTTTCTCGATGTTGGTCAGGCTGCTCTGGAGCTCCGGACCTCAGGTGATCCACCTGCCTCGGCTTCCCAAAGTGCTGGGATTACAGGCGTGAGCCACCACGCCCGGCCAGTACCTGCTGTTTATTTTAATGTCCTCTGGGGAACTTAAGAGTGGAAGGGACTGGATGCTCCTTGCCACGATAGGTCTCACCTGTTCTAGGGTTCAGTCTCAGCCCTGCGTCCTGCTCAAAACCCTTCTCTCAAATCAGTCTCCTACCTGCAGATCATATCAGTGACTGATCCGGGCCTCTGGGGCCTTCCTCCTGAGGTCTGGAGGGTGGAGGGGATTGCTCTCTGGAATCCTTTTTTTTCCCTCTGTATCTCTACCTCCTTCCCCATGATATGCCCTGGGATCATGACTCCTGCGGTAGTTTGGGGTGGGAAGCAAGAGCCCTTCCTTTCCATTTTACAAATGGGAAACTGAGGCTTAGTGGCGGAAAGAGCTTGGTCAAAGTCATCAGTCAGGGAGGGACAGGGTGGAGCCACAAACCTAGGCCTCAGGACTCCAGTTCCCTAGCCAGTCCTATGCACATATGCCTCCCCCAACCCCAGACACACAAACACACCCCACACAGGAGCCCCAGAAGGATAGTGCCCCATCTCTGATTACTTGACTCATGCATCCCTGGACTAGCCTTCCCTGGCTTGTCCCATGGTGAGGCCCATCAGTAGGGAGGTCCTGAGGGGGTACATGGGCCTGATTTCTGATTGGTGTCAACTCAGAGATCACCACATTAGGAAATGTTTACTACAAGATTCAGGGGATCCCAGATAGACAAGGCATCATTACACCCGCTTAATCAAATTGCCTGCGGCAATAATAGGACTTCCTTCAGAGATTGGGTATGAGGATAACATGAGATAAAGCATGGACAGTATGGCACATAGGAAGAGCCCCATACCTGTTAGCTACGGTCCCATGTGACAGATGGGAAAACTGTCTCAGAGGCCAGTTTTTTCCCAAGGTCAAAAAATGAGGAAGGGTCTTCCTGAACCTTTGACTCATCCAGGAAAGGAACTTGGCCTGAGGGAGGTGCCTATTGAGGAAAGGGCCTGTCTTTATCAGAGGCATCCCAGGCATCTCAGTCCCTAGAGCCCCAGGTCAGAGCTTACTTCCTTCCCCGGGGCCTCAGTGTTGCTGTGCACAAATGGGCTGATCTCCTCCTCCAGCTGTTTTGGGGAGCACCGTAAAACAGAACAGAGCCTGGCTGGGTGCGGTGGCTCACTCCTGTAATCCCAGCACTTTGGGAGGCTTAGGTGGGTGGATCACCTGAGGTCAGGAGTTCAAGACCAGCCTGACCAACATGGTGAAACCCCATCTCTACTAAAAATACAAAAATTAGCCAGGTGTGGTGGTGTGCGCCTGTAATCCCAGCCACTCTGGAGGCTGAGGCAGGAGAATTGCTTGAACCCGGGAGGTGGAGGTTGTAGTGAGCCGAGATCGGGCCATGCACTCCAGCCTGGGTGACAGAGCAAGACTCCGTCAAAAAAAAAAAAAAAAGAGAGAGAGAGAGAAAACAGAGCCCTACGTACTCCAGGTTTGCTCAAACCCTTTAGTCCTCAGGCCAAGGCATGGTTGGCACCCACCCCAGGAGGAGGGGTGTAAGAGGGTCAGGGGTGTGGAGTCAGGGACATAGAAATGCTGTCCCTTGTTCTGTCCTTGGCAGTCAGTCTTGGGGTGACTAGTGGGGTTGAGGCCATGTCTCACCCCAGGCCACCCGCTGGGTGCTCGCAGTGGCCAGTGTGTGGGGTATGTGTGTCCATCCATAGCTGGATGTGTGCCCTGTGCTCTCCGCCTGGGGCTGCATTTCTCCCTGCCTCCAAAACCAGTCTCCCTGGGCTTGAGCAGGGCTTCTTTTTCCCTCTGGAAACTCCCCAGGCTGAATCATGGAAATCAGAGACAGAACACCCTCCCTTCCACCCCATTGCCCAGCTTGGTTCAACCACCATAGCCTGTGGTCTGCTTTGCCCACCATCAGCCTGTCTGCCTATTTTGCCTCACTTGGAGGCCAAGGAGACCAGCCCACCAAGGTGGGGGGAGAGGCAAGGGCCGGGGTGTCAAATGCTGCATGGAAGCATGGAAAGTGGTGCATTGAGCCAGGGTGTGCAGCTCTGCTGGGCCAGTGTTGGGGGCCCTGAAACGCAGCCTCTTCCACGAGTCTCCCTGGGCAAGCAGAATGGCTGCAAGGCTGGTCAGCCAGCAAGGAATGGGGGGGATGGTGCCTTGGTCAAACCCTGCCCTTGGTAGTGGTGATGGTTGCACAGCTCTGTTGATTTACTAAAAATCATTAAATTATATGTATACTTTAATGTGGAAGAATTTTATAGTATGTAAACTATACCTCGATAAAACTGTTTTTTTAAAAATCCTGCCAGCCAGGCGCAGTGGCTCACACCTATAATCCCAGCACTTTGGGAGGCCCAGGTGAGAGGACTGCTTGATCCTCATAGGAAGACCTCATCCCTACTAAAAATTAAAATAATAATAATAATAAAAATCCTGCCCTTGGCCTCAAGGCCCTGCACAACTGGGACCCTGCCAGCCTCATAGACACACCTCACTTCTACTTCCCCAACTGCTTAGGCTCTCTTTCATGCCTCTCATTGCTTCTCCTTATCCTTAACTCTCAACCTAGCAGTCCCTTCCTCCAGAAAGACCCCAGATAGCTCACTGTGTCCCCTTCCGGCTCTTGTTTCACACTGGTTCATGTGACTGTGGGCCCAGCTCCTGTGCACTCCTGGAAGGCAATGCTGGGGTCTGGGTCTGTGTGCTCTGCTGTCTCTCTGGTATCATAAGGTACAGGGCTGCTGTCGAGGTAGGTGCAGGGAAGATGTGTGCAAAGGGATATCTAGAACATCCAGCTGTGGGCCACCTGTGTACATGTCTGTGTGCAGATGGCACTATGTCATCCCAGGATGTCCCCTCCTTTCCAGTGCTTTCTGGCCCGAGAGTTCAAGATTGAACCCTGCGCGGGGGTGAAATGAGGCTCTTCTAGGGCTGAGGGTTGAATAAGGGCACTGCCACCATCTCCAGTGACCTCACTGCCAGCTGGCATTATGATGTCACTGGCTTAGCATTCCGGGCCCTGGGCATCTCCAAGTCCCCCAGGTGGGGGCACTCTCCTGGGGTCTGTGACAGCTTGCCCCCAACCACGGAGAGGTGACAGGCACGGTAACAATCCTGGGGAGTGAGAGCAGCCTTAGGGGTACCTAGGTCACCTGCCTTGGGCCACTCTGTCAATTGCAAAAGTGGCCGCAGAGCAGGGTGACTAACAGTTGGGCTCTGGGTTCAAGCACTGCCCCTGCCAGGCACCAGCTGTTTGACCTGAGGCTGACAGCTTGAACCTCTCTGAGCCTAAATTTCCTCATGTCTGAAATTGGCAAATAGTTTCTGTCTCCCGGGGTTCTGGGGAGGCATTCAGAAGCTAAGACATGTAAAGCATAAAAGCACAGGGCCTGGGACACAGTAGACACTCAGTAAATGCTAGTTGATAGGATCCGTTGGTTAAGGAAACCAGAGTGGCAACACAGGTGGTGGGGGCTGGCTAGAAGGGGGCAGGCTCTGTGCCTTCTGGGGCTGGCCAGAGCCTTAGGGTAGAGGCACGGGGTGGCCTCCACTGCCAGGAGGGTGGCCCCAGGTATGAGTCTCCCTCTCCTTCCAGCTCAGCCAGTTAGCTGGAGCCTACAGGAGGCATTGGGCCCTGCAGCCATGCTCTGGGGCCAAGAACCCATTACCCCCCACCTCCTCCTCAGTCCTCCCCAGTCCTCCTCCCCAGTCCTCCCCAGCCTCCTCCCCACCTCCTCCCAATCCCTCCTCCCCAGCCTTCTCCCCACCTCCCCCCAAGCCCTCCTCCCCAGCCTCCTCCCCACCCTCCTCCCCAGCCCTCCTCCCCAGACTCCTCCCCACCTTCCTCACCAGCCCTCCTCCCCAGATTCCTCCCCAGCCTCCTCCCCACCTCCCCCCAAGCCCTCCTTCCCAGCCTCCTCCCCACCTCGTCCCCAGTCCTTCTCCCCACTGTCCTCCCCACCCACCTCCCCAGACTCCTCCCCATCTCCTCCCCACCTCCTCTTCTCAGGCCTTGGGCTACACAGTGGGTCTGATCTGGTCTGCTCGCCACTTCTCCTCTACGCTTCCCTCTGCTTCCCTCTCCTGTGGGCATGCCCAGCTGCCTTCTGGGATTCCCTCCTCAGGGCTGTTTCCTTGTCTTTTAGACCCTCAAGTCCCTGAGCCTGGACAAGATGTCCTGGGTCCCTGAGTCTCTGAACCCTGTTGCCCCAGACACTGCTTCCCATGACATTGTCTCCACTAACCTTGACCCTCTGCCCCCTCCTCTCCAGCTCCCCTTTTCTCTGATCCACCCCCTCTAGTTCTCTGTGTCACGATTCTGTCCCCACCACCTGTCTCTGTTCTGCCCCCACATGCCCCTCTGCCCCCCAGCTTTCCATGACTCGTCCCCCCTCAGCCCCCCGTGCTCTGTCCCCGCCCGTCAGCCCCTGGTCCCAGCTCCCGGCTGGCCGGCTCCTGCATGGACAAAGGGGTCCTTTGTGGGCTGACCGCGGCTGGCGGGGCGGCGGGGCGCTGGCTCCGCATTGCTGATGAAACGGAGCCCTTTGTTGTCCCTCCTCAGGCGCAGTATTTCTTTTTGGGGGCTGGATGCGTTCCTGGCAGGGCCGATGATGGATGCGCCCGCCGCCGCCCGCCTGCCCGCCAGCTTTCCCTCCCGCTCATTCCCGCTCCGCTTCAACGCAGCCCTGACTCCTCCCCTGCTGCCTGGGCACTGCCAGGCCCTTCCTGGCCTGGAAGGGGGTGGCTGTGTGCCCTAGAGTAGAAGGCTGGGATCTGGGAGAACGTCCCCTCTATGTCCTCCCCTTCCATGAGTAGGGCAAATGGGGCTTTTGGTCAGGGGTCCACTGGGACCAGGGCATCAGTTTTTCCTAAGGTCTGAAGGAGAAGGTGAGCCAGGTACCAGGGCCGATTTGGAACAAGCTTGAGGACCAGATGTTCATGTCTGTCCACTCTGGATTTGAAAACAGAGTTGTCCCTGTGAGCTAGTCCCCCTGTGTACCCACCTCCCTTCAACTTCTGTGGCTGAAAAACCATAGTGTTCTGCCTGCAGCACCTGTTTGGTGACATATCACATCCTCTGGTCCCAAGCTCAGTATGTCCCAGGACCTCAGAGGCTGGGGGTGGGTGGGCCCTGAGGAAGGATAGAATAGTGGAAGATCAGAGAAATTCCAACAGAGGAACAGAACATGAGGTTTGGTCCCCACCAGGAGAGACTCAGGACGGAGACAAAAGCCGAGACACTCAGCCAGAGCGCCAGCCCTGAGCGCAGGCCGGCTGTGTTGGAGGGAGCTGACTTCTAATTGACCTGCCCGCCCCGCACGCAGAGCCAGATCCTGGAGCTGGGAGGAGGGAGGGGGTGAGCAGAGCAGGAGCAGCGTTAATGCAGCTATCGATTTCTGCCACCAGCCAGCAGGCCGCAGAGGCGGGGGATGCACACAGGGGCTGGGGCGCAGCCTGCTCCCCTCCCCATCTCTCCAGCCCACAAGACACCTGCCTTCTGCCTTCTCCCCTCACCCAGTATCTGGGCTGCTGGGCTTGTTGTCCGGGGCAGGGCAGATAAGCTTAGTTGGGCAGGAGCTGGATGAGCTGACTTGATGGTTTCTGTCCCTGATCTCACTGACCCTGGTCCCCAACAACTAACCAGGGTCACTGATTCCTGAAGGGGTCACCAATCTCTGAGGAGAGGGGCTGAAAAGACCATCCTGGTGTTGGCCCTTATGAGGTGGGAGGGAACACAGCTATCCTTGGACACACATGATCTTCTTGCTTCAGCTCTGACCTCTGATGCCCCCCAACCCAGCCTGGATTCCCTGCCAGGGCCCCCCGGCTCTGTCCTGGTGGAATCTTCCAGCTTGCCCATTTCCCTCTCCCATTTCCTTCTGCTAGGAAGGAGCCCTAGGTGGTCTGGTGCCCACTGGGGAGGGACAGGGAGTATCTGGCTGTTGATGCCGGCTACTCGCCTCATCCTGGAGACAGAGCTTTTCCTTTCCCCACACCCGGTCCTCTTTGGCCACTCCTTAGTCCTGGGGAAGCCCTCCCCCCGCCCGCGCTTGGGGCCTCAGTTTCCCCCTCTGTAAATGCAGAGGGTTGGACTAGATGCTCTCTTGGGACAGGCTTGAATCCTGTGACTAGGGGGGTCTTGGGGTTGTCTGGGGACAAAGATCCAGTGTATGCTGCCCTCAAGCCCAGGGTGCAATGGGGCCCGCCAGATGTGCGCCTCCCCCTTGAGCCTCCAGCTGCTCTGGGTCTGGGCCCTGTCCTCCCACCCCTCTCCTGGGGGATGCTAGGCCACAGCAGGCAGACAGGGAAGCGAGGCTGGAGAGCCAGGACTGATGAGGAAACCGCCGCCTTGCTCCATCTGGCCCAGTTCCTTCAGCTGAGGAGGCAGCTCAGACGCCTTAGCCTTGAGACCTGAGTAGAGCAGGCCCTGTCCTGGGATGGGCTGCCTTGGAAATGTGGAGGTGGCCAGAGGACAGGCTCCTGCTGGGCTCCATTCCCTTGAGGGTCACGCCTACTCCTCAGTGCCAGCCTGCCCCAGCCAGAGGCCCCTCCTGGCAACAGCCCACCCCGGCTCTCTTGAGTTCTCACTGAGACCTCCACCCAGGCCCTACTCTGCAGGCCTTGTGAGGCCTCTGCCCACCGCCACCCCCAATCTGGGAGCCAGGCCAGAGCACCACAGTGAGGCCTGAGTAGAGACAAGAGTGAGGTCTGAGACGATAATGATTGTGGTTCGGGGGTTGAGAAGGAAGCGTGTGCCAGGGTGTGTACAAGCATGTCCTCTCACTGTGGCAGGGGACGGCTGGTCCTCTGGCCCTGTGCTGCTCGCCCTGTAGCAGGAGGGGAGAAGATCCCTGAAATAAGGGTTCTGCACTCATTGGCAAACTGGGTTACACAAAGGCAACCAGGTTCCTTTGCCTGCAGGACATGTCAGAGCCTTGAAATAATTCCTAATATGTATTAAGAATCCCCAGATGAGGATCCAGGGGCAGCCTTCCAGACTTAATGATCTGTACCATCAAGCACTCTTCTCCTCGGATGGAGAAGGAAGATTAGGATGTGGAGGTGGTTTTTTTTTTTTTTTTTTTTTTTTGACAGGGTCTCACTGTGTCATCCAGGCTGGAATGCACTGGCATGATTATAACTCACTGCATCCTCAACCTCCTGGGCTCAAGCAGTCCTCCCACCTCAGCCTCCTGAGTAGCTAGGACTACAGGCATGTACCACCACACCTGGTTAACTTTTGTATTTTTTGCAGAGATAGAGTTTCACCATGTTGTCCAGGGTGGTCTCAAAACTCCTGAGCTCAAGCGATCTGCCTGCCTCTGCTTCCCAAAGTGCTGAGATTACAGGCGTGAGCCATTGCACCCAGCTAATAAGCATCTCCAACACTCTCCCACCCCAGCACAAGAAGGACTGCCTGCTTCCGGCAGGTCTTCCTAGACCCTAGCAGGGCAGATTTGGGCTGTGGAGGCCTGGACTAGGGCCTCCACCATGCCGCTTGGTGGCTGTGTGTTCATAGACTGGTAGTTCTCCTAAATCTTGTTTCCCTCATCTATAAAGTAGATTACCAGCCACTGCTTCTAGAGTTCTTGTAGGTCTTAACTGAGATAGTATAAATAAGAAATTTCTCACCAGGATGGATCTGGTGCTTAACAAATGCCTGGTCAAGCACATGGTGGTCAGGATGGCAGGACAGTTGATAGTGGCGGTGGTGGCAATGTTGAAGGGGGAGATGTTCACTGCTGCCCTGACCGTGTATCCTCTTGTTGTGACAGAGTGAAGACATTTCCACCTGGACACCTGACCATGTGCCTGCCCTGAGCAGTGAGGCCCACCAGGCATCTCTGTTGTGGGCAGCAGGGCCAGGTCCTGGTCCGTGGACCCTCGGCAGTTGGCAGGCTCCCTCTGCAGCGGGGTCTGGGCCTCGGCCCCACCATGTCGAGCCTCGGCGGTGGCTCCCAGGACGCCGGCGGCAGTAGCAGCAGCAGCACCAATGGCAGCGGTGGCAGTGGCAGCAGTGGCCCAAAGGCAGGAGCAGCAGACAAGAGTGCAGTGGTGGCTGCCGCCACACCAGCCTCAGTGGCAGATGACACACCACCCCCCGAGCGTCGGAACAAGAGTGGTATCATCAGTGAGCCCCTCAACAAAAGCCTGCGCCGCTCCCGCCCGCTCTCCCACTACTCTTCTTTTGGCAGCAGTGGTGGCAGTGGCGGTGGCAGCATGATGGGCGGAGAGTCTGCTGACAAGGCCACTGCAGCTGCAGCCGCTGCCTCCCTGTTGGCCAATGGGCACGACCTGGCGGCGGCCATGGCGGTGGACAAAAGCAACCCTACCTCAAAGCACAAAAGTGGTGCTGTGGCCAGCCTGCTGAGCAAGGCAGAGCGGGCCACGGAGCTGGCAGCTGAGGGACAGCTGACGCTGCAGCAGTTTGCGCAGTCCACGGAGATGCTGAAGCGCGTGGTGCAGGAGCACCTCCCGCTGATGAGCGAGGCGGGTGCTGGCCTGCCTGACATGGAGGCTGTGGCAGGTGCCGAAGCCCTCAATGGCCAATCCGACTTCCCCTACCTGGGCGCTTTCCCCATCAACCCAGGCCTCTTCATTATGACCCCGGCAGGTGTGTTCCTGGCCGAGAGCGCGCTGCACATGGCGGGCCTGGCTGAGTACCCCATGCAGGGAGAGCTGGCCTCTGCCATCAGCTCCGGTAAGAAGAAGCGGAAACGCTGCGGCATGTGCGCGCCCTGCCGGCGGCGCATCAACTGCGAGCAGTGCAGCAGTTGTAGGAACCGAAAGACTGGCCATCAGATTTGCAAATTCAGAAAATGTGAGGAACTCAAAAAGAAGCCTTCCGCTGCTCTGGAGGTAACGGCGCCTTAGAGGGAGGTGTGTGGGCTCTTGTGTCTGTCTGGCAGTCCAAACCCACCCCCATCCCCTGACCCCACCTTTCCTACCTAGGCAAGTGTCTGGGGGATGCCCCCCCATCCTTGGGGCCTGGGGGTCTGGCTTCAAGACACCAATTTACTGCCCCAAAAGTCAGAGCCACATTCTGAGAATCCCATCAGGCCATAATTTGCAAGGCAAGCATAAAACTCCAGGCGAGGACCTAGCATTCTCAGCCAGGCCCTGGGATTCTGATTCCTCTCCTGGGGTTCTGGGTCAGGTATTGAGATTTCCGTACAGGTCCTAAGTTTCTGATGCTCAGACATGGCCTAAAGCATCCAGTCCATGACCTAGAACTCTGGGTCTCTCCCCTGCCCTGTTTAAGGGATTCTGTTTCACGGGCCCTGTGCCCTTAAGCCCTTCATTTGCCCCTCCAGGGCCATCTTTCCCCCAAGGCCACCCAAGGATAGAGCTGTTCCAGTGCTGGGTGCCCTGCTCTGAGGCCTGGAAGGACCCTTGGTCTGGGCACCTAGTTGACAGATTTTTGGGGCTGGGATAAGGGGAGGTGACCATGAGCCCGGAGTGGACAAGAACCTAGCCACTGTGGGATTGGCTTGGAGAAGGCAAGGGGTTCCCATGCTGCTATCTCTGCACCCCTGTGGCAGGGCCTGTCCCTGTGCCCCCAGATGCAGCAACCTAGCTGGAGTGCCAGGCCTGGGTACAAAAGCATCTTTTCAGCCTGCAGTCCCTGCCCCTGTCCCCGCCCCTCTACGAGTGGGCTTGACGCAAATGTCCAGAATGGTTGGAAAACAACAGTGGTGTATCCCAGCCATGGCCTCCTGGTTACCCTCCCCCAACCCCAACCCCAACCCCAGCCCCAGCCCCAGCCTTTCCATTTCTGCTCTCCTACATACACACAAAGGCACCCACTTTAGTCCAGTGTAGACACACATGCACACACACATAGACACGGCTGCTTGAGAAATAGCCCAAATACCCACCTCCCACAGCTCCATACCACACAGCTCAGCATAGCACGAGGCACACACCCATATGCACACCCGTCACACGTGCTCGCACGCTCATTTACAGAAACATGCCACAGCCACCTGGCACTGTTGCCTTTGGGCCAGGGGAAGGGACTTCCTCTCTGGAAGGAGGGTTCCTGGGCACAGCAGCTCAGGAGGCCTCAGAGTCCTCGGGGCCTTCCAGCAGCCCAGCAGGTCAAGCTCCTCCTTTGGCCTGGCTGGGGTGGCAGGAGCTCCGAGGGGTGGCTGCTCTTCCTCCATGCCTGTCCCTCCGCCATGAGGCCATCCACGGGGGAACGTCTTTGCTCCAGGCCTACCCGGACCCTGACTGAACTCTCTCCTTGTTTTTGTCTCCTGCCCCCGCCAGAAGGTGATGCTTCCGACGGGAGCCGCCTTCCGGTGGTTTCAGTGACGGCGGCGGAACCCAAAGCTGCCCTCTCCGTGCAATGTCACTGCTCGTGTGGTCTCCAGCAAGGGATTCGGGCGAAGACAAACGGATGCACCCGTCTTTAGAACCAAAAATATTCTCTCACAGATTTCATTCCTGTTTTTATATATATATTTTTTGTTGTCGTTTTAACATCTCCACGTCCCTAGTATAAAAAGAAAAAGAAAAAAATTTAAACTGCTTTTTCAGAAGAACAACAACAAAAAAGAGGTAAAGACGAATCTATAAAGTACCGAGACTTCCTGGGCAAAGAATGGACAATCAGTTTCCTTCCTGTGTCAATGTCGATGTTGTCTGTGCAGGAGATGCAGTTTTTGTGTAGAGAATGTAAATTTTCTGTAACCTTTTGAAATCTAGTTACTAATAAGCACTACTGTAATTTAGCACAGTTTAACTCCACCCTCATTTAAACTTCCTTTGATTCTTTCCGACCATGAAATAGTGCATAGTTTGCCTGGAGAATCCACTCACGTTCATAAAGAGAATGTTGATGGCGCCGTGTAGAAGCCGCTCTGTATCCATCCACGCGTGCAGAGCTGCCAGCAGGGAGCTCGCAGAAGGGGAGGGAGCGCCAGGCCAGCTGAGCTGCACCCACAGTCCCCAGACTGGGATCCCCCACCCCAACAGTGATGATTTTGGAAAAAAAAATGAAAGTTCTGTTCGTTTATCCATTGCGATCTGGGGAGCCCCGTCTCGATATTTCCAATCCTGGCTACTTTTCTTAGAGAAAATAAGTCCTTTTTTTCTGGCCTTGCTAATGGCAACAGAAGAAAGGGCTTCTTTGCGTGGTCCCCTGCTGGTGGGGGTGGGTCCCCAGGGGGCCCCCTGCAGCCTGGGCCCCCCTGCCCACGGCCAGCTTCCTGCTGATGAACATGCTGTTTGTATTGTTTTAGGAAACCAGGCTGTTTTGTGAATAAAACGAATGCATGTTTGTGTCACGAAGCACCGCTGGCTTCTTGCTCTCCGGTTTTGGGGGGCTGACTTGGGGGCCGTTCCTGAGCAGGAGTTGTCTGGGACCACCTGGAGGAGGAAGAAGGATGGCCCAGGGACATTTAGAATGGGAATTTCTTGGGGAAGAGAGGCCTCTGGATCCAGAATAGGGGAGAGCAGGAGCAACCAGCCCAGCAGACAGGAGGGAAAGGCTCTTAATCTGGAAGTCACTGGTACCGGAGTACCTCACCTGCCTGGTTGCACCCCATGCCTCAGAACCTGGACCTCCAGGAACCTTCACTCACCTGGGGCCACCTCTGTTCGCCTAAGTTCATCAGGGCCCGATGAGTAAAGCAACCAGCACCACGAGGCAGGTGGGGGTAAGGCTGAGCCGCCTGTTCAGGGTCGTCTTTCTTTCTTCTTACCTGGCAGGGATCTAGTGCTCCCGCAGCCACCAATGTCATTCTCCAGGGAATAGTTTCAGCTCAGCTTCGTGGGGACCTGGCTGTACACACACGCCTATTCCTCTTTAGGCCTGAGGGCTGCTAGACTGAGTTAATGGGGGTGTGGGGTGTCCTTGGCTTTGACTGTCCCCACTCTCAGAGGGTTTGTTGGTACAAGGTTGCTGGGGACCTCAGAGGTCAAATATCTGGGGAAGTCACCACACAGCCACATGGTCTGGGCCAGGACAGCCTGAACAGGAAGGGGTGGCAGTGGCATGCCCCTCCCTGTACATCACAGAGGCCAACCTGAAGGAGGAGGCTTAGCCATCCACTGAGGGAGCGTTCTTCTCACCCAGCTGCTTTGAGCCTGGCTGAGACGGAAGCTAGACTTGAGGAAGGACTTCCTGACAGTGTTGGGCACTGGCTTCAGGTGGGTGAGAGCTGGAGCGATTTCTGAGGCTGAGTGGGCAGTGAGGTGGGGGAGATGGGCTATCTCTGCCATTGTCCTGAGAGGAGAAAGCAGCCATGTTGGGTGGGGGTGGCGCTGACCCCCAACCCCTTCCCAGGTGTCACAAGCTCCCTTCGAGCGCCAGGGCCTCAGCAGCCTGGCCTGGCACAGCGGGGGCAGGCAGGGACGGTGGGAGGCAGCTTTCAACTTCAGCTCTGCCTGGGAAAAATTCCCTTTCATGTGGCTGCCTGTGATCCCTCCAGGCGGCTCTGCCGAAGGGGGGGTGTCCAGCAGGGAGTAGGGGGAGGTGTTGCAGCTGGGGGGCACCCTCACCCCCAGCACAAGGCAAACAGCGGCACCTCCAGAACCTCAAGGAGGGTGGGGAGGGTCCTCCTGTGGGGAGTGGGGGGAGCCTGGCCAGCAGGGAGCACCGGGCAGGAGGCCCCTTCCTGCCTCCGCCCGCTGCTGGCAGCACACGGGCTGCAGATGGCCTCAGCCGGCCCTCGTTGGCACACCTACAGGTGTGGGGTGGACGGCTCTGGTGCCAGCCCAGAGGGGGTGCTGTGACTCAGCCGGCCTGTACCTTTCAGTGTGCCAACCCACAGCCCAGCGCATCTCCTGAGCCCACTCCCCAGCACACAGCCGAAGCTCAGAGCTCCTCACCTGTTCCAGCTTCACACTGCTTTGTGGAAATGGTAAGCCAGCCCCTCTGTGTTTGGAGGCCAGGGGTGGGGACAGCTGTGAGGCTGGCTGAAAACATGCTGAGGACTCAGTTACCTCATCTGGGAAATGGGACAATAATTGTTTCCCCCATAAAGTTGCCTGAGGATGAAACGCGATCACACTTGGGAAGGGCCTGGCTTGTTGTAAGCTCTTGTCAGTGGCAGCTGGTGTTGCTATTTTTAAACTATTATTCACCTAAATCTCAACAAGATGTCCCTCACCTTCTGCCCGGCTGTGTGTCCTCCCTGAAGCCCTGGCCACCCCCACCTCCCACCTCCCACCTCCCACCTCCCACCTCCCACCTCCCACCTCCGCAGAGTGGCCCAGCCTCCGGCCCTTCCCCTACCTGGATGCAGCCCGACCCCAGCCTGCACCAGCTTTCTGTCTGTCTCTGGCTCACTCTCTGCATGTCCTGAAGGTCTCTTTCCGTCCCTGACGCTCCTGTGTCTTTGGGTCTCCATCTTTCCTGATCTCTAAGCCTCTCCGTGTCTCTGGGTCTCTGCCCCTCCTGTCTCTCCATCTCTGTATTTTGTACTCTGTCTGTTGCAGGCTCACCCCTGCTGTTCCCCGGCTGACAGAGACGTCCTTAGAGGCAGGCTCCCTGGCAGGGTTGTGTACCCAACTCCCCTCCCCTCAGGTGCCCTCACCTCTCCTCTGCTACAGTTGGGAAACTGACTTCTGGTGACCCAGGAGCCTTTCCTCCGGGTACCCTGTACCCTGACCTGGGTGATCTGGCATTTAGAGCCAGCTCTAGACACAGAACAGTGGGGGTTTGAGAGGCTGGGTGCACACACTGGGCTGGAGAGAAGTCCAGCCTCCAGGTAGCCCCTGTGTGGATGTGTGTGTGTGTGTGTGTGTGTGTGTGTGTGTGTGTGTGTGTGTGTGTGATGCTTTAAGGGCCTGACAATTGTGTGAGGCTTTGTGCAGTAATGTGGCTATGTGTGACGTCGGGTGTGATATGCAAATGGTTTGTGACAGTGTATTGGAGACTGAGATGTGAATGAGTTAGTGTATGTCAGTGGCCACACTTTGGAATGTTCTGTGACATTGCGTGTGTGATCTTGTGACATTGTACAGTTCTGTAACAGACCCAGTGTGATACCGGCTTGTACAACTGAATGTGTGACTTTGGGTGATTCTGTGTGAGTGTGTGACATTGAGTGATTCTATGTGAGTGTGTCACTTTGGGTTTACAATACACGTGGAATTGCGTGACCCTGTGGCAAAACTGGGTGGTTTAATAAGTGTGTGACTTTGTGTCTGTGTGGCCATCATGGATGTGAGCTGGGACTGACCAGGGATTGTGTGTGTGTGATGTCTCCGTGTGACTATAGTGTGACCCTGTGATGCTGCCTGCATAACCCTGGGTATGTGGTCATGGCTTTGTGTCAGTGTGCACCTGTGATCCTCTCAGTGATGCTGACACTATTGCCTTGTGTGTCTGCCTCCAGCACTTCCTGGGTCTCCGCCCTGAAAGCCTCTCTAGGGAGAGAGTGGGGGATCTGACAGCCCCTCTTACCTGCAGTCTGCGCCCTCGCATGGCCCTGAGGCCCAGTCTGGATGGGGGAGCTGTCGTGGGGGCAGCAGGCGCAGTTCCCACGGCTGCTGCGGCCCCTCTCCCAGCCCCATCACCACCGGCTTCAGCTCCACAGAATATCCTGGCAACCCCGGCCTCTTTGTTCTCTGAGGCCGCCAAAGGCCTCCCCCAACCCCAGCCTGCCCAGCGCCTGCCAGGCGCCCCCTCCCCCGACAGCAGCCAGTCTTGGCCTGACCTAGTCTCCAGCCGCCTTTATCCCCCACCCAGACTGAGGCGCCTGTCCCATGCCCTGGACCTGACTCAGGACTCCAGACGAGGCCTTTGACCCTCTGCTCTGAGCTTGCTGTTGTTGCACTGTGCAGGAAGAAGGAAGCAGGATAGGTCCTGTGGCTGTACTGGGTGATTGTGGGCCAGGAGCTGGGCTGTCTATACGGGTACTTCCCCTTGGCCCAAGGCTGGTTGGAGGCCCAGGGTTGGTTTCAGTTTGTCCAGTAAGTTTACTTCTTTGGCCCCCAGAAGTCATCAGGACAGAAATTATCACCCATTTTATTGGTAATAAACTGAAACCTAGAGAGGGTATGTGACTTCCCCAAGAGGAAGAGCAAGATGGTAGCAGGGACCTGATTAGAACCCAGGCTCCTGGCTACCTTGAGAGAAAAACCAGGTGCCTCCAAAAGAATGGAGAGGGGGCCTGGGATTCTGGACACATGGGTCCCTGCTTATTTCTTGGTCACCATGTGTCAAAGCCATGTTTGTGTTTGTGTGTGTATGTGTGTGTCCTTGCTAGATGACCTTGGCCAGGTGCCCTTACCTCTCTTGTGTTCCAAGAAAGAAGGACAACATAGCCAGGGGTTGTGGGGTGGTGAGCCTGACAGGGTGCTTTGCAGAGCAAAAAGGTCACCTCACAGTTAGTGCCAAGACCCACACCATCTCCAACAGGGACAGATTCTGGCTCGGGGCCCCAGCCACCATTCCCAGGCTCAGCCCAGCTTTGTGCTGCCACAAAAAAGGAGGCAGCGATGGCTACATGGCTCGGCTGTAGTCAAGGCCACTTGGGTCTGACCTGATTGCAGCACAGGCTCCCACCCCCTCCCAGGTGCCAGAGATGGATGGATGGAGGTCACTGCACAGCCTGGCCCCAGCTCCCCACTGCCCACCCACAGCCCTGGGCTGACCAGCCACTGCTGAAGACAGTCAGCCAGGGTTAGGGGAGGGACAGGCAGCCACCAGCATGGTAATAACCCAGACCTTGGCCCTAACATCCTGCAGGCATGGCACAGAGAGGCCCAGCTGTCCCCTAGGGTCACACAGCCCTGCAGAGAGTCCTGTCCCCAGAGGCCCACATCTCCCTTGAGGGCTGTTCCTGCCACACAGGAGTAGAGAATGGCTGGGGAGGGTGGTGGAGGTGCAGGACGGTCCCCTGAGGCTGCCGGCCAGGCTGCCAGTGCAGACACTTTCATCTCTTTCTGCCTGTCGACCTGCCATCTCTCAGCGGCATTAAATTCCCCTCCTGCCGGAGAACAAGGGCTGCCTCAGATTCCAAGCAGCAGGGTGTGAAGACAGGGCAGGCCCAGAGGAGGTGAGCTGGGTCCTCCAGGGCTCCAGGCCTGGGTGCAAAGCGGCTGGACTCTCGGGGCACAGCTGAGGGGTCCAGGTGACCGCCTACCGCAGCCTCCCAGTGCTTCGTCAGATGCTGCTTCATTTCCTGTTGCCATCTCCCACCTGTATGATGCCTTCCTCCCGCCTTCGGAGCTTTCTTGTCCCTTGCAAGCTGGGTCAAGTGTCCCTTGCCCCCCACCCCCACCCCCAGCCCATCACAACACTGGTCATTCTTGGTGACATCACCTGGCCTCAGGGCTATGGTCCGCAGCTCAGTAAGGACAGCGCTGGCCCCCGACACATGGAAGGGGTAGGAAACATCTGTGGACTGAGTAAACACATTCTCTTCTCTTTCTGGACATTATTTTTCTCTCACGCATTTCCAACCTAACTGGGGAGCTGTCCACAGGTGAGGGAAACTTACTACAAAGAGCCTCCTTTCTCCAGTCCCTGGAGCCTCCATACCCCTTGGCTAGAGGCCCTTAAACAAGATCCTCCTGCTTCAAGGCATAGAGCCTGTGGCCTGTGCACCAGGGACTGGGCCATTCCATTGCACTGACACGCTCACAGCAACCTATGAGCGGGGCTTTAGGCAGTTCTCTCCATTTGACAGATAAGAAAGTTAAGGCTCAGAGAGGTAGCGAGACATACAAGGTCGCACAGCCAGGTTCGTCTGCTTTCGGAAGCTAGCCCTTAAGCACCTGGCCATGCTGCAGGCTTTGGCTGGAAGGACCCCCTCCCCCATCCCACACGCTGCCTGTGATCGTGCCCAGATGTGGGATTAGGGTTGAGTATTACTTACTTCCTTAAACTTGTCTGCACTTCTTTTTGTTTTTTTTTTACCTTTGCTTTTCAAATTGGAATACCTAATTTATTAATAAATTTATTTAAGTTATTTAACCAAATGTTCTCAAGCCCAGAAAGGTCTGGAAACAAAGGGCACAGTATGGAGTGAGGATAGGGGATTGGGGGTAACCTAGGATCACCGCCCGCTCCCATGCAATGAGAGGGCATGGGTATTTCGGGGGCCCGAAGTGGGTACAGCCTGAATCCACAAAGGCTCCTGCCCGCCGCTCCCCCTGGTGTCTTCCCACCAGGCTCCCAGCCCCTCTTCCAGCTTTGAGGCCTGCCCGGGAGGGGCACCCCCTGTGGCTGTTTTGGCTCTGCAGCAGTGGGTTCACAGGCAGCTGCTGGGAGTTTCAGGGAGCGGCTGCAAGGGTGAGGGCGAGCAGTGGTCGCTGCTGTTGATAAAGCGACGGAAGCCTCAGGAGCGAGGACGCAGTGAAGCCATGGAAACACGGCTGAGGTGTGAGGCTGGCTCAGCCGCTTCCCCCAGGTGGCCACCTCCCAGGCCTGGCGGGGCCCCACGAGACGGGTCCTGCCACTGGCTGCCTCGCTCCCTGCCCTCCTGGGGGCCAGGTCTGGGCTGCTGACTGGGCTGGCTTGGTGTCACCCAGCCATCTCCCCAGGGCCAGGCTGGGGTCAACCCTGGGTCTGAGTAGGGAGGGCTAACAGTGGCAGGGGTTTTCTGAGTTCTCAGGCCCTAAAGCCCCCTTAGCCTGGTCAATCCCTCCCCTTCTACCACCTCCTCCTTTCCTATAAATATGTGTGCATTATTTACCTTAAGCATTTTGATAAATCATAATAGCAGAGACATCTGCTGTCAAAACTGCAAACTGCATTTGGGGCTCAGCTGGTGGACGATGAAGGCTAGAGGCCAGGGATACAAGGGCTCCGATGGTCTGGGGGAAAAAATAGGGATGACCCCACCCCTCATCCAGGGCTGGGCCTTGAAGGGGACCCAGGCCCCATCCTTTGGGACCCCTCCTCACCAGCCACTTAATCACAAAACCCTCCCAAGGAAGCTATCCACCACCCCCCAACTGTGTTCCCTCCTTCCTGCCGCCCTCTGCCTCAGAATGAATGCAGCAGTGACAGCGGCTGAGAAGTCCCCCAGAGCGGAGATTAACTCCCAGGGCAGCGCGGGCGGGGTTGACCATGGGAGGCTTGGGGGTGGGGGGTCTGACGCACAGGCCTGGCAAGATTAATCGCCCTGCAGCCAGCCTCATCACGAGGGCGCCCAGGGCTCTGGGCCCCCACCCTGAGGAGGGGTGCTGGGTCCCATGTCAGGAGCCTGCTCTGCCTCCCATGGCCTCATGGCCCCCAGTCCAACTCGTGGGAGGATTTTGGGAGCTGAGTTTCCTTCTCGTCCATTTTGCTGGCCCTCAGGGACCCTGAAGACCGAGCAGCAATCCTGTGGTCTAGTTCCCTCCCCCAGTTTCTGGCCTGGCTCAGCAGCCCTGCAATGGGGGAGGCTCTGACCCTTGCCTCCCTGCCTACCTCTTGCTGGCCCCACTGGCCCTGCTCCCATGGCTCCCCCAGCCTGCCAGTTCCCTAGCATGGAGCTAGAGGTGGGGGGCACTGAAAGAGGTCCCCGGACCTGCTGTATTTATCTGGGGGACTCAAAGAGATGTGTGATGGATCTGAGGACCCTGGGCCTGCTATCCAGCCAGCCCTCTTGAACTGTCCTGGGGAGCTTGTGGAGATGGTGGAGAGAGATACAGAGTGAGTGGGCAGATACAGATGAGGCTACTGGGTGATAAAGCACTGGGGTCAGTACCTGGATACTGGCCTTTGTCAGCCAGTCATTCACTTAGAAAGTCTTTGAGGGGTTGCAGCAAGTGGAATTGAGCTTAGACATGAGAATAAGGTTCCCCAGGCAGGTGGGACCTAAGAGAGGCTGAGCTGTTTTGCATAGAAGACTCCTAAGGTCAGAGTTGGCCTTGACTCTGTAAGTCAGAGCTGGAGTACCCTCTTCTATGCACCCACTGCCTTAAGTGCTCCCATCACAGCCCTGCTGGGATCACACTGGGTGAACTCACCTGTTCACTTGCTGATCTTCTGAACTAGAAGGAGCACTTCGGGAGGGAGGGGCTTGTCTGCCTGGCAAATGGCAAATGCTCAATAATGTTGAATCAATGGATGAATTGGAGGAGGACATGGGTCAGCCTGTTGTATATGAGGGGCTGGGGAAAGAACTGTTAGGTCTGAGCTTGGGGATCCTAGCTGCAGGGCCACAGGCTGGCGAATGCCAAGATGGGGCCCCAAGAAGTTCCAAGAGAAAAGGAGTTCTGGAGCCAGGCACCAAGTGGACCATTCACAGGCTATGTGACCTACAAAGGCTTTCCTTTCTGGGCCTCAGTTTACTCATCAGCAAGTAACATTGCTTTTCAGATATCCTAGGAAGGTGGAATGAGAAATCCTGTGTGAGGTCCCTTTGAGGTCTCTAGCCTTGTACCCCTTGGTAAGCAAGAGATTTGAATGCATGGGAAGAGCCAAGAAGGCTTCTTGGAGGAGGTGAGTGAAGCTGAGTCTCGAAGGACCATGCTGCCTATCTAGGAGGCTTGGAGACTGGTACTTCTGGGGCAGTGAGGAGACCACACTGGAGAAAGCCCAGGGGACGATGGGCCAGTCTCAAGATCCAAGACAAATGGGTATATTTTGTCTTGGGGACAGTGGGAGCCAATGATGGTTCTGGAACCTTTGGCCTTTAGGCTTTGGAGGGGCTAACATGTATCTGGAGTAAAGCCTTTAGTCAATCTGGGTATGTGGGGCAACTTCCCAACCCCACTCTGGGGCCCTGAGACTGAGGTAGGAAGTCAGCTGGAGGCTGATCCCTGACATATCTCCTTCCAGAGGAACCAAAACATATCCCATGTTAAAAAGTGAAGGGCTGGGCTGGGCGCGGTGGCTCATGCATGTATCCCAGCACTTTGGGAGGCCAAGGTGGGCAGATCACCTGACGTCAAGAGTTCTTGACCAGCCGGCCAACATGATGAAACCCCATCTCTACTGAAAATACAAAACTTAGCCAGGCATGCTAGTGCACGCCTGTAATCCCAGCTACTCAGGAGGCTGAGGCAAGAGAATCTCTTGAACCCGGGAGGTGGAGGTTGCAGTGAGCCGAGATCACGCCACTGCACTCCAGCCTGGGTGACAGAGCAAGACTCTGTCTCAAAAATAAAGTGAGGGGCTAGGCTTGATCACAAGTAATCTGTTAGTGTGGGGGCCTTGAATACTCATTACAGGATGGGGAATCCAAGTCACAGAATAGCCAGGCCAGTCAGAGAGCTTCAGGACCCACACCCTTCCTGGAGGTGGGGATAAGGGGACATCTGGCCTCATGCCTAGCCTAGAAGCAGCAGAGTCCTGGGCTAGGAGGCAGGGGGATAGGATTTCCATCCAAGCCCTACCCATAGCTGGATCATGATCACATGACCAAAGGCATAGCCAGCCCTTCCTGAGCCTAGCTTTCCCAGTTAGTGCAATGGACGTTCCAGTATCAATCGGCCACGGTTCTAGACCTTTTCTGGGGGTTCAGGACTCAGGAGGGAGCTGCAATTTGGGGGTCCTTCACTCTAGCCCCTCCCCCACCCACATGCTGAGCCCCTTCCCTTCTCCTGCTCTTCCACCCATACTCCCCTCACCCCTGACCCTGCGGCCAGCAGCCTCTGCTGCTGTCATCCGTTGTCATGGGAACCTTGCAGCACTGACCTGATGCAGGCGAGAGCTGGCCTGGAGCTCCTAGCAAGGGAAGCTGAGGTTAGCAGTGGGCAGATGGGGGCACCTGTCCCTGCCAGCTTAGCTGGGTGCTGACACACCCCCAAGGGAATGGGGTATTCAAAGGACGGCCTGGATGGGTGTGGGCAGGGGTGCAGGGGGTCAGGGCCTGACTGCCCCCAGTCACTGGGGTGCCTGCTCCTTTTCAGGCCCACCCCCACCCAACCCGGCTCCAGGCTGCTGGTGGGAGGGAGGAGTGGTGGGGACCTTCCCATTTCCTTCACTGTCGATGGGAGCTCAGAGCCCTGAGCTCAGCTCATTCTCGAGACTAAAAATACCAGGGAGGCAGCAGCAGCAGCTCCCCCAACACCCTGTCCACTGCCGCCCCACTCCCAGTAATAGACACACACATGCGCACACACACACACACACTCACACACACACACACCAAGCCCAGCCTGGACCAGATACCAAGGTGCTGCTTAACCATACTGTGCTGTGGTGTGGTCCATGGAGGTTCCCAAAGTCCTGGCCCAGTGTGAGACCCACATCTGGGGTCGACTTCCACCTCTGACCCCAAGTTGCCATGTGATTGTGGGGTAGTCCTCTGGCTTCTCTGGGCCTGGTTTCCCATTTTTTTGTGTACTAAGGGAGCTACATGGAAGAGGGGAGGCTCAGGAATGGAGTAGAGGGTCAGGGCCTTAGCTGCCCCATCTCATTTAATTACTGGAGCAGTCCTGACAGCTCCCTGAAGTATGCATTGAGTCAGAATCTGCTTTTTCTAGATGAGTACACTGAGGCCAGAGATGGTGGCTCAAGGGATGCTACTCCAGGCCTTTGAGCTCCAGGTGGCCCTCTCCTGCCCTGCGGTGGCCAGCTGAGCTACTGAGACCTCCAGGCATTTGTTGAAAAATAGATCTGTGCCCCACAGTGGGGCAGGAGGTTAGTGGCATCAAATCTCAGAGAAGTTCCCGGTTCTCTGAGCGTGACTGGGAATGGGGTGGGGAGGCCGTACTGCCCTCTGCCCAGGGTCTGGGTGAAGCTTGAGGTGAGCGTTGACAATACCTGTCTGCCAGGTGCTTGGCCAAGGCCAGGGTGAGGGTCCACACTGCCCATCCAGGATGGGTGTGGTTGAGATACAGATGAGTATCCACACTGTCCATTTGGCCAAGGCCTGACTCTGTGTGAGACCCATATTGTTCATCTACCTGGGCTTGACCAAGGCTGGGGTGAGTGTCCATGTTACCTGCCTGCCCAGCCTGGCTGGGGCTGGGTTGAGGGTTTACACTGCCCGGTTGGAGATAAAGTCAAGATGATTAAACACACTGTCCATTTGTCCCGGGCCTGAGTCTTCTTTCCACCAGTTCTGGGCTCAGGATTTCATTTTGGGTTTCATATTCTCTCTTCTTTCCTGGAAATTAGAATCATCTTGTCTGCTCATTATTTCTGATTTAGAAGAGGCCCAGTTTCATCTAGGGGCCAATGGGTGAAAGTTGGGAGCCCCTTGCCATTTCTGGGACCCTCCAGGAGAAACCAGGGAAAATCCATTATAGAAATCACAGCCACTGGGCACTGAGAAGCCTGGAAAGCCAGACCCTGGCCTCTGGGATGCCTGAGAGATCCACTGCTGTGGGATCTGAGTCACTGAGTTCCTACACTACTCCCCACTAGCCCTGTCACCCAATTCCACTGACATCTTGAGAACAACAAGACATACTTCTCCCACAGACCCAAGGCCTCACAGTTTGAAGCCAGTATCTGCAGGACCAGAGTCTGGATTTTCTGAGGGGGGCCAACCAATACTGCAGTGCAGACAGTGGACTTTGTGCCCCACACCCTAATTTTGCAATGCCAGCTCTTCCCTTCAGCTGTCATGTGTGACCCTGGGCAAGACACTTCGTTCTCCTGGTTCTCAGTTTTTCCATCTCTGAAACAGGTGTTTATACCTTACCTGTTGGTAAAGGTTGGGACAAGGATTAAATGAGATAGTCCCATAAAGTGTCTGCCAGAGTAATAATTATTTCTGGAGGCTAGCAGGGAAGGGGCATGCTCCAAAAGAATTCTGGGACATGTGGTTGGTTGGTTTTTTTTTTTTTCAGAGGCAAGGTCTTGTGCAGGCTGGAGTGCAAATAGCATGCTCACTGCAGCTCACTCTCAGGCTCAAGCAATCCTCCCACCTCAGCCTCCTGAGTAGCTGGGGCTACAGGCACGTGCCACCATGCCCAGCCAATTTTTTAATTTCTGTAGATACGGGGTCTTGCTATGATGCCCAGGTTGGTCTCGAACTCCTGGGCTCAAGTGATTCTTCCACCTCTGTCTCCCTAGTGCTGGGATTATAGGCATGAGCCACCACAATTGGGCATTTGTTTATTAATTAGTGCAGTGCAGGGAGTTGTGTTGGTTGCTGGGTCTCAGGGCCTAAAACCCCAGCTGGGATCCCCTACTTTGAACTAGGGGCCTCCAAAACAGAAGCAATGCCCATTAGTTTTGTGAATGTGTTTTCAGTCCATGAATGGATGCTCTTAGGTAAAACATTAATAAACTGCATCACGTTGTTGGGGAAAATTAAATGTAAATTAGATAATTAAAAACGAAGCTGATGCCCGCTGCTTGGTGCTATTACCTCTTATTAAAAGTTATGAGAGGTGGCCCTGGGTGGAGGCTGGTTGCAGGGTTCCAATGAGGGTGGGGGCAGCAAGGGACTGCCTACTGGAGCCCAATGTGATCTTTAGAAGAGGCAGACCTAGAGGATGCTCTGGTATGGGCTCTGGAGAGCTCTGGGTGTGCTGGGGCCACAGCCCTGTTGTCTCTTGGGGGTGCCTGGGTCAGTGTCTTCCCCTTGCCAAACCTCAGTATTTCCTTATCTGTACAGGAAGGATAGTAACAGAACCTACTTCACAGGACTGAGGCAGACACTAGATGAGATGATATGCAGAAAGTACTCAGCCTAGTAGATCATCTTAGGTCAGGAATTCAAGACCAGCCTGGCCAACATGGTGAAACTCCATCTCTACTAAAAATACAAAAATTAGCCGGGTGTGGTAGCATGCACCTGTAATCCCAGCTACTCAGGAGGCCGAGACAGGAGAATCGCTTGAATCCGGGAGGCAGAGGTTGCAGTGAGCCGATATTACATCATTGCACTCCAGCCTGGGTAACAAGAGTGAGACTCAGTCTCAACAAAAAAACAAAAAAACAAGAAAGTACCCAGCCTAGGGCCTGGTACATAGTAGGTGTTCATTAAATAGCCTTGATTGCCAGGGATATCATCAACACTGTCATCACGACTGAGTCCCTTCCAGCAGCTGGCCCTGAGCCGAGGGCTTTAGAGATATCTCTCCCCATTAGCACATGGTGCTGTCGTCCCATTCTGCGGAAAGCAAGGCTCAGGCTAGGGGAATAAGATTCCAGGGTCACACAGCCTTTGAGGTAGGTGGCCTTGCTGTATTTCAGGTTCCTAGAGGAAGAGCCCTAGGAACAGCACTCCCACACAGTGCTCTGCTTTTCACGCTGAAGAGGTTTCATTGACTCCATTTTTCTGCACCTGCCCTGTGCTCCTGGCCTGGTCCGGTAGGGGGACGGGGGCGATCATTCTGGAGAGAAGACAGCCCCAGGAACTAAGTCCCAAAGGAGTGTTCTAACCAGAGCTTGTGGGAGATAGACGGGCCTCCTTAGGGGAGGGGGCTGTAACTGCGGACTGCCCCGAGGTGCGAGCTGGTTCAGTGTTCTAAGAAACTGAGAGAATGGAGGGTGGGCAAGGCAGGTAGCAGGACCTGCAGGAGCAGAACGGGGAGGCTGGAAAGCCTGGGGCCAGGCCTGTGGTGGGCAGGGGAGGGTGCATGATGAGGGGGTGGGAACACGGAGCGGGTGAGTCACCGTTTCTGGGCCAGGCAGGCGGCGGCTGCAGAGCGGGGGGCGCATTCCTGGCTGGCAGGGCGGCCGGCACTAATGTCTTTCCCACATGGCCCCGAATTCCCCGCTCGGCACGATCACACGGGCAAGACGCTCCCGCGGCCACCCCCGCCCCAGCTGCCTCCTTCCCACAGAGCAGGGAAGGGGGAGGGAGTGTGGTGGAGGCTGGCGGAACCGGCCCCTCCTGGGGCGGGGTGGGGGTCTCTAGCGTGGCCTCCCTGGGGCCTGCGCCCACGGTGTCGGCACGCGATGAGCGACTCACAGGGCAGCTGCAGTCACAGTGAGAGCAGGGCCACGCTTGTGAAGCGGAGAAGGAAGGAGGCTGGGAACCGCCATGGGTTCTTGGCCACGTCTCTCCTTCCCTGGCCCCCATTCACCCACCCCCGCCCTGGGTCAGGCTTTCCCTCGCCCTGTGGCTGTCGGAGGGCCGCGGCCGGATAGGGACAAGCGGCAGAGCAGCAGCAACTCCGGCCGCCTCCGATCCTACGCCTTCTGGCCCTCTCCTCCTTCCCGACCTCTGGGCCTGGCTGGCGTGGGGCGGGGTGGGGGGTGGGGGGACTGTGCCGCTGCCGCTGCATCCGGCGGGGGCCTGCTGGGGTGGTTCCTGGAAGAGGCCACACCCAGTCCCTCCCTCCGTGGGGTGGAGGCCAGCCCTTGCTAAGGCGAAGGGAACGAGGAGCGCCGCTCTCCCACGCAGCCCCTGTCCCCAGGCCAGGTCCTGGAGAGGGGGGAAACTGAGGCTGCTGAGAGGGCGGCCCACCCAGAACTCCCTGTGCTGGGAGAGGTTGGCCGCTGTCCCTCCCAGCTGGGCTTAGAGGCGCTAATGAGAGTTAAATGTAGGACGTGAGTCACCTCTTAGAGGGGGCTGGGACCACCCCCAGATGTGGGTCCAGACGCTCAGCCTTTTTCCTACTCCCCTGTGCGTCACCCCCTACCCTTAGCAGGGTGGGACATGAGTTCTGACCTTGCTGACCAGGCTCTGTCACCCTGGACCAGCCTCACTTAAATGGCTGGCTGCCTCAGGAGCGGGTGCTGTGGGACCACAGGAGACTCTAAATCCCAGGATAGGCCCAGCGCACCCTGAGGACTTAGGGGAGGGACCAACACCTGGGGTCTCTAGTGGCCGTGAGCCCTGGGGTGTGGTCATGGGTCTTGGGATGGGGGTGGGCAAAGGGCCCAGGCCACCCTGAAGATTTCCCCACCCTTCTGCCTGCCTGGCTTTGCTCAGGCCACCAGGCTCTGACCACACAGGGTGCCTGTTCCCCCACTCCCCAAAGTCCCACTCTCTGACCTCCAGCCGGCACAAGGACCTCGGTCTGAAGTCCTTATGGCAGGGCAGGCAGTTGAGTGTGTGTGTGTGTGTGTTTGTGTGTGTACATACATGTGCCTCTGAGGCTGGGTCTATTTGTGCCGCTGTGTGTATTTATGACTGAATGTACAATTGTGTATATTTATGTGTGACTGGCTGTCTCTGAGTGGGTCTCTGTGTTGCAGGGGGCTTGACAGGGAATGTGCGTTTCTGCGTTTATATCTGTTTGTTCCTTCTATGTCTACATGTGGGTCTTTCTGTGTGACTGTGTTTGTGTCAGCCTGGCCCCATCTATGGGGTCCCTGCCTCCTCAAGCACCCCACCATCACCTGGAGCCACAGGCATCTGGGAGGAGACTCGGGAGGTGAAGCGCCTGCTGTTCCCCAAATGGAATGGCTTAGCTGGGTGGGCAGCACCAGGGGGTGGGCGTGGGCAGCCACAGGAGAGAGAAAAGTGGAGGCTGGGGAGGAGCCCTGCTCAGCAGTCCCCTCCCTGCTCCCTCTGCTCCCAGCTCAGTGCCTCCTGGCAAGAGCTTATTTGCATGGTATTTACATTTCATTTGCATCGTGTTCAATTAAAAACCTGACCAGCTCCCGCCTGCCTGGCGCTGCCCGCCCAGCCTGGTGAAAATGTTGGTTGGGCATGACGGCCTTCCCACACACCCCCCCCCCCACGCCCCCACGGACTGACCGATGTGGGAGGGGTCCTCCCCTCATTGAGATCGTGCAAGTCACCCACTGTGGGAGTGAGAGGGCTGGAAGTCCAAATGGAGAAACTGAGGTCCAGAAAAGGCTGCCTTGAGCTCCAGGCTAAGGGCCAGTCAAAGCTAGAAGAATACTAGTAGTAACAGTTGCCCCTTCATGGAAGAATCTCTGTGCCAAGAGTGGTGCCAACACCTGGTGTGCAATATCTCTTTGGAACTTTGCTACCCCTTGAGGTCAGGCCTTCCTTGCATTATCCTCATTTTCCTGATGAGAAGACCAAAGGCTAGAGGGGCAAGTCCAACATCACTCAGCCAAACTAGAATTCAAGTCTCTGTCAGTATGACTTCCAAGTCCACGCTGCAAACACATGAGCATGGCTGCCAGAAGACTGGTGCCTCCTGCTTCTGGCAAGTGAACCCAACTCGTTATTTCCAGAGTCATTGGCTCCAGGATGGGCTGCTGCAGTGCTCACCCTAACCTGGAGGCTGGCCTGGCTGCTGACTGCTTCATAAGACTGAGAGCCATATCCATTCCCGGCTATAGGGTGGAAGGCTCTCCCTGTGGCAGTCCTTCCTGGCACCTGGCCGTAGTCTTTCCTATTCCAAGACTGCCCTTCCTGGGCTCTAGCCAGAGTGGGTAACTTTGTAAAAGGCAAGTAAAGACTCTGATAAGGAAACAAACTCTAGGAGGAAGCTCATAGCTGAGCTAAGAGTGAAGGATGGGTGGAAAGATGAGATGGGCCCATGGAGACATCCAAGGCACCAGAGCAGGCCTGGCAGGGAAAACTCCCGACACCTCTCCTGTCCTAGATCAGGAATCTTCCTGGAGGCCCCTCTCACCTAGCCAGAGCTGGGCTGCTGTTTGTCATCTACACAGGTGGAACTCTTAGCATTGGGGAGAAAGTGGGGGTCCTTAGGCTGCCCATGGAGGGGTCATTCAGGGCCTAGAATCCAGCCCTGGGACTAGGGCACCCTGGTGTTGACAGGCCCCCAGTGCCCACCCTCCTCTGGAAGGACTACCTTTCACCTCTGCCACCAGCCTTAAGGCTCTAGAGGGACTCTACCTACCCCTGGTGCTGAGGGACCAAGCCAAGCAGCTAACTCATCCTCCCTGACCACAGTGATTGGTTCAGAGATGGACATGTGACTTGGGCCTGACCAATCAGGCTGAATGCCAAGGCTTTGGTTAGAAATACTGGGAAGAGGCCGGGCGCGGTGGCTCTCGCCTGTAATCCCAGCACTTTGGGAGGCCGAGGCGGGTGGATCATGAGGTCAGGAGCTCAAGACCAACCTGGCCAAGATGGTGAAACCCTGTCTCTACTAAAAATACAAAAAATTAGCCGGGCATGGTGGCATGCGCCTGTAATCCCAGCTACTCCGGAGGTTGAGGCAGAGAATTGCTTAAACTTGGAGGGGTGGAGGTTGCAGTGAGCCGAGATTGTGCCACTGCACTCCAGCCTGGGTGACAGAGCGAGACGCCGTCTCAAAAAAAAAAAAAAAAATTACTGGGAAGAAGTAGGGGTTCTCTGATCTGGTAGTGTGGGAATCTGGAGCCACCCACCTATTGAGGAGAGCTACCCACGAATGAAGCCAGCAAAGGGATACTGACCCTTTTAAACTTGAAGCCAAACACTCTTCTACTTGAGCCTCAGAATGAGCCAGTAGGTTCCAATTTTGCTTAAGCCAGTGTGTGTTGGCTTTTTGTCACTTGCAGCCTGAAGGTCTGACCAGATAGTGCATGCCTTGCCCATTTCTGCCTTCAAGCCTTTGTCCATGCACTTCTCCTCTGCCTGGAATCGGAGAGCCTTCCTCTTGCCCTCTCCTGACCAGCCATACCTGTGTTTTGAGGCCCAGCTACTCTCCTCCAGGGCGCTGGCTTCCATGCGGTACCCTCCTCTTTTGGCCCCGCCCTCTTGGAGAGTTATCTGGAATTCTGACCCCCAGCTTGGCGCTCAGTGTCTATGCCTACAACTGCTGGGTTAATTTCCCTTTCTGGGGGCTTGTATCACACAGCCCCAAAGTAGATTGTATCACACAGCCCCAAAGTAGATTGTAAATTCTTGAGTGGCATGAGCTGAGTCCCCTCTTACAGAGAGGGGTGATAAAATACAGTGGTTAGAAGCTTGGCTTTGGCGTCAGGTAGTCTCAGCTCAAATTCTAGCCCATCGGTGTGACCTTTGGACCAGTCTCTCCTTTTCTGAGTTTCCTGTCGGTCCACCCACCCAGTGCCGAGGGCGCCACGGTGAAGCACTCACAAACATACTCTCTGCCCTCAGAGGAGCTAAGGATGGAAGTTGGGGCAGTGGCCCCAACCGGGAGCAGCCAATCAGGAGGCTGAAGTGGTCCTTCCCAGCCTGCCAGCACTGGGTTCTCGGGGGAAGAAGCCCCTCCACCCTCACACACTTCCTTCCAAGGCGCTAGGGGACCTTGGTTGGGGGAGGTCTGGTCGTCCCCTCCCCCTTCCGCCCCTTCCTGTCGTCCCTTCGAGCTGGCGCTGCTCTGAGTTAATCTCCTTGCCCGTCAGGGGGTGACAGGAGGTGTCTGTCATTCGAAGCTGAGGCCGTCAGCCTTGCTGGCTAATTGGGGCGCGGGCACCAGGAGCACGGGAAATGGCCTGAGGGAAGGAGAGGGAATGAGAGGGGAAGCCACCCTCACCTCCTACCCACCAGCTTGGGGCTGATCCACATGGCTCCTTAGGGGAGGGGGAAAGGAGGAAGGGACTGTGGGATGGGAACTTTGTGACCTTGGGCATTGCTGTTCCTCTCTGGGCTTCATATTATCATTCATAGTGGTAACAGCAAGCCTTTAATGAGCAATTACCGTGTAAATAAATCAAGCACACCTGTTGAAAACCTCTGATTTTTTTTTTTGTTGTTGTTGTTTGTTTGTTTTTTGTTTTTTTGCTTTTTTTTGAGACGGAGTTTTGCTCTTGTTGCCCAGGCTGGAGTGCAATGGCGCGATCCCGGCTTCCCGCAACCTCTGCCTCCCGGGTTCAAGCGATTCTCCTGCCTCAGCCTCCTTAGTAGCTGGGATTACAAGCATGCGCTACCACGCCCAGCTACTTTTGTATTTTTAGTAGAGACAGCGTTTCTCCATGTTGGTCAGACTGGTCTCAAACTCCTGACCTCAGGTGATCCACCTGCCTCAGCCTCCCAAAGTGCTGGGATTACAGGCATGAGCCACCGCACCCAGCCCCTCTGATGGTTTTCTGCAGTCCTTGGAATTCAAGCCAGACTTCTCCCAAGGTCCTTGAGGACCCCCAGTAGCCATGCCTCTTTCCTCCCTGCTCCTCCTGCTCCAGCCACTCCAGCCTCCCCACAGAGCAAGCTCTTCCTGCCTTAGGGCCTTTGCACTCGCTGTTTCTGCTCTGTGGAACACCCTTTCCCTGCCTCTTAGCATGGTTGGCTCCGCATTCTTCAGGTCTCAGCTCAAATGACACCTCAGAGACAAGGTCCCTGACCACCGTATCCAAAATCACTCTCTTGGCCAGGTGCGGTGGCTCACGCCTTTAATCCCAGCATTTTCGGAGGCCAAGGCAGGTGGATCACTTGAGGTCAGGAGTTTGAGACCAGCCTAGCCAACATGGGAAAACTCTGTCTCTAATAAAATACAAAAATTAGCCAGTTCTTGTGGCAGGTGCCTGTAATCCCAGCTACGCAGGAGGCAGAGGCAGGAGAATTGCTTGAACCTGGGAGGCAGAGGTTGTAGTGAGCCGGGATCCTGCCATTACACTCCAGCCTGGACAACAGAGCAAGACTCCATCTCAAAAAAACAAAACAAAACAAAACAATTAAAATCACTCTTCCACCTCCAGTTACTCTGTTATGTCCCCCTGTTACCTTATCCTATTTATAATTTCACAGCATTTGCCATAATGTGAAACGACTTCATTTTTACATTCATTTCCCCCCTCTAGAATGGAAACCCTTGAGAACAGGGACATTGTGCGATTTACTGCTGAAGCCCCAGTGCCTGAAAGAATGCCAGGCACAGGCCAGGCACAGTGGCTCACGCTTGTAATCCCAGCACTTTAAGAGGCCGAGGCAGGTAGATCACAAGGTCAGGAGTTCAAGACCAGCCTGGCCAACATGGTGAAACTCTGTCTCTACTAAAAATACAAAAACTAGCTGGGTATGGTGGCAGGCGCCTGTAATCCCAGCTACTTGGGAGGCTGAGGCAGAACTGCTTGAAACTGGGAGGCAGAGGTTGCAGGGAGCTGAGATCGCGCCACTGCATACTCCAGCCTGGGCAACAAGAGCAAAACTCTGTCCCCCCCCCAAAAAAAAAGGCTGGGTGCAGTGGCTCACACCTGTAATCGCAGCACTTTGGGAGGCCAAGGCAGGTGGATCATGAGGTCAGGAGATCGAGACCATCCTGGCCAACATGGTGAAACTCTGTCTCTACTAAAAATACAAAAATTAGCTGGGCTTGGTGGTGCGTGCCTGTAATCCCAGCTACTCGGGAGGCTGAGGCAGGAGAATCGCTAGAACCAGGGAATCAGAAATTGCAGTGAGCTGAGATCATGCCACTGTACTCCAGCCTGGCAACAAAGTGAGACTCCATCTTAAAAAAGAAAGAAAAGAGCCAGACGCGGTGGCTCACACCTGTAATCCCAGCACTTTGGGAGACCGAGGCAGGCGGATCACGAGGTCAGGAGATGGAGACCATCCTGGCTAACACAGTGAAATCCCGTCTCTACTAAAAATACAAACAATTAGCCGGGCGTGGTGGCGGGCGCCTGTAGTCCCAGCTACTTGGGAGGCTGAAGCAGGAGAATGGTGTGAACCCGGGAGGCGGAGCTTGCAGTGAGCTGAGATCGCGCCAATGCATTCCAGCCTGGGCGACAGAGCGGGACTCCGTCTCAAAAAAAAAAAAAAAAAAAAAAGGAGGAAAAAAAGAAACTCGTTATTATGCCCATTTTGAGGTGAGGAAACTGAGGTTTGAGGAGATTATGTGACTTTAAGTTATCGTAACTGGACTGAAGCCTGAGACTGTGTGACCCTAGAGCTGTAAGGGCTGTGGGAATGATTGTGAGGGTCTCTGCCAGCATGGCCGCTCAGCTGAGCTCAGGCTGGTGAGGGGGACGCACACAAGGAAAAGACCCAGGGCCCAGGAGAGTCCACTCCAGGGTAGAAGCTTCCTCTGGGAACTCGGCTGAGGGCAGCAGAGGAACTGCTCCAGGGCCTGGGGACAAGACCCAGTGTGCTGTGCGTAGGTGGTAGATGGAGCTGATGGTGCACTGGGGACCTCCATGCAGGCCTGGCATTTTGCCTGCCAGGGCAGAGGTAAGGATGCAAGTGTAGGGGCAGGTAGGGGGAATCTCCATCTCCCTCTCCAGTCTGCATCTACCTTTCATGCCCCCTCCTGCCTATCAAACTCCTGCCTCCTGGCCCTGACATTCAGAGCCTCGCACAACCCAGCCTTGCTGCCTTTTCTTTTCTCCTCTACCGCCGTGGTCCCTGACACCCTGGAGAAGTCCCTGCCCACTGTGCCTTCAGTCATGTCTTGTCACTTTTTCCACCCATCCTTTGTGTGTATTTATTTATTTATTTGTGAGACAGGGTCTCACTCTGTCACCCAGGCTGGAGTACAGTGGCATAATCAGGGTTTACTGCAACCTCGACCTCCGGGGCTCAATCCATCCTCTCACCTCAGCCTCTCAAGTAGCTGGGACTACAGACGCATGCCACCACACCCACCTAATTTTTTTTTTTTTTTTTTTTTTTTTGAGACGGAGTCTCGCTCTGTCATTCAGGCTGCAGTGCAGTGGCGCAATCTTAGCTCACTGCAAGCTCCGCCTCCTGGGTTCACGCCATTCTCCAGCCTCAGCCTCCTGAGTGGCTGGGACTATAGGCGCCTGCCACCACGCTCAGCTAATTTTTTGTATTTTTAGTAGAGATGAGGTTTCACCGTGTTAGCCAGGACGGTCTCTATCTCCTGACCTCGTGATCCTCCCACCTCGGCCTCCCAAAGTTCTGGGATTACAGGCGTGAGCCACCGCGCCCAGCCAATTTTTATATTTTTTGTAGAGATGTGCTTTTGCCTTGTTGTCCAGGCTGGTCTTGAACTCCTGGGCTCCAGTGATCCTCCTGTCTCGACCTCCCAAAGTGCTGGGATTACAGGTGCGAGCCACTGTGCCTGGCCTCTGTGTGTTTTTAAAAAATTATTTGTAGAAACAAGGTCTCAGGCCTTGGGTCTCACTGTGTTGCCCAGGCTGGTCTTGAACTCCTGGAGTCAGGTGATCGTCCCACCTCGGTCTCCCAAAGCGCTGGGATTGCAAGTATGAGCCACCATGCTGGCCCTCTAACCCATCCATTGAAGCCCAGCACCTGTGCTACCTCCTCCAGGAAGGGCTCTCAGGTTAGTGTTTGTGCAGTGGTTGTCTTCAGGTCTGAGGATCCCTGCCAGACTGTCAGCACCCTGTGCCACCCTCAGCACCCATCACATGGCTGGCCCAAAGCCACTCAGTAAGTATCCTGTTGCCTCCCGTTATCTATGGACCCCAGGTGAACCCAGCATTCTGAGTTCCTGGGCCTCTGGTTCTTACTCAGGTACCCACTGAGTGCCTCCAAGCCTGAAATCTCCACCTGACATAGTGACAGGGGATGTGTGGGCTGCAAGATGCTGCTGCTAACCACAGTCCTCAACTGCAGACATCTCATGGCCAATTAGACCCCAAGGCACTCATGGTTTGGGAACAATGATGGCTGGATCCAATCAAGTCAGGTTATTGGCCTCTGTTAACTCACATGGGTTACACCTCATCAGCCAATCACAGGAGCTCCCTCCTTCTATATTTTCATATCAGGGTCTCTTAGGCGGCTCTGACCTGGTTAAAGCTCCAGGCTGAGGCTGGGCTGTTTCCAGACTCTCCCCATTCTCCCCCCAGGATCGCAGAGCCACAGTTTCTTTTCTAGTCCTTGCTACCATCCCATTACTGGCATCTGCATTTCTTCCTGTCCCTCCCCTTTCTTTCCCCTGAGACAAAGCAGCCCAATCAGAAGGGTGTGTAGGGGTGAGCTCCTGAGACGGCAGCCTAGCCCTGTGTGACAAGAGGCTGGGGCGTGAGGATCCTGCTAGGTGCAGTCCAGCCAGCCTTCAGCAGCAGCAACTGTAGCAGCAACGCCTCCTTTCCCTTCTCCTCAACCTCAGGCTCCCAGGCAGGCTCCCAGACCGGGGGTAGTTCCTGCCACACTGCTCTGTGTGTGTGTGTGCGTGCTGCCTAGGTTTCCTGCCCTGACCCACCACACTTCCCCCAGGAAGGGGAAGAGATGAGGCAGAGATGAGGGCAGGAGCCTTCCCATCTCCCTCACCAGCACACTGGAAGTAGACAAGCTTAGGTGGAGCCTAAATGGGTCCCCCAAGAATCCTACCCCCTGCTCTGGGTCGGCAGGTGGATGGGCTTAGGAGCCCAAGAGGGGGAATAGGGTGCCAGCGCCAAGGCCTCTGTACATTTTGATGTTAGGTGAACAGCATGCAAAGCAGATGCAAATATTATGCAAAGTAGAACTTTCTTTTTCTAGTCCACAGCTCTGAGGTTCTCTGAAATGGGCTGAAAGGGGGGCCCAGAACCCAAGGGGAGGTGTGGAGGTGAGGGCAGGTATCATCACTGCTTTGTCAAGAGGTTGCCACACTGAAGTATACCTACTGTGTACCTAGCACCCGGCTGGGCTTGATTCAGCCTCTGTCCTTGAAAATTCAGGCACACAGGGAAGTCAAGGGCAGAAGAGGCAGATCCATCTCTACAGGATGTTGGTTGAAGGCCTTTAAGAAGCATTTGTCCATTAAATGACATATGAGACCAGATAGCAGAATGGCTAAATTCTCCTGTTCTGGCTTCATCCAGGCCTGGGTTTGATTCCCAGCCCCACCACTTGATGGCAGATCTTGGGCAAGGCACATCACCTCTGGAAGTTTCTGTTTGTTTACTCATACATTAAGAACAATGATTGTGCTGGGTGCAGTGGCTCATGCCTGTAATTCCAGCACTTTGGGAGGCTGAGGCGGATGGATCACCTGAGGTCAGGAGTTCAAGACCAGCCTGGCCAACATGACGAAACCCCGTGTCCACTAAAAATACAAAAAAATTAGCCGGGTATGGTGGCAGGAGCCTGTAATCCCAGCTACTCGGGAGACTGAGGCAGGAGAATCGCTTGAACCTGGGAGGCGGAGGTTGCAGTGAGCTGAAATCACGCCATTGCACTCCAGCCTGGGCAACTAGAGCAAAACTCCGTCTCAAAAAACAAACAACAAACAACAAACAAACAAACAAACAAAAAAACCAGCTGGGCGCGGTGGCTCATGCCTGTAGCCTGTAATCCCAGCACTTTGGGAGGCTAAGGCGGGCGGATCATGAGGTCAGGAGTTCAAGACCAGCCTGGCCTAGTGAAACCCTGTCTCTACTAAAAATACAAAAATTACCCAGGCATGGTGGTGCATGCCTGTAATCCCAGCTACTTGGGAGGCTGAGGCAGGAGAATCACTTGAACCTGGGAGGTGGAGGTTGCAGTGAGTCGAGATGGCGCCACTGCACTCCAGCCTAGGTAACAGCGTGAGACTCTCTTGGAAAAACAAAAACAAAAAATTGTACCAATCTCATGGAGTGGATGGGATGGTTGTAAGGACTCGATGACATGTATGTGTGACATTCAGGGACCACAGCAAAGTGCCTGGCCCTGGGTAAAGTTTCCATAAATGAGAGTTGTAATTTAGGCCTCCACCCCGACCCCTCTACCTGCCCTGCTCAGCTCCTTCAGCTCCTAGAGCCTAAAATGCCATAACTAACTGCAATTCAGGAAAGAGTCCAGGCCTCTGCCCGAGGGCAGGGCCTGCATTTGCTTTTGTCTGTCCCCACCACTACCCTGGGCCCTGGAGGGTCACTCAACTGATTGAATGCGTGATAACTGAATGGTCTCAACTCTTCAGGCAGGCAGTGGGGGAGGGCTCACCTTGAGACCTTCGAGCAACTCTTACTGTAACCAGAGGATGGAGAGTTAGGGTCCTGAGATGAGGAGGATCCCAGCAGACGGTTTAGTGAACAAGGACTGGGTCGGTCTCTTCCCAGTGACCTCCACCCCCTCAAACAGCCTACCAAACAAAGGTGTGTGGGGGGAGCAGTGGTTGATGGGAGGAGGAGCTTCTACCCTTAGCAAATGAAAACAAAGCCAGAGGTCGGGTGGAAAGGCCAGGCTGTGTGTTGAGGACGGTTCTGGTACTAAGAGGCAGGTGTGTGGGGGTGGGTGGAGTAGCAACAACTCCCACAATAACAGCCAACATTTATAGAGCACCTACGCCTCCCAGGCTCTATGCTAAACACTTCCACCTTACATCATACTCAAACCTCACAATGACAATCTGGATTATGATCCCATCCTTTTCTTTTCAAATGCTTGAGGAAATTGATCTAGATGTTTACCCAAGGTCACTCAGCTAGTAAATATCACTACCGGCATTTCAACCCTGGCTTCTTGCTCCATAGCTTTATCCTTAACCTCTTAAGCTGGGCCTCCATGCTCCCAAAGACCGACCTAGGTTCAAATCCGGCCTGTTGCAGCAAACTTCTATTACTCTACCTCACCCACACATCCAATTCATCTGCCAAAATATCTCTAAGCCAGCAACCTCTACACCACCATCTTTCCCTCGCTATCCTAATCCCCAGCCCCTCCTCCCAGGTCTCCCGCTTGATCCTTTGCCTTCCACTGGTCTACAGGGTGGCCAGGGGGATCTTTAAAAAGTTTAAGTCAGATCTCCCAGCTTAAAACCCACCGAAGGCTGCCATGGTACTTTGCATAAACCCTGACCCCTCAGGGGGCCTGCAAAGCCCAGCCCTATAGGCATACCCTTTGGGCTTACAAAGGCCTTCCCCTCACCTTCAAGAGGCACGTTCTTTGCAGCCTTGGAGCATTTGCAGCCTTGGAGCCTCTGTGCCTGCTGTGCCCTCTGCCTGGCATGCTCTGCCCCCTCTCCTTTGCTTGGCTGGCTTTTCCTGGTCTTTCAGGCTCCAGCTCAGATGTCTTCTCCTCAGAGGCCTCCCCTGACGACAATAGCTCATATGGACCCCTCCCTGAAGTCAGTCTCACACGACCTACTTTAATGTCCTCCTGGTTCCTCATGCTCTCTGAAGTGATCTTGGTCAACTATTTGTTTACTTGAACGTAACTAGAACGCAAGTTCTGGGAGGCTGGGAACAAGACTGTGCTCTCGTGTTCCCATGGTCTAAATAGTGCCTAGCATGTAGTAGGCACTCAGTAAACATCTGAACAATATGTAGTTGGTGTGACCTGGATCAAGAAGTCCCAGCCTCAGCTTCCTTTTTCTGTTGGGCTCTGCCTTCTCTCAGCCTCCCAGGGAGGCTCTGGATGAGATCAGAGATGGCAAAACGCTCCCTCCGGGAGAGGGAGGGCACGGCGCCCGCCCGGGGATGAGGTCAGTGCAGCAGGCACCTCTCCTCAGTGCAGGAGGCAAGCAGAACCGCAAAGATCATCTTGGCCAGACCCATGACCCTGGAATCCCAGACGGGCAGGGTAGGGTAGGGCGCGCGACCCCTTCCCCTGGTGGGAAGGTCCTCCCGGCAGGGCCTCCTTTTCCCCTCCCCGGGGAGGCAGGTGGAGCTGCGTCCTCATCTTTGTTCCCATCTGGAGCGCGTTTGGCGCGGCGTGGCGGGGGCGGGGCTGCGCCCCCGCGGTGCCCAGAGAGACTGGCCCGCCCGCTTATCTGATCTGCGGCTAATTGAAACTCCCTGCTCGCGAAGGTCAGCTCGGTCCCCTGACAGCTGCCGAGCCGAGCCGGGCCGGATGGAAAACCCGGGCTGTGCAGGGCCTGGCGGGGCGCTGAGGGGAGGGGTTGTGGGGGGCTGCCTCTGCGGCAAAGTAGACAAAGGCGGCCCCTCCCTCCCTGTGCGCGCTGCTGGGGGTCGCCAGAGGTAGCGGCCTTCGCCCTCACCCTGCAGGGTGTTCCAGCCGGGGTCACATGGCCTAAGGCTACAGAGGAGGGGGGCGCCCTTAATCCCTACGTGCCCGCCCACCCCGCTCCCACGCCGGGGCCCCGTCTGGGGTCTCTGGGAGAGTCACCCCCAACTTCCTGCCCCCACCCCGCCTCCACGCCCCGGCTCTGAGACTTCCTGCCTCCCCGGCTCCGGGCAGCTCTGGCTGTGGGAAGCTGGCGGGGCGGGGGCGGCCCGATCCCCTCCCTCTGTGCACTCGACGGGGCGCTGGGGGTCCGGGAGGAAGTGTGCACGCTGGGGGGCACGGCTCGGCCCAGAAGCCGCCATCCGGTGGGTCAGGTGCGGCCTCAGCCTAGGAGGGCGGGCGGGCAGGCCTGTTGCTAATGGTGCTGGGACGGGCGTGGGGGGGCGGGGGGATGGTAGCAGGGGAGCCTCTGGGAGCCCCGTTTCCAGGGTTCCGGGTGCGAACGTGGCGAGCTCTGGAGACTGCAACCCCGCCCGCCGCGCCCCAGGCTGGCCCAGTCCCTAAGCAGCCCGCACGCGCCTCCCACTAGCTGCCTGTGCGCCTAGGCTGAGGTGCTGGGGAGCTCCCAAGGCGGAACTCCTAGCTTCCGGGCTAAGCGCGCGCCCCTAATCGAAGTCTTTAGGGCCTTGGCTTTCACAGCCAAGAAGAAATAACTCCAACCACAGATTTTCAGAACCACATGCCAAACACCATGATAGGCGTTAAACGTATTTTGTATCAATTAGGCCTCACAACAATTCCATTTTGCTGATGAGCAAGCTGAGGCGCAGAGAGGTGGTGACTTGGCCGAAGTCACACAGCTAGTAAGTTATCGAGGCGGGGCTCGGCTCTGACTCCAAAGCCAGCGTTGTTAGCCTCGGGTGGTCACGTCTTAGCAAGAGCTCCGCAGTTGTGCGCCAATATAGGTCGATTACCCAGGGCATCCACGAATGCAGAGAGCCCCTTGGCGGCGTCTTGCCGCACGTGTTCTTGTCTTGGGGTTGGGCACGTGTTTCTTGGCGCAGTCCCGCGTGTCAGAGCCCGGGGACAGAGGTATAGGCTAGCGCACTGGTGCCCAGGTGCGCCATTCGCAGTTGCGACCTGGCAGAGTCATATGGCTGGGGCCTGAGCCGCGAGCAGGGCGGAGCGGGGGCGGAGAACTCGGAGCTGAGTCCACGCGGGCCGCGGCGCCTGGGAGGCCGCAATCCCGGCGCCTGCAGCCGGCGAGGCGCGGGGTGACGCGCGGGGGCCCAGCTACCGTGACCTCCTCCGCGGTTGCCATGGAGACCGTGCACTATAAATAAAAAAAAAAAAAAAAGGAGGAGGAATTTCAAACCCGTTTTCTACGGCGCTTGGCGGGAGGGGGGAGGAAAGCTCTCTTTGAATCGAGTTTCCCATTTCACCTTCCCAGGCGGCGGGAGCGCTTCCCCCGCAGCCCAGCCGGGAAATTGTCGCCCCTCACGCCGCGTGGCGCCCCCTGAGGAAGCTAATTAGCGCAGCCCAGGGAGCTGGAGACAGGGGGACCTAGCCCCGGGGGGCCAGGACCCGCCTCTTTTGTGGGGGGGGAAGCGCCTACAAATTGCCCCCCATCTCTCCAGGCGCGCGCAGCCCAGCGCGGGCCGGGGCACGGGGCGCAGGCGGGAGGTCGCATCTGCAGCTTTGGCGCAATGAATCAGGCGCGGCCGCCGCCGCCGCCGCCGCCGCCGCCGAGCGCGTCTGGCATCCGGAGTCTCCCGGGATCGAAAATAATTTGGGCAAAGCGGTGGGAGGTGTGTGCGCGCGCGCTCCGAGGGGAGGGCGGGGGAGCAGGCCGGGCGGGGTGCGCGGGGCGGGGGGAGGTGCCATCCGACAGCCCCGCTGTGGTGAGAACAGAGTTGACACTTCTTTCCTTTCCACTTACTGCGGCAAGTACTGCGAGGAAGCTTAACCCTCTCGATACTTGGAGGGTTAGAGGCTCTGGGAGCGCCCTCATGAGGGCGCACCGGGGCGTCGGGGTTCCAGGTGTGCAGACTCCTTTGGGGTGGGCTATTGTGGCGGGCTGGAGTCAGCCTTCTAGCTCCTCAGACCAGCGCTCCTACCCGACATTCCTCAAGGCATCCTTCTGGGGCTTTCTTAATCCTTCCGTTTGCCTTCCCTGCATCTGGCTAGTGTCAGCGCTATGGCCTCAGTTTCCCCACCTATACAAGAGGGTGGGGGTTCTATAGCAGCTTCCCTGTCGGTCTGGTGACCCTGGTTTCGTGACCCTCTCTCTGGCTTGATCCCTGGGCCTGGGAAGGGGTGAGCCGGTTAGGGCAGCCGGGTGCAGGAGTCAGAACCTGACCCTCCTTGTCTCCCGCCAGCGCTCTGGGCGCCGTTCATCAAAATGGCCGGGTTCCTGTTTTTGCCTCTGAAGGCAGAAATGTCACTGCCGCTGCATTAAGCACGCTAGGCGGGAACTGGGTTTGGAGCGAGGAGCTGGCGCTCAGCCCTGCCAAGCTGCCTGCCGCAGGGGGGTGGGGATGGGCTGGCTGGCCAGCCGGCCTGGCTGGGGTCAGTCTTTGTCTACGAGGGGCTCCCACCTTCCTGTCGCTCTAGCCCGAGATGGCCCACTCCCCTAAACCGTGCTGGTTGCTCCCACCCCACTCAAGTTTGGCGGAGGCGGGGGGAGGCGGAGGGGGGGATTAAAGGGGAGGATCTGTGCCCCTCTGGCTCAGGGATAGCAGGGAGGTGATTGGGCAGAACTCATTTCCTTTTCCCCACCCCCATAATTGGCAACACCTCTGGAATTCATGGATCGTCTCCCCAGTAATGTTGCCCATTTGATGAGGAAGGAATGGTAGCCAGGCCTCAGGGCATCCTCAGTCTTCTGACCTGAAGTTTCCCCAGAAGGGCTTGGGGGAGAGTGTGCATTTCACCTTTTCCTAGCTTCCTTCTGGCCAAGAGATCCCACCACCCCAGGAATTCTCAAATCCTGGTGCACAGCAGACCACTTGTCCTTGTGAGCATGCGGATGTGAGGAGGAGGGGGCAGGCCAGTGTGGAGAGTCTGATTTAGTGGGTCTGGAGTGGTCCTGTCATCTGCACACCTCACGAGACCTGAGGGAAGGCCGCCACCCTCACTGAGAGGCATGTTGGGAGTCCCACAGAAATCGGAGGTGATGGAGTCTAGCAAGTCACTGAACAATGGGAGATTGAGAGAAGGATCACTCAGTAAGGTAGGAACTTGGTGGTTGAGAGTGTGGGCTCTGGACTCAGGAGGACCAAGCTTAAATCCTGGCTCTGCCACTAATTGACTGCATGCTGGAGGGCAGATGACCCAAACTGAGCCTTGGTTTCCTCAATTGTAAAATGGGAGTAACACTGATGGTCCCTAACCCCACCAAAACAATGTGTGGCTTCTATGGGACAGTGCATGGAAAGTGCTGAGTGTAGGTCCAGGTCCTTAGTAACTGCATGATATATGTGAGCCTCTGTCATCATTGTCATCACTATTAAAACTATTGGAACTCAGATTTATAGTTCAGACTTTAGTTTTGGGGTGGAGGAGAGTCTGGCCCAAATGTCTCTGGTTCTCCAAGTCTTGTCCTTTAGGGGTCTACCAGGTCCTGGGCAGGGGAGAGTGAGAGTGGGGTAGGGGTCAGGCCCCTGGGTGTGGTCTCATCTGTGGGTCTCCACTCCCTACCCCAAGCCCCAGTGCCTTAGGTCTCTTTCACCCTTGGGTGTCCCCTCACAGCTGCCACTTGGAGCTACAGATGCCCACTGGGCACTGGCCTGGCTAGTACTTGAGGGCTTGCCTCTCCTAGACCCATATCCAGCCTCACTTCTCTATGAAGCATCAGGTTCTGTGATGGTGGCACAAGCGCCCGGGTAAATTAGGCCCCTGCACCCTGGGTGGTGGGGGACAAGGAGTGTGATGTTGAGCATGTGGGGTGCAGGAATAGGACACCCAAATTGGAGCAGCCTTTGGAATGTGGAATCCCACTTCCCTCTTTGGAAAGACAGGTTGAGGGGAGCTGAGTGAGGACATAGTACTAATGTGTGCCTGGAATCTAGGGCTGATGTCTGTTTCATTCAGGATATTTGGGACTGCTGGTTTCAGAATACAGGAAGGACTAACTGAAAACCAAGGCTACGCACTGGGGAGGATCCTGGGGCAGATGCCTTGGCATGGGAGCATTCTTTTTTCTTTTTCTTTTTTTTTTTTTTTTTTTTGAGACAGAGTCTCACTCTGTCACCCAGGCTGGAGTGCAATGGTGCTATCTCAGCTCACTGCAACCTCCACTTTCTGGGTTCAAGAGATTCTCCTGTCTCAGCCTCACGAGTAGCTGGGATTACAGGCGCACACCACCATGCCTGGCTAATATTTTGTATTTTAGTAGAGACGGGGTTTCACTGTGTTGTCCAGGCTGGTCTTGAACTCCTGAGCTCAGGCAATCCACCCACCTCGGCCTCCCAAAGTGCTGGGATTACAGGCATGAGCCACCGCACCTGGCCTGGCATGGGAGCATTCTAACTTGACTTGGGGAAGGGGTGTCTGTCCACTTGAGGCTGCCAGGTGGCTGAGGCTGAGATGACCTCATAGAGCTCCTTCTTGGGCTGTAGGCAGCAGAGGGCACCAGCTTTGGACCCTACTCTTCTCACACGTGCTTGCACATCTGCCCATGCTCAGTCACACTGACCCAGATTCATACTGGCCCATATGTTCTCATGCCCCCACATGCACATTCATGTACATGCTAATGTACATGTGCACATATGCTCTACCACCACATGTACAACACACGTGTATGCTTATGCATGCACAGGTACACACAGGTACACACTTGGATACCCAGATGCACACATACTAACTTGCACATGGGCACCCTGATGCACCCATGCATACGTTAACACCATGTACACACGCACAGTAACAAATGCACACACATGTGCAAACCCACAGCCATTTGCTGTTCCATCAGCAAATTCGTGTGTATGTAAACTGTATCTCCTGTGAGAATAGGGCTATCTTTGTTTATTGTCAAGTCACCCAAGATAAGAGAGGTTTGTTTAATCTCAAGGCTCACATGCCTGGTACTTGGGAGGTATACAATACAGTATTGTCTGGAATATGTGAATAATTGTATAAGTGTGTATAGAAATGAGTAACCTATGGTGAATAATAACCATAATAGTAAATACCACCCCCATTTATTGAGTAGGTACTATGTGCTACCAGTACCATCTCATCTCAGCCCCATATCAACCTATGAGGCAAGTACTTTTTTTTTATTTTTTTGAGATGAAGTCTTACTCTGTCGCCGCTGGAGTGCAGTGGCGCGATCTCAGCTCACTGCAACCTCCGCCTCCCAGGTTCAAGAGATTCTCCTGCCGCAGCCTCCCAAGTAGCTGGAATTACAGGCACGCCCAGCTAATTTTTTGTATTTTAGTAGAGACGGGGTTTCACCATGTTGGCCAAGACGGTCTCAATCTCCTGACCTCATGATCTACCCGCCTCTGCCTCCCAAAGTGCTGGGATTACAGGCGTGAGCCACCGTGCCCAGCTGAGGCAAGTACTCTTATAATTTCTGCTTAGGCGTTTGGGAACTGAGGCTACGAGAAACAGTCATTACCTGTATTGGCTTGCTAGGGCTCCCATAACAAAGTACCACAGACTGGGTGGCTTACAGTTCTGGAAAGCAGATGTCTAAAATCAAGGTCTTGGGAGCACCCTTCTGAGGGCTGTGAAGGAAGGATCTGTTCAGGCCTCTTTCCTTGGCTTGTAGATGGCCACCTTCTCCCTGCATCTCTTCACCTTGTCTAACCTCTGTGCGTATCTGTGTCCGAACTACCCCTGCTTATAAGGACACCAGTCATATTGATTAGGGCCCACCCCAAAGACCTTTTTTTTTTTTTGAGATGGGGTCTCGCTATGTTGCTGAGGTTGGAGTACAATGGTGCGATCTCGGCACACTGCAACCTCCGTCTCCTGGGTTCCAGCAATTCTCCTGCCTCAGCCTCCTGAGTAGCTGGGATTACATGCTCCTACCACCACGCCAGGATAATTTTTGTATTTTTAATAGAGACGGGCTTTCACCATGTTGGCCAGGCTGGTCTCGAACTCCTGATCTCAGATGACCCACCCGCCTTGGCCTCCCAAAATGCTGGGATTACAGGCGTGAGCCACTGCGCCCAGCCTTTTTTTTTTTTTTTTCTTTTTTTGAAACGGAGTTTCACTCTTATTGCCGAGGCTGGAGTGCAGTAGTGCAATACTGACTCACTGCAACCTCCGCCTCCTGGGTTCAAGCGATTCTCCTGCCTCAGCCTCTCGAGTAGCTGGGATTACAGGCATGTGCCACCATGCCTGGGTAATTTTGTATTTTTAGTAAAGATGGGGTTTCACCATGTTGGTCAGGCTGGTCTCAAACTCCTGACCTCAAGTGATACACCCACCTCAGCCTCCCAAAGTGCTGGGATTACAGGTGTGAGCCACTGTGCCTGGCCAAAGACCTCATTTTAACTTGAATTTCTCTGTAAAGACTCTATTCCCAAGTAAGGTCACATTCTGAGATACTGAAGGCTTATTAAGGACTTTAACTTATGAATTTTTGGAGGTACCCAATTCAACCCATAACACTACTTAAGTTTGCACAGCTAGGAAGTAGTGTAAACAGGATTTGATCCCGAGTCTGGAATGCCAGGGTCCATGGTATCACTCTACTAAGTGGTGCAGAGTTTGGTGTGTATGTGTGTGTGTGGGTGTGTGTGTGTCCTGGTGGTTGCTATCTGATGCTATTATTTCCTGCTAGCAGGTGGGCATCTAGAGCCTGTTTGCATGAAGGAGTTGGCCCCTATTCGCCCTGGCTTGCTGGTGCGCTGGAAGCTTTCATGCTTCTTCTGTCATGGCATGGGCACCCAGAGCCATCCCCCAGGGCTGTGGTGGCCAATGCTGCCCAGCCAACACTGATGGGAGTGCCTAGAGGGGGACATGGGGGCCAGGGAGCTGCCGACTCCCACCTCCCCCCACCACTAGCCCCCATCATCTCCAATGCTGCAGCCTCATTTCAAAGGCTTAGCCTATTCAGGTGGGAAGCTGGAGCCATTTTGGAGGTGGGTAGGGGCAGTCACAAGGCCTCCCTGCATCAATCAACTGGGGCAGCTAAGACCAGGCAGGCCTGTGCTGACCTTTGTCCATAGCCTGAACCTCTCCTTGTGCCACACAGGAGGCAGGGAGGCTGGACCTCACCCTTCTTGCTCCTCTGAGCTTAGCTGGAGGCCTATAAAAGAGCCCTGGCTAAGGAGGGAGACAAAACACCTAGTCTGATGGGGAGACACAGCCTCAGTTCTAAGAGGAGCACAGGCTTGGGAGGGAAGGCCTCTGCCTTCAGGAAGTTTTCAGTCTGAAAAGTCCCAGACTCTCTAAGCCTCACTTTGTTCATCCAGGAAGTGGGGATGACAATGTAGTCAGCTGTGAGGGTTCCAGGAGTTATGGTGTGGAAGGACCGGGGACCAGGATCAATATGGATATCTTAAACCATGCATAGCCACAGCATTCGGGGGATGGTGATTATTATTATTATTATTATTATTATTATTATGGGTAGTATTTATTAGGCACTTACTAGACCTCAAGTCAAATGCTAAGTGCATGCTTTACCCAATTATCTCTGTTAATCTTTTTTTTTTTTTTTCCCTGAGATAGAGTCTAACTCTGTTGCCCAGGCTGGGGTGCAGTGGTGTGATCTCGACTCACTGTGACCTCCCCCATCAAGTGATTCTCAAGTGGTTCAAGTGATTCTCCCCCCTCAACCTCCAGAGTAGCTGGGACTACAGACATGTGCCACCACACCTGGCTAATTTTTTTTTTTGTTTTTTTTGAGACAAAGTCTCGGTTTGTCACCCAGACTGGAGTGCAGTGGTACAATCTCGGCTCACTGCAAACCCACCTCCCGAGTTCAAGCGATTCTCCTGCCTCAGCCTCCCAAGTAGCTGGGACTGCAGGCACGTGCCACCATGCCTGGTTAATTTTTGTATTTTTAGTAGAGATGGGGTTTCGCCATGTTGGTCAGGCTGGTCTCGAACTCCTGACCTCAAGTGATCCTCCCACCTTGGCCTCCCAAAGTGCTGGGATTACAGGTGTGAGCCACTGCGCCTGGCCTAATTTTTGTATTTTTAGTAGAGATGGGGTTTCACTATGTTGGTCAGGCTGGTCTCAAACTCGTGAGCTCAGGTGATCTGTTCTCCTCGGCCTCTCAAAGTGCTGGGATTACAGGCATGAGGCACTGTGCCTGGCCTTAATTGTTCTAAGAATTCTGGGAGGCAGCTTTCATTATCATTGCCATTTAAAAAAATATGGACTGCTTTATGAATTTGCGTGTCATCCTTGCACGGGGTCATGCTAATCTTCTCTGTGTCATTCCAATTCTAGTGTATGTGCTATTGAAGTGAGCATTATCATTGTCATTTTATAAATGAAGAAACAGCCAGGCATGGTGGCTCACCCCTGTAATCTCAACACTTTGGGAGGCTAAGGCGGGTGGATAACTTGAGCTCAGGAGTTCAAGACCAGCCTGAACAACATGGTTGATATGATTTGGCTGTGTCCCCATCCAAATCTCAACTTGAATTGTATCTCCCATAATTCCCATGTGTTGTGGGAGGGATCCAGGAGGAGGTCATTGAATCATGGGGGCTGGTCTTTCCCGTGCTATTTTTGTGATAGTGAATAAGTATCATGAGATCTGATGGATTTATCAGGGGTTTCTGTTTTTGCTTCTTCCTCATCTTTCTCTTGCTGCTACCATGTAAGAAGTGCCTTTCACCTCTCACCATGATTCTGAGGCCTCCCCAGCCATGTGGAACTATAAGTTCAATTAAACCTTTTTTTGTTCCCAGGTTTGGGTATGTCTTTATCAACAGTATGAAAACGGACAATACAGTAAATTGGTACCAGGAGTGGGGTGTTGTTGAAAAGATACCCAAAAAGGTGGAAGCAACTTTGGAACTGGGTAACAGGCAGAGGTTGGAACAATTTGGAGGGCTCAGAAGAAGACAGGAATATGAGGGAATGTTTGGAACTTCCTAGAGACTTTCAAATGGCTTTGCCCAAAATGCTGATAATGATATGGACAATCATATCTGAGACCAGGCTGAGGTGGTCTCAGATGGAGACGAGGAACTTGTTGGGAACTGGAGTAAAGGTGACTCGTTATTTATTTATTTTTTTAATTAATTTTTTTTTTTTGAGACAGAGCCTTGCTCTGTCACCCAGGCTAGAGTGCAATGGCACAATCTGGGCTTACTGCAACCTCTGCCTTCCAGGTTCAAGCGATTCTCCTGCCTCAGTCTCCCAAGTAGCTGGGATTATAGGTGCCCACCATCACACCCAGCTAATTTTTGTATTTTTAGTAGAGACGGAGTTTTGCCATGTTGGCCAGGCTGGTCTCGAACTCCTGATTTCAGGTGATCTGCCCACCTTGGCCTCCCAAAGTGCTGGGATTACAGGCGTGAGCCACCACACCCGACTTTTTTTTTTTTTTTTTTTTGAGACGGAGTCTCGCTCTGTCACCCAGGCTGGAGTGCAGTGGTGCAATCTTGGCTCACTGCAAGCTCTGCCTCCTGGGTTCATGCCATTCTCCTGTCTCAGCCTCCCGAGTGGCTGGGACTACAGGCACCCGCCAGCACGCTCGGCTAATTTTTTGTATTTTTAGTAGAGACAGGGTTTCATCGTGTTAGCCAGGATGGTCTCGATCTCCTGACCTCGTGATCCACCCACCTCGGCTTCCCAAAGTGCTGGGATTACAGGTGTGAGCCACTGCGCACGGAATTTTTTTTTTTTTTTTTTGAGACACAGTCTTGCTCTTGTCACCAGGCTAGAGTGCAGTGGCACAATCTTGGCTCACTGCAACCTCTCTCTGCCTCCTGGGTTCAAGTGATTCCCCTGCCTCAGCCTTCCAAGTAGCTAGGATTATAGGCACATGCCACCACACCCAGCTAATTTTTATATTTTTAGTAGAGATGGGGTTTTACCATGTTGGCCAGGATGGTCTCAATCTCCTGACCTTGTGATCTGCCCGCCTTGGCCTCCCAAAGTGCTGGGATTGCAGGCTTGAGCCACTGCACCTGGCCTCTTGTTATGTTTTAGCAAAGAGACTGGTGGCATTTTGCCACTGCCCTAGACATTTATGAACTTGAGAAAGATGATTTAGGGTATTTGGTGGAAGACATTTCTAAGCAGCAAAGCATTCAAGAGGTGATTTTGGTGCTGTTAAAGGCATTCAGTTTTATAAGGGAAGCAGAGCATAAAAGTTTGGAAAATTTGCAGCCTGACTATGCGATAGAAAAGAAAAACCCATTTTCTGGGGAGAAATTCAAGCTGGCTGCAGAAATTTGCATAAGTAGTGAGGAGCCTAAGGTTAATCCCCAAGACCATTGGGAAAACATCTCCAGTCCATGTCAGAGACCTTCATGGCAGCCTCTCCCATCACAGGCCTGGAGGCCCAGGAGGAAAAAGTTGTTTCATGGGCCAGACGCAGGGTCCCCATGCTGTGTGCAGCCTAGGGATTTGATGCCCTGTGTTCCGGCTGCTCCAGCCATGGCTGAAAGGGGCCAATATACAGCACGGACTTTGGCTTCAGAGGGTGGAAACCCTGAGCCTTGGCAGCTTCCACGTGATGTTGAGCTTGCAGGCACACAGAAGTCAAGAACTGAGGTTTTGGAACCTCCACCTAGATTTCAGAAGATGTATGGAAACTCCTGGATGCCCAGGCAAAAGTTTGCTGCAGGGGCAGGGCTGTCATGGAGGACCTCTGCTAGGGCAGTGTGGAAGGGAAATGTGGGGTCGGAGCCCCCACACAGCTGGGGGACTGCTAGTGGGGGAGTTGTGAGAAGACGGCCACTGTCCTCCAGACCCCAGAATGGTAGATCCACTGACAGCTTGCACCATGTGCGTGGAAAAGCTGCAGACACTCAACACCAGCCCGTGAAAGCAGCCAGGAGGGAGGCTGTACCCTGCAAAATGACAGGGGTGGAGCTGCCCAAGACCATGGGAACCTACCTCTTGCATCAGTGTGACCTGGATGTGAGACCTGGAGTCAAAGGAGATCATTTGGAGCTTTAAAATTTGACTGCCCCACTGGATTTTGAACTTGCATGGGGCCTGTAGCCCCTTTGTTTTAGCCAATTTCTTCCATTTAGAATGGCTGTATTTACCCAATACCTGTATCCCCATTGTATCTAGGAAGTAACTAGCTTGCTTTTGTTTTGTTTTTTGAGACGGAGTCTCACTCTGTTGCCCAGACTGGAGTGCAGTGGCATGATCTTGGCTCACTGCAACGTCTGCCTCCCAGGTTCAAGCGATTCTCCTGCCTCAGCCTTCTGAGTAGCTGGGACTGCAGGCGTGTGCCACCACACTCCGCTGATTTTTTATTTTTAGTAGAGATGGGATTTCACCATATTGGCCAGACTGGTCTCGAACTCCTGACCTCAGGTGATCCACCTGCCTTGGCCTCCCAAGATGCTGGGATTACAAGCGTGAGACACCGCACCTGGCTTTTTTTTTGTTGTTGTTGTTTAAGACAGAGTCTCACTTTGTCGCTCAGGCTGGAGTGTAATGGTGTGATTTCAGCTCACTGCAGCCTCCACCTCCCAGGTTCAAGTGATTCTCCTGCCTCAGCCTCCTGAGTAGCTGGGACTACAGGCGCATGCCACCACGCCCAGCTAATTTTGTATTTTTAGTAGAGGCGGGGTTTCACCATGTTGGCCAAGCTGGTCTCAAATTCCTGACTTCAAATGACCCACCCATCCCGGCCTCACAAAGTGCTGTGATTACAGGTGTGAGCCACTGCATCCAGCCACTTGTTTTTTATTTTACAGGCTCATAGGTGGAAGGGACTTGCCTTATCTCAGATAAGACTTTGGACTGTGGACTTTTGGGTTAATGGTGAAATGAGTTAAGACTTTGGGGGACTGTTGAGAAGGCATGATTGGTTTTGAAATGTGAGGACATGAGATTTGGGGGAGTCAGGGTCAGAATCATGTGGTTTGGCTGTGTCCCCACCCAAATCTCAACTTGAATTGTATCTCCCATAATTCCCATGTGTTGTGAGAGGGACCCAGGGGGAGGTAATTAAATCATGGGGTCCAGTCTTTCCGTGCTATTCTTGTGATAGTGAATAAGTCTCATAAGATCTGATGGGTTTATCAGGGGTCTCCACTTTTGCTTATTCCTCACTTTTCTCTTGCCAGCATCACGTAAGAAGTGCTTTTTGCCTCCCGCTATGATTCTGAGGCCTCCGCAGCCGTGTGGAACTGTAAGTCCAATTAAACCTGTTTTTGTTCCCAGTTTTGGGTATGTCTTTTTTTGTTGTTTGTTTGTTTGAGATGGAGTCTCGCTCTGTCACCCAGGCTGGAATGCAGTGGTGCAATCTTGGCTCACTGCAAGCCCCACTTTCCGGGTTCATGCCATTCTCCTGCCTCAGCCTCCCGATTAGCTGGGACTACAGGTGCCTGCCACCATGCCCAGCTTATTTTTTGTATTTTTAGTAGAGACAGGGTTTCGCCATGTTAGCCAGGATGGTCTCAATCTCCTGACCTCGTGATCCACCTGCCACGGCCTCCCAAAGTGCTGGGATTACAGGCGTGAGTCACCGTGCCCGGCCAGTTTCGGGTATGTCTTTATCAGCTGTGTGAAAATGGACTAATACAATGGCGAAACCTTGTCTCTACAAAAAATACCAAAATTAGCCAGGTGTGGTGGTACACGCCTGTAGTCCCAGCTACTAGGGAGGCTGAGGTGAGAGGATCGCTGGAGCTCAGGAGGTGAAGGCTTCAGTGAGCTGTGAGTGTGCCACCACTCCAGGCTGGGTGATGACATGAGGCCCTGTCTCAAAAATAAATAAGTATATGAAGAAACAGATCCAGTGAGGTGGACTTGCCCAGTGTCACACAGCTGGAGAGTGAGAGAGTGGAGGTTTGACCCTGCTCTGAAGATTTCACCGGCTGGGCACAGTGGCTCACGCCTGTAATCTCAGCACTTTGGGAGGCCAAGGCAGAAGGATAGTTTGAGCCTAGGAGTTCAAGACCAGCCTGGGAGACCCTGTCTTTACAAAAATTACAAAAATTAGCTGGGCATGGTAGCAGTCACCTGTAGTCCCAGCTACTTGGGAGGCTGAGGCAGGAGGAGCTCTTGAGTCTGGGAGGTCCAGGCTGCAGTGAGCTATGATTGCGCCACTGCCCTCTAGCCAGGGTGACAGTGGCACCTTGTCTCTAAAGAAAAAAAAAGGTTTCACAGTAGGTCCTGCAATTGTGTGAAGACAGGGATCTGAGGGTGGGGGCCTAGGAGTAAGGACTACAATGGCTGGTAATGGCCCTAGTTCTGGGGTCCCCACCCTTTGAGCCTATACCCAGTCTTCAGAGGTGTAGGCCGAGGAGTGTTCTTTGTCAAGGTGAACGAGGCCCCTGTCTCTGGATGTATTTTTTATTTTATTTTTTTTGAGATGGAGTCTTGCTCTGTTGCTCAGGCTGGAGTGCAGTGGTGAGATCTTGGCTCACTGCAGCCTCTGCCTCCCGGGTTCAAGCAATTCTCTGCCTCAGCCTCCCGAGTAGTTGGGATTACAGGCTCCCGTCACCACTCCTGGCTAATTTTTTGTATTTTTAGTAGAGACGGTGTTTCACCATCTTGGCCAGGCCGGTCTTGAACTCCTGACCTCATGATCCACCTACCTCAGCCTTCCAAAGTGCTGGGATTACAGGCATGAGCCACCGCGCCTGGCCTTTTTTTTTTTTTTTTTCCTTGAGACAGAGTTTCACTCTTGTCATCCAGGCTGGAGTGCAATGGTGCAGTCTCAGCTCACTGCAACCTCTGCCTCCTAGGTTCAAGCAATTCTCCTGCCTCAGTCTCCTGAGTAGCTGAGATTACAGGTGCCCGCCACCACGCCTGGCTAATTTTTGTATTTTTAGTGGAGATGGGGTTTCACCATGTTGGCCATGCTGGTCTCGAACTTCTGGCCTCAGGTGATCCACTTACCTCCTTCCAAAGTGCTGGGATTACAGGCGTGAGCCACTGCGCTCAGCCTGCCTCTGGATTTTTGAAGTTGGTCCTTACAGCTCCCTGTGAGGTGAGAACTATTCCTGTTTTATAGATGAAGATACTGAGACCCAGAGTCGGAGTCAGCCCCCTAAGCAAGTCAGCAGGGCAGTGCGAGTCTCAAACTCAGGGCTCCTGACTCCATGTTGATATTCTTTCTGCTAGAGGCAGTTGTCTTCAGGTAATTTGAGAACAGAAGTCCTTTTTGGTTCCCTTCCCCAACCCTGGGTTGCCACAAATGTGAGACTAAGGACAGGTTAGGGGAGGATGCAGATCCTAAAAACCAACTCCCAATAGCAACACCAGTGTTAATTTAACAGCGGATGTGTATTGACGGCTCACTTTGTGCTGGGCATGGTGCTTCTGTGTGCATGTGTGTGCAGCCTCAGAATCCTCCTCAACACAGTGCTTCAGACAGCCACTGTCAGCCAATGGGAAAAGACAGAGGCCTGAAGTTCAGATCAGCCCATGGTAGTGAGCACCAGGCATGAGCCAGGCACTGGGGAGAACAAGGCCAGCATCTAGGAGGCAGATGTGAGACAATGGTGATAATGTAGGGGAACAGCTAGACTGTGGGGACACAGACATGGGGCCCCTGATGTCAAACTGAAGGGTTTGACAAGAAAGGTTTCTTGGAGGAAGTGGTATTTCAGCTGAACTCCTCTTAGGGGTTCCCCAAACCAGACTATGCCCCATCCTACCTCATACCATCCATCCTCCAAGATGATGAAAGTTGGTTCAATAGGATTGAGCCAGGCAAAGAAGATTAGGGAGGGAAGGAAGAGTTCCCAGTTCTAGGCTGGGAGAATAGCACCCCAGAGGCCTGAAACAGGAAGGAGCCCAGCCTATCTGTGGAAGATGCTAAATGAGGCAGAGGGTGGAGTATAAGGGCGCAGAGAGGAGGGCAGAGGAGGGCATTCATTTAGGGCACTGCAGACCAGGAGAGGAGGTCTGGGCTTAACGTTGTGGCATGGGGGTCCACTGAGATAGCTTCCCATCCCCCCCTCACATGTTACTTTCCTATCTCTAAGACCCTCTCACATCAGCCAGATTCACCCAATAGTTCTTGGAAGTAGGTGGAGCAGGGGTCACCATGGTCATTTTGCAGTTGAAGAAACTGACTCTCAGAGGTTACAGTGCTGGTCTGCTTTGCCTGGCTGGTAAGAGGGGCAGTGGGCCTGGGTTGTGAGCCAAAGTCCTGAACTGTTTACAGGACCATCAGTGTGGATTCTGGAGGATGGATGGTATGGAGTAGGGTAGGGCACAGTCTGGTTTGGGGAACCCCTAAGGGTGCAGAGGGAGGGTGAGGATCCCTGCCAAAGCTTCAGGCTGGAGGGAACTGCGTCCTCCTCCCTCCTGAAGTCCATCTCCAGTGGCTGGCTGGGGTGAGTCAGCCTGGATGAAGTCACCTACTTCCATGCAGACTGTGCCCCCTGACCTGGGAGGCGCCTGTCAGGGGCACCAGCCGAGACTGAGGACAGGCTGGGCAGCGCTCCAGGTCGCTGTGTGGCTGCTGATTTAGGGGACTGGAAATGTCCAGAGCCATCAGAAGCAGCTGGGCGTCTGGGGCCTTGAGGCCTGTAAGTCATGCTGTTGCCTGCCGTTCTCTGCATTGCTGTGAAGCCTCGCCGGGGACTGGGCTCATCAAAATCAGTTTATGCCAAAGGAAATTAATTTTTGCCTCTCTGAGATGGGGTGTGGGGAAGGGAGGTTGGCTCCAGAGGCAGGCCTGTAACAGCACTGCAGGGAGGGGTTGGATACTAGAGTGTGACCACGATGGCACTGATCGAAGAGCCTCGGGGCTAGAGGGCCTGCCCATTCTACAGAGCGGGTGACTGAGGTTTCAAAGGAGCCTCCTAGTCTTTGGGACCAGAACCCAGATTTTGTTCTTTATTAATCTGTCTTTATTCATTTCTGTCCTCCTTCACTCCTTCTCTTTCTTCTTTCCTTCTCTATCTCCATAAGTATTTACTGAACACCTGCTATGTGCCAGGCACTGTCCTGTGTGGTAAGGACACAGAGATGCACAAGACAGACCAAGTCCTGCTCTCATGGAGCATGCAGTCTGGTTGGGTAAGACAGACTGGTCATAGCTAAATAAGAAAGTATCAGATAGGGAGGAGTGCTAGGTGAGCATTAAATTAGAGTGATGTGAGGTGAGGCACAGTGGCTCACACCTGTAATCCCAGCACTTTGGGAGGCTGGGGTGGGTGGATCACCTGAAGTCAGAAGTTCGAGACCAGCCTGGTGAAACCTTGTCTCTACTAAAAATACAAAAATTAGATGGGCGTGGTGGTGGGTGCCTGTAGTCCCAGCTATTCAGGAGGCTGAGGCGGAAAATCACTTGAACCCAGGAGCTGGAAGTTGCAGTGAGCTGAGATCGCACCACTGCACTCCAGCCTGGGTGACAGAACGAGACTCTATCTCAAAAAATAAATAACAAAAATAAAAGCAAAAATTAGCTGGGTGTGGTGACGCACCTGTAGGCCCATCTATTTGGGAGGCTGAGGTAGGAGGATCGCTTGAGCCCAGGAAGTTGAGGCTGCAGTGAGCCATGATTGTGCCAGTGCACTCAAGCCTGGGTGACAGAGCAAGACCCTGTCTCAAAAAAAAAAAAAAAAGATAAAACAGGAGATGTCAAAGAAACCTTTGATGAGGCAGCTGGCCCAGACCCAGGATCTCCTTCCACTCTTCTTGAGTCCCAGGCTTCTTTGTGGTGAAGGTGAGCAGCTGGGTCAGCTCTTTCCCAGCCCAGCTTTGCTTGTGTCCTTGTCTGTCAGGAGCCCTCAGCGGCTCCCCATTGCTCGGTAACAACAGTTCTCAGTTCTTGAGTGATTACCTTAGTCTGGGCATAGAGCCTTTTTGTGAATCCCTACAACAACCCTACTAGGCAGATACCATTATTATTTCCATTTTACAAATGAGGAAACTGAGGCTTGGAGAGAAGAGATTTTTGCCAAGGTACTTCAGCTGGTTGGTGACAAAGCCAGGATTCAGATTCGCTGAGCCATTAGTTGCCACTGCTGATAGAATTAAGTCCACTGCCTTCCCTGGAGTCGCAGCCTTGCTCTTACCTGCTCAGGACCCACTTTCCCACCATCCTGTGCTCCACAGACTGAACAAACAGCCACTTCCATCTCCCTAAACGCTACACAGGTTCCCACCTGAGAACCTTTCTTTGCCTGTGCTGTTTCCTCCACCTAGAGTCCCCTCGCCTCCTCACATAAGCAAGGGGGTGCCCTTTATCTCTTATGCCCCCACAATTCTATTTGTGAGGCTCTCTGGCCCCTTATCACACATATTTTGTGTGCCCAGGGATTGGAGGTGTGACAGACCGGTATGTAGGTCTAAGTCTTTTTTTTTTTTGAGATAAAGTTTTGTTCTTGTCACCCAGGCTGGAGTGCAGTGGGGTAACCTCGGCTCCCTGCAACCTCCGCCTTCCGGATTCAAACGATTCTCCCGCCTCAACCTCCCGAGTAGCTGGGATTACAGGCATGCACTACTACGCCTGAGTAATTTTTGTATTTTTAGTAGAGGTTTCATCATGTTGGTCAGGCTGGTCTGAAACTCCTGACCTCGTGATCTGTCTGCCTGGGCCTCCCAAAGTGCTGGGATTAAAGGCGTGAGCCACCGTGCCTAGCCTTTTTATGGAGATGGAGTTTCGCCCTTGTTGCCCAGGCTGGAGCGCAGTGGCGTGATCTCAGCTCACTGCAACCTCTGCCTCCCAGATTCAAGCGATTCTCTTGTCTCAGCCTCCTGAGTAGCTGGGATTACAGGTGCGTGTCACCACACCTGGCTAATTTTTTGTATTTTTAGTATAGACAGGGTTTCACCATGTTGGCCAGGCTGGTCTCGAACTCCTGACTTCAGGTGATCGGGCCACCTCGGCCTCCCAAAGTGCTGGGATTATAGTGTGAGCCACTGTCCTATATGTATATATATATATATATATATATATATATATATATATTTTTTTTTTTTTTTTTTTTTTTTTTTTTTAAGAGACAAGGTCTCACTCTGTTGCCCAGGGTGGAGTGCTGTGGCGGGATCTTGGCTCACTGCAACCTCAATCTCCCACGCTGAAGTGATCCTCCCACCTCAGCCTTCTGAGTAGCGGGGACTACCGGCGTGTGCCACCGTGCTCAGCTAATTTTTTTTTTTGAGACGGAGTCTCGCTCTGTCACCCAGGCTGGAGTGCAGTGGCGCAATCTCGGCTCACTGCAAGCTCCGCCTCCCGGGTTCACTCCATTCTCCTGCCTCAGCATCCCGAGTAGCTGGGACTACAGGCGCCGGCCACCACGCCAGCTAATTTTTTTGTATTTTTAGTAGAGACGGGGTTTCACTGTGTTAGCCAGGATGCTCTTGAACTCCTGACCTCGTGATCCACCTGCCTCGGCCTCCCAAAGTGCTGGGATTACAGGTGTGAGTCACTGCGCCCGGCCTAATTTTTTTTTGTTTGTTTTTGTTTTTGTTTTTTTGAGACAGAGTCTTGCTCTGTCACCCAGGCTGGAGTGCATGGCGCTATCTTGGCTCACTGCAAGCCCCACCTTCCAGGTTCACGCCATTCTCCTGCCTCAACCTCCCGAGTAGCTGGGACTGCAGGTGCCTGCAAGCAAACCCGGCTAATCTTTTGTATTTTTAGTAGAGACGGGGTTTCACCGTGTTAGCCAGGATGGTCTCGATCTCGTGACCTCGTGATCCACCCGCCTCAGCCTCCCAAAGTGTTGAGATTACAGGCATGAGCCACCGCGCCCGGCTAATTTTTATATTTTTTGTAGAGACAGAACCTCCGTATGTTCCCTAGGCTGGTCTCGAACTCCCAGGCTCAAGTGATCCTTTCGCCTTGGCGTCCCAAAATCCTGGGATTACAGGCATGAGCCACTGTGCCTGGCCTGGGGCCTGGATTTAAATCTTATTTGTATTACATATTGGCTCTGTGATCTTGGGAGGGCAACAAACTTTATAAGCCTCAGAGTTTTTGTTTGTTTTTTATTAATAAAATGGGGCTGTAGTGGGGAGCAAATAGATGATGAATTTAAAATGCTCAGCATAACTCAGGAGGCTGAGATGGCAGGATGGCTTGAGTTTAGGACTTCAGGGCTGCAGTGCATTGCCCTCCAGCCTGGGTGACAAAGCGAATCTTTTAGGCTGGGTGTGGTGGTTCACTCCTGTAATCCCAACAATTTGGGAGCCCAGGAGTTTGAGACCAGCCTGGGCAACATAGCGAGACCCTGACTCTAAAAAAATTAAAAAATTAGCCAGGCATAGTGGCATGTGTCTGTATTCTCAGCTACTCTGGAGGCTGAGGTGGGAGGATAACTTGAGCCAGGGAGGTCAAGGCTGCAGTGATACATGATTGTGCCACTACACTACAGCCTGGGTGACAAAGCAAGGCCCCATCTTATTTTTCTTTTGAGACAGAGTCTCGTTCTGTCGCCCAGGCTGGAGTGCAATGGTGTGATCTCAGCTCTCTACAACCTCCGCCCCCCATGTTCAAGCAATTCTCCTACCTCAGCCTCCTGAGTAGCTGGGATTACAGGCACGCACCACCACGCCCAGCTAGTTTTTGTATTTTTAGTGGAGATGGGGTTTCACCATGTTGGTCAGGCTGGTCTTGAACTCCTGACCTCAGGTGATCCACCTGCCTTGGCCTCCCAAAGTGCTGGGGTTACAGGTGTGAGCCACCACACCCGGCCGCAAGACCCCTTTTTTTTTTTTTAGACGGAATCTCGCTCTGTCGCCCAGGCTGGAGTGCAATGGCGCGATCTCGGCTCACTGCAAGCTCCGCCTCCTGGGTTCAAGCGATTCTCCTGCCTCAGCCTCCTGGGTAGCTGGGATTACAGGCACCCACTACTATGCCCTGCTAATTTTTGTATTTTTAGTAGAGACAGGGTTTCACCATGTTAATTAGGCTGGTCTCAAACCCCTGACCTCAGGTGATCTGCCTGCCTCAGCCCCCAAAGTGCTAGGATTACAGGCGCGAGCCGCCACGCCCAGCCGACCCAATCTTTAAAGAAAAAAAATGAGCAAGAAGTTCACTGCTCCCTTGTAGGGTGGTCCTAAAGGATGGTGAAAGGTGTCCAACATAGTGAGGGCAGATCTAAGGGTTCATCACATCTCTCTTCCCCACAGGGCCAGTCCAGGGCTTTGTGGCTTGGAGCATATTTTTTTAGTTGAAGTTGAGGTTGATTTACATTTCCAAGGATGTGGCCTCATTCAGTCCAGGCAGCCCTCGCACCCAGGTGGGGGAAAGGGAAATGACTTGAAGGTCCTTGGTGTTCATTTAATCTATTATCATCATAATAACAATAATTAATTTTTTGTTTTGAAGTGGGATCTCACTGTGTTGCCCAGGCTGACCTTCAACTCCTAAGCTCAAGAGATCTTCCCACCTCAACCTCCCCAGTAGCTGGGACTACAGTCCATGACACTGCACCCAGCTCAATAATTAATTGTTTTATATGGGCAACTAGCATTTTCTTCATTTTATATGAAGCACTTTTAGAAAATGTTGCTATTTTTATTGATCTGTATAACCTATTATTTAAGTACAAACAGCGGTTATACACATAGCTTCAAGCAAAGCCCTCAGCTCCCTTTCAAACAGACTGCTACCTGAAGTCCTTACTGAATAGGAGTTTGGGAGCTGCCTCTGTCCAGCCACACACATGCGCATGCACACACATGTGCACACACACACACACACACACACCCCCTCCATGAGGGTTGGGAAGACCTCAGCTCCTTTCATGGAGGTGTTGTCCTCAGTCACCTTCACAGACGATACCAGGTTTGAGTACCATTAACAGATGAGCTAACCCTTGGGTAGGCTGGGAAATAAACACCTTGAAGTAGGAGACGGGACAGGGACTCCTCCTAAAGATCTGCAACCGGCTGGACACCATGGCTCATGTCTGTAATCCCAGCACTTTGGGAGGCTGAGGTAGGTGGATCCCTTGAGTCCAAGAATTCAAGAACAACATGGTGAAACCCTGTCTCTACAAAATTAAAAAAAAAAAAAAAATTAGTCGCCTGTAATCCCAGCACTTTGGGAGGCTGAGAGGGGCAGATCACGAAGTCAGATTGAGACCCATCCTGGCTAATATGGTGAAATTCTCTACTAAAAATACAAAAAATTAGCCGGGCATGGTGGTGTGTGCCTGTAATCCCAGCTACACGGGAGGCTGAGGCAGGAGAATTGCTTGAACCTGGGAGGTGGAGGTTTTAGTGAGCCGAGATCATGACACTGCACCCAGCCTGGGCAACAGAGAGAGACTCCATCTCCAAAAAACTAAATAAGTAAAGAATAAAATAAAAAAATAAAATAAATTAGCTGGGCATGGTGATGCAGGCCTATGGTCCCAGCTACTCCAGAGGCTGAGACAGATCACTTGAGCCTGAGAGGTTGAGGCTGCAGTGAGCCATGATCGTGCCACTGCACTCCAGCCTAGGTGACAAAGTGAAAAATAAATAAATAAAAAAATTTGCAACATTTTTCTGCCCATTTTTTAGGGTACTAAGCCCAATTTCAGGGCTGCGAAGACTGGACTGAAGTGCCAGGGGGGCCTATCCTGGGGCTATTTTTCCGGGTGTGGATATTGACCGCTTTAGAAGTGTAGAGACAGTCAATGAGAGGCTGGAGCTTGGTTGTATTTCCTGTTGGGGCCACAGCCAATGGAAGTAGAGCTTCTAGAGGAAGGGGCTCTGTCCAGAGGACAACACTGAAGTGTGAGGGCCCGGCAGTCTGGCTGGTCCACCGAGTGCAGCTGCCCGTCTCCATCCACATCTCTTCACTGGCTAGGGTCTGAGCAGCAGTTTGGAAACCTTAGATGGAAGCTAGAAAAACTAACCAGTTGGCTGGAAATTTGGGTATAAGAAGAGAACAATGGTGCTGCAGACCCAAAAACGACCCTCTCTTTTTGGTTCATGGTGCCTGAGAATTTCAAGAGACCCTTTGCCTGGAGGGACATGGAGACCTGGGAGCAGCTGGGCCTTCAGGTGTCCCTGTGGGCCTGGTAGTCCCTCCTTTTCTGCCTCCCCAGCTTCCCACAGCCCCAGGTACCCAGGGACAGCAGAGGCCTTGCAGCAAGTGGCAGAGCAGATGGTGTGTGGTATGGGGAGGGGAGAGAGCTCCTTAGGCCTTTCTGGGCACCCCCTATCCCCTCCCACCTTGAGTAGTGGGAGTCCAGCCATCCTTCTTATGCTTTTGGTTATTCGGTCAATAACCCATGAGCCAGGTGTTGTGCTAGAGGCTGTACTCCTGGGACCTAGAAAAAATATATCCCCCTTTTTGAGGAAGACGCGCTCGTGGGTGCTGAAGAATTGTGGTCCGTACGCTCCTGCTCTTGACTCACCGCTGTTTGCTCTCGCAGAGGAACAAGTCGGTCAGGAAGCCGCACAGCAGCCATGGCTTTTAAAGATACCGGAAAAACACCCATGGAGCCGGAAGTGGCAATTCACCGAATTCGAATCACCCTAACAAGCCGCAACGTAAAATCCTTGGAAAAGGTGTGTGCTGACTTGATCAGAGGCGCAAAAGAAAAGAATCTCAAAGTGAAAGGACCAGTTTGAATGCCTACCAAGACTTTGAGAATCACTACAAGAAAAACTCCTTGTGGTGAAGGTTCTAAGACGTGGGATCGTTTCCAGATGAGAATTCACAAGCGACTCATTGACTTGCACAGTCCTTCTGAGATTGTTAAGCAGATTACTTCCATCAGTATTGAGCCAGGAGTTGAGGTGGAAGTCACCATTGCAGATGCTTAAGTCAACTATTTTAATAAATTGATTACCAGTTGTTAAAAAAAAAAAAAAAAGAAAAGAAAAAATATATCCCTATGGGAACCCTCAAGTGGGTCACCATCAGAAGAAGGGAGCCAAACCAGTGACACCTGATGGATTTAGGACTGGGGATGCTCACAACAAAGGCTCCTGATCTGGTTTGAGAGGCTGGGAAAGGCTGCCTGAAAGAAATGACTTGCTGGGTTCCAATGATAGCCCTGTGACCTTGGAGGGGTTATTTAACCTCGCTGTGCTTGACTTTCCTCATCTTTAAAATGGGCATAATAAGGCCAGATACAGTGGCTCATACCTCTAATCTCAGCATTTTGGGAAGGCGAGACAGGAGGATTGCTTGAGGCCAGGAGTTCGAGACTAGTCTGGGCAACATAGGGAGACCTCCCTCTCTAAATTAAAATTAAAATTTATTTTAATTTTATTTATTTATTTATTTTTGAAACGGAGTCTCACTCTGTTGCCCAGGCTGGAGTGCAGTGGCGCGATCTTGGCTCACTGCAACCTCCGCCTCCTGGGTTAAATCGATTCTCCTGCCTCAGCCTCCTGAGTAGCCGGGATTACAGGCATGAGCCACCACACCTGGCTAATTTTCGTATTTTTAGTAAGACGGGGTTTCTCCATGTTGGTCAGGCTGGTCTCTAACTCCTGATCTCAGGTGATCCACCCACCTCGGCCTCCCAAAGTGCTGGGATTACAGGCGTGAGCCACCGTGCCCGGCTAAAAAAAAATTTTTTTAATGGGCATCATAATAGTACTATTTGAAAGGTTGTTGTGAGGATTCAGTGAGTTAATATGTACATGTAAATCCACTAGAACAGTGCCTGGCACATAGTAAATGCTCTGTAAGTGTTAAATAAAATATAAAAACAGCTACTGGCCAGGCACAGTGGTTCACACTTGTAATCCCAGCACTTTGGGAGGCCAAGGCAGGTGGATCACTTGAGGTCAGGAGTTCGAGACCAGCTTGGCCAACATGGTGAAACCCCGTCTCTACTAAAAATACAAAAATTAGCTGGCCGTGGTGGCGCATGCCTGTAATCTCAGCTACTCAGGAGGCTGAGGCAGGAGAATCACTTGAACCTGGGAGGTGGAGGTTGCAGTGAGCTGAGATTGCGCCACTGCACTCCAGTCTGGGTGACGGAGCGAGACTCTGTTTCAATAAATAAATAAATAAATAAAAACAGCTACCACTTGGATGAGTCGGACTTGGCAATGGGTGAGAAAGCAGGTCCCAGGCAAGGAGGACAAAGGCCTGCATGTTCGATGGCAGGCTACTCCAGGGAACTCCCCTGTGTCCTTCCGTGTCGCTGGATGGGGTGGCTGGTGACTCTCCTGGTCTAAGACTTGGCCTGGTAACTCTGTCCCTTCCCTCCGCTGCCTCAGCATGGTCGTGGGGTTGCTCAGGCCTCAACCTGAGATGTGACTGAGTCCATGGCCCAGCCTTGCCCACTTACCCCTTCCTCTGATGGTGCTGCGGCTCCCTGTGAGCCCACCCCAGGCTGGGCAGGGCGGTGTGGTGCTGGGGACCCCCCTGTGAGCATCTGGAGCTCCCTGTTTGGCGGGGCAGCACAGAGGAGCAACTGGCTCAGCCCAGGGATCAGGAGGGCTTCTTGGGGGAGGTGCTCTCTGAACAATGTCCTAAAGGAAAATGAAAAGTTCTCCAGAGAAGGGGAGGGGAGGGAGTTCCCAGGCAGAGGGAACAAGCTGTGCAAATGTTGGGAGGGAGAGAGATCCTGACTCAGGAGAAATAAGACCCCGGTAGAGTTCAAGCTCTGGGCTTGGGAGCCTTCTTCCGGCAGGTTTTATCCTGAGGCCTGAGTTTCTCCCTGCTTGCCCTCTGGCCCAAGCACTGGTAGTGGCCTAAGAGGTTAAAGTCCAGTCTTGCTCCGGGGCCAGCCCAGGAGCTGGGGGTAGGGGCGCCAGTTGCTCAGGTCCCTCCCTCCCACTTCAGAGCTGGGAGTGTTTGGCAAAGCAACAACGCCGCCTTTGTGTCCCTCTGTGGGTCCAGGCACGTCTAGCCCAGCCTAGGCGGCTGCTGGTTTCAGTACCCTGTGATCCCAGCCAGGCGGTGCAGGGCAGTGCAGGCAGGATGCGCTTCCTCAGGGCCCTGTGGCTGCCTCATGTCCCTTGCACCCCCACAGGGTTCCCCAGGTGGGAAAGCCTGTGCCACGGAGTACATGGGCATGTGTGGGGCTGCTGGTGTGGGCCCAGAGCGGGTAGTGGTGAGTGGGGGTTTGCACAGAGGCTGGAGGGGGACATCCAAAGGCTCCTGTGTGCCACAGCATGCACCCGAGGGGTATCCCGGGGTGAGTCCGTGAGTGTGCATTTGGGTGAGGACGTGATTCTGGGTGTGAGGGGTCTTGCTTGAGCACACGAGCAGCCCTCAGCCTGCTCAGAACAGAGCACTGCTGTCTCTGCTGCGCCAACAACGAGGCCTCTCTGTCTCAGCGCATAATGTCCCCTCTGTATTGTCTGCTGCACCGCTGTGGTGACGATAATTTTAAGGCCCAAATCCTTTTCGTGGGTGAGGGTGAGGGTGAGGGTTGGGTTGAGGGTAAGGCAGGGTGGAAGCCTTCTGGGGAGGGCGGGAGCTCCGGGGCTGGGTTTCAGCTCTACGCGTGTGGTGGTCTGTTGTGTGTTTGGGGCCTTCCCCTACATACAACCCCTACAGGGGCAGCAGAGAGAAGTCAGGGACTCCCAGAAGCCTCTGCCAGAACCCCTTGCCCTGAAGTCATGTGGTCCCCACCCTGCTCCAAGTCCTCCTCCCTCACCCTGCCCACCGCAGATTTCAAAGGCACTCTCTCTCTCTGGGAGCCCCTTTTGGTCCCTGCCTGCCTCTGCTGATCCAGGCTTTCTGCAGGCCTATCCCTGTCTTTCCCACCCTGGAACCACTAGACCAGCGGCTGTCAACCTTTTTGTTCCTGGGACTCCTTTACATGCTTAATAATTAAGCATGTAATAATTAAGGATCCCAAAGAACTTTTGTTTACATGGGTTATATCCATCAAGACTTACCATATTAGAAATTGATACTGGGAAAATTTAAAAACAGATATTTATTCATTCATTTTATTTTGAGATGGAGTTTTGCTCTGTCACCCAGGCTGGAGTGCAATGGCATGATCTCAGCTCACTGCAACCTCCTTCTCCCTGGTTCAAGTGATTCTCCTGCCTCAGCCTCCCGAGTATCTAGGACTATAGGCTCACACTACCATGCCCTGCTAATTTTTTTTTTTTTAAGGCAGAGTCTCACTCTGTCGTCCAGGGTGGAGTGCAGTGGTGTGATCTTGGCTCACTGCAACACCTGTCTCCCGAGTTCAAGTGATTCTCATGCTTTGATCTCCTGGGATTACAGGCATGCACCACCACGCCTGGCTAATTTTTGTATTAGTAGAGACGAGGTTTCACCATGTTGGCCAGGGTGATCTCAAACTCATGACCTCAAGTGATCCTCCTGCCTTGGCCTCCCAAAGTGCTGGGTTTACAGATGTGAGCCACTATGCTTGGCCAATAATAATTCATTTTAAAATAACAGTGATAATACCATTACCTGTTATCATAGATAATATATTTTTATGAAAAATAACAACCTTGGCTGGGCTCAGTGGCTCATGCCTGTAATCCCAGCACTTTGGGAGGCTGAGGTGGGCAGATCACTTGAAGTCAGGAGTTCGAGACCAGCCTGGCCAACACGGTGAAACCCCGTCTATACTAAAAATACAAAAATTAGCCGGGTGTGGTGGCACGCACCTGTAGTCCCAGCTACTTGGGAGACTGAGGCATGAGAATCGCTTGAATCCAGGAGGTAGAGGTTGCAGTGAGCCGAGATTGCACCACTGCATTCCAGCCTGGGTGACAGAGTGAGACTCTGTCTCAATTAAAAAAAAAGAAAAAAAAACAACCTTATTTTCTAGAACAAAACAAAATGAGCAAGAAGAGTGGCATTGTTTTTACATTTTTGCAAATCTCATTAATATCTGGCTTAATAGAGCAAACAGGCCTCGTGGGGCTGGGCTGGATTCTCATATCTGCTTTTACTTTGAATCGGTGGTGATTATAGATAGGCACATAATTTTGTTGTTGTTGTGGTTAAAGTATACGAGGAAAACCTGGCCTCACACAGATTTATAGTTGGAAGAGTGAGTAGTGCTTTATTAGCCTTTTCAGATAATTTGATACTACACCAAAACTTGACAAGTGGTAGTTTCCTAAAGGTTAATATCATTTGGAGCCTGAAACCATATCAATGAGCTTTTCATATTCTGTTACTATTAAAGTCCACTTGTCTAACTCACATTTTGAATGGATCTTTTATCCACACATGATTTTATAACAGCATGCATGTCATTTAAAATATTTTTCTGAAGGCCAGGCGCGGTGGCTCACGCCTGTAATCCCAACACTTTGGGAGGCCGAGGCAGGCAGATCATGAGGTCAGGAGTTCGAGACCAGCCTGGCCAACATGGTGAAACCCCCACCTCTACTAAAAATACAAAAAAAAAACCAAAAAAAAAAAACTAGCCGGGCTTGGTGGTGGGTGCCTGTAATCCCAGCTACTCGGAAGGCTGAGGCAGGAGAATCACTTGAACCTGGGAGGTAGAGGTTGCAGTGAGCCAAGATCGCGCTACTGCACTCCAGCCCGGGTGACAGTGCGAAACTCCGTCTCAGAAAAAAAAAAAAAGAAAATTTTTCTGGGCACAATGGCACAGAAAATTTTTCTGGGCACAATGCCTAGAGTCCCAGCTACTTGGAAGGCTGAGGCAGGAGGATTGCTTGAGTCTAGGAGTTCAAAGCTAGTCCGGGCAATACAGCAAGACCCTGTCTCTAAAAAATGAACAACAAACGAATAAATAAGTAATTTTTTAAAATAAAAAATATTCGTTCACTGAGTTATAAAGATCTCTCAATTATTAACACATTTCAGTATGCCATATTAAAAAATCACATCCATGGGTATCACCAACAGTTTCATCAGAAATGTACCAGGGAGCTGTGAAGCTTATGGTGTTATGGTGTTGTATACCTGTCTTTCAAAATTTAAATTTCACTTAAAAAATATAATTTTATACATAAGCAGAATATGCAAAATAAAAATAGAATTTTAGCTGGGTATAGCAGTGTGTACCTGTAGACCCAGCTACTCAGGAAGCTGAGGCGAGAAGATCCTTTGAGCCCAGGAGTTTGCATCCAGCCTGGGTAACATAGTGAGACCTGTCCCCAAACAACAACAACAAAACAAAACAAAAAGACTGTTATCATTGGCAACAAATACTGTGTGTTGTTTTCCTTGAAGTGACTGGCTTACTTCATTATTTGTGAGAGAACAACTGCCAAATATCCAAGACTGCCTGTCAGTCTTTCTGTCAAGTAAGACTTGACGTGCCATAAAAAAATCAGCTAGTTCAGCTCGCAACTCAAACAATAGCATAAGTGCTTTTCTTGAGGCAGCCAACATACTTTGGTATATATATTTTTATATATATATATATATATTTTTTTTTTGAGACGGAGTCCTGCTCTGTTGCCCAGGCTGGAGTGCAGTGGTGGGATCTCGGCTCACCACAACCTCTGCCTTCCGGGTTCAAGCGATTCCCCTGCCTCAGCCTCCCAAGTAGCTGGGACTACAGGTGCGTGCCACCACACCCAGCTAATTGTTGTATTTTTAGTAGAGGCGGGGTTTCACTGTGTTGGCCAGGCTGGTCTCGAACTCCTGACCTCGTGATCCACCCACCTCAGACTCCCAAAGTGCTGGGATTACAGGCATGAGCCACCACATCCGGCCAACTCTGGTATGTTATAGAAGTGTTTTATGTGAATTCTGCATACATGTGCCGAATATGACTCCTAGTACAGTTTGATTTGTGCTAAGCCAGCAACAGTTTTACCTAGTATGGCTTAGACATAATAAAGAAGTCAAATAATGTCTTAGTATTATTAGTAAAATAATTTTGACCTCATCTACCCCTGAAAAGGTCTGGGAGACTCCCAGGGGTCTGTGAACCCTACTTTGGGAATCACTGCACTTGTTGTTCTGTCTCTTCTGCTCTCAGGGGTGATGGGCCGTGTCTTTCATATTTTCTGATTAGGACACTGGGGTCCAGCAGAGCCCCACATGGGTCCTCATCTCTCATTCCAGCACTGAAGTGAGAATTTTTTTCCTGGCAGTGACTGGGGAGGTTTCTTGCGGGGGGAGGGGTGGCATTGATTTTGATGGATGGAGAGGCCACCAAAAGTGGAGGCTGGGAATGCACCCTTGGTGGAGGAAACAGCATTGGTGAAGGCCTGGAGAAAAGAGCTCTGGATGGGGTCAGATAACTAGGGCCCTTGAATGCCAGTGCCGGGGCAGTGGGCACCACAGAGCAGTTCCCAGAGATGGGAGGCAATGGATGAGATGTGCCAGGAACAGGGAGCGCCAGAGAGGAGGGCCTTTGCCCTTCACCAGGAGACCTTCCCAAGCCAGCTGGCCTCAGGGCTGTGTTCTCAGGGCTGGGTTGATGTGTGGCCACTGAGATGAACTTATCCTTCCTGACTAACCATGATTGGCAGAGGGTGGTCTGCTGCCCAGAACTCCCTGCTGAAAAGTGTCTCCGCACCTGCACGGACACTCAGCCTCTCCTTCCCTTTGTATTGGCTTTTATGGTGACAGTGAGTAGCCTCGTCCAGTTTCTTATGCCATGCATGAGTGTGAGGGTGACCTGGGCAGAGGTGGCTGCTGAGGGGAGAGATTGGTAGTGACATGTCAATGTGATTAGAGGTGAGGGTCCTGACCTTTTTACCACAAAAAAACCTGCTTGTTGCAGGCACTGATGCCTTGGCCCAAGTCCTGTAAAAGTCGGGGTTGCAGAGCTGACCCCGACACACCCCCACCCTGGGCCCGGCCTGCCCTCTTCCTCTTCCGATGGCCCTGTGTCCCTACCCCAACCTGTCCCTGAGCTGGTGGGCTGGTATGGGGAGACAGACCTCAGCTTCGGTGCAATACTGGCCTCATACCTCCTGCTGTGCACATCTGTGCTCCTGAGCTATGTACCTGGGCTGGGTTGTGCCACACACATGTTAGCAGCCATGCTGTGTGACTGTGTGGATACACCCTGCGCTGGGTGCACATGGCGCGCTCTGCATCACAGACATTGTGAGCTTGTGTACCTTGCCATGCACAGTAAATTGTGTCTGTTTCTGTGCCTTCAGTTGGGTGGTGTATGTTTGTGTGTATATGCTTTGTATATCTTTACAGGGTGTGAGTGTCACTGTGGTGGGTGGTGTTTTTGTGTGCTGGTTTGTCAGTGTGTATCTTGGCCCAGCCCCAGAAGGCCAGCTGAGGTGTGGCGGGGGGTGGGGTGTCGGACTGTGCTGGGGTAGGGAGCCCACAGCCAGGAGGCCTGACTGGGAATAGACATGTCCTCACCTGCCCAGAAAGCGTCCCAAGCCCTCAAAGAGCCCTTGTCCAGCTTCACCACCCCTGGCCAGTCAGGGTGGGTGGCTGGAGAAGGGGGCATGAGGGAACCAAAACAACCTCAGCCCAACTCCCACACTTGGCTGGCACCCAGGCCTATTATGGGGCCCCTGCGCCCATGGCCCGCCCCCTAAGGCTCCAAGCACTTTGCATTGTGGGGCTTGGGGAGGGGCCTAGAGACAAGGCTCTGTTTGGCTCTTGTGACCAACTTCAGCTCCTAGTGGGCCACCAAGGCAGAGCTGGCCCCAGGCCTTGTTGAGGGTGGGGCTGCAGGGAGGACCAGCTCCATGGAGCCAGGGCTGATGCTTATCTCATTACCTGTGTCATTCATTTAGCAAATACACATTGAGCACACACTGTGTTCCAGGCCCTGCTTTAGGTGCTGGGAATATAGCAGTCACTCATTGAATTAGGGGTAAGGAGAGGTCATACTGCTGCTGTGCATTTACAGATGAAGAAACAGGTCCTGGGAGGTGAAGTGATTTGCCCAAAGTCATAACAAAGCTGGGATTTGAAACCAGGCCTGTCTCATGCAAGAGGTCTCCTCCTCCCGCATTTGTCCATCCTGCCTTCGGTAGTCACAATTACAGTCGAATGCCCACTGAGCTAGGACCAGCTAGCTGGCTAGCCCCATGCCCTGGGCTACAGGTTGATGCAGGAGCGTGGGCACAATGAAATAGCTCCTAGAAAGGCAAGTTGCCTGGAGTAGGCATAGGGGTGGTAAGGTGGAAGATTGAGGGGTGGGGAAGGAGCAGAGGGAGCCTGTGTCTATCTCCAGGGTGCACTGGGACCCAAGGGAATGCCTCCTCTCCTGCTGTGTGATCTGGGATGGCCCCTGCTTCACTCTGAGCCTTAGCTTCCTCGTCTGTAAAGTGGACACAGTAACTGCCCTCTCCCAGTGGTACCATGCTCATGGCATGATGCCTGGCACACAGTAGGGCAGCTGGGAGGATGGGGCAGAGCTGCAAGTGGGCAGGGCCTCCCCAGGGCTCTCTGCTCAGCCTCAGGAAATGGGTAGGGGGTAGGGAGGAGGAGGCGCAGATGTGCGCTTGTCTCACACGAGCAGCCGCATTTAGCCACCGAGTCGGGACTGAAATATTCCTGAGGGAGAAGAACCCTGAGGCTTCAGGGCGGCAACGGCTCGTCAGTGGGGAGCGGGGAAGGGATGTTGTCACCATCTGCCTCGTGTCTGTCTGCGACTAAAATAATACTGGGGTGAGACTCGCCGCAGGCACGGGCCCAGCCGCAAGGTTCCCCAGAAGAGGGAGGGGCTGGGGGTGCTGGAAACCTTGTGGGGAGCAGTGGCAGAGAGAGGTCTGCTGGGGGCAGCCCTTGGCCAAGGCTGGGCCCTGGTCCTGCTCCCCTCCTGAGGGGCCACAAGAACCCATGGAGGAGGGTGTGTGCATAGGCATGGATACTTTCCAGAGGGGGATCAGCCCTGGGAGTGCAGGACCAGACACCCCCCAGACCCGGCTGGGGTCTGCTTCAGAGGGGAGACCAAGTGTGTGCTGAGATCCCTGCAAAGCAGGGGCAACAGCAGAAACAAAGCAAGAGACAGACAAATTGCCTGATTCAGCTTCCATGAGTTTATCCAGAATATTGAAACCAGAAAACGTAGCAAGAAGCTATTTTAATTTCAGCCGACGTATAAGTTTTGGGTCTATGGTTTACTGTGGTTTTTATTTTGAATCAAATATGGAGGATGTTCCATAATTTCCTCGGGGCTCTGGGCTCTGGGGACTGAGTGTCTGCCTTTCTCTACTGGGCACAGTAGTCACATGCCAGCTGCCTCTAGGAGTTGGCACCCCTGGGCCTAGGCAGGTGCCCCTTCAGGTCAGGGACATGGTTTGTAGCCTGATGCTTTGCTTCTGGATGAAGCCACTACATTCTGATCTTTTGCTATGGTTCTCATCAGATATAGCTAGTGGGGTATTTTTGTTTTTACAGAGGGAACAGACCCATGACCTCAGTGGTTTATTTTAACTGCAGATACACCCAAAATGCTGGTTGCTGGTTGCTTTGTGCTGACATGGTTACAGGGCTGTCAGTTTAGCAGGCAACATGCAAGCCCCTACTATGTGCAGACCCTGTGCTGGGGCAGACTGGGCCCGCCCTCTGCATACAAGGTAGAGAAGCCAGCAAGACCATAGGAGATCAGCCACCTGGGTGCCAAGGAGGGCGGTGGGGAGCAGCAAGGGGGTGTTGGATATGGCAGGAGTCCATGGCTGTCATCCTGGAGAAGGTGGCAGAAGCACTCATTCTTGAAAAGGAGACAACAGCAAAGGACAGTAAGGAGTATGCCCTAGGCAGAGAGTACGTGTGTGTGCAGACCACCACTTTGTGGCTCTCTGTCTTTGTGGCAAGGGTATTCGCATCACAATTTAGGTGCAATGTGGAGCCCTTCTTGCAGACCAGACCCAAGATAAGTGGCTTAGGTGTGTTTTCCCGGTTAGTCCTCACCAACATCCCATGAGGCCAGTACACTTAGTGCCCATCTTATAGATAAGGAAACTGAGGCTCAGAGAGGTTTAGCAACTTGGGTAAGAGGCAGAGGTATGCCCCCAGGCTACTCCGTGCTGCCTCTGCACACTGCCCTCATTTGGCAGGCAGCAACTGAGCACCTACTATGTGCAGGCCCTGAGCCAGGTGCTTCCTGGATTCAGGCCCTGGCATCACATTCCATAGTGTCCTCAGATGGCTGGCATCTCTCATTGTCATCTGGGCACGATGACCAGAGGAAGCTCTCTCCAGGGTATATGTGGGTATGGGGGAGAGGAGTGTGGGTGGGAGCCTGGAGGCCCCTGCTTGATAGCTGTGAGTTCTCCGTCATGAAAGCCTCAGTTTCTTCACCTGTAAAACGGGGCTGTGATGCCTGCTGTGCAGGCCCATGTGACAATGTGCCTTGAAAGCGTGTGGGAAAAGTGCTCTGTGTGTTCGGTGAGCCCTCAAACTGGGCTGACTCTCCTCAAACCACCGGGAGCGAGCTTCCCGGAACAATCTAGCCACCAGCCTTTCCCTGCAGCTGACAGGCTGCGGTCACCACCGCCACCACCACCCTGAATTATTCAAGACCCTCCAGGCCTCAGTGGCAGCCCTTCCCTTCTCCCTGTGCAACCAGGCTGTCAACACCAGACTCTAGGCCTCTGCCAGTGATCTATGGACCTCAGGGCCCCCGAGCTTCAGCCTGCTCAGGTAGGGCCATGAGTGTGATAGGGCGAGGTGTGGCTGAGCATGAGAGTGACAGTGAGCATGTGAGAGCAGGAGGGGGTGACAGTGTGAGGGTGTGTGTGAGTGTGGCTGTGAGCGTGCATAAGGATGTATGCAGGTGAGCATCTGCGTGAGGGCAGGTGTGAGTGTGCCACGTTGTGTGTGAATGAGTGTGTGAGTGTATCTGGAGCCTGGGCTCTCCTTAGCTGCGGGGGAGCCAGGCTCAGGGAGGAGCTCCCTCTGGCTCAAGAGAATACAATGATCTGAGAGCCAAATTCCAGCCTGGAGTGGGAGAGGGTCAGCTCACCTTTGCTTCCAGGTTCCCTTGAGGGCTGGTTGGAGTGGGGAAAAGGCAGAGAGGCAGCAGTTTAGGACAAAGGGTATGTAGTGGTTGGATCATGAAGAGGACTTGGAGTCTGTGGCCCTGTTGGGGCTCAGAACACTGTCAGATTGTTTTGGTGTGTGTCATTTCCCGGCAAGCTGAGACCCTCAGAAGAGAAGCAGTTGCCTCCCCTTGGTCCCTTTCCTCCTCCTGGGCCTAGGAGAGCTGCGAGCCCCTGTGGGCAAGAGGTGAGGACTGTTCTCTTGGATCTGTGGCTAGGTGGAAGCTCTCCAAAGTCTTGAGGGATGGGAAGGGTATGGAGGCTCACCAGCACCTTGCTGGAGGGCCCTCACCCATAGGCAGGAAGGACAGAGCAGACGTCTCTCTGGTCCCCACTTCTACCAATGCACTGGTCCTGGAGGGTTACTGCTTCGTGTGGGGTAAGAGGGAGTACCTGGGAGGTTGGGAGCTGGTGAGACTTAGGAACTGGGAGCCTGCAGTGTGTGGAGGTTGTGGGGGTGGAATGTGTGTTTGGTGTGAGTGCTGGGGTCTGTGTGTTGGTATGAGGAGGTGAGAGGCTGTCTGAGTTTGCCTTTGTATCTGTAAGATTGTATGTTTTCAATCCCTGTAGGTGTGACTGTTTATGTCTTTTTGTGAGTGAGGACCTGTCTGTGTGATCACATGAGTGTGTACGATCTGTATTTGAGAGTGCATATGTGTGGAAGCATGCTAATTGTGTGGGAGAGGTGAAAGATGATTGACAGGGAAGGGGCGGCGGGTGGGAGCCCACACTGAGTGCACAGTTTCATCCTTCCTCAGGCTCTGCTTGTCATGGCTGAAATCCCCCGGACTGCGTTGGGACCATACTGCTGAGAGTCTGGTTGCTGGGCTTCAGCTGACAGAACATCAGAGCCCCAGGATGGGATAGCCACAAGTTGGGAAGGTGAGGCAGGGTGAGGGGCTTGATGACGGGGAGCAGGCAGATAGAACAGGCTGCAGAGCTAGGGCTGCTGGAGCCTGATGTCTGGTCCAAGTTCCAGCTCCTCCACTCATGGGGTGAGCTGGGGCAAGTCACTTTGCTCTCTGAGCCTCAGTTTCCTCATCAGAACAATGGGCCTGTTTTGTACACTAAGCATTACCCACCCCAAATCCTAGAAGCCTGCCTTCTCCTCCTGGCTCTGGGAAGTTGACCATTGGAGGCCTGGGACACTGGCCTGTCTGGAGGCTGGGGAAGGATGAGACCACCCCTTCCTGTCTTCCCTGGGCCCAGAAGGCCTGACTTGTCCTACTGCACCCCTCCCATCACAGTGATCTGTGTGGGCTCATGAGAACATAAGCTAGACGGTGATCCTGTTCACCTTCCTGCATTCTGGGAGGCTCGGCCTCCAACTCCCAGACCAGGGAATGGTCTCCACTCCTCCACTCCTTCCCAGGTTCAGAAGCAGGACTGAGGGAAGTCCTGCCTGTCCCCTCTCTGACTTTACTTTCCCTTTCTAGAGCAGGGGTATTCTGGGATGGGAGGACTGAGTGTCCCTGCTGCCTGGTCCTCAGAGTTGGCTAGCTCCCCCCATGCCCCTCATTCCCCCGCCTGCTCGCCTGTAGAGCTGTGGCCCGGGCAGCTGTCCGGCTGAGTGGGTTAGCAACACAAGACAGATGGCGAGGGATTATCTCAGCTTCTCAGAGCGCGATGGCGGCAGCGGCGGGGGTGGGGGGAAGGCTCTCACACCCTCCCCATGTGTGTGTACACACACACACACACAAATGCACACATGCAGCTCCCCGCTCCTGCCCCAGACCCAGCCCAGCCTCCTGCTATTTATGAGGCGGGCAGGAAGACAAGAGGAGAGATGAGATTATGAGAATTGGTGAGAACCGTGGGACTTGGCAATCTTGTCCCTGCCCCACTTGGCTCCCAGACCACAGGCTGAACCAGCTTCTCAGGCCCTTCTTGGACCCTGCCCCTGCTATTGTGATTTCTCTGCAGCTGCCACCACTGGGAATGGTACATTCAGGAGGGCATGGTTTTACAGAGAAGTTTGAGGCCCAGAGATGTGCGAGCTGCACTCAAAGTCACACAGCAAGTTTGGTTCATTAGCAGGGTAAGTTCTGGGGGTTGGCAAGTGGTGGAGTCTCTTAGATGTCCTGGCACTGGCTGTGGGATCCTTGGGTCTTCTGCAAACAAGGTGTTTGCCCTAGCACTTGATGCTGCAGCCCAAGGTCCCACAGGGGCATGTCACAAGGCCAGCTGCTGGCACGCAAGGACTCACAGGCACAGCCTCTTGTTCATATACACTGTCAGGCTCTGGGTGAAGGCTATGTAGAGTTGAGTGACAGAGCTGGGTCTCCAGGCTGTGTCACTGTGAAAGAATTGGGGCAGGGTTAGAACCCCACTAGAGTGAATTCTCCTATCTGTCCCTCAATTTGCCACAGGACTTTCCAACCTCGGCCACACACTCAGGCCCCCCTACCACCACATTTGCCCCTTAACAGCCCCACTCCAAGTCCTGAGTCATCTATGCTGAGGCCCCTGGGGAGGAGTGTGGGCCAGGAGACCGGGCAGGCTTTGCGAATGGCAACCCCAGGGGGCCCTTTTCCCAGCATGGCTGGGCGGGGCCGACTCAGTGGGGAAGGCAGGGTGGAGGCCTTCTGAGAGAACTCTGCTCCTAGCTGCCGATGTCCTGACTTCGCCCCCGTCCCCAAGAGTGACTCAGTGTCTGCTGGACGCGGGAGTGCGGGTGCGGGGCAGTGCGGAGCTGCTGCGGGTTGCCCGGTGCCACTCCCTTCAGAGCAAACCCACTTCTCGAGGCCCCGAGGCTCCCGCCTGGGGGTCTCCTGTGTTCACGTGTGCCTGCCCAGGCTGTCAAGTGAAACATGACCTCAGGGTCAGCCCGGCCTGCCTCTGGGGCTGCGTTATTTGCGGGGTTTCCAACATGGTGATACCATCCACACTGTCCGGTCACAAACAAGACCGGCACCGCCAAGTTTACCTGCTCCTGCGCCCTCAAACCATTGAATCAGCCCCTCTTTTGCTATTGGATGAGAGGGTTTGCCAGGACCAAGCCCCTCCTCCCCACCGCCAAGGTGACCACACGTCTAGGTATCAGGGGTGGTGGGCCCACTGCAGAGCGCTAGGCCGAACTCATCTCCTGGATCCAGGCCAAGCTCCACCTCTCTGTCCCTCCAGACTCAACTTGGTCATTTGTATCGTGAAAGCTGGACAAAACTATATCTAACTCCCCATCTTCCCTCAAAGCTTGGCCTGGGGAGCCCTACATGAAACCCTGGAGCTTCTGAGCCTTCCCCCATCCCCAGCGGGGGGCTTTTCGTTCTGTGAAGGTCTCAAAGTAACATTCTAAAGAGGCACCGAGAGAGCCAATCAGAGAGCCCATGTAAATAACGGCCCGCTGATTGGCTGTCTCCTTCACGCCCTGAACGAAACTTCAACTTCATCAACTCAGCGAAGATTTTTTCCTCTGGCCTCGCGCGCCCTGCAGAAGGCGGGGCTGGGGGTCACCCGAGCCTTCTCTCAGCCGCAGGCTACCTGGGCCCGCCGAATGGGATCGCGCTGGGACAGGCGGGGGCGAGTGCGCCGCCCTGACCCTGACCCCGGGGGTGTTATTCTGGTACAGAATACCCCGCGGGGGAGGCCCGAGAAGTGAGCCCCCCCCGTTTCTTTGTAGGACCGCCACAGAATGGGCTGCAGGCCGCGAGTATAGAGCTTGGCTGGGCGGGATCGATATCTGCCCGCTGGACTGATGCGCGAGGGAGGCTGCTAGACAGGCTGGCTTTGCGGCAGTGTGATGGCCGCGCAGCACCCCCCGACCCCCACAGCTCCCCAACCCCGCCATTCCCTTCATCTAGCGCTCCCGGGGAAACCGAGGCGGGCAAGTGGCGTAGCGATGGAGGGCGCACCCAGAGGCAGCGACGCTCCCTCGCTCTGGCTCCCAGCCCTGGTGGCGGGTGCGGGGGTGAGGGTAGCCCAGGGTCGCACCCTGCTCCCAACCTCGGCTCGTCCCCACCCTCCACGGTCGTACGCAGCTCGAGGCCGCCTGCATTTCTGCCAGTATCCTGTCCCCTCGCCGGGTCCTTCGCCCTCCTCCCACTTTTATTGTGTGTCTCCTCTCTGGCTCTGAGGTTCCTCCTCCCTCCCTTCTCTCTCTGGGTGTCTGCGTGTCTATCTCCACATCTCCATCTCCATTTCTTTCTCTGCCTGTCTCTGTCTCTAGCTGTCTCTGTCCCTCAGTCTCTGCTCAGGTCTCCGCTCGCCTCTTGCTCATTTTCGTTCCTCTCTTTGTCTGTCTGACTCTCTCTTGTCTGCCCCCCTTCAGTCACCCCCCAACCCCCCGCACACACACACACCTCACAGCCCTGTTTACGACATCCCCTGGGCTGGCAGGTGGGCGGGGCTGCAGCAGAGCGGGGGTGAGAGAGGGAGACGCAGCCTCCCCCCCAGCTGTTAACCTTCACGCTTCAGGCCTCTGCGGATGGCAGAGGAGGGGGAAAGCCCAGCTGCCAGCTTGGCGGAGGTGACCGGGCGGGGGCTGGGGGCTGTCCCTCCCTCTGGGCTCGTCTCTGGGGAGATCTGGGGCCGGAAGGAATGTGGTGGAGGGCGCCTTCGGCTGAGGAAGGCTGTTGCCGGATGGGTGGCCTCCTGAAGGCTTGTGCTGGCGAGGCGGGTGCCCAAAGGGGGCTCTGAGCGGTGTCGGCCCTGCCCGCAGCCCGGCCGGACGTGGGGGCCGGCGTGAGAATCCCGCCCATCTGTGAGCCGGCCTCACGCCGTCAGACCCAATTTATCTCGCCGCCAAAGTTTCACAGCCATCTGCTCGAGTGGAACGGCTTCCAGCGCTGGCCCCACCGGGCCCCCCAGCCAGCGCGGGGATGTTTTCCAATACGACAGCATCGCCCCCCCAAAGCAAGGAGGGGGTGTAGGGGGAGGCGGCAGAGCGCGGTGCGCGGGGCTGGCAGGCAGCCCTCTCCCGCGAGCGAGCCGACCCTGAATTTTAAGCGATTGATCAGGAAGCGCAGGCCGTTCCCATCACTTTGAGCAGCCAAATGCGACGGCGCAGGGATTTCAAGGGGCCTTTGCGGAGGCGGTAATGAGGTCACCGTCACTGCGCCAGCCCGCGGGCGGGAGGGGGCGAAGGTCTGCGGACACGTGTGAACACAGCCTGTGAACCGAGCCACATCTGTATTCACGTGACCCCCGGGGCCCCAGCACTGACCCAGGAAAACTCGGCATTTGGATCTGAGCTGATTCACACTCCCCCGCCCCCACCCCACCTACCCAACCAGACACGGTCCGAGAGGCTGAGCTAGAACCCAGCCCTGCCACATCCATGATTCCATGATCACCTCAGATAGCTTCAGCACAGGAGCCCCAACTCTCTTCTCCTCCCCGCTATGTGCCTAAAATACACATATTTGGGCACCTGCCCATTGCACTTCTGAACAAGTCTGTGGAGACAGATGTACCCTAGGCCCCCGGTAATCTCACAGGTGCACACATTCCAATTACACCTGACCGCAATGCTTATGCATTAGTACACTCCCAACCACCACCACTACCACCCCCAAACATGCACACAGGTACTCCATCATTTTCAAGCCAGCACCCAGCAACACACGAGCCCCCAAACTCCCCTCCCCCGGGAGCACTCATGTGCACACTCATTCTCAAGACTCCGAGCTTGCTGCCATGTCCGCGCGGGTGGGCGCCTCCACTGCCCGCCAGGCAGCGTGGGTGCAGACCTCGAAGAGAACAAAGGCCAGGCAGGTGGGAGGGACGGGGGCTGAGCCCCCGGCCCGTCCTCCTAGGCAATGCTCCTCTGTCTCGGCTCCGCGGCCACCGCATCGAGCGGCTCTGATTGCCGAGTAAATCACCGCGATGATCTGAATAATTATCGTCTCCTGAAAAGGGAAAAAACAGAGAATAAATAAAGAGAGAAGGGAGCAGCCACCTGATTTCTAGGAGCCCTGGTGTATGTCGGGGGGGGTGAATACATAGGGGTGGGTGTCAGTGGCCCCCTGCAGATCCTTGGGACTTCTGTTGGGATGGAATGCAGGTGGGGTGGGATGGGCCTCAGGGCAGACAGTCCTTCCTTAGAGGTGGCAGTTAGCATCCAGTCTCCCCAGGGTAAGTCAGGCCCCCTGGAGCACCCAGCCGACCCCAGCTGGCCTCTCTGCTTCTCACACACTCAGGCCCACCCGACCTGTAGGGCACCCTCCTGTTCCAGGGCTTTGCTCAGTCGGTTCCCCCCAGCATGCCCTCTACCCACCACTCTGGCTGGCCTCACTCTTCCATCTCTGAAGTTCAGCCCCAGGTTACTTCCTCTGAGAATTTCTTCCTGACTGCCCAGCCCTCCAGGATCCTCCTCTCCCAGAGTTCCAGTGTCTGATTGCATTTTCCCTGACTGATTTGGGTGTGTTCTCCTGATCTTCTCAGCTGGATGGCAGCTTTGGTGAAAGCAGCTATGTTTCAAACAAAGCAGTAATAGTAGCAACAGCAGCAGCCACTGCCCCATCCTGAGCAGCTAGGATGTGCTGGCCCTGTGCCAAAACATCATCTCACCATAGATCCTCCCCAGAATCCTTTGTGGAAAGTAATGTCTCCATTTAAGTAATGGGGAAACTGAGGTTTACCAAGAATGAAGCTTGGATTCCTTTCCTCAGGGATGAAGATGCTGGTCATCTACGGTATCCTTTCTGCAGCTGTCCCCTGATCCCGCATATTGGAGGAGCTGCTCCTCTTCCAGTGCTGAGCACCAAGACACAATTACCTCAACTGGCTGGGCACAGTGGCTCACGCCTATAATCCTAACACTTTGGGAGGCCGAGGTGGGCAGATTGCTTGAGCCTAGGAGTTCGAGACCAGCTTGGGCAACATGATGGAACACCATCTCTACAAAACAAACAAACAAACAAAAACAAACAAAGAAATGAAAAACACCAAAAATTAGCTGGTATGGTGGTGTGAGCGTATAGTTCCAGCAACTTGGGAGGCTGAAGAGGAAGGATGGTTTGAGCCCAGGAGGTTGAGGCAGTGAGCCGTGATTGTGCCACTATACTCAAGCCTGGGCAACAGAGCGAGACCGTCTTAAAAAAACAAAAAACCAGGCCGGGCCTGGTGGCTCATGCCTGTAATCCCGCACTTTGAGAGGCCGAGGTGGGTGGATCACGAGGTCAGGAGATAAGAGACCATCCTGGCTAACACAGTGAAACCCCGTCTCTACTAAAAATACAAAAAAATTAGCCAGGTGTAGTGGCAGATGCCTATAGTCCCAGCTACTCAGAGGCTGAGGCAGGGGAATGGGGTGAACCCGGGAGGCTGAGCTTGCAGTGAGCTGAGATTGTGCCACTGCACTCCAGCCTGGGCGACAGAGCAAGACTCCATCTCAAGAAAAACCCCCAAAATATGAATACCTCAACTCCAACCTGCCCAGCCTCCACCAGCCCTGCCCATTCCTGTTGCTCCCTCTCCTCCCTTTTCCTAGCCTCAGGAGGGCTGCCCTCCGTGCATTGTCACCCCCAACCTCCCAAAGGGCATGACCCTTCCCCATAGCCACATCATCAAAGGAGGGGCAGCTCAGCCCTATGCTTTTGCCTGAAATGGTTCCAGATGTGGGGCCTGCAGAAAAGGCAGGGTGAAGGTTCAGCACAAAGCTAGGTTTCCTCCTGGAGGTTGCCCTAGGGGAGGCCCAAGCCCCTCCCACCCCTGGCACCTGGTCAGTAAATGAGAGCAGAACAAGGCCACTGATGGGATGATGGTTCAGGGAAAGAGTCTGTCAAGAGCCTGGGGAAGAGGAACCCTTGTGGGGCCTGGGTGTCTGGGGCAAGAGGGAGGCTGAAGCCCATTCTGGGTTTGCATTCCTCACTCTATCCAGCCTTGTTGGATCTGAGGCCTGGGGCGACTTCCAGGGTGGGGTTCTCCAGGCTGAGCAAGGAGGCCCAGGACTGAGCGATTTAGATCCCTCCTACTCCTCCTCAAAGAAATGCCATTATAGATGGGGGAAACTAAGTCCAGGGCTCCAAACTGGCTCCTGACTAATGGTGCCTGTGCAGGCCTCTCCCATGGGGATCCTTATTCCGGGCCCCAAATGTTCCTGGGGGCATGGCAGGGTCTGGATGTCACTGTGGCTTGGGTAGAGGAGGGACAGGTGAGACATGATGCTGGTCTAGAGATACATCCAGGTGGTTCAGCTCTGGGTATGAATGAAGATGAGGCAGAGCCCAGCCTAGCTCTGAGAAAATCTCAGCTCTTACTCCACAGTCTTCTGGGACTCAAGACAGCACCTCCTACCTGGGAGAGGGGCGGAGGTGGCCAGTATCCTTGGGATGGTTCAGAAACTCCTCTCCCCACCCCAAGCTCCCTTCTGCCAGCTACTCTTGGTTCCCTACGTAGATATTTCTTTGGCATCTACTGTGTACTGGCCCTAGGGGCACAGCAGCCTGGGGTTCAGAGAGTGCCCAGGCAGATGGGGAGGCATACTCACCCACCTACACATACTCACACAGACTCTCCTCCCACCCCCTTCAAGTGTGACCAACTGGAAACCCTGGGGAAACAGTAATGAATGTGGCAAGACCTTTGCAATTAGACAAACCCAGGTTCAGACCCTGGCTCTACTTTACTTGTTGAGAGCAAGTCAATGAGCCTCAGTTTTGTTATCTACAAAGTGGAAATTGTAGTAGTGCATGTTTCACAGTGTGCCTGTGAGCGTTCTGTGAGATAATTGAGATGTCGATGCTCATCACCGCCCATGATCAGGGAGGGAGAGATGACCTCCAAGGTTGCTCCTTGGCCACTCTAGGACAGTGTTTCCATGGCATGGCTAGGGTCCAGCCTTTTTTTTTTTTTTGAGACAGGGTCTCGTTCTGTCACCCAGGCTGGAGTGCTGTAGCATGATCTCTGCTCACTGCAGCCTCAACCTCCTAAGCTCAGCAATCCTCCCACCTCAGCCTCCCAAGTAGCTGGGACTATAGGCATGTGTCACCATGCCCGGCTAATGTTAAATTTTTTTGTAGAGACTGGTTCTCCCTATGTTGCCCAGGCAGGTCTGGAACTCCCGACCTCAGGTAATCTTCTCAACGTAGCCTTCAAAAGTGCTGGGATTACAGGTGTGAGCCACTGCACCCAGCCAGTCCAGCCTCTCGACTCAGTGGTGGAGGTGGTTGTCCTTGGCAGGTCCTCCACACTGCCAAGCCCCTCACTCCTCAAAGCTTAGTTCCCCTACTGGTCACGTCTCTCTCTACTAGGTTCCTCTGGCTCTCACTCTGTCTCTGCCTGCCCATAATTCCATCGATCCGTGTCTCTTTTTCTGTTTCTGCCTCTCCCTAAAAACATATAACTCTCCCCCTACCATAAGAACACCCTTCCACTCCCACCCACACATCCAGCCCAGCTCAACTCATCACCAGCATGCATTCTCACCTGGGTGCACACAGGCAAGGAGACATACAGAGGCAAAGCGATGGAGAGACACAATCACACACACACACTTGATTGCACATGGGCATGAGGACAGCCACCCATCCAACACACACACAAGTGCACACACAGCACAAATAGGCATGAACAGGTGCATACAGACGCACCTGGTGACAAACACACAAGGACATTGGAGCATATTGCATATGCAAGAGTCCACAGGCATGTATACTCTCCCCCCACCACAGGCACACATAGGTCAGGCACAGAAAGGTACACACAGGCACAGAAACACACACAAGGGCCCACAAGCACATCTGCACAGTAAGACACAGGCACACACATACACACATGTAGGCACACACAAGCTCTCGCCCCCAACCCCCCTCAGAGAGCTGGCTGCCCGCCAAGTGCGGAGCTTTCTGCTGGGTGTGCACAACCTTTCACAGGCTCTAATTGAGTCGAGGGTGATTTATAACATGGCAGCGCCCCTGCCCGCGTGGGCTGCCCCCTCCTGCTGCAACTCTGGCCAGTCTTCGGCCACCCCCTCCGCCCCCTACCCCCCCCATAAAGCATCACATGCACAGGCCCCTTTGAGGGAGAAGGGGGCATTTTCTTCCTTGCCACCAGCTCCTGTCTTCATTCTTGCCTTTCTCCTGGGCTAGACAGTGGACTCCAAGAAGTTATGACTCAACCCACCCATCCCACCACCACCAGCAAACTCAGTGTTACTCAGCCCAGCCATTGGGAGACCAATCTAACTAACCTGCCTGATTAGAGACAGCCAGGACCCTGACTGCAGATCCCACATGCTTCCTGAGCTGCAGCGGAAGAAACGGGATTTGGACACGAGAAGGGACTTGCTCAGCGAGCTGGGGCTGCAGGATGGGTGCTGATTAGCAGGGTATAGGAAAGCCTCCATTCAGGGCCATGGGGGAGGAGAAGACCACCAATAACCTTGTTTCATGCCCCTCCATCCTTTTGGGTAGCTGAGCTGTGACCCTCCCTCCCAGCTGTCCCCATGGCTAGTGTGGCTGGGCCTGTGATTAACTGCATTAATTAGGCTCTGAGGTTTGGCTCATAAAGTCCCCTTATCCACCTAAGAAGGAGTGACAGTGAGGACTTTTGTCCTAGTGGGAGGGGTGTATGCATCCTGACCCCTCACTTCTGACCCTAACATGGACCATCAGCTCTAGCCATGGCCCATGAACTCAGCCTAAGAGCTATTTCATCCTCCCAGAAGCATCTTGTGTTGGATGCTGATGCTGTTAACCCATTTGACAGTGAAGGCAACCAAGGCCCAGAGAGGCCAAGCCCTAGAGACTGATCCCACAGGAGTCCCATCCTGCTCTCAGGACACCTGCTGCACGTGGAGCTGCTTTTTGGAGCAGGAAAGGCTCCTTGGAAAGGCTAGACCTCCCTGTTCCCAGAGTTGTTTTTTTATTTGTTTGTTTTGTTTTGTTTTTGAGATGGAGTTTTGCTCTTGTTGCCCAGGCTGGAGTGCAATGGTTCAATCTTGGCTCACCGCAAACTCTGCCTCCCAGGTTCAAGCGATTCTCCTGCCTCAGCCTCCCAAATCGCTGGGATGACAGGCATGCGCCACCACACCATGCTAATTTTGTATTTTTAGTAGAGATGGGGTTTCACCATGTTGGCCAGTCTAGTCTCGAACTCCTGACCTCAGGTGATCCACCCGTCTTGGCCTCCCAAAGTGCTGGGATTACAGGCATGAGCCACTGAGCCCAGCCCAGAGTTGAGTTTAGATTACAGAATGAGGAACTCAGATTAGATTTAAGAGGGGTTCGGCATGATGGCTCATGCCTATAATCCCAATACTTTGGGACGCCAGCCTGGGCAACATGGGGAAACCCCATCTCTACAAAAAATTTTAAAAATTTAGCTGGGTGTGGTGTTGCATGTCTGTAGTCCCAGCTACTTGGGAGGCTTAGGTGGTGGGATCACTTGAGCCCAGGAGTTCAAGACCAGCCTGGGCAACATGGTGAAACCCTATCTCTAAAATTAAAAAATTAGCCGGGTGTGGTGGCCCACGCGTATAATCTCAGCACTTTGGGAGGCTGGACAGATCGCTTGAGCTCATGAGTTCGAGCTCCAGCCTGGGCAACATGGTGAGACCTTGTCTCTACTAAAAATACAAAAAAATAGCTGGGGCGTGGTGGTGCGTTTCTGTGGTCCTAGCTACTTAGGAGGCTGAGGTGGGAGGATTGCTTGATCCCAGGAGGTGGAGGCTGCAGTGAGCTGAGATCACACCACTGCACTCCAGCATGGGTGATAGAGTGAGACCCTGCCTCAAATTAAAAAAAAGAAAATAAGTTAAAAAAAATTAGCCAGTATGGTGGCACCCACCTGTAATCCCAGCTACTTGGGAGGCTGAGGTGGGAGGATCACTTGAACGTGGGAAGTTGAAGCTGCAGTGAGCTGTGATTGCATCACTGCATTCCAGCTTGGGTGACCCTGTCTCAAAAAAAAAAAAAAAAAAAAAAAAGAGGGACCTCCTTAGCAGTAGAGTTTGATTGGGAGCCAAGGTGTGTATGTGTTTGTGTGTGTGTGTGCAGTGGAGAGGGTCTGGGCTGCCCCCAAGGGAATCCACATGATAATGGCAGCCAACATTTAGTGCTTGCTTATTGAGTCACAGACAGTCCTGTAGGGGAGGAGCTGAACCCCATTTTATAGACGAATAAAACTGAAATTCTGACAAGTTAAGCCATCTGCCCCAGCCTCATGGATTTGAGGCAGCGCCACCCACGCCCCTTCCCACTGTCAGGTCCTGGGTAGGTAGATGGATCCTCTGGGGTCTGTGTTCCAGCGACGCCACCTCATCTCTGCTGTGGGTCAACCCAGTCTTGGGCTCTCGCTCGAATACACTTGAATATGTGTGAGTGTGGGTGTGAAATGGGTGGCTGAGAGGGTATATAGGATGTGTCCCAGAGACTCTAGTGGGGAGGGGATTTGTGCTTTGATGTATGTGTGTCCCAGCATGCCTGGGTGTTTGTGTGCGTGGGTATCTTTGGGACATGTTATGGGTTTGTGCTGGTCTCTATATTGTTGCGTGTTTGTGTTTGTAGCTCTGCCTGCGTCATTCTGTGTCCCTCTGTGCACAGCTTGTGTGATGTGTTTATGTCCCTGGGAGCCTCCTCCCTATTTGTCTCTCTGTGTGTGTATCTTTGATACGTCTGTGTCTGTCCTGCTTCTGGGTGTGTTTCTGTGTGAGCGTCTCTGCGGCCCTGCTGTGTGTGTGTGTGTGTGTGTGTGTGTGTGTGCGCATGAGGCTCCGTGCCTGTTTCCGAAGTGACTCTAGGTGCCACAGTGTGTGATGCTGTGACTGTGTCTCTGTATCTGTGTGTGACTGTGTGTGAGACTGTAACTGTTCTGTGTGTATGCGACACACCGTGTGCGTGACTAAATGGTGCTGTCTGTGTGATTGTTTCAGGACCTGGACTAGCATCGGCACAAAATTTAAGGGGGCTCCAACAAATCTCAGTAATTAGGAAAGATAATATTTTCGTATTCTTAAAAAAACACAATGCAAAAAATGATGAAAATAGACTATTAAAGACAGGTTCAGTGTATGCGCCTGTCCGTGTGGCTGTGTCTGTGCCTCCGCCAGTGTCCCCGCGGCTGCCGTCCGCCCTCCCGCGCCCCGCCAGGTGAGCGCAGCCCCCACCCCCGGTCACGCTGCTCTGGGCTGAGCCTCGGTAATTTCCGAGTCGGCGGCGGCTTTGTGTGCACCGGCCGCGGTCTGGGGGCGGGGAGGGAAGGGAGGGTTATTTTTCCCCCCTCTTCCTTTTTATTGGGTCATTAACAACGGCTCGGACTGCCGCTGCGCCCCCCCTTTCATGTCTGCCGCGCCTCCCGCCATTATCTGCCTCCGCCGCGCGGCGTAATTCGATGCCAATCAGGTTGGGGCGCAGAGGCAGCCGGATCAAAGCCGGGGCCGCGGCGCCGGAGGGAGTGGGGTTAGGGAGCGGGCTGCGCTCCCCCGGGGTCGGGGCACCCACCAGGGTTCCCGCTCAAGCATCTAGGGTCAGACTGGGAAGTCCTTGCCCAACCCGTGCAGGGTTCAGAGGGTTGCCTGGGGTGACCAGGTGGTCAGTGGCTGGGCTGCGCGGTTCAGCCAGGCACCAGGGTCCCTTGGGGGTAGTTTCGTGGAGGGAGCGGCCTTTAGGTGGAGATTCTAGGCGGAGGGACCAGCCTGGGCACAGGCGAGGAGGCAGGACTCAGCAGAGCGCCCTAGGAATAGGGAAGAACCCAGCTGGTGGGATTCTTCTGGCTGGGCGACTGTGTTGTCTTCCAAGGGTTAGGAGCAATGGAGGGGCTTGAGAGGGGGCGGGCAAAATCAAAGTTGGCCTTCAGGATCCTTTATCTGGCGATGTCCTCTGCTAGAGGCTATGCCCTGACTCAGTTTCCTTCGCTGGGAAATGGGGAAGCTATTAGCTTCCCGCACTCTTCCACAAGGGTTAGTGAGGTGATGAAGGTGATAAAACAACCCAAAACAAGCACAGCTCAAATTTCTTGAGCACTTCCTAATTGCAGGTCAGGCCCGAGTCTCCATTCATCCACACAACAGCTCTACAAGGTTGGAACTCATGTGTTTCCAGATGAGGAAACAGAGGCACAGAGAGGGAAAGTGGCCTGCTCAAGGTCCAGGGTAGTGAGGGGCATGGCTGGGATTGGAATCAGGCCCATAGACTGCATGAAGCGGGTTCTCTCCTGGGAGGGCCCCTAGCCAAGCCATCTGCTGTTCTCCCACCCCTCCTGGGCTCTGGGATGGGGGCAAAGGGTTTGGAGCTGCCTATGTGAGAAGGCAGTGGAGTCACAGAGTGGGCTGTGTGGGCAGTGGGACGAGAATCATCCTCCTCACACTCACAGCCATCTCCACTGCTTACAGCCCTTGGGCAAATCACCTGCCACCACCACCCCAACCTTGGTCTTCACCTGCATCTGTAAAAGGGGGTTCACAAGCTTCTTCAGCTTTTCCCTTAAGAGTCAGTGAGTGAACGTAGCAAAGGGTGTTTTGAGCATCAGATGTAGTGTGGATGGGTGTTTTTATCACCATCAACCAAAGACTCAAGGGGGGTAGTGTCTGCCAGGCAGTCCCTGAAGGGGATGGAAAACCCCCTTCTTCCCCCAAAGAAAATGCCGGTGTTAGTCCCAATGATTTGGGAAAGAGTTGTTCCCCCGTCCCCGCCCTTGAGAGGGAGAGAAAGAGATTTTCTCTTTCAAATAGTGCTGGGGCTTCACAGCTCTAAATATCTCCAACCCTAGAATGTTCTGAGCAAACCAACGTATACATAATATATGCTTCTGTTCTTAACTAAAAGCAGGCCTCCAGACCTTGAGGACACCAGCAAGCAAGGACTCTCATCTCTGTCCTCTCCCCAGCATACCCTAGTTCTGGCGCCTGATAAGTTGGGGTTGTGGGCTGAGGAGAATGGAGGAGTGCAGTCCCTCAGCAGCCCCTGGTGTCTTACAAATGGTTTCTTGAGGCTGGGCACGGTGACTCATGCCTGTAGTCCCAGCACTTTGGGAGGCCAAGGTGGGAGGATAGATTAAGCCCAGGAGGTAGAGGTTGCAGTGAGCTAGGATTGTGCCGCTGCACTCCAGCCAGGGCAACTGAGTGAGACCCTGTTTCAAAAACAAAAGGAAATGAAACAAAAAAACCAAATGGTTTCTTAGTACCAACTTGGGTTGGGTTAGTCTGCCCTGCACTGGGGAGACAGGTGTAGGAGGCCACAGATAGATGTAGGGGTGCCTTGTCTGGTGGGAGAGGCCGGTGGAGCGTGCTTTCTGCACGGGATGGTGATCTGTGCTCACAAGGGTGGGGCTTCTAGTGGGCCTGGGAGCACCCTCTCTTTCTGGAGAGACAGGTGAGCTGGATACAGCAGGATAAATAGAAGTTTGCTCATTGAGGGCTGGGGACAGGAAGTACATTTCAGGAATGTTTGAAGCCCAGAGGCCTGAAAGAATAGTGCACAGTGAGTGTTTCTGGAGGTGGGGAGAAGGGCAAGGGGTTGGGCTGTAAAGTGCTGCGGACCATGCAGGCAGAAAGGGCAGGGCCTCGAAGGATCTTGAAAGTAATCCTGAGGGTGCTGGAGAGCCAGGGCAGCTTCAGGGCAGGAAGTCACCTTGCTTCAGCCTCCTCACCTGTGTAGTGTGGGCAGAAACCATCCTCCCTGCAGGGCTGACTGGAAGGTAAATGAGAGACTGGAAGGGGAGGCACTTATGCCTTTTACTACCCTGCTCTGTGTGTCCGGGAACTAGAGGTTGGGGAGTGAGGCCAGAGTGAGGAGGCAGGGTTTGGGGGCTATGTATCTACTGTTCTCCATGCACAGGGAGACAGGCCAGGGATTCCATGCTTCCTCCCAGACCTGGCCTGGGCTGCCAGACAGAGGTGGCCATGATTAGCAGCTCCAGTTGACCTGGGCATGTGACTTGGGCAGTGTCTCCCATTGGGGAAATGGGATCTTGGTTCTGGCTCCAAGGTCAGGAAAGCTGCCTTCGCCCAGGGTCCTCTTCTTGCCGCTGGGGGGTTCTGCTGGGCCTAGCCTCAGTCCTCACCACGTTCTTCTTGCCGGATTGGCAGGGGCTTTCTTAGTGGATTCTCCTCCAGCTCACATTCCATGCTCCAGGTAGTACTGAAGGGGAGATCTAGGGGTGGTGCAGGCCACAGAGCTGGGGGCTGAAATCTCTGCCCTGGTCTGGTTCTCTGTTTCCTATCTTCCTGAAGGAGGCCCATGGCCTCCCCCATTCTCCGTCTCTCCTGGGGAGTTCCTGCCTGTCTGGAGCTGGGTGCCTGTGTGTGTTGGAAAGGGAGGATTGGCTGCACCGCACACCGCAGATCCCAGCTGCCTCTGGACGCTGAAAAATCCAATTTTCTTCCTAATTGCCACCGCCCGCGTGCGCTCTCTCTCCACTCACAGCCTACTTCTGCTTGGCGGCGCCTCGTTTCCCCCACATTCTCCCTGCTCCTGCCTCTTGCTGCCCACCCCATGGGCGGATGCTGCCCCCCCTCGCGGTCACCCGTGTCGGGACGCACCATATATCATGTCTGCAGCCGGGAGGGGCCCGGGAGCTGGCTGTCCCCCGCCCTGGGCTCCCTGACGAAATCGTCCTTTTCTGCGGCGGATGACAGGTTGTGGGAACAACAGCTTGAATTACGGAAAGAAGTTTCCCCACTGAGTTAATCTGCAGTGGCTGGAGGTGACCTTCTGGAGACGGCGATTAATCACGGGCCGTGGCGGGCGCCGCGCCACGCCGGGCCCTTTGGGGGAATACTAATTCCACTACAAGATAAATCATAATTTGACAATAATCATCTGCCCTAATCACTCCAATTCTTCCGTTTAATTATTTGTATACACTGTGTTTCTTCAACGAAGACCCTGTGTGCCCATGGGTGGGGAGAGGATGGCCGCCTGGGCACAGACCCCTCTCTGGCCCCTCAAGCCTGTCAGCCCTGCTGGCATGCCTGGGGAGGCCTGACTCAGAACTGATAGGGAGAGTGTTGGAGCTCAGAGTTTTGGTAGGGTAACTGAGGAAACTGAGGCTCAGAGAAAGGCCAGGCCTTGCCCAAGGTCACATGGCAAGGTTGGGGTGAGCCAGGCTGAGGACAAAGGCCTTTGCTGTTCAGGCCCAGGTTGTAGCCCACTGTCCGGAATGCCTCACTTCTGCTCTACTCCCTGACCTTCGGTCCTCAATCTCCTGTGATGCCTGGTCCCACCCTCCATCTGCCAGTATGGACAGGGTTGCTGACTGCTTCCATTCCCCCTATCCCAGTCCTGGGCCTGGCTGTGCACTCAGGACATGAGGATCAGGGATTGTAGGCATCTGAGCAAGCATTGCCTGAACCTTCTTACCAGGCGCTGTGTGACCTCTGGTAGTTGATAGAACCTCTCTGAGTCTGTAGCCTTTACTTATAATTGGGTTGAGCTCTCTGTCTCCCCGGGTGGTGGAGACTTGGCCTGGTGCCAGATCCACAGGTGTGCTCACAGATGCCTGCCATTGCCCCTTCCTGTTCTGTCAGAGTCCAGCCACTGGAGCCCTGCATTTCCTATCTCCACTTCCCCTCCCAAACCTGGCTCCTGGTGCCACCATGCTCAGCCCCTGAGTTGTGCCTCCAGGAGAGTCCCAGGATTCTAGCTCTGTCCCTGATCCTCCCTTGGATGGGCTGGCTGGCTCTGTTGCTGATTCTGGCTCACTGAGCAGGAATCAGAATGACTCAGTGGCTTTCTTCTTCCAGGCAGGCTCCTGGCACCCTATGGAGGAGGGTAGTGGCAAATGGGGTATAATGAGAGCTGCTAGATCCAGGGTGCACCCCACATAGGGCTTGTGGTCTGCCTTTGTGGCAACGTGAGGGGGAATGGCTCTCCCAAACAAGAGCCACAAGCCTGCTGGGTGTGTGCTGATGGAGCTACAGCCAATAGAGAATGATGTACTGATGATAATGAAAATAACGATAACAGCAATGAATGTTCTTTCCCAACAGCAGCCTGCCCCGGGGATCTCCTGGTCCCAAGGTCAATATTAGGCTGATAGAGGAAATGTAGCCCTTCCCTGGTGGTCTAGTGGTTAGGATAATAAAAATAAATACACAAATAAATAAAAGGGAAATACAGCCCTTATCCCCAAGATGCCATAGTCTCAGGGAAGATGTGTGAGAGAAGAAAGAGTCGGGACAAATACAAACCACAGCATTGCCCATCAACATCTCGGAGTCCCTGCTGCGTGCCAGGCCTGGTGCTCAGTTTTTTGCCTGATCCACATCACTGAATCCTCATGACCACTTGTGAGTAAGATGTGATGTCAGCACATTTTACAGATGGGAAAATCAAGTCACAGAGAGGCGAAGTCACTTGCTCAATGTCACTATGCTTGTGAGCGCAAGGTTGGGATTTGAACTCAGCTTTCTCCTCCATTCTTTCCTGTCTCCCAGAAATCATTTTATCAGTGTTGTAGAATTTCTGGCCAGAGGATCTGGGCAAAGCTGAGTCAGTCTGTTCACCTGTCAGGGTCTCCATGCTTCTGGCTGTAACAGGGGCTTCACACAGTTGTGAAGTGGGGATGTGAAAGAGCAGCCGGTCCCTGCCTTAGCCCTATATGCCTGTAAGTCCCTCACAGGGTCTTCTTTCCGTCCTTTCTGCTGTAGTTCCCCTTCACTCCTCCTCCATGGACACCAGATTCCCTTATTTCCTGTTTCCCTTATTCCTTGGCTTAGATCAGCACCCTAACCTCTGCTTTCCATGACCCTTGCTTGGAGGAGGAGATGTGTGTGCGACAGGCAGTGTTAAATAGCCCACTGGCCTCCATCTGGTGCTGTTTCCTGACAGTGCTCAGGGAGATCATCCACGGCTTAGGACCAGCGGGCACACTGTTGACTTTGTGATATATGTTTTGGTCAGGAACCCCTAGCTGTCTGCAGCCCTCACCCTGCCTGCCTTTTAAGGTGAGTTCCCAATACCAGGCAGGGCTCTGGAAGGTGGCTGTCCAGGAGTACCTCATCCCAACCATGAGGACCTGAGGAGGGTCATTTAGCCTTTCTGAGCTTCCGTTTCCATATCTGTAAACCAAGGGTAATAATAATGCCTGACGGATAGTAAGCATTCAATAATTTTTATTTTTATTTATTTTTATTTATTATTTTTTTTGAGACGGAGTCTTGCTCTGTCGCCAGGCTGGAGTGCAGTGGCGCAATCTCAGCTCACTGTAACTCCGCCTCCTGGGTTCAAGCAAGTCTCCTGCCTCAACCTCCCAAGTAGCTAGGACTATAGGTGTGCACCACCACGCCTGACTAATTTTTGTATTTTTAGTAGAGACAGGTTTCACCATGTTGGTCAGGCTGGTCTTGAACTCCTGAACTCAGGTGATCCACCTGCCTTGGCCTCCCAAAGTGCTGGGATTACAGGCGTGAACCACCACGCCCAGTCCTTCGTTTGTTTTTTCTTAAGACAGGGTCTTGCTCTGTTGCCCGGGCTGGAGTGCAGAGGCGCAATCATAGCTCACTGCAGCCTCAAACTGGGGCTCAAACGATCCTCCCACCTCAGCCTCTTGACTAGCTAGGACTACAGGTGTGCACCACCATGCCTATCTAAATAAAGAAATGCTATATATATACCCAAGTAGCCCCTGTGTTGCCCATGCTGGGCACTCAATAATTGTTGCCTATTGTTAGTTGAAGTACCAGGTTGCTTGTTGAGGTCACAGAGGGGTCAACCAATTGTCACCCTCTTCTAGCTTGGCCCTAGATGGCCTTTTTTAGCGTGTCCAAGAGAGGAGGGTCATCTACCCTGCAGATAGTACTCCACTCAGAAAGGCTACAGACCCCTCCTGGCAGACCCCTCCCGGCAGAGCCAGCCCCCTTTCCTGCCAGGGGGATGGCAGGACAGGAGGCCTGGCTGGGGAGGTGGTGGGGCTGTGGCAGCAGAGAGGGGAGGCAAAGGTTGGCAGAGTGGGGAGAGATGGCCTGGGGAGAGAGCAGTGGAGTCGCTGGGGAGAGAGGGAGGCTGTTGCGCTATAAATACCTTCCAGGTAACAGGACCCGTAAATGAAGGGAGGGAATTAGTCACATTCTGCAGCGCCTCAGAGAGAGGACAGGGAGCAATGACCTGAATCCATGGAAGGGAAAAAATTAGGCTAACCTTGTTGGGTGAGGGGGAGGTTAGGGGCCGGATGCTGTGCCTCCTCAGTGGGGTGCCTGAACAGGCTCTGCTGGGCGGGCCCAAGGAGGAATAACCCTGGCAGGAGGGGTCTGGAAGAAACATCTTATCTATTCCCTCCAGATGTGTGAGGTGTGTGGGGCTCTTTCTTTTCTTCTCAAGGATCTCCTGGCCTCTCTCAGAACCTCACACCCATTCCTCCTGGGAAGTCCTTCCAGGAGTCTAGCCCAGTTGTTCTTCACGTCACTCTGAAGCATGTTTCCATTCACTGCGCTTACTGTCTTTAAGCTCTGGCTCCCCCTGGGGTGCCCACCTTGTCAGGCATCTAGCTCTGGGGTCATTCCCTGGGTTCCCAATCAGGCAGAAGGATCTTTGCCTGGGAAGGCAAGAAGGCCATGTCCTACTTCCACTCTGGACTCAAGCCGAGTGGGCCCACTTGTCCCTTGCTGGGATGATGACCATGGCCTGTGCTCTAGTCTCCCAGCTCCAGCTTCACCTGCCCTGGGCCAGCCCCTCACCCCCAGGGTTGCCAGAGCAACAGTCAGGCATGCCCTCCTTTGCTCACACCTTCCCTACTCCTCTCGGAATGGAGGCCAGTCCCCTCGGCCTGGCACAGCAAGCCTCCAGGATTGGCCTCCAAGCAGCTTCCTAACCACATCTTCTGCCCTTGCTCTCACACCCAGCCTGCCAGTCTACATTCTCCAGGTCTTTGCACCAGCTGTTCTTTCAGCCTAGTGTTCCTGCCTCTTGCTACGCCTGGTCGACTTGCGTTTTCTCCCAAGACCCGAGCTTAAGTCTGAAATTCTCTCTGCTGTCTCCCCAGCTGAGTCGGGTCCTCCCTCATCTGTGCTTCGGAAATTCTTCGGAAATTCTCCGGAAATTCTCCGGTAGTCTGGGGAAGTCACCAAGATCCAAGTGGGAAGTCCAGCTCTGCCTCACCCTAACTACATGGCCTCTGGTGAATAGATGAGCTCTCTTGTGCCTCAGTTTCCCCATCTGTGAAAAGGAGTTCTCACAGTGCTTCGCAAGGGTTTTACAGTTTAGGCAAGATCCTGCATGAGGAGGGCTGAGCACACAGTCAGCGGGTGGCTGTTGTTGGGGTCACAGTATTGATCACACTGTTTCTGTGTCTGCCTCCCCTGCGGGCTGTGAGATGGGGAGGGAGGGGGGCAGTGCAGCGTCCCCGTGTGACTTGTCGCCGCCACAACCGCAGTGGCCAGCTCGCGCCTGGCACTGAGACCGTCGGCAAATGTTTGCTGAATTAATGAGTGGGGGCTGCAGGCTTGGGCTGCAGTTCCGCCTGGGCTGCTGCAGCTGGGGCGCGTATGTACATCCGTGTGCCCCTGGGAGTGTGAGTGAGGGGCGCCTGTGGGTGGGGGAGCCATATCCGTGTCCCGGGGGTCTGTCGGCGCCGTGGGCAGCCTGGCGCGCCCGCTCCCTGGGGTCCCCGCCGAGCGCCTGCCTGGCTGCGGGACCCCGTTGCCAGGAGCAGTCAGGATGCGGCAGCGTCTCCATGGCAACGCGGCATCTCGAGCCGCGCGCCGCCCTCCCCCGGCGCCCCGCAGTGGGCAGGAGGCCGAGCCTGGCAGCCCCTCCCGGCCCAGCAGCCAGCAAGCTGGGCCAGGAGGCCGAAACCTGATGGGAGGGGCTGAGCAGGGGGCTCCTTATTTTCTAGGGATAAGGGGCTGACCTGCCTTTACTTCCCACCTCATCTGGGGGAGGTAGATAATAGAGGCTGTCCTCTGTCTATGAGCAGCACCCTCCACACCCGCCAGGAAAGCAGGAATAGGTTCTGATCAGGGCAGGATACCCTCACTGGCGAAGGGACATTTCTGATCTAAGTCCTGGCTGTGAAAATGGCGCTGTTGTGAGGGGCACTGAGGCACAGCCAGGGAAGTGCCATACTGTTCCAGGGCTTCAGTGACCCCAGTGACTTCCATGACCCACCCGACGTCTACTCATGTCCCCACTTCTCATAGATAATGCCCAGTACCTGCCACGAACCCTTCCAACGCCCCCTCACCCTCTCAGTTGTGCCATACATATCTCCAGACCCACTCAGTACTTCCCACTGCGGGTTCCGTGACCCTCCCACCCCTGGTTCCCACTCAGTGCCCCTTGTACTCGCTATCTTCCCACTGCCTTCCAGTACTTCCCAGCACACAATGTCTCCAGTTGTTATTCAGTACCCCCAGTGCCTACGCAGTAGTACTTCCGATATGCACTCAGGGCCCCCGTTACCACCAGGAAACCACCCAGCGCCCTCTTTACAGTTTAGGCTTGGTACCACTTAAATAGCCCCCGGGGACCACCCACTGCCCCCAGTACCTGCCCTGTGGCCCCCAGTGCCCTCCTATTAATCAGCCCAGTACCCTGCACATCCACTGTAGCTCCCAGCACCTCTTCGTACTTCTGTTCACCTAGTGCTAACCACTACAACCTCGTTCTGTCCAGTATATTCCCACCATGCAGCCCCTTGCCACATTATTTCCAGATAAATCCCCATTCACCCCCTTGCCCACCTCCCACCCTCCAAGCCCAAGCTCCGCCGGGCCGCAGTGCTCGCAGCGGCCAGGAGGGGGAGAACGCGAGTAGTCAGCAGGAGACCGAAGCGCGGGGCGCGGCTGGGGAGAGGGTCGAGGGGCAGTATCCAAGACCCTCTTCTTACAAGGGCTGAATCCGAGCCCAGGGTGCGGCTGCGTTCCGGGGGCGGTTCCGCCCAGAGTGACCGCACCCCTGCCCCGCATCTTCTGCAAACCCCTCCGGGTCCGCCGCCACCGTCGCCGTCGTGGCTTTGGCTCTGGGAAGGGGCGCGCGCCCTCTGGTGGCTGCTGAGCAGTGCAGCTTCCTAGGCTGATGAGAGGACGCCGCTCTGGCCCGGGGTGGCGCGTTGGTTCCCTCTCTCTTCCCCTGTGCTCCTTTTTTGGGCCTGTCCTCAAGCTGGCGGCGATGGGGTGACGGCAAGCCAGGCCCCTCTGTGGTGGCTGGGTAGAGAGCCTGGGGTCTGGATGAAGGAAGAACATTGGGTAGGGAGGTGTGGAACCAGGGCCTGGGGAGAGGGACTGCGGAGCAGAATGGTGGTGGGGGTGGATCGTTGAGTCCACAGATGAAGGACTAACAGATGGATCTGAACTCAGGAAGTCTACAATCTGAGCTGTGATTCGATGTGCTGTTTGTAGAAGGAGGCGATACAGGATTGGTGGCAGTAGGGTGAGGCCTCCCTTCCAGGCCTGGCAGTTCTATCTGGCCCTAAGCCCTTCATGGGATACTTGTTGATGGACCTACCCTTCGATGACTGTGTTTCTGCCTCTGCCCGTCTACCAGCGCCTAGCCTTCTTTTCACCTGCCTGGGCCTGTTTCTCAGTCTTCAGCAGTCCTGGAATGGTGGGGGGCACCCTCTCCCCGTCCCACAATATGGGGTTTTCTCTCCTCTGTGTATGGGGGAAATGGATGGAGCTAGAGCAGAAGGGACCCAGGTTAGACTCTTGCAGTCTATCCTGAGTTTAGGTGACCTTGGCCTGTAGGACCCTCCAGGGTTTGATCTGTGATTTTGTGCCCATTCAGCAAGCCCCACCTCGATGGATTAGTAAGTTCCCTTAGACTTAAAGGTCCTTAGAGATGCCTCCTCCATCCTCCCCATTGCCTGGCTGGGGAAACTGAGACACCCAGCAGGTTAAGAATTACTCTAGGGTGAATAGAGGGGTAGACATCAGGATAGTAAGGTGATAAAGAGCACTGACTGGCCTGGGTTTGAGTCTGGGCAAGTCCCTCCCTTCTCTGTCTCATCTCGTCTCTTTTCTCTTTCTTTCTTTCTTTCTTTCTTTCTTTCTCTTTCTTTCTTTCTTTCTTTCTTTCTTTTCTTTCCTTTCCCTGCCTGCCTGCCTGCCTTTTCTTTCTTTCCTTCTTTCCTTCTTTCTTTCTTTCTCTTTCTTTCTTTCTTTTCTTTCCCTGCCTGCCTGCCTTCTTTTCTTTCTTTCTTTCTTTTTCTTTCTTTCTTTCTTTCTTTCCTTCCTTCCTTCCTTCCTTCTTTCTTTCTTTCTTTTCTTTCTTTCTTTTCTTTCTTTCTTTCTTTCTTGTCTTGCTCTGTCACCCAGGCTGGAGTGCAGTGGCACAATCTCGGCTCACTGCAAGCTCCACCTCCCGGGTTCACTCCATTCTCCTGCCTCAGCCTCCTGAGTAGCTGGGACTACAGGCGCCCGCCACCTTGCCCAGCTAATTTTTTTGTATTTTTAGTAGAGACGGATTTCACCGTGTTAGCCAGTATGGTCTCGATCTTCTGACCTCGTGATCCGCCTGCCTCGGCCTCCCAAAGTGCTGGGATTACAGGTGTGAGCCACCGCGCCCAGCCATCATCTTTCTTTCTTTCTTTCTTCCTTTTATTTTTATTTTTTTAAGACAGAATCCCACTCTATTGCCCAGGCTGGAGTGCAATGTCACGATCTCAGATCAGTGCAACCTCTACCTCCCGGATTCAAGGGATTCTTATGCCTCAGTCTCCCAAGTAGCTGGGATTACAGGCATGCACCACCATGCCCAGCTAATTTTTGTATTTTTAGTAGAGACGGTGTTTCCCCATGTTGGCCAGGCTGGTCTCGAACTCCTGATCTCAAGTGATCTGCCCACCTCGGCCTCCCAAAGTGCTGGAATTACAGATGTGAGACACTGCACCTGGCCTCTCTGTCTTTGTAAGCCTCAGTTTTCTCATTTATAAAATAAGGATCAAAACTCTACCTACATCCCAGGAGAGCTGTAAAGATTCAGTCAGGTGAGGATGATATTGGAGAGAATAATAACAATGATTAGAGCTGTTAATAATGTTAACTGAGCACTCACTTTGTGCCAGGTGCTGTGCAAAGTGATTCAGCACATGTAATCCAAGAGGTTATATACCAGCTTGACAGAGGTAAGGCTCCTGCTCAGAGGCTCTCAGTGATGACCAGCTCACAGGCAGAGTAACATAGCCCCTACCAGGTCTAGTGCCTGACCCCAGGGCACCAGGATGAGTTCCAGAGTCCTCTGCCTGAGCTAGGGCTGGAGGCAGAGAGAGGGACAAGAAGACCTTGAGCTGTCCCCTGTGCAGTGCTCCCCTGTCCCCTGGGCCTGGCTCAGATATCCGGCCCCCCGCCGGTGAGGGCAAAGGGGCTGGTTGATGGAGGAAGCATGTGTCCCGGCCTGGGCAGCTGAACCTGGGGGCCTTGCCCCGGAACCTGGAACCTTTCCTGCAAAGGGAATATCCTAGAGCAGGAAGGAAGGAAGTGGGGAGGGGGAGGAAGAGGAGGGAGAAAGGATAGGACAGGCCCCAGCTGGGAGAGAGTTCTTTCCCAGACAGGCCAAGAAAAGAGGACCTCTGGACTCCAGGCTGAGAGGCCAGTGGGCTGGTCACCCTGGCTGCGGTTTAGATGTGTGTGGTGGGGGAGAGGAGGGCAAAAAAAGAGAATGTGACCCACTCGCTGCCCTCTGTTTCCTCATCTGTGTAACAGGTATAAGAACACCTCCCTTGGCCAGGCGTGGTGGCTCAAGTCTGTAATCCCAGCACTTTGGGAGGCCGAGGTGGTGGATCACCTGAGGAAGGGAGTTCAAGACCAGCCTGGCCAACATGGAGAAACCCCCGTCTCTACTAAAAATACAAAATTAGCTGGGCTTGGTGGCACATGCCTGTAATCCCAGCTATCTGGGAGGCTGAGGCAGGAGAATTGCTTGAACCCGGGAGGCAGACGTTGCAGTGAGCCGAGATCAAGCCATTTCACTCCAGCCTGGGCAACAAGAGCAAAACTCCATCTAAAAAAAAAAGAACACCTCCCTCCTGGGCTGTATGGGAGTCAAAAAGTGAGGTCAGGAATGTAAAGAGCCAATCGGGCCTGCAACATGGTGGGTGCATCATGCCACTCAGTCCCTCCACCCTGGACTAACTGCCTGATCTGTAAGACAAGACAGTAGCTCATGCAGAGTCCAGACTCCTACAGCCTGTGAACTCATGCGTTCAGTCAACAACATTATTGAGCACCTACTATGTGTTGGGGTCTGGGGCTATTACCCTGAACAGGAGCCAGTCCCTGCCCTCATGGAATTCTGTCATTGGTGGGGGCGGGGGAAGATGAGTCACCAGGCAGTGATGTTGGAGAAGCACAGGGCCTGTGACCCAGCCTGGTGGGTTGGGGAAGGCTTCCTGAAGGAGGTGATATTCATGCCAGGACCCAGAGGGAGTGTGCATAGTCAGAAGAAGGAGCACGGTGGGAAGAGGGCTCCAGGCAGAGGGAAGAACAGGCCCCAGAGCCTAAGACCCAGGGTGAGCAGGGCTACGGCTGCAGCAGAGCAGGTGGCGGCAGGGATGGGGGGAGAGGAGGCCGGGCCTCAGGCCTCAGGGATAGGGCTGTGGTTTTTTCCTGAGAGCAAAAACCCAGAGAAGCTTCTGGACAGGGGTGGCATGGTCAGAGTGTGATAAGTCCCAATGGAGGGCACTCAGGGCCTCCATGTGACCTGCTACCTCTATGCCCTCATCTCTCCCAGCTCCTCTGTGGGGGGCAGCCAAGCTGTAGCACTTGTGGCTCCTCAGGCTTCCCACCTTCCTTCGTTATAAAGGCTTCTCCCCTGCCTGAACTGCCCTCCTGCACTGAACCTCACCCATGCGCAGGGGACTGTGGTGGCTTGAGTTCTCATCTGTCCAGCACTTCCCCAGCCCTTCAGGGACACACCTTTGTTCCCTAAGGGTGAAGTGAGTCATAGATGCCCCACCTCCACCTCCTACCTGGCCATGGGTGGCCTTGTGACCCAGGCTGGGTCAGTCATTGCACTTCGGACTCAAGACACTGATGCAGGTTGGGGGGCAGTGCCCTGAGTTGGGCCAGCCACAGTAGTCCTTGGAAGTTTCCATCTGGCTTGCGGTGAGGGTGGAGGTGGGGCAGCTTCATTGACGTGGGGTCACACAGGGCCCCATGCTCACCAGGGCCTGCTTACCTTAATGCTCTGCTGTAGCTGTCTTGAAACGTCTCATAATTTCATCTTTGAACTTGTGTTTTGTAAGTGGGGTCCAGTGGGACAGTGGAGCATGCGGTGCACAGAGGAGAGGGTAAAACCTGGGTGTCATGCGGGCTGGCTGGGGCTCCTGTGTGCACGCAGTGCTTGTGATGCCCGTGAGCACAGGATTCTGATGATCCCACCACATGTGGGGGCTCAGCAAGACTCAAAGTGAGTGTAAGGTAAGCATGTTATGTCTACAACTGAGTAAGGCGAACGCTGACAGCCCTGAGGGACCTCACCATCCATTTCAACCAGAACTTGCCAGATGCAAGAAGAAGGCAATGGTGTGCTAAGAAACATGAACAGGGCCCATCGTGGTGCCTCACGCCTGTAATCCCAGCACTTTGGAGAGCTGAGGCAGGCGGATCTTCTGAGGTCAGGAGCTCGAGACCAGCCTGGCCAACATGGTGAAACCCCATCTCTACTAAAATACAAAAATTAGTTGGGTGTGGTGGCAGGCGGCCTATAATCCCAGCTGCTCAGGAGGCTGAGACAGGAGAATTGCTTGAACTGGGGAGTTGGAGGTTACAGAGAGCCGAGACTGCGCTGCTACAATCCAGCCTGGGCAACAGAGCAAGACTCCGTCTCAAAAAACAAAAACAAAAACAAAAACAAAAAACATGAATGGCCCAGGAACCCTGCCATAGCCTTCTTCCTCGTGTTATTTCGCTGGATAAGCCAACCACTGACACTGATCATGGTGAGCTAGGACAGGGACAGATCAGGCAACTTACAGTTCCTTTCCTTTCAGCCTCTCCTCACACATCGTAAGCTAAAAGCAGAGCATGTTGAGAGAATGTGCATAAGTCAAGAAAAGAAATGAAACAGTTGAGTAAGTTTTGTGCCCTTTCCCACCATTTCAGCTAAGATGAAATACACATGTGTGCACAAGGTACCGAATACAAATTATACAATTTCGATGATTCTGCATATGAGTTAAACACCCTTATATGTGAGTTTAAAACTGACATTGCACAATATAAAGATGGATAGTAAAATTCATGCTAGTCATTTAGATTTTTCATTTTTCTTTACTTAAAATGATATTTAACAAATACAAACTCATGACAAATCTAGAGGCAGACCAACAGAAAAGAAGCGAAGCTTTATATATCTGTAGGTATAGATACATAGATACTTTTACATTTTAGCGCCTTTATTATTAGGCATCTCCCTCCTGCTTTTTGAACAAGAAGCTCCACATTTTCATTTTGTGCTGGGTCCCGTGTTGTGAATGGCCTGGGTGGCAGAGTCTCTATTTTAGGGTGAGGAATTGCGGGCTTGGGGACCTGGGGCTGCCCCACCCCTGGGCACTCCCTCTGTGGTGGAGCTACTGTGGTGGGTAAGGCCCTGAATGGCCTGAGCGCAGGAGTGCAGGCAGGAAGCAGGCCTGCTTTCCTTTCTTTTCTTTTTTTTTTTTGAGATGGAGTCTCACTCTGTCGCCCAGGCTGGAGTGAAGTGGCACAATCTCGGCTCACTGCAACCTCCGCCTCCTGGGTTCATGACATTCTCCTGCCTCAGCCTCCCGAGTAGCCGGGACTACAGGTGCCCGCCACCACCCCCGGCTAATTTTTTGTATTTTTAGTAGAGACGGGGTTTCACCGTGTTAGCCAGGATGGTCTCGATCTCCTGACCTCGTGATCCCCCCACCTCGGCCTCCCAAAGTGCTGGGATTACAGGCGTGAGCCACTGTGCCCTGCAGCCTGCTTTCCTTTCTATAACATTCCTCCCAGCTGGTGGAAGGTCTGGCTGTCCCTGGAGTCTGGCTCTCTCCCTGGTGTGCCACAGGCTATTTAGGGTCTGGGGCAGTGTAGCGCATATGGGGAAGTCAGTTGTCTCAGACTTCAAGATGTTGTTGCCCCTGGCCTTGGGGGACATCTTCACTGACCACCAGGCTGCCATCCAAGGACCACGGTCCATCCCCTTCCAAGGGCAGGGCCTGCAGAGGGGCCTCAGAAACGGTGTTGCGGGACTGGAGATGGGCTTCTGTCTCCTCGCTCCCAGCACCCGTCCCCAGCCAGGTGAGGGAGAGGTAGTGGGTTCTCTCCTGGGCTTGCTCTTAGGGGACAATGAGAGGAGGAACGGAAAGCCCTTGGCAGGGATCAGTTAGCAGCCAGGCCTCCTGTGCGAGGCCCTCTCCCTAGAGGCAGAGGGAGCGGGAGTGGGAGTGGAAGGGCAGCTGGGTGGGAGGAAAGAGCGTCCCCAGACTGGGTCCTTGAAGGCAGCACAGGGGGCATTAGATCCCTCCTCCTGCTCTATGACTTTGACTCTAGTCCCAGACCCACCAGCTCAGCCAAGCTCTCTGAGCCTGTTTCCTTCTTTATATTGTGGCTAATGACTGTACCTGCCCCAAGGACTGTTGAGAGCATTCTCTGAGCCGATCTGTAAAAAGCATTTAGTGCAGAGCTGGGCACTTAGAGGTCTCGGTTCATGGAGCCCCTCCTCCCCTGCTGTGAAGAGGAGGTTGCTGATTCAGTGAGGCCTCCCCGCTCTGCGACCAGGAACACCTTCTGTCCCCTCTCCCTGTCCCTGTCCCAGAGCCTCCTTCTTTCATCTCTCCTCCTCGTCCCCTCCTTTTCTCTCTGCTGTTCCTCTAGCATGCCACACTCATGCCCAGCACAGGGCCTTTGCACTTGCTGTTTCTTCTGTCTGCAGCTCAGGTCTCCTGGATGCTTGATGACTGACTCTTGATCGTTCCTTGGGTCTTTGCACAAATGTCACCTCCTCTGGGATGGTATGCCTGACTGCTCCAGTTGAAACTCCTCCTCATGCAGCCACTCTGTTACATTTCACTTTTTAATTTTCTGCACAGCAGGTAATAGGTGATAATATTCTTGTTTATTTGTTTGTTCGGTATCTTTTTCCCCTCCCCGCAGGCTGTGAGCTCCAGGAGAGTGGGCACCTTGTCTGTCTTGGTCCCCAAGTCTTCAGTGACTAACAACACACAGTAGGTGCACCAGGCAGGTACAGGTCCTGTTCTTATGGAGGTCACAGTTTAATGAATGAGGCAGGATTGAAAAAGCAAAGAAATGTTTTGATACATTTTTTTTTTATTTACAGTAGAATATACATAACAAAATTTATCATCTTAACCTTTTTTAAGTGTACAGTTCAGTGACATTAAATACATTCACATTATTGTGCAACCATCACCACCATCCATCTTTGGAAGTCATTCATCTCGCAAAACTGAAACTCTGAACTCATTAAAACAGTAACTCCCCCCGCCTCCTTTCCCAGCACCCTCCACCCCTGCAACCACCTACCTTCCTTTCTTCCTACCTTCCTTCCTTTCTTCCTTTTTTTAGATTGGGTCTCACTTTTGTCACCCAGGCTGGAGTGCAGTGGCACAATCATAGCTCACTACAGCCTTGAATTCCTGGGCTCAAGGAATCCTCCTGCCTCAGCCTCTTGATAGCTGGGACTACAGGGCACACACCACCACACCCTGCTTTTTTTCATTTTTTTCTAGAGACAGAGTCTTGCTATGTTGCCCAGGCCAGTCTTGAACTCCTGACCTCAAGCAAATCTCTCATCTTGGCATCCCATTTTACTTTCTGTCTCTATGAATTTGACTACCCTAGGTACATCATATAAATGGAATCATACTGTATTTGTCCTTCTGTGACTGGCTTATTTAATCAGCATCGTGCCTTTGAGGCTCACTCATATTGTCTATGTCACAATTCTTCCCTTTTTAAGGCTGAGTAGTACTCCACTGTGTGGATAAGCCACCATTCACCTGCTGATGGGTTCTTGGGTGGCTGCCACCGCTTGGCTGTTGTGAATGATGCTGTTATGAATGTAGGGGTATAAGCATATTTTCGAGTTCCTGTTTCAATTCTTTTGGGAATATAACCAGATGGGGGAATTGGTGGATCATATAATTCTATTTTTAATTGTTTGAGGAACCACCATACTATTCTCCATACTGGCTGAGCCCTTTTATATTCCTACCAACAGTGCACAAGGGACAAGTGTTTCAATGTCTTTACATCATAGCTCACTGCAGCCTCGAACTTCTGGACTCAGGTGATCCTCCTACCTCAGCCTCCTAAAGTGTGGGATTAAAGGCGTGAGCCGCAGCACTCGGTCTCATTTTTTTTTTTTTTTTGATGTGCATTGTCCTAATGATTAGATTACACATTAGACAGGAAACATGTTTTTCAGGAATGGAGGGTGGGGAGCCTCTTAGTTTCAGTGGTCTCAAAGGACTCTTTGGGGAGGTGGTATTTGAACTGAGGCCTAAAAGAAGGGAAGAAAGCAGCCAGTGGTGAATCTGGGGTAAGGAGTGGAGGTTCAGGGAGAGGGAACAGTAAGTGCACAGGACCTGAAGTGTGGAGTGAGCACTGTGTATTTTTGCTGGAAAATAGTGAATAATGGGCAGGGGGAATGGGGGAAGAGGTGGTTTAAGAGGTGGGCAGGGCTGGCCGATGCAGGGCTGTGGGCCCTGGAAAGACTTTCTTGCTTTTCTTTTCTTGAGATGGAGTCTTGCTCTGTCACCCAGGCTGGAGTGCAGTGGCACGATCTTGGCTCACTGCAACATCCGCCTCCCGGGTTCAAGCGATTCTCCTGCTTCAACCTCCTGAGTAGCTGGGATTACAGGAGCCCACCACCACGCCCGGCTAATTTTTGTATTTTTTAGTAGAGACGGGGTTTCACCATGTTGGTCAGGCTGGTCTGGAACTCCTGACCTCGTGATCCGCCCACCTCGGCCTCCCAAAGTGCCAGGATTACGGGCGTGAGCCACCGCGCCAGGCCCCTGGAAAGGCTTTCTATTTGCAATTTAGAGTAAGCACCGCTTTCCTCGGGGTCCGCAGGGCACAGGGGAGGGACGGGGCCTGATTGGGTAGTGATGTTGCTGTGTCCACCATGGGAGTGCGGTGCTTGTGGATGTGTGCACATGGGGGCGTGGACTTTGTGCCTGGACATCACCAGGAGCCCAGATCATGATTTGACCTCTATCGAGACCGTACTGTGCCGCCCCGCTCCTGCCTGCAGTGCCATTGGCCGCCCCAGCCAAGGTTGTTTCCGGCGCCCACCACCAGCCTGGGATCAGCAAGACGGATCTGGAACCCATACCGAGGAGGTGAGGCTAGACTCCGAGAAGGACAGCCAACACTTCGAAGGTTTGGAGACAAGGGCTTGCGGAATTGAGGTCAGATTACTCCACACCCGATCTTTGCAAGGCAGCAGGGGACGCAGGAGTGTTGGGGGCACTGTCTCAGGGAGTGGCGGGGGCTGCTGCAGTACCTGGGAGGGCCGCGCGGGGGCGGGCGAGGACGCCGAGCTATGAGAGGAGGGAGGGCGCGCGAGGCCGAGTGGGGAGCTTGGAGCAGCGGGAAGGTCGGGGGCGCCCATCTGCGGCGCTCTCGGTTTGGCTCAGTTTCTGCCTACAAGTGTCTGTGCATGTGAGGAGAAAATAAAGTCATGAGCTCATCACCATCCCAGTGGCGTCTCATTTAATCGTCATACGAACATCCTCACAGGCCCAGAGATGTAGAGCCACTTACCCAAGATCACTCAGCTGGGGAATTCAGACCAGGCCCGCCTGACTCCCCAGCCTGTGCGCTACCCAGTGCCCCACCCTAAATGAACTCATCTGCAGGGGAGGGAGTTTCTTCGCCTGTCTTCTCCTTCTCCTTTCTTCTTCCTTTTTCTTTTTTTTTTTTTTGAGAGAGAGAGCCTCACTCTTATCGCCCAGGCTGGAGTGCAATGGCACGATCTCAGCTCACTGCAACCTCCGTCTCTGAGGTTCAAGCGATTCTCCTGCCTCAGCCTCCCTAGTCGCTGGAATTACAGGCATGCGCCACTACGCCCTGCTAATTTTTGTATTTTTAGTAGAGACGAGGTTTCACTATGTTGGTCAGGCTGGTCTCAAACTCCTGACTTCAGGTGATCCACCTGCTTCGATCTCCCAAAATGCTGGGATTACAGGCGTGAGCCACTGCGTCCGGCCTCTTCAGCTGTCTTCTGACCTCACTTTGCCCCCACCACACTCTGCCTCATCAGAGAATACTCCCCCTCCAAGACCCCTCTCCAAGGTCCCTGAGGAGGGGTTCAGGGGCCCTGGGGAGAGCTCAGATATATACCCCATCACCATGGTAACGATACTGGCAGGATAACATCCAGTCTCCTTCCTGACCTCCTGCCGCTGAGGGCTGGGGAGGGGTATCCAGGGAGCCTGGCTGAGCCCCTGGCCTGCTTCTGGGACCCCTGCCACCTCTGCTGAATCTCCTCTGGGCATCAGGTGCAAGTCCCAAGGGCTGTAAGGTGGGATACAACCAGGGTCCCCCTAAAAAACCCAGCAGCCTCCCTCCCCCAAGTGCATGACTGGCAGTTTGGCCTGCCCTGGAGGAAAAATCATGGGTAATTTCAGCTGAGAACATTGAGCAGAAGGGCATCTTGAGGCCCAGAGAGGAGCAGGGAATTATCTAGGATCCTGCAGCAAGGCAGGCGCTGTGGCTTTGTTTTTGTCCAGAAACGGCTGGATGACCCCAGAAAAAGAAGTCAATAAGATATGTACCCAGAGGTTGGAGATTGAGGGGCCATAAGGCCAGTTTTCTGAACTCCTCCAGGAAGTCCTCCCTGACCATCCCCTCTATTCACCAATGTTAGACATGGTCACAGAGCTCCCTTGACACCTTGCTAAGGTCATTCTGAGCGCTTTTTTTTTTTTTTTTTCCAGATAGGGTCTTGTTCTACCACCGAGGCTGGAGTGCAGTGGCATGATCAAGGCTCACTGCAGCCTCAAATTCCTGGGCTCAAGTGATCCTCCTTCCTCAGCCTCCTGAGTAGCTGGTGAGCTTCATTAAGGCACCTCAAAGAACCACAGTCCATTCTCCTGGCCAGACTATAAATCCCCTCTCTAACCCTCCTGACAATGGGCTGCCCATCTTGCTTGCACACCTTATGTGATGGGGAGATCGCTGCCTTAAGAGGCATGCAGTTTCCACTGTAGGACAGTTTCTTCTAGTGAGACCAAGCTGGCCTTCTTGTGCTGTCCAGCTGTTGGAACTAGCTCACTCTGTGGAGCACAGAACAAGTGACTCCATCTGCTGCACACAGGCCCCAGATGGCTGCAGAGAGGTCTGTGTCCTCCCACCCCCATTCCAGCCTTTTCTCCAGCTTAAGTGGTGCCAGTTCCCTATAAACAACCTTTTCAGCACTTCATCTCCTGGGCCACCCTCCACTGGGTATACCCTAATTGGTACTGGCCCCTTCTGTAGTGACTTTTTCTCAATACACAAGAAAATATGTGTTTGTTATAGAGAAAGTAGAAAATATGCACAAGGGAAAAATATCCCCAATCCCACCACCCAGAGACAACCTCTTTTAGCTTCTTGGGCCCTCTTGTTGCAAACGGATGCCAATGTGTGCATTAAAGTGAGAGGCAAAAGCAAGATTATTTCAAAGCTGGTGGGAGGGAGGCCTTGTAGGAGAGAAAGGCAATGTCTGCCTAACTTAGTAGCTTGAAGGTCATTTGGTTGTAAGACAGGTTTGCTCGGGAAGACTGAGGATTGGGGCAAAGAGAATAAAATAATTTTGATGATAAAGAAAAATTTAGTTTCCAAAGGCCATGCTAGAAATGTGGGGAGCAGCCTGCGTGCTGTGGCTCATGCCCTTAATCCCAGCACTTTGGGAGGCCGACGTGGGTGGAGTGCTTGAGCTCAGGAGTTAGAGATGAGCCTGGGCAACATGGCCAGACCTCATCTCTACAAAAATACAAAAATTAGCCGCATGTGGTGGCACACACCTGTGTTCCCAGCTACCTGGGAGGCTGAGGTGGGAGGATCGCTTGAGCTCAGGAGGTTGAGACTACAGTGAGCCATGATAGCCCCACTGTACTCCAGCCTGGGTGACAGAGGGAGATCCTGTCTCAAAAACAGACAAATAAGAAATGTGGGAGCATTTTGCTGAAGCACTGCCCTCCTGACAGGCTCCCAACAACCATTCCCTCTCAGTCTCCACCACCTTCCTCCTCCTAGAGCCTGGGAGCAAGGCAAACCCAGGCCCCCATAGGCAGGGCCTCTTTCAGAAAGAAGCAGCGAGGGCTTCAGTGCTGGCCCCCTAGGAAATTCCCACACAAGGTCCAGTTATGCCTTCACTGCAAATGTCAGTCAAAGTTGTATGCCCAATTAGTGGCACTCGAGGTGTGAAGGAATAAGTGTGGTTCCCAAGGGACAGTGCAGGGGGAAATGGGACAGTGCCCAAGAGGTACAAGGCAGATGGGAAGTGGAGAACGTCATGAAAATAGGAAAACAGCTAGTCACAATAAGGAGACATTAAGGCCCCCCAAGAACTGTAAGCCTTGGGACAGGGGGTGGTACACTGAGTAGCCCATGTCATGGGATGGGGTCTGTAGTCAAGAGAAGAGTGACTCCAGAGGCTCTGCTTCCTTCTTAACTGTATAGATAGAGAATGGCTTTCCATTTCAGCAAATATTTGTGATACATCATTTTAATGACATAATACTCCAGTGCATAAAGACACCACAATTTCTTTAACGAATACCCTATTTTAGGACATTTAAGTTGTTTACAACTTTTTGCCATTATAATCAATATTGTAATGAACATCCTTGTAGCTATATCTTTGCCCACATCCATCTTTATTTTCTTAGGATAAATCCCTAGCAATGAGGGTCAGGTGTGGTGGCTTACGCCTGTAATACTAGCACTTTGGGAGGCCAAGGATCGCTTGAGCCCAGGAGTTTGAGATCAGCCTGGCAACTTGACAAAAGCCCATCTCTCCAAAAAAAAATGCAAAAAATTAGCTGGGTGTGGTGGCACATGCCTATAGTCGCAGCTACTTGGGGGGCTGAGGTGGGAGGATCGCTTGAATCCAGGATGTCGAGGCTGCAGTGAGCCATGATAGCACCCTTGCACTCCAGCCTGGGTGACAGAGCGAGCCGATGACTCAAAAAAAGAAAAAAAAAAAAAAAGAAAGAAAAAATTGGATTAAAGGACGAAACATTTTTAAGGCTTTTGGTGCATGTTGACAAATTGCTTCCCAAAAGGTGGCACTGCATTTGCCTTCTAAATACTGACAGCTGTGGGCCTGTGCTGATTTCCCCAGGACTTAGCCATCAGTTGTTTTTTATTTATTATTATTTTTTATTTCCATAGGTTATTGGGGAACAGGTGGTGTTTCGTTACATGAGTCAGTTCTTTAGTGGTGATTGTGAGATTTTGGTGCACCATCACCTGAGCAGTGTACACTGCACCCAATTTGTAGTCTTTCGGCTGTCTTCTCCACATTTTATTGTTAAAATTTCAAACATACAAAAAGGTTGAACAAATTTTACAGTGAACACCTAGGTAGCCACCCGCCCCGGGTTTTCTAATTTACTTTAGTGCCATCTTTGTCTTGTCATTGTCTATGCATCCCTCCTCCATCCATCAAGTCATCTTTTTTGAGTGTATATTAGAGCAAGTTACAGCTATCACTACACTTTGATTATCTATGCATCCCTCCTCCATCCATCAAGTCATCTTTTTTGAGTGTATATTAGAGCAAGTTACAGCTATCAGTACACTTTGATTATCTATGCATCCCTCCTCCATCCATCAAGTCATCTTTTTTGAGTGTATATTAGAGCAAGTTACAGCTATCAGTACACTTTGACCCCCTTCAACATGTTTATTATGACCCCACTTCAACATGTTTATTATGAACTAGAGTTCAATGCTTGTGTATGGTTCTTTGTTCTGTGAAGGCAAAGTTTTTTATACAATGAAATGCACAAATCTTAAGTATACCATTTATTGAGTTTTAACAAATGCATATATTTATATAAGCCCAACTCTATCAAGATATGGAATATTTCCATCACTCCAAAAAGTTTCCTAGTTTCCCGGTTGCCCCCATTGTTCTGATTTCTTTCCACCATAGCTTAGTTTTGCTCATTCTAGAATGTCATAATCATCGAATCATGCAGTATCTACTCTTTTTACCTGGCTGGTTTCATTCAGCATAATGTTCTGGAGCTTCATCCTATTGTTGCAAATATCAGTAGTTTGTTCCTTTTTATTGTTGAGTAGGATTCCATTGTATGGCTGTGTAATAGTTTGTTAATCCATTTGCTTCTTGACAGACACCTGGGCTGTTTCTAGTTTGGAACCATTGTAAATAAAGCTGCTATGAAACTGTTGTACAATCTTTGTGTGAATATATGTTTTCATTTTTTCTTGGGGACTCGAGTGGAAATGCTGCGTCATAGGGTGGGCATATGTTTAGTTGTTTAAGAAACTGCTTGACCTATTTACAAAGCAGTTCTACCATTTTATACTCCCAACAACATTTTACACTCTACCCTTGAGTTCTCAGCTCAGAACACAATGGGGTTGTCACCTCCTCGGTGTCAGATGCTGCACCTTGGTGGATACCAGTGAAGGTCGCAATGACAGGGTTGGCTGCAGTTGACCTGGCAATCAGCTGTACACCGCAGGCTGTTTCTCATGGACAGATGAATGGATGGATGCTCAACCAGCTCTCCCTGACCCTGAACTTGTATAACTGCTTTGTTGGAACCCGAATGTTGTCTTTTTTCATTTGTCCTCATTAAATTTCTTTTTTCTTTTTTTGTTTTTTTTTTGAGACATTGTCTCGCTCTATTGCCCAGGCTGGAGTGCAGTGGCGTGATCTTGGCTCACTGCAACCTCTGCCTCCTGGGTTCAAGCGATTCTCCTGCCTCAGCCTCCCAAGTAGCTGGGATTACAGGTGCGCAGCACCATGCCCGACTAATTTTCGTATTTTTAGTAAAGACAGGGTTTCACCATGTTGGCCAGACTGGTCTTGAACTCCTGGTCTCAAATGATCCACCAGCCTCGGCCTCCCAAAGCGCTGGGATTACAGGTGTGAGCCATCATGCCTGCTGTCCTCATTAAATTCCATCTTGTTGGTTTTGAATTCGGCCTCCAGCCAGTCCTGTTAATGATGAGAGTAGCAAACTCTCATACATGCGCCATGTCCAGACCCTTGGTTAACTCATTCAGGCTTTGGGAGAATCCTGTGAGGGAGCTACCATTATCCCCACCATTTTAGAGATGAGGAAATTGAGGCACAAAGAAGAGGTTAAGTAACTTGCCCAAGTTGACTCAGTCATAAATGGTGAGATTAGAACCCAGGTAGTTCAGATCGTGGTCTTAACTATTCACTCTGTTGCCTCTTTTCAGCTTCGAATGCCACCCCCTTTCATCTTCCAGTCTCTGAAAACACATTGAGCATGCCTCTAATTCTTCATTCAAATTATTGGTTAACAAAACAAAACAAAACAAAAACCCCATGGACCAGAGAAGTCCAGGGCCAAGGATGGAGCCTCTAGAGATCTCCTTTTGCACGGGCCTTATTCTATTTGTCCAGAATTCTTGACAGTGATTACTTGACCAGCTGCAAGGTTATAAAACTGGGATCCAGCTGTGGCTCTTCACCATAGTCTCAGGACAGCATTCATCACATCTCTCTCTCTCTCTCTCTCTTTTTTTTTTTCTGAGACGGAGTCTTGCTTTGTCACCCAGGCTGGAGTGCAGTGGTGCAATCTCGGCCCACTGCAAGCTCCACCTCCCGGGTTCACGCCATTCTCCTGCCTCAGCCTCCTGAGTAGCTGGGACTACAGGTGCCCGCCACCACGCCCAGCTAATTTTTTGTATTTTTAGTAGAGATGGGATTTCACTGTGTTAGCCAGAGTGGTCTCGATCTCCTGACCTTGTGATCCGCCTGTCTTGGCCTCCCAAAGTGCTGGGATTACAGGTGTGAGCCATGGCGCCTGGCCTTTTTTTTTTTTTTGAGATGGACTCTCACTCTGTCACCCAGGCTGGAGTGCAATGGTGCAGTCTCGGCTCACTGCAACCTCCGCCTCCTGGGTTCAAGTGATTCTCCTGCCTCAGCCTCCTGAGTAACTGGGATTACAGGCACACGCCACGACGCCCGGCTAATTTTTGTATTTTTGGCAGAGATGGGGTTTCACCATGTTGGGCAGGCTGGTCTCGAACTCCTGACCTCAGGTGATCTGCCTGCTTCGGCCTCCCAAAATGCTGGGATTACAAGTTTGAGCCATTGTGCCTGGCCTCATCACATATCTCTCTGAAATTGTACACACACACAGCATTTCATATCATAATTGCCTGCCTGGATTTACCTGCCCAGGGGCCCGAGAAAACAAAGGGACCAGAAGGTGGGGCGGGGGCAGTACTTATTTGAGCCCATGTAGGCTCCCAGTGGCCCTTCACAGGGCCTTTCATAGGCCCTAGGTTTCAGCCCAGTATCTAGCATGTATTAGGTGCTCAATAAATGCTTGTTATCTAGTTTTTTTTTTGTTTGTTTATTTGTCTTTGAGACGGAGTTTCACTCTTGTTGCCCAGGCTGGAGTGCAATGGCGCAATCTCGGCTCACTGTAAACTCCGCCTCCTGGGTTCAAGTGATTCTCCTGCCTCAGCCTCCCAAGTAGCTGGAATTACAGGTGCCCACCACCATGCCCTGCTAATTTTTGTATTTTTAGTAGAGATGACGTTTTGCCATGTTGGCCAGGCTGGTCTCAAACTCCTGACCTCAGGTGATCCGCCCATTTTGGCCTCCCAGAGTGCTGGGATTACAGGTGTGAGCCACTGTGCTGGGCCTGACTAGTTTTTTTTTTTTTTTTCAGACAGAGTCTCACTCCATAGCCCAGGCTGGAGTGCAGTGGCGTGATCTCCGCTCACTGCAACCTCCGCCTCCCGGGTTCAAGCAATTCTCCTGCCTCAGCCTCCCAAGTAGCTGGGACTACAGGCGCATGCCACTACGCCCGGCTCATTTTTTGTATTTTAGTATAGACAGGGTTTCACCATGTTGTCCAGGCTGGTCTCGAACTCCTGAGCTCAGGCAATCCTCCCACCTCGGCCTCCCAAAGTGCTGGGATTACAGGCATGAGCCACTGCGCCCAGCCCTGACTAGTTTTTGAAGGTCACTTGGCTTTATTTTATTTTTTACTGTGGTAGAATAGCAGAAGATTTACCACTTTAACCATTTTTAAGTGTACAATTCAGTAACATTAGGTACCCTCAAAATGTCATATAATCATCACTAGTATGTAGTATATTTCCAGAACTTTTTCATCGTCACAAACAAAAACTCCATCCATTAGATGAGAACTCACCACTGCTCTCCCTCCAGCTTCTGGTCATGTCTATTCTACTTTCTGTCTTTATGATTTGCCTTGTCTAGATATTTCATATAAATTGGAATCACACAGTATTTGTCCTTTTGTGTCTGAGTTATTTCACTTAGCCTAACATTTTCAAGATTAATCTGGCTGGGCACAGTCACACCTGTAATCCCAGCACTTTGGGAGGTGGAGGTGGGAGGATCACTTGAGCCCAGGAGTTCAAGGTCAGCTTGGTCAACATAGTAAGACCCTCGTCTCTACAAAAATTAAAAAAAAAAAAAATTAGCTGGGCAGGGTGGTGCATACCTGTGGTCTCAGCCACTTGCGAGGCTGAGGCAGAAGGATCGCTTGAGCCCAGGAGTTGAAGGCTACAATGAGCTATGATTGCACACTGGACTCCAGCCTGGACGACAGAACAAGACCCTGTCTCAAAACAGATTCGTCCATGTTGTAGCAGGCATCAGGGTTTCCTTTCTTTTTAAGGCTGATGTTCCATTGTATGGATGTAGCACATATTGTTAATCCATTCACCTGTCGATGGACACCAGGTTGTTTCCACCTCTTGGCCATCATGAGTAGTGCTGCTCTGAAGTTTATGAATTGTAGACAGGGTCTTGCTGTGTTGCCCAGGCTGCTTGTTAACTGTTATTTCATAACCCTGCTGTTGGGTTCTCCCCAGTCTTTTCCACGAAAACGGCTCTTGTCAAGGTCCCCAGTGGCCTCCATGCTACTAACGCCAAGGGAGATTTTCAGCTCTTGTTTCACTTGATTTCATCGGCAGCATCTGACTCACTCAGTCTCATTTCTCCTTGATATTGTCTCTTTGTTTGGCTTACAGGATTTCTTGCTTTTCCTCTGCCTCTCTGCACAGATGCTTTTTCTCAGTCCTTCTTCTTGTTTCTCCCCTTTCCCCTTTCTCCTTCTGCTAGCTTTTTTTTTTTTTTTTTTTTTTTTTTTTTTTTAGACATGGTCTTGTTCTGTCACCCATGCTGGAGTGCAGTGGCATCATCTCGGCTCACTGCAGCGACCTCCTGGGTTCAAGTGATCCTCCCACCCTAGCCTCCCAAGTAGCTGGAACTACAGGCACGCACCACCACACTGGCTAATTTTTGTATTTTTTGCAGAGAGGGGTTTTGCCATGTTGCCCAGGCTGGTCTTGAACTCCTGACCTCAAGCGATCCACCTGCCTCTGCCTCCCAAAGTGGTGGGATTACAGGTGTGAGCCATTGTGCTGGCCTCCCCCAGCTCTTAATGTGGGAGGGCCTCAGGGGTCCATTCTTGGTCCTGTGACACGCCCCTCCCCGACTCCTGTGGTGACCTCACCCACTCATCCCCAATGTGTATCTCCACCTAGACTTTTCTGTCTGCCACTCTGACATCTCTGCTTAGATCACTAATTGACATCTCGATGGCCTCCTAACTGGGTTCGGCCCTGATGTCTCCAATCTATCTCCAACACAGCAGCCAGAGGGATCCTTTAAAAATATAAGTCAGATCAAATCAGTTCTCTGGCCCAAAACTTTGGTGGCTCCTGATGTCACTTAGAGTCAAAGCCAAAGTCCTCATCATGGCCTACAAGGCCCTCCATCATCTGGCCCCTGCTGCCTCCCTGCTCTCACCTCCCACATCCTTCCCTGTTCCCTTTGCTCCTTGCTGGTCCATGAACATGCCCAGCATATTCCCACCCCAGGGCCTTTGCACTGGCTTTTCTTCCTTCCTGGAAATCTCTCCTGCCATATGTCTACATGACAAATTCCCCCCTTGTTTTTTTGAGGCGGAGTCTTGCTCTGTTGCCCAGGCTGCAGTGCAATGGCGTGATCTGGCTCACTGCAACCTCCACCTCCTGGGTTCAAATGATTTTCCTGCCTCAGCCTCCTGAGTAGCTGGGATTACAGGCGCGTACCACCACGCCTGGCTAATTTTTTTTTTTTGTATTTTTAGTAGAGACAGGGTTTTAGCATGTTGGCCAGGCTGGTCTCAAACTCCTGACCTCAGGTGATCTGCCCACTTCAGTCTCCCAAAGTGCTGGGATTACAGGCATGAGCCACCTCGCCCAGCCTACCTCTTTCTTGTCTTTTGTTCAACTTTATCCTTTCAAAGTGCCTACTGATAACACTCTATTTAAAGCTGGAACACCTCTCACCCTGTCTATCCTTCTCATCCCCTTTCTTTGTCTTCTCCTCTCCTCTCCTCTCCTTTCCTCTCCTCCCTTCCTCCCTTCCTTCCTTCGTTTCTTTCTTTGTTGCCTTTTTTTTTTTTTTTCAGGGTCTGCTCTGTTGCCCAGGCTGGAGTGCAGTGGTGCTATCTCGGCTTACTGCAACCTCTGCCTCCTGGGTTTAAGCAATCCTCCTGCCTCAGCCTCCCTAGTAGCTGGAACTATAGGCACGCACCACCATGCCTGGCTAATTTTCGTATTTTTAATAGAGACGGGGTGTCACTATGTTGGCCAGGCTGGTCTTGAACTTCTGACCTCAGGCAATCTGCCTGCTTTGGCATCCCAAAGTGCTGGGATTACAGGTGTGGGCCACCGTGCCCAGCCCTCATCGCCTTCCTGATGGCCTGTTTTCCCTGTGGTGCTCGTCACTGTCTATAATATTATATACTTCACTTACTTATTATGTTTGTTTCTTCTCTCCTCCCACCCCCATTGGAAGCATGATTCAGGAGGGCAAGAATTTTTTTTTGTTTACTGATATGGCTCACCTAGAATAGTGCTTGGTACATGTAGGGACTCAATATATATTTGTTGAATGAATCAATGAAGGAAGGAAGTATGATAATGTGGGAAGGGGTCTCCAATCTAAAAATGGGTTAGATGCTGGGTGCAGTGGCTCACGCCTATAATCCCAGCACTCTGGAAGGCTGAGGTGGGAAGATCACTTGAGGTCAGAAGTTTGAGACCAGCCTGGGCAATGCAGGGAGACCTTGTGTCTACAAAAAATTAAAAAATTAGCCAGGAGTGGTGGCATACACCCGTGGTCCCAGCTACTTGAGAGGCTGAGGCAGGAGGATCCCTTGAACCCAGGAGTTTGAGGTTACAGTGAGCTGTGAGCACACCACTGCACTGTAGCCTGGGTGACAGAGTGAGACCCTGTCTCAAAATAAATAAATAGCCTGGGCGCTGTGGCTCACGCCTGTCGTCCCAGCTCTTTTGGAGGCTGAGGCAGGAGGATCTCTTGAGCCCAGAAGTTTGAGATCGGCCTGCGCAACATAGCGAAACCCCGTCTCTACAAAAGATACAAAAATTAGCCAGGTGTGGTGGCAGGTGCCTGCAGTCCCAGCTACACAGGAGGTGGGGAGGTGGGAGGATCACCTGAGCCCAGGAGGTTGAGAATGCAGTGAACAAAGATCGCTGCCACTGCACTCCAGCCTGGGGGACAGAGCAAGACCCTGCTTCGCTTTATTAAAAATAAATACATAGCTAAATAAATACATTTTTAAAATGGGTTAGGGTCAAGAAAAGGTGGCTTTCTGGTATGCCCAGGTGTCATGGACATTAGAGCTGTTTGCTGTGCAGCAGCTGTCCCCATTCTCCTGAAACATTCCCCCATTTTCCTTTGGGACAAATCCCCACCCACCATCAGTCAGTCCATGTGGTGGATCACCTGAGGCTGACTCCAGGCTTCACTTCAAAGGGGCAATGACTCTTGGTGACTCAGTGATTGGTTCAGGGCTGGGAGCATTTCACATTTCACCATGTTGCCCAGGCTGGGCCGATGAGACTGAGTCCTGAGACTTCCGCTTGTACTGCACTGTTGGGAAGGGGACGGCTTCTTCCCTCAAAGTTGGACGTAAGCTCAGACCTGCCTTAGCCATCTTGACACCTGTTTGGAAGAGCCTGCCTGGAAATGAAGGCAATGCAGAAGAACACTGGGCTACAGATGTGGAGAAAGATCACATTTGAGAGACTCTTCTGTACTGCCTGACCTACTCCTGAACTTGACTTTCCATTTAGAGAAGCCCCTTTTCACAAGTCAGTTTGAGTTGGGATTCTGTCACTCGCACAACCACTTACAGTACACCTCCACGAAGATCCGAACTGGGGAGTGAGGAGGGGCTGGTTGGGGCCTGGGGGGTGTGTGGGGTGTGTGGCCCCAGTGGTCATCCCAAGTAAGAGAGGCTGAGCACATGGAGGGCACTCACTTAGCAGTGCTAGATGGAGGTGGCATGAAAACAGATTGCCTTGGCCTTGTCCTAGAAGCGCTCTCAAGCTGTCAGCGGAGAAGGTCATGGGCATGAACAGGGCAAACAAGACCAAGGGCTCCTACCATGCCTGAGCTGCAGGCTAAGCTGAGATGGATTCTGCCCCTCCACTCCACCCCCACGCCCCAGTGCAACAGAAAGCCCAGTTCCAGCACAGAGGAAGGAGGGCCTGGGCTCTGCCACTTACTAGGGGTGCTCTGGGGTAAGCCACTGAACTTTCTGAGCTAGTGTCCTCATAGGTAAAATGGCAATCATGTCCACTTCATAGGAGTGCTGTAAGGGTGAAATGAAGTCATGCGTGCCAAGAACTCAGCACAAGCCTGGCTCACAGAACACTCTCAGCAGCAGTCAGCTGCCACAACCAGCGTTTATTGGTGTTCTCTCCCAGCTAGGGAAGTCCGCCTGGTTCCGCGGGTGCAGTTTCCATAAACACCAGCAGGTGGCGCCCCGACCCCAAAAGAGCCCCCGTCGCTGGCCTTCCTAAGGCCGGGAGGGGCTGGGCGGGGCGGCCTCTGGGATCTCGGCCAGTTAGACCCGCGACCTTTTCCGCTGCCCGGGGACCCGTATGTGCACTCCCCTCAATTCTCTGTGGTCTCTGGCACAAGGAAGAGTGGGTCTGGGTCACCATGGGATAGTTGGGGAGCCTGTTTTCCATCCGTGTTGTGTAACGGCACGGCCTTCGGAGACAGCCTGGGCAAAGTTGAGGAAATACCCGGGTTGGAGCGGCTAGGAGACTTCCAGAACGGGCGGGATCCCGACGCGGAGGCTGATTTTTGAGTGCCTGCGGCTGAACTCGGGGCGCTGCTGGGCCTGGTGCTGCGGCAGGGGGATGGCCCATATGACCTGTATTCGCTTCCTTTCGGAGTGCGGGCGAGCGGGGCTGCGCTTCGCCGAGGACTCCGGGCACTGCTGGGCACTGGGACGCGGGGACTCTGGAAATTCTGCGTCTGGCCAGCAGAGGGAGGCGGAGAGCCCGCCCTCCGCGCCCCCACGAACCCGTGCCCAGGCCTGGCCCAGCTCCCCCAGCCCGAGCTCGCCCTGCGGGAACCTTCCCGGCTTGGCCGCTCCTCCCTGGGCAGGACTCGACATGCCCTGTGTCCCTTCATTCTGGAAAAAGTCTTGCCCTCCTCTCCCCGCCCCGCTTCTTGGAGGAGCGCGTGGGTTAAGGGGAGGGTCAGTTTCAACCTGAACTCAACCCTAACCGCGCCGCGCGCCCCGCTCCTTGGGCCTCAGTGCGGGTGATGGCACGGACTGGCCACTCTAATTCTAGCAGCTGAGAATTCCTGGGACAGGGTGGGGTGACCTCCACTAGGGTAGAGACTGGGGGGGCACAAGGGGCTTCTCCTCCTAACCCCCATCAACCCAGGCCTGGACGGTCAGCTGGACCTCCGGAAGCGCGGGCTGCCCACCCCATACCACCACGGCCAGTTCCCGGGACTCTCCTGGACAGGCTCCCAGAGGCCCACAAAGGCCCTTAGATGCCGTTCTGGGCCAGGCTCTGCCTGTGCCCTGGGCCGGCGGCCGGCTGGCTCTCGGCACTGCAAGTCCCTGGCACTCCTGTGGGGCTTTGTCCACCAGCCCTGGCCCCATGCTGGCCGGGCCTCGTCTGCTGGGGGAGGGATTGCACAGGCAGCTCGCAGAGCTTGGACAGTCTCCCTTTCTCCAGCCCGTGGCCTTGCTCTCCTCCAGGTGACTGGCCCCTTACCTCAGCCTTGCTGGCCCCCACGGCCAGGGCTGTCCAGTGAGCAAAGAGTGTGAGTCCTCCCCACGCTCCCTCCTGGCTAACATGGGAGTGGTGGGTCACGTTGTCTTCTGCAGACCAGACCCGGGGCTCCAGGGATCCTCCCCAGGCCTCCGTGGCTCCGTGCCCCGGCTCCTGACTGCACGGTTTCCCTACTGTGGGCCTGTCAGGGTTGTGACCCAGGCATGCGTTTGTCCCTGGCCACTCACTCTTTCATTCATTCTTTGGTTCATCACTCTTTGGATACCACCTTCAAGCAGGCCCTGGGCTCAGGGAGGAGCTGGGGACTGAGAGGGAGTGTGCAGGGTCCTTGCCCTCATGGAGTGTCCAGTCCAGACAGTCACGACACAGTGTGACATGTGCTGTGATAGAGGCAGACCTGCCCTGCCTGGGGGCACCTCCTCAGAGAGGCCTTCCCTAAACACCTGGCTGAAGTAGCCCTACCCACCAGCCAGCTGCAGTCACACACCAGGTTTTGTTTGTTTGTGTGTTTCAAAGCCCTTCTAATATTTACAGCTGACTTCTTCCTCTATTAAGGAAAGATCGTTAGAGCCTGGGAGGTCAAGGCTGTAGTGAGCTGAGATCATGCCCCTGCACTCCAGCCTGGGTATTCCTGTCTCTAAAAGAAAAACAAAAAAAACAAAACAAAACAAAACAAAAACAAAAAGAAACCCACTCAACAAACTAGGAATAGTGGGCACTCATTATATGAGTGCTTCAGTAAATGCCCACTGGGTGCCAGGCACTGTTCCAGCCCCCTGGGAATCTACAAGGGAGAGAGGAAAATTCTTACCCTCATGGAGCCTATGGCCTAGTGATGGCAGCGGTGGTGGGGACACAGACCATTCCCAGAAAGGACAAACATATGGTATATACATATGTGTTATGGAGGAAAAGAAGGCGGGGAGATGGGAGATGTGGATGAAGGAGGGGTAGTATTTTAGTAGAGTGGTCAGAAAAGGTGACGTTGGAACAGAGAGCTGAAGGAAGTGAGGGGTGGGTGGTGCAGATACCTGGGGGAGGAGTGTTTTAAGCAGAGAGCAGCACGGGCAGGCGCTGAGGTGGGAGTGTGCCTGGTGCTTTTGAGGAACAGGGAGGGAACCGGTGTGTCTGCAGGAGAATGAGGTCAGAGGAGTGGTGGGGGCCAGATCTTATGGGATTTTGTGGCCTGTGTAAAGACTTGGTTTGAGTCTTGGCGCGGTGGCTCATGCCTGTAATCCCAGCACTTTGGGAGGCTGAGGCAGGAGGATCACTTGAGCCCAGGAATTCGAGACCAGGCTGGCCTTGTGGTCGTGATGTTTACGGCAAAGAGGAAGAGGAGGTCAGTGTGGGTTGGGTTAAGATGGAACTGCTCTTTGGATATCCTAGTGGCAACTTCAGGTCAGCACTTGGATGTTGGGGTCTGACCTCAGGTGGAAAGGTCCAGGTTGGAGAATCACACACCGAGAAGCTTCAGGGTTTAGCTGGGCTTTGAAGCTGGGCTGGGGTCATCATGGGAAAGAGTGAGATGGAGAAGACCGAGGACTGAGCCCTGGGAGCTCTGGCATTGGAGGTCAGAGAGGGGCGGAGAAACCAGCAAAGGAAGATGAGAAGGTGCAGCCAGAGAGGCAGGAGAAAAACATGACAGTGAGGAGTCCTGGAAGTCAAGGGAAGAAAGTATGTCAAGGAGGAAGCGGGGATGAACGGTGTCAGATGCTGTCAGGAAGCTAAGACCAGGCCTGTGAATGGACTTTTGGATTTAGCATCATGGCAGTCACTGAGGACTAGGCCACAGTCTAGCACCATGTACAAACTTTAGAAAATGGTGGCCATGGCCGGGTGCTGTGGTTCATGCTCGTAATCCCAGCACTTTGGGAGGCTGAGGTGGGTGTCCTGAGGTCAGGTGTTCGAGACCAGCCTGGCCAACATGATGAAACCCTGTCTCTACTAAAAATACAAAAAATTAGCTGGGTGTGGTGGTTGGGTGCGGGGGGGTGGGGGGCGCCTATAATCCCAGCTACTCGGGAGACCGAAGCAGGAAAATCGCTTGAACCCAGGAGGTGGGGGTGCAGTGAACCGAGATTGCACCATTGCACTACAGCCTGGCAACAAAAGTGAAACTCCATCTCAAAAAAAAAGAAAAGAAAATGGTGGCCATTCCAGGTGGACCTGGCTATACAGGCACACAGAAGGTGGATACCTTGCTGTAAAGAAAAAGGCACCCTGCACAGTGGCTCACACCTGTAATCCTAGCACTTTGGGAAGCCAAGGCAGGAGGATTGCTTGAGCCCAGGAAGTCAAGACCAGCCTGGGCAACATGGCGAAACTCCATCTCTACAAAAAATATAAAAATTAGCTGGGTATAGTGGTGCATGCCTATAGCCCTAGCTACTGGGGAGACTGAGATGGGAGGATCGCTTGAGCCTGGGAAGTCAAGGCTGCACTGATCTGAGATCATGCCACTGCACTCCAGCCTGGGTATTCCCGTCTCTAAAAGAAAAACAAAAAACAAAACAAAAACAAAAACAAAAAGAAACCCACTCAACAAACTAGGGATAGAAGGGAATGAACTCAACATGATAAAGGGCATTTATGAAAAACCCACAGCTAACACTGTACTCACGGTTGCAGCGAGCCATGATTGTGCCACTGCACTACGCTGGCCTGAGACCTTCTCTCAAAAAAAAAAAAAAAAAAAAGAGAGAAAGAAAAAGGCACCTCTTCATCTCTTCCCCTGACAGACACAACCTTGCATCAGGACACACAACATGGTGAAAGGAGAGCAGGTTGGGTTTTAGCTACCTCTCCATCCTTCATGTACCCCAGCACCCTTGTGCAGTGCCCAGCCTGCACATCTGTACTCAGCAACTGTGTTGATGACTTTGATGAGTGGTGTCAGTGGACTGTACAGGGAGATAAGAGCTAGACTGGAGTTCCTTTGAGAGACAGGAATTGGAGACAGCCAGCATGGACAACTTTTTCAAGGAGCTTTGCTGTAATAGGTAAAGAGAAATGGGATGGTAGCTGGGGAGTGGAGAGGAATTAGCCAAATGAGGGTGTGTGAAGGGGAAGGCATCCCAGGCAGAGAGCCTGCCTAAGCAAAGGGAGGTCACTAGAAATGGTTGAGGGGGAATGAGTGTGGGAAGGGTCCTAGGATATCAAATTTGAGGTGGGAAGTGTCAGGAGGGGACATAGAATAGGTGAATTGGGGCCTTCATCTTGGGGTTGTGGGGGTGCTGGGGACAGGGGCAGGTTACAACAGAGCTGTGAACACAGTAGGTGCTTATTGAGCTCTCTGGGATTGGCCTGGGGAATTCCTACCCAGGCGCCCCTCCTGGCCCTCAGGCTTCCAGCTGGAAGATGGGAGAATTGGGTGTTTTAGGGGCCCTCTGAGTCAAGCCTCTTCTGGGTTGGACCCAAATGAGTCCCTCCAATTGGTGGGTCCCTCTGTCCCTGCCCAAGGTGCTGACCATGCCCAATGCAGCTAGGCCCCTCCATAACTTTCATGCTCTCCTGGGGACCAGTCAAGGGCCAGGTGGTAAACCATGGGAAAAGGCCCCTCCATGTGCAAGGGTCTTTGGTTCAGCCTTGGCACTTGCTTCTTATGAGACCCCCTCAGGTGAGGAGGTGGGGTGGGGGAGGAAAGAGAGGTCACTTGGAGGAACAGGGAGAAGCTGCCCATTCTTCTTTCCCTTGAGGAATGGGGGAAACATAGTCTATTCTGGCTCCTGGGTAGGGGGATGTTGACCCTGCTGTCTTCCTTTCTCTTTTTCTTTTCCTTTTCTTTCTTTCTTTCTTTCTATTTTTCTTTTCCTTTTCTTTCTTTCTTTCTCTTTTTCTTTTCCTTTTCTTTCTTTCTTTCTCTTTTTCTTTTCCTTTTCTTTCTTTCTTTCTTTTTCTTTCTCTTTCTGTTCCTTCCTTCCTTTCTCTCTCCCTCCCTCTCTCCCTCCCTCCCTCCCTCTCTCTCTCTCTCTCTTTCTTTCTTTCTTTCTTTCTTCTTTCCTTCTTTTGACTGAGTCTTGCTCTGTTGCCCAGACTGGAATGTAGTGGCACGATCTTGGCTCACTGCAACCTCTGCCTCCTGGGTTCCAGTGATTCTCTTCCCTCCGGAGTAGCTGGGATTACAGGTATGTGTCACCACACCCGGCTACTTTTTGTATTTTTAGTAAAGATGGGGGTTTCACTATGTTGGCCAGGCTGGTCTCGAGCTCTTGACCTCAAGTGATCCAGCCCGCTTTGGCCTCCCAAAGTGCTGGGATTACAGGCGTGAGCCACCATTCCCAGCCTGACCCTGCTGTCTTTCAGGAGGTGAAGGTAGCCAAAAGGAACAGTAACAATACTCCCCTCTCCAGTGTCCACGGCACCCAGAACACTCACACAGGGCTCACCTGTGGCCTCCAGGCAGCCCTCTGAGCCCTAGGGAGCTAGTTCCACTTGACGGAGGGGAAAGGAAGGTTCAGGAAAGGGTACAGCTGCCCATAGCCACACAGCTAGGAAGTGTGGGTTGGGGGGACTGGATTAGAACCCGGGTCTCCTTGCCCCTGCCACAGGCTCCCAGAGCTACAAAGGACAGGGGGCAGATCCAGGGGGCAGAGACCAGGTTCTGTGTGCCAGCCCAGCGCAAGTTAGCTGTAGAGACAGCTATGTCTACCTTTCCCCTTTCCCTGTTCTTTCCTTCCACACAATTTATTAAGCCATGCTGAGTGTTAGGTGCTGAGGATACACCGTGAACCCTTTCAAGGGGCTCAGAGTCCATCCGGTGGACAACAATTAAATAATGCATTCCATGAGTAAGTAATCATTACAGCCAGAACAGCCATGGCTCGTTGAGTGCACCTGTGTGCCAGGTCTTGAGCACATCAGCTCTTTCGGTCCCCATCCTAGCCCCACAAGAGGGGGCCTACTACCGTCCTCATTGGGCAGATGAGGAAGTAGGAGCCCAGAAAGGTGGTCCAGCTGTGACTTGAGGGCACGGGTGCCAAGGGTGGGGAGTGTGGTATCTAAGCCCTGCCACGAGCATTTCCCTCCACAGCCCCTCCTAGTCGCCACGCTTCTCTGCCTACTAGCGGAGGGCAGGGCGGTAGAATGCAGGACAGCAGGGAAGTCAAGCTCCCTCTGTGCCCTTTAAGATCCCGGGCACCTGCACAGAGAGTGGCTCCCTTGTTTCTGGGCTCTGTGGTAATGTCCTAGGGTTTGATGGGCAGTGAAGAATGTGGTCTGAGTGCTCTCTTAATTGACCAGCTGGGTTCACAGATTTAGATCTCCTGGGATCGTGAGCAAGTGACTTATGCTCTCCAAGTCTCAGTTTTCTCATATGTAAAACGGGTTGTAGGATTGTTTTGAGAATTAAATATGACAGTGAAGAGCACTTGGTAGATGCTTGGTTGTCAGAGGTGTCACCATGGTTGATGAAATCCCAGCTCCTGCTGTTGCCCAGCTTGAAGGGAGGGAGACTACGCACAGCTCAGATCCCACACCTCCAATTACTGCCACCCTAAGAGGTCAGCAAATCCTCTTCCTGCTCCCTAAGAAGAGTCCATGTCTGTGTGTTCACGGGTGGAAAGAAGGTCAGAGAAGACTTCATGGAGGAAGGGGCATTTAAGGAGGAATTGGAGGGTTCAGGAGGAGTTCACCGAGCACAGCAGGATCAAGGCCCCACAGGGCAGAGTGTGGATCATCTGCTGAGGTCTGGAGATGGAAGCTACTGGGTGTGGTGACCCCCCCAGGAGCTGGAGTAGGGGAGAGGGGTAGAAAGTGGCCTCCAGTGGCAGCGCCTGACTCTATCCTGATTTCCCTTCTCCCAGGCACTGGGCCTGCTCCCCGCCCCCTCCTTAGATCCCTGTGGGTGGGGGCCCTTTAATGCCTCTCTGAGAGGCGGACTCTTACTCTGCAGGTGCCTCACAGCCAGGAAGTTCTTAATGTCTAGCCCAGGTACAGCCAGTCAACCTTCTTCTTCAGTTAGAGTCCTGGGCTGAGGGGGCGGCTTCAGGGCCTTGACTTGCTCTTGGGGAGACACCGTGGGACAGGTGCCTTGGGAGATGGTTTCCTCAGCCCAGGGCACCCTCTGTCTCTCTCTGTCTCCTTATATCTGCCCAAGGAGGCTTCCCCTTGACCTGGCACAGGGATGTGGATTCTTGGTTGGACCCACCCCTCACCTCCTGCCTCCCTCAGGGTCTTTCTCCTTTGTCTCTTTCTCCTCTCTCCTGCCTCCTTCCCTCCCACTCTGTCCCGAGGCTCCTTCTCACCCCACAGCCCAGGTCTCCGTCCCGTCTGACTCTAGGTCTCAGGGGCTCAGTCTCCCTCTCTGAGATCCTTCCCCTTGGCCCCTCCGCACTCCCTGCTCCTCCCTTGGCGGTCCCGGGGGCTGGCGTGTGTGTCGGGGGGCTGGGGGCAGGGGTCACTCCCTGAACAGACCGCGGGAGGAGGGCAAGGACCCGCCCCCTCCTTCACCTCCAGGGCCTGGCGGGTGCCGAGGGCTCAGGTTCTAGGCCGGAGGGTCCTGCCTGGGGGGCGGAGGTGGTCGGGTCTGGCCGAGGGTTCGAGGACGGCAGGGGCCTGGCGGGGCTAGGAGGGGGCAGAACCTCGGGTGCTCCCCTCCCCCCCTTTCTTAAAGGGCCCGCGCGGGGCAGAGGGGGACAGGGCGGGCCGCGCCCTCCCCTGCACGCTCGGGGTCCCGGGGCGAGCGCTGCGTGGCGGGCGGACAGGGCTGGGGGCCGCCCTTCCCTCCCGGCTCCGCGCCCGCCACTCGCGCGCCCGCAGTGCCCCCGCCCTTCCCGGCCCTTCGCGCTCCTCCCTCCTCCTCCTCCTCCAGCTCACGGCTCCGCTCCCTCCCTCCTGCCGTCCGTCCCCCTCGCTCAGCCTCTCCACATCGCGGCTCAGGCACCTGAAGGGACGCGGGCGGGCGCGGGCAGCTCCGACCGGCGGCGGCGGGGCGGGACGGGCAGCCTGGCGGCCTCCGATGGCCCCGCCGTGAGAGGCCGGACCCGCGGCGGGGACCAGCAGCGGTGAGTGGGGCCGCGGGGCTCCGGGACCCACCCCTCCCCGCTGGCGGCCAGGCCGGGGCGGGAGCGGCCGGGGAGGGGGCCGCGTGCGGGGTTGGGGGCGCCGCCCTCGCCCTCGGTGCCCACCCGGGTCCGCTAACAAAGCTACATTTCCAGATCAATTCCGCGGCGTCTGGAGCATCCGAAGGATACGGTTGTCATGGAGATGGGGCCGAGAGAGGAAGCCCGGGCTGGCCGGGTCTGGGCTGGGGAGAGGGGGCGTCGCGGGAAAGCCCGAGCCCAGCCTGAGAGAGGGTGGGGGCTGCCGGCCCGATTGTCTCCCGGCTCCACCACCCGCTACCCTCTCCCCGCTTTTGTATAATCTGGGGGTACGCGTGTGCGTGGGGGGTGCCAGTGGCAGCCTGGTGGCCGGGGATCGGGGCGTTGGGTACCGGGGCCTGCTGGCAGCCACCTTCACGAGGCTGCAGCTTTGAGGATTTATTTCTGTTTCCATTTTCCCAACTTTGACAGCCCTGCTTGGCAGCCAGGCCTCCCCGGCTCTGCAGCTAGAGCGGGGGCTCGCACGGGGGCGTGGCAGGCAGGGCTGAGGAGGCACATAATGGCCGAGGCGGCAGCGGGAGGGAGGGGTCCCAGGAGCGGGCTGCTGGGGCTGGGTGCAGAGGGAGTCCAGACTGGGGGCAACCCAGCCCAGCCGGCCCCCTCCTCGGAGGAGGTATTCAGCTGTTCCTAGAGGATGCAGGGACTCCCTGGAATGATCACTGGGGGCATTGTTTTTGCATAGGCCCAGGGGGCCACTGTCTCAAGCCCACCCCTTTGTCTTGGGGCCATCTTGGGGGGTCCAGGAAGAGAACAGGGAGCAGAAGCAGCAGTCACAATGGAAGAGGGCCTAAGACTCCTGGCAGCCTGGGGATAAGCCAGGCTGAGCTTGATGGGATCAGGGAGAGGGCTCAGGGTTTGGCCAGGGCAGGTGGGCAGCCTGGGTCTGGACTTTCCTGGTTCCCCAGTTCCTTTTTCTAGGTCCTACAACAGGAGCTGCTTAACGGTGGTTGGGATGGGGGCGTTCACTGGGCTGGGACTGCCTCCAAACCCAAACCGTGGCCCAGGGCAGATGCAGTCATTCTCTCATTCTTCCACCCTCTCCCCAGGAGTTTAGGAACCTGTCTCCCAGGGAAGCTACAAGTTCTGGGGCCTGGGATCTCCGAATCAGTAAAATGTGCCTGCTGTCCTCCCAGCAGCCCCTTTCCCCAATATATGCTGGGAAGCAGGGGCTTTTGAGTGGTGCTACCAGCAGCCCCTTTCCCCAATATATGCTGGGAAGCAGGGGCTTTTGAGTGGTGCTACTGCAAAGTTTGGTCCTGGTGGAAACATAGCAGGTCCCTAGGGTTTGGCCAGAACCCCCAAAAGATTCCCACGCAGTGGGGTGAGTAGGTGGATATGGCCCAGCTAAAGGAGGATGACTGGGTTGTCCTTGGAAGTCCTCCCTCACTGGTGCCTCTTGCAAGGTTGAAGTCTCAATGCTTGGGTGAATTGCACCCTGCAGCCCAGGGATGCCCTCAGAGGCCTCCCTCCTGCAGCTTGTCCTGGCCTGACAACTATGGGGTGCACGCTCCACAAGCAGACCTGACCAATAGTGCCTCCCAGGGTCTTCCCTGAAGGGAGAGAGCAAAGAGAGCTGGAAAGAATGACTTCTTGCTCTAGACAGGACTGAGAGAGAGAGAGTGGCTGGGGGGTATTATCTCACCCAGCTTCCACATATGGAGCATATGTGCTAAGTACCCTCATAACAGTCTTTAGAGAGAGGCACTATCCTTATTCCCATTTTGTGGTAGAGTGGCTTGTTCAAAGTCACCTGGTTAGTAAGTGGCAGAGTGAGGATTTGTACTTGGCCAGACTGTCTGATACTCAGACCTGTGTCCCCATCCTCTCCTCTTCTTCCCTGGAGGCACAACTTAGGAGAGAGGTGGGAGGTGGGATAGAGTGCCTCTCCATCTGGGCAAGAGGGTGACCTTGGGAAAAACAAGCACTAAGCTGGAGTTTCCTAGGGAGGTGGGATCAAGGCATTCCCATTCCGGACGTTGGCTTGCAGGAGATCAACACTGCCTCTCACAACAGACGATGCTCTAGACCTCCTTTGCCAGATGGTCTTTTCCAGGAAAATCTGTTTTGAGCGGCATCTTATGTCTGAGGCTCCGTATTTAGACTGGCTCTCCAAACAGGAGGATACACTTAGGCTGTCGCCCCTTGAGGGGTGTTTGGGGGAGTTGGGTGGGCTTGGGGCCAGACCTGGCTCCTTGCCACAGCTCAATGGAGGGGGAGGGGCCCATGTTCTTGCCCCGGTCTCCCTGGGGCCAGCTTGTTTTCCTTGTCCCTCTAAGCCAGTTTGCCCACAGGTGAGTCTGTTTCCTCAGGGTCTGGCCCCCTTTTCAGGTGGTAAGCCACTTCAGCGCTGTGCCTGCCTGGCCTGGGCTGGCCTGTGGGCTGGCCCACAGCTCTACGTGCTCAGGTTTGTGGACTGCCCTGGGGAAGGAATGTCTTCTTCTCTGACTCCTGCCCCAAAATTCCAACCCCTGAGCTCCCCTCTTTGGAACGTCTCCCTCCACTCCCTTCCTTCTCCCACCTTACTTTTTATCTTGTCAAAGCTGATAGTACGGTGAACACCCACCTACATACCCTTCACCTAGAGACCTAGATTTGCCAATTGTTAACATTTTGCCACATTTGTTTCTCTCTCTCTCTCTCTCAACCTTTTGAAAGTAAGTTGCCAACATTATAACACTTCACTTCTAAATACTTCAGCATGAATTTCCTGAGACAGGGACATTTTTCTACAAAAATAATATATTGTTATCATACCCAAGAAGTTTAGTAATCATCCAGTTTAACCTAACATGTAGTCCATATTTAAATTTCTCTAGTTGTCTCAGTAAGGTCCTTTATAGCTGTTTTTTTTTTTAAATTTGATCATGGAACATACATTGCATTTAGTTATTATGGCTCTTTAGTGTTTCAATCTGGATGAATCCCTGGCTTTTTTGAAAATTTTTTTATGACATTGTCAATTTTGAAGGCTTGTGTTACATCTCACATCCTGGATTTGTCTTCTTTCTTGCTTGTGATTAGAGTCAAGTTAACCATTTTGGGGCAAGAATATCCCATAGATGATGTCATGTCCTTCTCAGTGCATGATATCGGGAGGCACCTGTTATTAGTTTGTCCTGTAGTAGGTGGCGGTAAGTTAGGTCACTTGGCTCAGGGGTCCCTGTATTTCAATTCTGTTCCTCCCGTTCCCTACCTCCAGAAGCTTCATATACCTGGTAATCTGCGCACCAGGTCAGCAAATCTGACTGAACCCCTACATCAGACCAGATGCTGGAGAATAGAGAAGCAGACAGAAACTTTCAGGGAGCTCAAAACCTCAGGACTGGGGGTGGGGGAGCCACAACTCAGACAGGTGTTGTTGGTGGGGGAGAGGGGAGGCCCAGAGAAAGTAGTGGGAGGCACAGCAAGGGGAGAGGGCGTGGAGGGCCAGGCAGGAAGGGAGGCCCAGGCCACAGCTAGCCTGGAATGTGGGCTGAGGGGTTGGCCTTTTCCCCAAGGGCACTTCAAAACCACTGAAGGGTTTTGAAGAGGGGATGATGAGGCAGTTTGCAGTGTTGGAAAGGCACTCTGAGGAGGATGGAGTGGGGCTGACTGGGCCAGCACGTGGGAAAGACACCAGCCAGGAGGCTGTGGCAGCGCCCAGCACAAGACAGGGGGGACAGGATTGGGGCTGCTGCTTGTGGCATATAGAGGGAGTGGAGTTGTGTGGTTTGGTGGCCCTGCTGGGAGGATGTTGCTGGGGGGGGATCAGAGAAGGGGATGGAGCTGGAAGAGATTTAGGAAGCAGAACGGACAGGCCCTTGTGTCTGACTAGAGATAGGGAGAGTGGGAAAGATGAGCTCATGCAGTGGCTTGGGAAGGGAGATGGAGGTTTTGAGTGTATGAGGTCTGAGGTGTTTTCCAGGCCAGAGGAATGGTGTGTGGGAAGCTCATTTGGTGGCCCCAACTGTGGCCCCCTTGCAGAAGCTCGTTTTGAGATGCGGGCAGAAAGAAGAGCCACACATAGCCCACTGCAGGGGATGGATGGTGGGCTTCAGGCACCAGCAGGGGAGGGGCCTGAGCAGGGCTAGGCCAGCTCAGATGGCAGCTGCCCCTGTGGAAGCCAGGATAATCCTGCCACTAACTTGCAGACCCCAGTTCCCTTACATCATTTTGCTTCTTCACACTTGCTTGGCAAAACCCCAACCCTGGTTAAATCCAATGCCTGGCCTACCCCACTCCTGCACATGCAGCTGAATGGGGCTGAGCAAAACAACTGCCCTGACTGTTCTCACTTTCAGCCCAAGCCCGTGAACTCTGAACTTCAGGTGGGTCCTTAATGCAGTCCACCAGGCACAGCACAGGTTCTGAGGTTGTCGCCTCTCCTGCATGCTAGGTGATTCTTTCACACTTTCTCTTTGTGTGTGTGTGTAGAGGTGGGATCTCACTGTGTTGCCAGAGCTGGTCTTGAATTCCTGACCTCAAGTGATCCGCCCTCCTCAGCTGCCCTCCTTGGCTTCCCAAAGTGCTGGGATTAGGGGCATAAGCCCCTGCGCCCAGCCCTCACTTGCTCTTTTACTCTTACCCTCTGGCCTCTCCCACCCTTCCTTTCAGCAGATAATCTGAGAAAATATAAGCAGTCAGAGCGTCCTGAGGCTCCCAGCACCACACTCACCGTCTGCCAGCATCTGCACTCACTGCTCTGCTTTCTTCTGTCTCTGTGGGTGAAGAGTTCCTGCTCCTGGTTAAGGCCACCCCTCCACTTGTGCAGAGATCCTGGCCCCTTGTGTCTGCTTGAGAACATCGCTCCAGCAGGGCCCCCGCCTGCATCATTGGGTCCTCCTCTGTGCTAGAGCATCCCATCAACAGATATCTTGCTGTTATTTCTTTTATCTTAAAAATGGTTCTGGCTGGGCATGGTGGCTCACGCCTGTAATCCCATCACTTTGGGAGGCTGAGATAGGCAGATCACCTGAGGTCAGGAGTTCAAGACCAGCCTGGCCAACATGATGAAATTCCGTCTCCACTAAAAATACAAAAATTAGCCGGGCATGGTGGTGGGCACCTGTACTCCCAGGTACTCGGGAGGCTGAGGCAGGAGAATTGCTTGAACCTAGGAGGCAGAGGTTGCAGTGAGCTGAGACGACTGCGCCACTGTACTCCAGCCTGGACGACAGAGACTCCATCTCAAAAACAAAAACAAAAACAAAAACAAAAACGGTCTCTTGTCTTCTCCAGCCAGCTTCCGCTGCATCTCTCTCCTTCTCTTAGCAGAGAAACTTCTGGAAGGGTTGTCTAGACTCATTGTCTCCACATCCTCTCCTCCCGCTCTCTCTTGACTCCACTCTTATGGGGCTCCACTCCGCCGACCTCTCCTCTCAAGGTCATCAGTAACGTTCCTGTCGCTGCACCCAGTGGTCAATTCTCAGTCTTATTGGCAGCATTTGACACATCCAGTCTTCCTCTTCCTTGACGTACCTTCCTTGGCTTCCAGGACACCCGTTCTTCTGTTTTCCTCCTACCTTGTGGGTTGCTCCTTCTCAGCCTCCTTTGCTGGTTCCTCTTCTCCCCCTCCCACCTCTTGATATCAGGGTGCCCCAGCACTTGCCCTGCACAGGCTCTCTCCCCCATCTCCACTCCTCCATACAGATCCCATCCAGTCTTGTGGCTTTAAGTATAACCTATGTACTGCCAGCCCCCAAATTTAAATCCCAAGTCTCAACCTCTCCCCCAACTCCAGTAGCCTACACAGCATCTCAACTTTCCTGTCTGCCAGACAACCCCCCTCAGTGTGCCCTGATCTTCCTCCCCAAAGCTGCTCCACCCAGTTTCTCTTCTTGAGTGGCAACTCCATCCTTCTAGTTGTTCAGGGCACAAATGTTGGCGTCATTCTTGGGTCCCCTCTCTCTGTCCTGCCCCATGTACAGCACATGGATGGGTGAGGCTTTAGAGTGCCTGACTTCCCTTCAGTGGGCCATGGGCAAGAGAGGAGGTGACAGTGAAATGGCCCACCACAACCCCTTTCATACCCGCTTACTTCACACCACATGCTGTTGTATTTTCATCAAGGAGACCACAACCTGCAGACCCTGAGCTGAAGTCCTAAAGAGGAGACAAGACTAGACAGGGAAGAGGAGGGAGAAGAAGGGAGGACTTGGCTGGAGAGAGATGAAGAGAAGCTATATAACACAGAGATTGGGGAGGGGGTGGGGAGGAAGGCCACAGTTGGGGAGGCAGAGAAGGAGAGGAGTTGGGGGGCCTGGACAGAGAATGTGAGGACCTAGAGGGTTTGGGGTATGTGAAAACTGGGCAGGGAGAAGGGAGGAGGAAGCTTCTTGGTTTCTGTCTCTTGGCTGTTGAAGCAGACTGTGGGGAGCTGCTCAGAGGTGGAGCTCTCTCAGGTCTGCCTCTGCCCAGGTGTATCTGAGGCTGGGCTGGTTGGGAGGATTTGCACTTGGTCAGTCCATTGTAGCTCTCAGGATTCAACTCTGAACCCACAGGCTCATGTTAGCCTGTGGGCTCCATTAGCCTGTGGGTTGAAGCAGTGTGAGTCCAGTGCCCTCCGAAGTTGGAGGAAGGTGGCCCAGTGGTTAGTCTGGCTGTGAACTCTCTTGACCAAGACAGCTTAGTCCTTTGTGGTTCCTGATAACTGAGGGTTCACCCCGTAGGGAAGTCAGTTGGGCATAGAGTCACCAGCTGTAAACATGATTTGAAATTTGACAGCAGACTTTGTGGATTTCATTAGTGTTAAGGGCTCTTCAACCAGCATGCAGATGTATGCAAATGCTAAGCAAATGAGGGTGCCAATTGGCTGGGGGGTTGGGGAGAGAAGCAATCTGGGAGATGTCTAGGAATGACCTTTGTGGAGCGAGCCCCAAGGGCCCCTGAGAATCCCAGCAGAGTACATGCAGGATAAGATGCAAATGTGCATGCAGCCCCGGGGACTTCTGCCTGCCTGACCATGAGAACATGAGCCCAAGGCAAGGGCTGGTTCCCTGGTGGCCACACTGAGAGAAGGAAAGCAGGTGGGGGCTGGTTATCACTCCAAACGGGCATTACCTGAAAGGGATGGGCATCTTTAAAGGGGGCGTAGGTTCTTGGCCCTTGCCCTACACTTGCGTGCCCTGAGATGGAAAGATAGGAATGAACCTGGCCTTGGGTGAGGATATTGGGAGGACAGGACAGTAGGGACGTCAGCTGCCTTGGAAAAGGGAGGGGGTGCCCTCTCTGGCCCCCCTCCTGGCCCCATGGGAGTCTTTCATTTGCCTCTACCCTCTAGCAGGGCTTCTGAAGCCCCTGCCTCAGAACTTGCTCTGACAGCTGCCAAGGACGCATATCCACTGGGTGCCAGCTGAATGGCCTGTGCTGTGTGCTGCTGTCCTGGGCATGGCACCCCTGGGGGTAGCCAGCTTGGTTCCTTGCAGCCCCCAGAAGGTTTTGGGAGGCAGCAGCCCTCCCTTGAGCACTGAACACATGCCATCTCCTTTAGTCCTCACAGGTGCCTTGAGAGGACAAATGCTGTTGGCACCCCCCATTTATGGAGGAGGACACTGAGCTCAGAGAGGTAGGCAGTTTTCCTGAAGTCACACAGATCGTGGGTAGCAGAGCTTGGATTTGGAACCAGGTCTTTCTGAGCACACAGGTAGGGGCACTGACCCATTTTCCCGAACTGTCCCAGTCTGAGGCCCTTGCAGCACAAGGCGGTCCAAGCTGGGAAGACCAAGTGGGTTAAGAGGGTTTAGGGTCACTTTGGGATGTGGAATACGGGAAGTTCCCGAGGCTCCTGAGTGGGTGTCCCTTCCAAATTATCCTGGGCATCTCCCTGGGCAGTTGGGATGTGGAGGAGGCTGGCCTGGGCTTAGGGAGGGGGCCTGGAGCTCTTGGAGGTGGGAAGATCCTTAACTCCAGGTCCCTTGGTTGGCAGAGGCTACAAGCGAGCATGGTGAGGGGGGCCCAACCGAGGGCTTCCCAGCAGCACCCTACTGCCCATGGTGCCAGTGGCCTAGCAGGTCCTGTGGAGCTCTGGAGCACTCCAGGCCTGGCCATCCTAGGCCCCATGGCGGTGTGGGCATAGCTGTTCAGGGTCTGTTTTGACACTCTCTACATGCCACATGTTTGCATTGATCATCTCTTTTAAGTGTCTGTGTGTGTCTTGTGTGTTCATGTGTGTTCACATGTGTTTGTGTTAAAATCTGGGTGATCTAGGGAATTTTGGGTAGGGATTTTGGGGAAGAGTAGTGAGCCAGTGGGGGTGTTCAGGGTGGGTTTCCAGGGGGCAGAGAATAGGTCCAAGAAAGATTTCTTTGCCAAGTAACCCTCATGGAACTCTCTCCAAGTATCCAATGTTGGATGGCAGGTCCTTGGAGATTGTCCAGGTTAGGGTATGGAATCAAGGATGGATAGGGGGCTTTGAGCCTTTCCAGATATACTCTAAATGTTGCACACATTTGTGAGATTTCCGAGGCGGGATCTTCCATCAAGTGCACAAAGAGGTCCAGGACTTGGAACTGGTTAGGTATCGATGGTGCACTTGGGGACATGAGGCCAGAGAGGGGTTTTTTTGTGCCCAACTTCCCCTAGCCCACTGGAAGCAAAACGTGAGGGTCCTGGTGCTCTTAGATTTGCTTGCCTGGGTCAGCTGTGGTCTCAGCCTTGCCACCACACTGACATTCCAGAACAATTTTCTCTGATCCCTGTCCCTTCTGCATACCCAGGATGGTTTTGACCCTGGATGCCGGATGATGTAGATCTCGCTGCCCTTAACCTTGCCCCTAGGCCTGCCGGTGCCTTGTCCACCTTACCAGGCAAATTAGGAGGATTGCCTCATGAGCGGCTGCCCAGTTCCCTCTGTGCATGTGTATGTGTGCGTGTGTGTCTGTGTGCATGTGTGTGCATGTGTGCATGTGTGTGAACGTGTGTGTGCATGTGTCTGCCTGTGTGCATGTGTGTGTGCGTGCATGTGTGTGTCTGTATGTGTGCATGTGTGCATGTGTGTGTCTCTGTGTGTGCATGAGTGTGTGTGCATGTGTGTGCATATGTGTGCGTGTGTGCACGTGTGTGCACACATGTGTGTGTCTGGGCATGTGTGCATGTGTGCATGTGCCTACCCATGCCTGTATTGTATGTCTGCTTTCAGGTCCTGCACCCGTGCACTTGCCCCTGTGTCTTATAGAGCATGCTGGCCCCTGGAGCCCTCCCTGGTGGGCCCCCACCTCTAGCCCTGTCCTTGGGTTTCCTACGGTCCCTGGCTTGGATCCCACCATAAAAGTGACTGTAAGATTATTTCTTTGACAATCTAGCATTCCATCAGAATCTCAGCCTTGCTGCTTTCCAGCTTTGTGACTCTGAGCAGTTCCTCAATCACTCTCAGCCTCTGCCACAAATAGGCATGATGATAATCCATGTTATTCATCTAACAAATACTTTTAAAGGCCTACTGTGTGCCAAGCATTGCACTGGACTCTGGGGACACAGCCATGAACATGACATAGTCCCCACCCTCACTGAACTTACATCCTAGTACAGAGATGGGCAGGGAATCAGTAAACACATAGAAAAGGGAGCTTCAGTTCTACTGAGTGCTATGGTGCTCCATCACTCCATGATGCAGTGCCAGGGGTCAGAGAGGCAGTGTCGGAGTTGAGCCCTGAGTGGCAGAAGAGGCTCTTTTAAAGATCTAGGGAAAGAGCATTCTAGGCCAAGGGTATAGCTGGTGCAAAGGCCCTGAGGTGGGAGTGAACTCAGGGAGCGGAAAGAAGGCCACTGTGGCTGATGTGGGAGAGCATGGGGACACGGGGTAGAGGGCAGCAGCACCAGCTCCTGCAGGACCTTTTCAGGCCATGCTGGGGAGACTGGATTCTAATCTAAGGGAGATGGTTAGAGGATTATGAGGAAGGAGGGAGGTTTGTGTTTTTGCAACTCCCTCCAGCTGCCACAGGGAGAGTGGAGAGGGGGACAGAGTTGCTCAGGAGAGCTGAGACCCAGGAAGTGCTTGACTCTGCATTCAGCCCTGGCAGTTGGCTGACCCAGGGTTCCACTATCATTATGGGACCTACCTCAGCTGGTCCTGAAAAGAGGCTGCCGAACCCAAGGTCATTCCAAGGGCTGAGGCTATTGGGAGACCCTGCCTGGAGAGGAGCTTGGATCAGGCCAAGAGAGGCTGCGGGGGATCTTGGCCAATGCCAGCCTGTCATTTGCAGGCGTCTCCTTGGGATGGGTGCCCAGTGGCCCAGCTGCACCCGCTCCCCTGCTCTTGCCAGCAGGGCTGGAGGTGGGAAGGGCCACTGCTTTGGGCCAGCTCTCTTGGTTGAGAATTTGGGCCCTTGATCTCCTGGGAGAGCTTGGCGGGGGTCCTGGGAAACTGGGGGCTCATTCTGTGTCTTCAGCCCATCTAGCTGCAGAGGGAGGCTACTCCTGGGTTCTAGAGACAGCTACGCTGTGGGACCTCAGGCAAAGCCTTTCTAGGTTCTGTGCCTCAGCCTTCCTCATTTGTCAAATATGGCGGTAGAGAGTGGCGCACAGCTGCCTTTCATCCTTAACCTTGTAGGGAGTTTGCCCTTCCTTGGACCTTAGCTCCCTCAGCGTTCATGACGTTAAGTTTCCCACTGGCCCTGGGGGAGAACAGAGGTGATGCTCCCACTCTGTAGATGGGCTCACAAAGGCAAGAGGGAGCAATGATGAGTCCCAAGACACATAGTGGTTCAGAGTGAGCATGTGGGGCATCGTTTTACACCTCTACCCTAAAGCCTCCCCTTTATGCAGCCCTCGCTTGGGCTCAGTAAGAGAGGGGTTTCTGGCTCAGCTACTTCTGGGCTCAGCTGGTCTGCAGCCCAGGCAGGGACTCTGGGCCCCCCGCCCAGAGTAGAACTCAATGCTGCCCCTTGTCTGCCCACCCCCAGAAACAAAGGACATGGCCCAGTGCCTGGTGTTGGCAGGACCTCCATCCCGCTCCCAGCTAAAGGAGGACATAGCAGGGCAGGTAGGGCTGGAGCTAGCCTGAGGCAGCTGCTGGAAGTTGGGGGTGGGGTGGAGGGGTCTCCCAAGAGGTCCTCAATCTGTCCAAAATTCTAGCTTTGGTGCTGGTGTAGGCTGAGCATCAAGTGAAGCTGCTGATACTCTTAAACCTCAGGTTTCACAGAGGCTTAGGCAGAGCCCTGACTCAAGATGGTGGGCTCAGCCTCTAGGTATGTGTAGGGGAGCTTGAGTCATCCTGGTGAAATCGAGTTGAAACCCTGTGCCCCAGAGCCAATGCTCATCCAGGCCCCTGGGCTAGAAAGCAGGTCAGAGGACTGGAACTCAGGCAGCAGGCCAAAAGCCCCCACTTCTTTTTCCTTTCTAAATGCCCCCCTCCCCCCACTCAGGAGTCTCAGTTGAGAAAGTGACTTCTTGTTTCTCCTCCTCTGAGTATACAACCAGAGGGAACCGATTGAAATAGCAACTACAGCAGCAGGGATTTAGGGCAGACCAGAAAGAATTTCTCACTCAGTGCTCAACCTCTAGAGGTCCCCGACGTCCTAGGATCAGGGCCCAGATATTTTAGAGCCTGGCTCTTCAGATGTTTAAGTCTGTGGGCTTTTTTTTTTAAAGTAAAAATCTCCCTTATGCAGTCATCAAAATTCTAGGAGGTGAGGGTCAGTGTAAATGCGTGGGGTCCCAGGTCTGCTGTTCTACCCTCCTCTTTTCCACTCCATATTTGAAAACCCAGGTTAAATAATCTTAACTGGACTGTGGTGGTTGAGCTTCCCTCAAGGGCCCAGAATTCCTGAGAAGTGGACCCACCTCCCTCCCCAGGCTCTTGTTCTCTAAGTGGGACTTTTCTTCTGGAGCCTACCCCAGTGTTCCCACACTTGCCTCATTATAAGAATCACAGAGGAGCATACCCCTTCCCTGTAGCTTCTGGTTCGGGAGGTCTGGGGTAGGGCCTGGTAATCTGCATTGTACCAAGTCCCTCAGGTGGTGTTTATGACCAGGCAAGTATAGGAAGTTTGAGCCTCACTTATATCCCTGTTGTTGCCCCTGCAGCTCAATCTGCTGTAGCCCAGAAGGCTGGCCAGTCCCTCTCCTGCAGCCTCTCTTGAACCCCCAGCATTCCTCTCCAGAGCAGAGTGGTAGCCAAGGCCCAACAAGGGGAGGAAGGAAGTGGCCCAGCAAGAACTGGGAGAAATGGCCCAGATTCCTGCTTCTCTCCAGGGCATTTGGAGGGGCTGATCTGTGTCCTCACTGGCAGAGGCCACTTGGGGAGGGGGTTAGCCTAGCCTAGGTGGGGCCAGGGGCAGACAGGGGAGGAGGGGAGAGCCAGAACACAGCCTGTTACACATCACATCTGCCCTCTACATCTGGGATTAGGTTGGACAGGAAGCCTCTGGGAAATGTGGGCTGGTCCCAACCCATTTGAAACAGTGGCGGTGAAGATGACGGGTAAATGGGTCTCCTCATTTTACAGAACAGAAACAGACCCAGAGGGGAGTGGGGCTGGCCTGGGCAGGCCAGTGAGGAGGCCTGACCTGGATTCACACGAGGTCATGCAGGGAGTTGGGCAGAGCAGGGCCTGACTCCCCTTCCAGTGCTCTCCCCAGAGTGCCCCTTGGCGGCCTCCTCATGAGTCCCTCCTCGCAGCTGGGTGAGCTCTGATGGGGGCCTGGGAGTGGAGGGGAACCCCAGGCCTCCTCCTTCCTCCCAGACAGCTGGGGCTCTGGGCGCTGTGTGTGGTGGAGGCAGCCCGGGCTCTCTCAGAGGCTCCCGGGTGGCACCGCCCACCCAGCACCCTGGACAGCGCCCCACGCTGGGCTATCCCTGTCTGTCTCCAGGCTTCACTTTGGCTTCTGGGGTGGGCCCTGCTCCAATTAGGCTGCGTCTGTTGACTTCCTTGCCTCTTCTCTTAACTCCTCCTTGAAGATAGCCTCCCAGCCTAGTTCTCTCCATTAACCACAAAGGTAAGGTTCGCTCATCTTTGGCTCCTGGAGCCAGGGTAAGAACGCGGGAAGAGGCTAGGGGACCGGCTGCTGTCAGCCTGTGGTTTGTCAACATCACTCACCAGCGGGAATGGGAGGGGGCCCTGCTGGACCCTTCTCCGCTTCCTCCCCACCTGGATCTTCCTCAGAGGGCTTTGGTGAACTCTGGCGGGCATAGCAGAGACACAAGAGGTAACAGGAAGGTCAGGGACTGGGGCATAGTGGGCTGGCCAGGGTCAAGGGTGAGGTGAGGTGGCTGTTTGGGCAGGCAGTGAGGGCACCATGGCCCGAACCCACACTCCAGCTGGAAGGGCCCCGAGGAGATCATCTTGGCCATCTCCCACTCTCAGGCAGGCTGCTCTGCTACTGGTTCTGCTAGACTTTAGGCACCCCCCAGCCCCAGCCCTGTCTGACCAGTTCTTCCTCTCCCCACCCGCTGCCAGGTCTAAAGGAGTCCCAGGAGCAGCCAGGACAGGCGGAAGCAGTGGCTGCCATGGAGGAGGACAAGCTCTTATCTGCAGTGCCTGAGGAAGGTGATGCCACCCGTGACCCCAGCCCAGAGCCTGAAGAGGAGCCAGGGGTCCAGAATGGGATGGCCAGTGAGGGCCTGAACAGCAGCCTCTGCAGCCCAGGGCACGAGCGAAGGGGCACCCCAGTGGACACTGAGGAACCCACGAAGGACCCAGACGTGGCCTTCCATGGCCTCAGCCTTGGCCTCTCTCTCACCAATGGCCTAGCCCTGGGGCCAGACTTGAACATTCTGGAAGATTCAACAGAGTCCAGGTCCTGGAGGGCTGGCGTGCTGGCAGAGGGGGACGATGCTTCCAGGAGCCTCTGCCCAGATGCTGAGGACCCTCAGCTGGGGTGAGTGGATGTCTTGGGATGGGAGCTCACCACATTTGGCTGTTCTGTTGTTGTGTGGCCTGGGCTTAGCCACTTAGTTTCTCTGGTTCTTGTTTTTCTCATACATAAAATGGGGATTTCATATCCCTCTTTTGCCCAGATTCTGGGTGTTTTGGAAAGGACAGAGCCATGATGGAGAATTCAAAGGTCAGCAGATTGGGGGGCTGAAAGTTGTGCCATCGTGAGTTGCTTCTATGTGGGTTGCAGGGGGCAGGGGGTGCTGCCCTCCCTCCATCCCAGGCTGGGCATTCAATTTCCAAGTCCTTTTAAAATGCCCAATGTGAAAATTAATCTGGTTCATTCCTCTGCTTCCTGGAAATGAGACTCTCCCAAATCCTTCAACTGACTCCAGGAAAGCAGGCTTTAGGCTTTAATCCCTCTCAGCTACTCTCACCTGCAGTAATCGTCAGGAAGTTCTACCAGGGATCTCACTTCAGTCCTGCTTACTGGAGTTATAGCCCAATTTTTATTGTCCTCAGCAGGCAATGGAGAGACCTGGAGTTTTGGGGGTGTATTGGACAAGCAGGGCAGGGAAGGGACAGAGAAATGTCTAGAAGGCACCAGGGTGGACTGAGAAAAGAAAGCATTTAGAAGTCTTAGAGTGTATAGCTGCAGACTCCGGCCTGAAAGGGCAGTGTATGGGTAGTGTGTGAGTGTGCGTGGGGGCATGAGTGTGTGCCTACCCTGCACGTCGTGTGTGCATAGGGATGTGTGAACGTGTTGGTATGCACGGGGTTGGTGGCTGTGGGCAGGGGATGTTGGTACCCCTGACCTGGGCATTTGTGGCTGCACATTTGGGCACATGTACGTGTTATGTAGGGATAAGTGTCTCTAGGTCTCCGTGGGCAGGAGTGTGAGTATGTGGGGTTAGGTGTCTGTGGCACTGGGTATGCCATGGCCATAAGAGTGTTTCCATTCAGCCAGGGCCTAGGGCAGCCCCATAGCTGGCAGGGGGGCAGGGGCAGGGGACTGGGGCTTCTTAGAGCACACCGTATTGAGGTGGCATCTTTACTTGGGATGGTGAGGCTGGGGGCAGTTGGAGGCTTGGAGATTGGACTGATGGTCTTCAAGCTCCCATCAGGGCCACCCCTCAGGCTTGCTCAGTTGCATGAGGGGGTGGGAGATGGGGGGTCCATTGGTGGTTCTGACCCTGGGCTGAGAGCTCCCCGCAGGCAGGGCTCTGTCTTGTTTGGATGTCTCTAGTGCCCAGCATAGGCCTGGCAGAGGTGTCTTTACTGGGCTGAGTTTGGGTATTTGCCCTGGTGGCCAGGGCAATGAAACTTCTTTCCTCTCCTTTCCTTCCAGAGGTCAGTAGAGGAAACTTCTACCCCAGCCCCTGCCAGGCATTCTGTGCCTTTTAGATTTCTGTCCCCCTCCCCACTTTGTTCCTTGGCAAGAGAGAGCCTAATGAGGCTGCAGTCTCAGGTCCTGCTGGGGCTGGAGTGGGAGTGCCTTCTCCAGGAAGCACACTGGGACAGAATCTTAGGCACTGGGGGGCCAAGGAGATGTTCGAGGGGAAGGGGCACTTCCCAGTCCTCCAAATACAACTCAGTCTCTGCTAGGCAGCAGGGGCTGGGGGAAAGTAGGGCAGGGCCAGAGCCTCAGAGGAGGCTGATGCAGAGGGAGGGGAGTGCTTCTTTGCACATCATGGCCTCAGTTGATCTGAAATGGGCTGGGCTCAGCCTGCTGTGTTCTTTCCTTGTGTCTCTTCCTGTTGCTGGCTCTATCTTCCATCTCTATCCTTGTCTGTCTAGCTCTTTTTTTTTTTGAGATGGAGTCTCGCTCTGTTGCCCAGGCTGGAGTGCTGTGGCACAATCTCAGCTCACTGCAAGCTCCACCTCCCGGGTTCACGGTATTCTTCTGCCTCAGCCTCCCGAGTAGCTGGGACTACAGGCTCCCGCCACTATGCCTGGCTAATTTTTGTATTTTTAGTAGAGACGGGGTTTCACCGTGTTAGCCAGGATGGTCTAGATCTCCTGACCTCGTGATCCACCTGTCTCGGCCTCCCAAAGTGCTAGGATTACAGGCGTGAGCCACCGCGCCTGGCTGGCTGTCTAGCTCTTTCTTTCTCTCACTTTCTGTCTCTGTTGTCCTCTCGTATCCCTTTCCTCTGTCTCTTTCTTGTCCCCTTCTCATGGTCTTACTCTCTCAGTCTCTCTCTCCTTCCTTCCCTGTGTACCTGCTCATGTCCCTGGTGGATAAGAATCTTCCCAGGCTCCTCAGGTCATCTATGTGTGATGCTCTCTTCCAGGTGCTGGAGATGAACAAAACATACAAACCCCTTGCTCTCATGGAGCTTACGGTCTAGTGGGTAGACCGATGATAAATATTAAAACAATAAATACTTATGTAGTATGTTGGAAGGAGATAAGTGCTTTGGGGAAGAAAAAGTAGGAAAAAAGGGGCTGGGGTGTTTGGAGGCAGGTCATGGTTTAGATCAGGAGGTCCAGGCAGTCCTCACTGAGAAAGGGATATGGAAGGAGGGCTTTAGCTGGGGAAGAACACTTTGGGCAGAGGGAACAGCCAGTGCAAAGGCCTCTTTTGGGGGACAGCCCTGCAAGGGCATGGGAAGCGTGGGTGGGGCCATGGGGCTGACAAGCATATGTTCATTCACCCAGCACATCATTCAGCCAGATGTTCCGAGCACCTGCTATGTGCAGGGTGCTCCCTGGCTTTGCAAAGCTTTTGTTCTGGGGCTGGGGAACATACAGTAAACAGGGGAACAGACAGAATCTTACATGCTGGGAAGGTCTGAAGAATAAATGAACAGATCCCGGAGCAGGAGGCCAGTGTGCTGTGGGCCTGCCTCCCCTGCTGTCTCTGAGGAGGTGGCAATGAGGCTAGACCTGACAGCTGGAATGTGTTTGGCCGAGCTAAGAACCTCCCAGGTTGTGGGAAGAGTAAAATTATGACCCAGTGTGACACTGGTTGTGATAAGAAGATGTTCACACTGCTTTGGGAGCCTGGAGGAAGCAGCCCTCTAGGCCGGGCTTGGGGACGAGGCCTTACATTCATTCATTTAGACACATATCTGATGCCCACTAGGTCTCCGTGGGCAGGAGTGTGAGTATGTGGGGTTAGGTGTCTGTGGCACTGGATGTGCCATGGCCATAAGAGTGTTTCCATCCAGGCAGGGCCTAGGGCAGCCCCATAGCTGGCAGTGGGGCAGGGGAAGGGGACTGGGGCTTCTTAGAGTGCACCATATTGCGGTGGCATCTTTACTTGAGATGGCGAGGCTGAGGGCCCCGGCCCCAGGTCTGCTGTTTTCCCTGCAGTATTCCCAGTACCCAGCCCGGTGTCTGCACCTTGTGCTCAGTTAGCATTGGCTGAAGGGATAAGTGAATAGGATGGGGGAGTGGTGTGCCCCCAGGGCGCTCCCAGACACAGATGAGTGCAGTCATCAGCACCTATATGGGGGACACCTTGGCAGGATGGTGACTGGCTCCTTGCATCCCACAGGTTGGATGGTCCTGGGGAGCCAGATGTGCGGGATGGCTTCAGCGCCACGTTTGAGAAGATTCTGGAGTCAGAGCTGCTGCGGGGCACCCAGTACAGCAGCCTGGACTCCCTAGATGGGCTGAGCCTCACGGATGAGAGCGACAGCTGCGTCAGCTTCGAGGCCCCCCTCACACCCCTCATCCAGCAGCGGGCCCGTGACAGTCCTGAGCCAGGGGCTGGGTTGGGCATTGGGGACATGGCGTTTGAGGGGGACATGGGGGCAGCTGGTGGTGATGGGGAGCTGGGCAGCCCCCTGCGGCGCTCCATCTCCAGCAGCCGCTCCGAGAATGTCCTGAGCCGCCTGTCTCTCATGGCCATGCCCAATGGATTCCATGAAGATGGCCCCCAGGGCCCAGGGGGGGACGAGGATGATGATGAGGAGGACACGGACAAGTTGCTGAACTCAGCCAGGTGAGGCAGGGTCCAGGCTGGGAGCTGGGAGAACCACTGAGCAGATGGGGAAACTGAGACCCAGAGGGGGCAAAGCAGGTTAGGGTGACTCAGTGTCCAGAGTCAGCATGCCGTCTTCAAGGTCACCTGGTCCACCCTCTGCATCCAGACTTCCCACCCTGTGTCCTGAGGTTTCATTCTGCTCTTCCAGGACTTCTCAGCCCCGGTAGAAGTCGGGGGAGTCAGGGAACTATGCTGTGAGTTCACTTGAGAGGTTCTTCTGAAAGTCTGATTTCATTCCCTCTGGCTGCAGTGGAGCTTCTTTCCCTGTTCTGGCCCCTACATGGTTTGCAGTGGCCTGGGGAAACCTCCCAGCCTCCTCTGGGGCCTTTGACCCTGGGCCTCTGACGCTACTCCTCCACCCACCTTCCATCTGCAGTGACCCCAGCCTGAAGGATGGCCTGTCAGACTCAGACTCTGAGCTCAGCAGCTCGGAGGGGTTGGAGCCTGGTAGTGCAGACCCACTGGCCAACGGGTGCCAGGGGGTCAGTGAAGCTGCTCGTCGACTGGCACGCCGTCTCTACCACCTTGAGGGCTTCCAGCGCTGTGATGTGGCCCGGCAGCTGGGCAAGAAGTGAGTGTGAGCTCGCCCGCCCCCAACCCCGGGCAAACCTCCTGTCTTCCTCAGCCTGAAGAGGGTGTGGGTGACCTTCTTCAGGGGTGCCAGGTGCTGGGGGGGCACTCCCAACAGTTCCCCAAGGACACCTCCTCCCACCACTGTCCTCATTCCTGGCCTCGCCCTAAATCTGTTTCCTTTCTGGGCTGCTTGGGCGAGGCTGATGCTCTCGGGGAGGGGTGGTGGCGGGCAGCCCCTCAGGGCTGGGGGTGCGGGATGTGGGATGTGGTTATGGGGCCACGATGGATGTGAGGACAGAGAAGCCAGCAGGAGCTGGGCCCAGCTAATGGGGCCAGGGAGAGAGGAGAACCCGGGCCTCGGGGGACACCTCTGGGACCCAGAGCTCAGGAAAGGGCTCCTGGCTTTCATTAAGCCCTACTGTCTATTGGGACCAGCTGAAGGGGCTGAAGCCCCCAAAGCCCACACCCTGGCTTTCAGACTGGGTGCAAAGGGAACTGGCTAGATGAGGGCCCCAAAGGGGACCAGGGGGCAGGCGGGATTGCAGGACCGAGGAAGTCTGCCGGCACATCCTGCTCACATCTGATCACCAGTGTGACCACCCACCACCTGCCCCTGGCCCTTTCATCCAGATTGCCTCCCAACGTCCACATTAAGGCTCTGAGCTGTGCAGGAGCAGGCCTGGCCCTGCAGCACTGCTCACAGGGCTGGCAGAGAGTCCAGACCCTTGCCCATGAGTGGGAGGTGACATGCAGGCTTTAGGCCTCAGGATGCCCTGAGGGCGGCTCAGGTCCTGGATCCTCCTCTTCTCCTTCCTCTTCTCCCTCCCTCCACTTCTCCCTCCACCCTCCGCAGTCTCCACGCTGCTCCTGCACCGGGTCCCCGACAACCGCTCCAGCCCAGAAATCACAACTCAGATGCCCTCACCTCTTCTGCTGGGCTGGACCCCCAAACCTAACGCCATCCTTTCAGGAGCCTTCTTTGTGGCCTGCCCCTGCCCTCTCCCATCTTTTCAACCACTCCCTCCAGCAGCTAATCGTGCTCAAGTCTCTCCCATCTGAAAAACAAAAATTGTTTCTCAACCCTACTTCCTCCTCTAGCTAAAATTCTTGGATTTTCTGCCCAGGGTGGCCTCTATCCCCTTTCTTTCTCCACACTTAGCCCCTTCACACTGGTTTCCTCTCCCCACACCAACTTCAGAAACCTCTTGTGCCAAGGTCACTGGTGGCCTTGTGTCTTAGAATCTGGTGGTTGCTCCCCAGGCCTCACCTTAGCCCCTTCAGCAGCTTCCACGAGACAGCCATTTCTTTCTTTTTCTTTAATTAAACTTTTTATTATGAAAATTTTAGGCCGGGCACAGTGGCTCATGCCCGTAATCCCAGCACTTTGGGAGGCCGAGGCGGGCGGATCACCTGAGGTCAGGAGTTCAAGACCAGCCTGGCCAATATGGGGAAACCCTGTCTCTAATAAAAATACAAAAATCAGCCGGGTGCTGTGGTGGGTGCCTGTAATCCCAGCTACTCGGGAGGCTGAGGCAGGAGAATCGCTTGATCCTGGGAGGCGGAGGTTGCAGTGAGCCGAGACCGTGCCACTGCACTCCAGCCTGGGCAACAGAGCGAGACTCCGTATATTAAAAAAAAAAAAAAGAAAATTTCAAACAAACACGAAAGCAGAGAAAAAAATATCAAACCTCTATATGCCCATTACTGAGTTTCAAAGTTACTATTTTCTTCATTCTCATTTCATCTATGACCCACAGCCTTTTTCTCATGTGCTGGAAGATTGTAACGCATATTTCAGACACTCTATCATTTGATTTATAAATACTTAGTATGTATCTCCAACTGATAAGGATCTTTTTTTACATAATCATGATTCTATTAAAATTTCTAACAAAATGAACAAAAAGTTCTTAATCTCTCCAACATTCAGTCTGTGTTTAATTTTCTCTGATTGTCTCAAAAATGTTGGTTTATTGAAATCAAGATTGAAACAGGGTCCACACACTGCACTTGGCCGATTGGTCTGTTAAGTCTCTTTTAACCAACAACAGTTCTGCAGTTCAGCAGTCCTCCTCCCTTCTTAAGTGCCGTGTATTTGTTGAAGAAACCAAGCCATTTGTCCTAAAGAATGTTCCACGGTTTGGATGTGGTATCCTGATGGTGTTATTTAACATGTTTCTCTATTTCCCATGGGTCCTGCAAATGGGCAGTGAGCTCCAGGCTTAATTAGAATCAGGTGGAAATTTGTTCTAGTTTTTGACAAGAATTCCTCATGTCAGTCTTCTTGAAATACTGTCTTCGTTGGCCTGCAGGACAACACACCCCACCTCTGGCTGCTGCTTCTCAGCCTCCTTCGCTGGCTTGCTCCTGGGTTCCCACCCCGATTCGGGGCTCTGGGCCGGCCAGCCTGTCTGTGCCCTCTCCTGTTGCATGGGCTCAGCCCCACCCTGAGCTGTTACTGACCAGCTGTGGATTGATGACTCTCACATGGATGCCTCGTCCTGAAGTCTGACATCTCCCTCAGGGCACCACCTTCTTGGTCATGCCCCATGTCCATTCCATCTCCATGTCTTGTGGATTCTGCCCCCTAAATATCTCTTTTCCCCATCCCTTCTATCTCTATCTGGACAACTATGGCAGTCCCCCTGTGGGTCTCCACTCAGCAGGTAGCGCGTTCCAAAATACAGACGGACCATCCCTGCTTTAACCCTTCTGAATCAAGTCCTGGTCCTTCCCCTGGTCCCGGCCTCATTACTTGCTGCCCCATTCCTGCTCTTTAGGTTCTGGCCACATGGCCCTGCTAGTAGCTTCTTGGACATGCCATGCAGTTTCCTCTCTGGGGACACTGCATCATCCCACCCCTACTCCCTTCGCCTGGTTAGCTCGTAATTCCCTGTGTTGACTGAGACATCACCTCCTCCAGGAAGCCTTCCCAACACCCCCAGACCAAGGTTGAATGTTATGGCCCAACTGGCCAGCAGCCTAGGGGTTGAGCAGGTCTGGGGGGTGGGTGGGTCCGGGTACCCTGGGCCCCACTCCCAAAGTAATGCCTGTGATTCTGTCATCCTTGGGCTGGACCCTGCTTCTAACAGACATCCCATACTCTCCTGGCAGCAACGAGTTTAGCAGGCTGGTGGCCGGGGAGTACCTCAGTTTCTTCGACTTCTCGGGCTTGACTCTGGACCGAGCACTCAGGTCAGTGGGGCTGGGACAGGCAGTGCCCACAAGTGGTACAGGCTGCACATCTGGATTCTCATGTCAGCTCTACCATAAACTTGCTGTACAACCTTGGGCAAGTCTTTTGACCCCCTGGTGAGGCTGTGGGGAGGGGGCCACAGGAATAGCAGCGGCCCAGCAGTTAGGCGAGTGCCTGCTTTGTAGTAGCTGTTAGGATGTGAGGGTGGAAATGTAGTTGTGACTCTAGGAGAGGAAGGGAGGCTCAGGACTTGCCTGTATTGAGCACTTCCTGCCTGCCAGATGCTCTAGGTCTTTACTCACCTTGCTTACTGCATCCTCTGTACCTGGTAAGGTAGGCACTATCATTCCTATTTTTCACATGACGAAACTATGGGCCAGAGGGATAAAGAGACTTCCCCACAGTCATCGAAGGAGGAGATGGTAAAATGGGATTTTATCTCAACTCTATTGGTGTTTGGACCTAGGGAGTAGACCTCAGGAGGGCCAATTGCAGGTTCCCAGGAGCAGGAGAGTAGAATGGATGGGTGCAGCCCTGTAGTATCTAGCAGGCTCTGGTGGCAGGGGCCAGCTGGGCAGATACTGGCCAGGCCCTAGGAGAGATGGATGCATTTCAGAGCTAAGGGGTAGGGTGACTCATGCACGTTAGACCTTTTGACTGTGTTCCACATGTCTCTTACGCTTTAAAAAAATGTAATTTCTAGCCAGGCACAGTGGCTCATACCTGTAATCCCAGCACTTTGGGAGGCTGAGGCTGGAAGATTACCTGAGGCCAGGAGTTCCAGACCAGCCTGGGCAACATAGGGAGGCCCAGTCTCTACACAAAAGTAGAAAAATTAGCCAGGCATGGTGGTGCAGGCCTGTAGTCCCAGTTCCTCAGCAGGCTTAGGTTGGAGGATCACCTGAGCCTGGGAGGTTGAGGCTACAGTAAGCCATGACTGCACCACTGCACTCCAGCCTGGGTGACAGAGTGAAACCCTATCTCAAAGAAACAAATAAACAAACAAAACCCACATACAAAAAAAGTAATTTCCATTCTTTTTTCTCTACTTCTGCTGGGATATTTTCGGTTGACCTGTTTTCACTTCACTTCACTTACCCTTTTCTGTTTCTAATATGTCATTAACCCATTTATGCCTGAGGTTGCAATTTTCTGAATTGCAAAATCAGACCTTGGTGATGACCTTGAGCAGTAGGATATAAATAACTCCCACATGCTTAGCGTTCCAATAATGGAACCGTAGGCATAAATGGGTTTTGAACTCGTTTATTGAGTTTTGAATTTATGTTATATTTTCCATTTCTAGAATTTCCATTTTATTAAAAAATTTAAAAAATAGATTCTAATTATCTGGGTGAATTATTCGTCTTTTCCATTATTTTCTCCACCTTTCCCTCTCTTTTTTTGAACATATTAGTTGTAAAGCCCTTGCTGCTAACTCCAGTATCTATCATCTGAATCATGTGTATCTGTTTCTATTGTCTCTTTTTTCTCTTGCTTTTCCATCATATATCCTGTCTCTTTGCATGCTTAGTAACTTAAAAAAAATTGGATGCTGTATACTTCGTATAGAATTGTAGTGGTTCTAGATTATTCTATGTTCCTCCAGAGAGGGTTTACGTTGTCCTTTGCTAGGCAGTTAGAAGGTATGTGGGGATGCAGTGCTAATCCAATCAAGGTTGCACTGAAGTTTGGTATGGCTCAGGGTTTGCTCTGATAATAGGGTCCAGGCCCTCGGAGTTTTCTACGGAGAGCCTTGTGTGTTCAGTTGGGCAAACCCTCTTGTTCGCTCAGAAGCCTAGTTTTGTCTTCTCAGTGCAGCAACACTGCCCCCTCTTCAACAAAATATCCCTCTACTTCTCAGAGGTTTTCTGCTTAGCCTTTTAGCCTCCTGCCTTTTATATCTTTTATATCTCTGAAATTCTGCAACTATCTCAAAGGGAAAAGTGGCCATGTGTTTACAGTCCCTGAAGTCTCCAGCCTCTTGAAGCCACCCAATGCCCTGCCTCTTGCCTGTGCCCATAATCAGCAATGCCCCCAGGGAAAAAGCAGCTGCAGAAGGTCAAACTACCTTCCCGCAGTTTTCTCCTCTCCAGAATCTTGGCCCTTTTGGTCTTTGTTGCCTCAGCAATTCTCCAATATCTTAAGAAAAACCATGGTTTTTTATTGTTTTCAGTGGAAGTGTTGGTGTGCTGCAGGCTACTGTATCCTGAGCTGAGTTGTAAAGATTGTGCTAGAATGAGGAAGATTGGTCTGGGAAGGTGTTCAGCTGGGTCAGCTCATGATCAGAGGTGTGGGTGCTGGACTGAGTGCCTTGTATGCCAGCCCAATACTGAGGCTCAACTGTGCAGGCACTGGAGAGCCGCAGAAGGTACTGGCTGCAAAGCAACATTTTGGAAGCAAGCACTGGCCCCAATGTACTGGTGGCCTTTGATCTAGAGGCATGTAGGCTTCTGAAGAGGGTTAGGTGGGAGAGAACAAGCATGAGGTTGGGCAGAGGGGAAAGGTCGGTGTGAGAGGCTCCACAGAAGGAAGAGTAAAAGGGCTGCTGGTGCCAAGATGTGGGGAGGGTGGACAGTGGTGAGGCTGCCCCTAGGGACAGCCCAAGAGTTTGGTGGTGGCAGCACTGGGTTGGGGCTTGGGGCAGAGTGTCCAGGGAAGGAGAGTTTGGGCTAGGGAGTAGGAGTTAGGATGGATGGCTCATAGGTAAGTCAGGCTAAGGTTGGAATGGGAGAGGTTTTGAGAAAGTCCTGGAGGAATGTGAGAAGAGGGAGGGGCCAGGCTGGGGGACAAATGGGAGAAGAGAACAGGGAGCAAGAGAGACAGGGAGAGGAGGACAGCGAGCTGTCAGACAGGGCAGTGATATTATGCAGCAGTTGGTTGCTTGGGATTGGATTTCGAGAGTACTCTGCAGTTTTGGATGCCTTGAGGCACCTCAGAGGATAAGGGCTGGCCAAGTCATGGCTTGCAGGTCCCAGGGTGCCTTAGGAGGTGGCATGAGAGAGGGTAAAGCAAAGTGGGCATTGCAGCCATTCTGGGCCAAAACGAAATGAACTATAGCAAAAATTAGGAACAAACCATCTCCTGAACTCAAGACTGATGGAGACACCAACGGCCTCAGCCTGCAATTTCCCTTCCCAAGGGAATGACCTTTGTATTGGGCCTTGAGGGAGATTCAGAGCTGCCCAGCAGAGGAAGGAAGGGTGTCCCGGAGGCCTGGCCTGCTCTGAGGCACTGAATAGTGAAATGCCTGTTCTGTCCAAGGTGTAGCAGGTGGGTATGAGGTTGGAGGCACAGGAGGGCAGTCCGGGCAGTGAACATGGCCATGACATGAGGAGCCTTGGTGCTATTCTGAGGGTGCCAAGGAGCCAGAAGTTTTTTTGTTTTTTTTTTTTTCTTGAGATGGAGTCTTCCTCTGTCGCCCAGGCTGGAGTGCAATGGTGCGACCTTGGCTCACCGCAACCTCTGCCTCCTGGGTTCAAGAGATTCTCTTGCCTCAACCTCCCGAGTAGCTTGAGTAGCTTAATTTTTGTATTTTTAGTAGAGACGGGGTTTCACCATGTTGGTCAGGCTGGTCTTGAACTCCTGACCTTGGGTGATCTGCCCACCTCGGCCTCCCAAAATGCTGGGATTATAGGCGTGAGCCACCGCGCCTGGCCCAGTGATGGATTTTAAGCAGCAGTAAGTCCTGCCTATGTGTGTATTTAGAAAGACAACTTGGTGTCAGCAGGGAGGAAGATTGGGTGCAGGGGTGGCCCCGTTGTCCTGGGCACACAATGAAGGTGGTGGCAGCAGAGGAGGATTAAGGTTGAGGTTGAAGAACAAACCATCAGGACTTGGTGGCAACTCAAACTTGGGGTGGGGGAGGAGCTGGGGGGGCCAGGGTTGGGCCTGGGGCTCAGCTGGTGGCACATGAAAGAGAGGGGATGACTGAGGAGGAGCATTCTGAAGGGCAGGCATGGACAGGGTCTGGCTGTAGGGGAAGGAGCAAGGAGTGGGCATCCACCCTGAAGAAGAGCAGGTGCTGAGGTGCTCTTCTGTCTTTGTTCTTCACCATCTGTCCTCTGCCTAATTTCAGAAGGTTCCTGGAGGGCAATGAGGACTGAAACTCTAAAGTTTACCAGGCCCTCTGGCCTCAGCACTCCAGAGTGGCCATCCTGGGGGCCAGGGCCTCCTGGGGGTGGAGAGAGCATCCAGACCCAGAGAGTGGGGCACTGGAGCCCTGGCCCCCTAGGGTGGGTGTGTGCTGTGTGTGTGGGGGGGTGGTCTTATCCTGGGTGAGGACTCAGACTGCCCTCAGCAGCTTTGAATTGCCTTCCAGAACATTCTTGAAGGCCTTCCCGCTGATGGGGGAGACACAAGAGCGTGAGCGGGTCCTCACACACTTCTCCCGCCGGTACTGCCAGTGCAACCCTGATGACAGCACTTCGGAAGGTATGGCCCCTTGCCCACTCTGCCTGACCCTCCCCACCCACTCAGCCAGGCCCTGGTCCCCTCCCATCCTGGTCCACCTGGCACTTTGGTCCTGTTGCCAGGCCCAGATGGTTTATCCTCTCTGGCATGCAGTAGGTGCTCAATGAATGCTAATTGAATAAGCTATGGCACACGGTCTGCCTGCTGAGCAAGGCGCAGTCTTCCCTGTTCTCCTCCCCACTGCCTGGAAGTCCCTCCACCGTCGGGATTCAGCTCTGTGGCTCTCCCTTCTCTGTGGGTCCCTGTCATGGTGCTGACTGTTGGTGTGGTGGCTGTCCCGGTGTGGTGGGGGTCTAGGTCGGGGTCCTCTTAGGGACAGGACTTGCCCAATAGATGGGCCTAAGTCCCAGGAACTAGGGGACGAGGCCCATTATTGGGAGAGACACAGGTCAATGCAGGGGCAGGGCTGGGAGCTCAGAGCTATTCTTGGGTCTGAGGTTCAAGGTGAGTTTGGCCACAGGAGGCAGGAGTCCGGGCCAGAGTGGGTCCAGAGTGGTCAGGCTCCTGGGGCAGGCAAGTGACTTGGGCCCTGCAGTTGGGGCAGACCTGGAGCATCACACAGGCCCTGGCCCCTGAGGTGAGTTTGGCAGGCGGCTGGCCTCCCTCTGTGTCCAAGGCCTCCTGACGGGTTCCGTCAGGAGACAGGGAGTGGGAAGAGGTTGGATCCTCGCACTGAGAGTGCCACCGTCTCTGACTCAGATGGGATCCACACGCTCACCTGTGCCCTGATGCTGCTCAACACGGACCTGCACGGCCACGTGAGTTGGGGAGGTGGCGGGGGTGTCGCATGTCCTCTCAGGGACCCACCTTGTGTTGATCCTGGCCCCTTCCTGAGATCTCTCACTCAGTGGCCGGGCTTCTTTTTGAAGCGGTGGGGGTTGGGCAGCTTGGCTTCTAGATTTGGCCCCACCCTAGTTTCATCCACCTGTGATCCACCTGAGTCCCCACCCCCAAGTATGCCAGTGAGAGCAGCTGGGTCACAGGAGTTTAAGATGAGCCACAAATGTGTGCCCCTCATCCATGCTAAGAGATCACGTGCCCTTTCTGCCCCTGTCCCGCGATCTGAATACAGCTGCATTGAAATACCATGCCCAGGGCAGCCCCTCCCAAACCCCCGGCCCCTACCAGGCCAAGCAGTGAAGTGACTGGTGTGGGACGCCCAGGCTGTGAGGCTGTGTCTGGTCCAGGCCCCAGGCTGTCTCAGCACTTCTCATGGCTCAATAACTCCTTCTTCTTTCCCCTGTCTGCTCCGGGACCCCTCTCTGGGCTCTCTTGCCCTCGCAGGTGGTAAGTGTAGCTAGTGGTGTGCATGCCCTGTGTGCCGAGGCCCCCATCACCACGTTGCCCTTCTGTGTCCGCCATCACCATCTGGCTCCACCCAATCACTGCCCCATCATTGCTCACCCACGGTGGTCGGAGCCCCCTGCTAGGTAGGGGATATCTCAGTGACTCATGGGGACAACAGGCCAGCAAGTTAACCAGGAAATCCAGGGGATATGGGGGTGAAAGAAAGAGCTGGGATAGACTAAACTTCAGATTCTACTCTTGCCTCCACGTGGTAGCTGTGTGATCCTGGGCAAGCACTGGCCCTCTCTGGGCCTCAGGTTCCACATCTGTGAGGTGGGAATAATGATCTCCCTGCGGTGTCATGGGCAGGACTGAGAGCGGTAATATATGTGGCACCAAGGGGCAGGGTCTGGCACCTAGTAAGGATTTTATTATGAAAAATATTGTTACGTAAAAAGAACAATAGTATTCCTCATTACTGTGAAAATTGAACAGAGGGCAAGCTGGAAGACCCAGCCTGCAGGCCCCTGTAGGGCAAGATTGTGAAGGCCCAGTCTGCTGGCAGCCTGGGCTCATGGGTGCACTGGGGCACCTGGCCTGGGGAGGGCTAGAGCCTCAGTGCCTGCGTCAGGAAGAGCAAATATGCAACAGCTTTTGCCAAGTCCACCTGGGCCTGCAACCTGAGTGTGGAACAAGAGAGAAGACGCATTCCACATGAATGTCACTCAGCGCCAAAGCCCATGAGCCTGCTGCTGTTCCCCTAGACTGTGCCCTCTGTTTATTGACAGAGAGCAGGTGTTGCTGGCCTGCTTTAAAAGGAGCACTCAACAGGCCCCTCACTCCCTGTCCCCACCCCTGGCTGGGCCTCCCTCTGGCTAAGAACTGTTAAGGAGGGCGGCAGCCACTGTGTAGTGAACCCTGGGCCAAGAGCACCCTGGAGCTTGGTGGGCCTTAGCTGGCATGGTCCCACATTGATGCCACAGCTGAAGAGAAATGTCAGCACTTCATAGATTAGAAGTGGGTTGGGATGAGTGTTCATGTTTGCAGCAGACAGATACTGAGGCTTTCGTCTCTCTCTTGTTTTTTTTTTTTTTTTTTTGAGACGGAGTCTCACTCTGTCGCCCAGGGTGGAGTGCAGTGGCGCGATCTCGGTTCACTGCAAGCTCCGCCTCCCAGGTTCACGCCATTCTCCTGCCTCAGCCTCCCAAGTAGCTGGGACTACAGTCACCTGCCACCACGCCCGGCTAATTTTTTGTATTTTTAGTAGAGATGTCTCTCTCTTTACGTGGTACTGCTCAGAGATTAGGAGCGCAGGCTCCGAGGCTGTGTTCTCTGTTACTCCACACGAAGGCTGTGTGGCCTGAGACAAGTTATTTACTTCACTGTGTCTCAGTTTCCCCATGATAAAGTGCCAGTGTGTAAAGAATGTGAAGTAAAGCTCGCACCCAAGGCCTGGTGGTTGCAGTTACTGGGAGCTCTTCAGAGCACCTGATGCTTTGCACTTTTCTCCTTGCCTCCTCCCCTCCCCCTGTCACTCATCAAGCAGGGACTGAGGCCTGGTGGGTTGTGGGGATCTCAGGAACAGGGGCCCTGCTAGTGCCCACAAAAAGAGCTCTGGTCAGAGCAGGAGGCAGTAAGGGGCTATCGGGCTATAGGCATGCTCCTCAGATGGGTGCAGTCTGGTTGAGGAACTGGGGAGGCTTTGTGTAGAAGGGGCGCTGGGAGCCTTGAGGTTGGAGGCTCAACAACAACCCTGCTTCTGTGTTCCATGAACAAGACAAGAAAGGGAGCCCCACCAGTTACAGGAGGTGGACAACACAGAAGCAAACAAGCGATTACAAGTTGTGCAGCTCCACGAAGGGCATACACAGGAAGGTGTGATGGGTCCGGACTAGGGGTCGGGGAAAGCCTGCAAGGTTTGGGCAGAGACCTGGATCAGCAGGAGCCGGCCATGGAAAGATCTGGGACCACGCATTTCAGGCAATGGGGCCAGCAGGGCTGGTTTTCACCTTGTGGCTGTTGGGAATAGCGCTGCTGTGAACATTCGTGCACAAGTTTTCGTTTGAATACCTGTTTTCAGTTCTTTGGGGTTTCTACCTTGGAGTGGACTTGCTGGTTCATATATCTGGTTGTTCTGTGTTTAATTTTTTGAGGAGCTGCAGAACTGTTTCCATAGTGGTGTTTGTTTACGTCCAGGTGGGAGATGATGGTAGCGTGGGTAGAAGGGACTTACAAGGGAGACCTTTCAGGACTGAGTCTAACAGGACTTGCTGATGGGGTTGGTCAGTGAAAGAGAGGAGCAAGGGTTGCTTTGGCATCTGGCTAGCTGGGGGTGCCATTTCCTGAGAGGGGGAAGAAACTTCTGTGTGGGGGTGGTGGTGAGTGGGAGAGGGGGACTTGAGTCCCGCTTTTGACCTGTGTTTGAGATGCCTCTGGACATCAGTGTGGGGAGGCCAAGAAGGCAGTAACATGGATGAGTCTGGGCCCGGTGCAGACACGTGGGCTGAAGACAGAGATGAGGTGGGGTGGAATTCAAAGCTATGGGACTGGCTGATTGCCATGTTCCTGCAGAGAGAACACACTGATGGCCAAGTCCTGGGGCTCAGTGTTATGTAGAGGCCAGGCAGAGGAGTAGGAGAGACTGCAACGCATCCAGGGAGGTTGGAGGGAACTCATGAGTGTGTGGCATCTCTGAAGCCCAGACAAGACAGCATTTCGAGGAGAAGGGAGTGAGTGGCCAACTGTATAAAAGGCTGCCATGATGTCAAGTAAGGTGATGGCACAAGAGTGACCATTGGGGTTGGAGTGGTCATGGGTGGGATGGTCAAGATAATTGGAGACCTTTATAAGAGCACCTTAGGTGGAGTGGAGAGGACAGATGCCAAGTTGAAGTGGGTGAGATTATCTCAAGAGGTGAGGGTGTGGTGGCCATAGACAGCTCTTAAGATGTTTGGCCTTGCGTGGAGGCCTGACAGGAGCCAGCAGTCAAGTCTGATGTTAAAACAGCCCGACCTTGTGCGTGTGCCACCAGGATCAACCCAGCAGACAAGACGCTGCCACTGCAGGAGAGAGAAGGGACAGTGGAAGCTTCCCTCGAGATGAAAAGCAGAGCACAGGTGGGAAGTGGCCTTAAGTGTGAGTGGGGAATGTTGACCCATCTCCCATGTTCATAAGACAGTGAGGCAGAAAGTGGAGGTGCTGCAGTGGGCTTGGTAGCTCTGGCAATGAGAAGATGAGGGGCTTCTGATGGGTTCTACTTCTACCACGAAGCATGAGATGAGGTCCTGAGCTGAGAGTGAAGATGGGAAGGGGGCTGACCAGTCAGGATGGGTTTAGTTAAGGTCACAAAAAACGTAACACCCACTAGCTTTAAAAATGGCAGCTACTTACTGTTTGGAAAGTGTAGAGTCAGGCAGGGTCCAGGGTGGATTTGAATCAGCCTTGCCTCCAGTTAAGAGGTGATCTAATTTCTTGTCATTTTCTTCTGACAGTGATGTCAGCCTCATCCCAAGCCTGGCTTCCCCTACTTGGGCCCGATAGATGCAGCAATTCCAGGCCTCACAGCCACACTTCACTGCTTGCTGGAGAAAGCTGGTACCCGAAGTGTCTTCTTAGGAGCTGGAGTCAGGAAGGCTTCTACCACAGAAGCTCCCAGAAAGTGGCTTTAAAATACTGTTGGCCCCAGATGGGTCATATGCCATTTTCTGAACCGGTCTCTTTGGCCCAGGGAATACCACGGGACAGTTGGAAAAAGCCTAGGTTACCCGAATCAATCTCTGTGGCAAGAGGAATGAGGTGATCCAGGGCCTAGCCCTGGGCTAGAAGGTGGGGTCATTCTTCCCCACCCACACCTCATTGCTGATATATAATGGGAAAAGGGTTTTGGAGAGAGAGAGCCACAGTGTCTACTACAGGGACTTTGAGGCTTAAGGGAAAGGAAAAGCCGTGCCATGTTCATGGAAGATGGAGAGCAAACACAGGAACTGTGGCAGTCAGGAGTCTCCATGCCCATGTGGCTGTAGTCATAGACATAAAATGGGACCAATTAGCACAGCTGTGTGTCCTGCAAGTGTATTTGGTTGGACTTGGATACAGGTACAGTATAGGAAATCAGTTGGGTTTAGTCAGTGCTGGGCTTTTTCTAGGCAAATATGACAAAAGCAGAAAGGGGCAAGAGAGATGTTTGCAGGGAGGTGGTTACTGATGGGGCCTGGAATCTAAACTGGATAAAAAAGAAAGAGAGGACCTTTGGATCTTGTATTAGTCCATTTTCACACTGCTATAAAGAACTTCCCTGAGACTGGGTAATTTGTAAAGGAAAGAGGCTTCATTGACTCACAGTTCCACATGGCTGGGGAGGCCTCAGGAAACTTACAATTATGGCGGAAGGGGAAGCAGGCATCTCCTTCACGAGGTGGCAGGAGAGAGAAGAATGTAGGAGGAACTTCCAAACCCTTATAAAACCATCAGATATCCTGAGAACTCATTCACTATCATGAGAACAGTGTGGGGGAACCACCCCCATGATCCAATCACCTTCCTCCCTTGACATGTGGGGATTACAATTTGAGATGAGATTTGGGTGGGGACACAGGGTGAAACTGTATCAGATCTCAACAGAGGATCAAAGGGTTGTTGGAGCGAGGGTTCTAAAGAATGGGGGAGGTGGAAGAGCAGGAGATGGGGGTCAGGAGTTGTATTTGAAATGGGGGTTTTGGAGATGATGCCAATGCTGGTGATGATGGGTGATGACGGGTCAGCAAATGAGCCTGGGATGCACTGAGTGGGGGATGTCAGGGAATGATGATTTGCAAGCTTCAGCCATGAGAAGATGGCAGTGTGGGTTAGAATTGGAGACGGTGACCAGGAGAGAAATTCCAGAGGTATTTTTGTTGCACAGCCTATGGCACTGGTCAGTGAACTGAAGGCTGGGGTAAGGGAGGGAGAACCACCAGAGTTGAGGCAAACAGAGAGAGAGGGGTGGGTGGGAGAAGTCATTCCAGGAGAGCTCAAGCTGAAACAAAGATTAGTTGTTTTTCAGGAACAGCTTAATTTCTCTCCAACCTTGTGTTGCCTGAAGGGTGGCAACAGCGGGAGTTTCTGGCGAGGCGCATTGGGGCTGGATGGCGGAGGGCTGGAGGGACAGGCCAGGGGTTTGGATGCTATCCTGAGGTCTGCAGAGGTCTGCCCATTCTCAGATGGTGACAGAGCCTCACACAATAACCTTAAGGGAATACCAAGTATAATTAAAGTTTAGCCTAGATTTGCAAATAGTGGCGAGGGTTTTTCTGCCATAGGACCTTTGATCAGCCCCTCCCCTCCTCCCGAAGGATGACGTCTGCTTGGCCCGCCTCATCCTGCTTCTGAAATGAGCCTTAAAGACAGGCTAGCATTGTTCTGACCTCAGGGCTGTGCATGGAAATCAGACTTGTGGGAAAAGGCCTGGCTCCTGTGGGGCAAAGGCAGTGACACAGTTTTACTATGTGGACGATGGCCTGGGCATCACCCTGTACCCGTCTAGCCTCTACTCTGGGCAAGGAGATGAGTTTGAGGAGATGGTCACCCCGGCCCTAGAGTGCCAGGGTCCAGGCCTTGGGATGGGGCGGTGGTTGGACCCCCTGTGACTTTCCTCTGCTCGGAGACAGAGGCTGTGGGAAGAAGTCCAAGGGCTCAGGAAAGACTGGGAGGCCCTGTAGATCCAAATGGAGTGGGAGGGAGGGGCGGAACTGGGAATTCAGAGGCCCCAAATCATGGACCTCCCTTGGGCTTTGGGATGATCTGGGTGCATTTCTTTTTGCCTGGTTGTCATTATAAGTATTATATTTTAAAGCAGATACCCAGTATAATTTCACTTCTTTGCATGAGTCTTGCTTTTTCGTCCTGAGACAGATCAATTCTAGTGAATGTTTCGTGTGGACTTGAAAAGAATATATTCTGTGGTTGTTGGTTACAATGGTCTATATGTGCCAATAAGGTGCCTATATGTGTTGTAAAAATCATGTATATTCTTAGTGATTTATTTTCTTGTTATGAAACTTACCATTTTAACTATTTTAAAGCTTACAATTTAGTGGCACTAAGTACATTCACAATGGTGTGCAATCCTTGCCACTGTCTAGTTTCTGAACATCTTCATCACACCAAAAGGAAACCCCATACCCATCAGCAGTCATACCCCATTTCCTCCTCCACCTGGCCCCTGGCTAATGCTGTTTTGCTTTCTGTCTCTGTGAATTCGTCTATTGTAGATATTTCATGTGAGTGGGATCACACAATATGTGGCCTGTTGTGACTGGCGTCTTTCGTTTAGCATGTTTTCAAGGTTCATTCATGTCATAGCATGTATTAGTAGTTCATTTTTTATGGCTGAATAATATTCCATTGTATGGATATGCCACATTTTGTTTATCTGTTCATCTCTTGATGGATATTTGGGTCGTTTCCATCTTTTGGTGATTGTGAATAGCGCTGTTATGAACATTCGTGTACAAGTTTTTGTCTGAATATCTGTTTTCATATAATGGGGGTATATACCTAGGATTGACTTGCTGGGTCATAGGATAATTCTACATTTAACTTTTTGAGGAAGTGCCCAACTGTTTTCCATAGTGGCTGAACCATTTTACATTTCCACCACCAACGTGCAGGGGTGTTCTAATTTCTTTACGTCTTCACCAACCCTTTTCTTTTTTTTGGAAAAAAAAAAAAAAAGATAGCCATCCTAGTGGATGTGAAGTGGTATCTCATTGTGGTTTGGATTTGTGTTTATCTAACGATTAGTGATGTTGAGCACTTTTTCATATACTTTTTGGCCATGTGTATATTTTCTTTGGAGAAATGTCTATTCAGGTTCTTCATTCATTTTAAAATTAGGTTGTTTGTCTTTTGTTGTTGTATTCTTAGAGTTCTTTATATATCCTTGATACTAGACCCTTAGTAGATACTTGATTTACAAATATTTTTTTCTCACTCTGTGGGTTGTTTTTCATCTCTTGATAGTGTTCTTTTTTTTTTTTTTCCTTTTGAGACAGCGTCTCTCTGTTGCCCAGGCTGGAGTGTAGTGGTGTGATCCTGGCTCACTGCAGCCTCAACCTCCTGGGCTCAAGCAATCCTCTCACCTCAGCCTCCTGAGTAGCTGGGACCACAAGCATGTGCCACCATGCCCAGCTAATTTTCTTTCTTTCTTCCTTCCTTCCTTCTCTTTCTTTCTTTCTTTCCCTTTCTTTCTTTCCCTTTCTTTCTTTCTTTCTTTCTTTCTTTCTTTCTTTCTTTCTTTCTTTCTTTCTTTCTTTCTTTCTTTCTTTCTTTCCTTCCTTCCTTCCTTCCTTCCTTTCTTTCTTTCTCTTTCTTTCTTTCTTTCTTTCTTTCTTTCTTTCTTTCTTTCTTTCTTTCTTTCTTTCTTTCTTTCTTTCTTTCTCTCTTTCTTTCTCTTTCTTTCTTTATTGCTCTTTCTTTCTTTCTTCTTTTTTTTTTTAGAGACAAGGTCTCCCTACGTTGCCCAGACTGGCCTCAAACTCCTGTGCTCAAGTGATCCTCCCACCTTGGCTTCCGAAAGTGCTGGGATTACAGGTGTGAGCCACCACACCTGGACTTGCTTTTTTTTTTTTTTTAATTATTGATTCAATCTCTTTACTTATTATAGGTCTATTCAGATTTTCTATTTCTTCTTGAGCCAGTTTTAGTAGCTTGTGTATTTCTAAGAATTTGTCCATTTCATCTGGGTTATCTAATTTTTTGGCATAGAATTCTTGCCAACTTTTTGTCTGCTTGTTCTTCCTGTTACTAAGAGAGCAGTGTTAAAATCTCCAGCCAAGATTGTGAATATGTCTTCTTTTGGTTTTGTCAATTTTTGTCTTGTATATTTTGAAGATATGTTACTAGATGTATACAGATTTAGGATGATTATATCTTCTGGCAGATTGACCCTTTTATCACTATGAACATGTCCTTCTTTATGTCTAGTAATGCTTCTTGCCTTCAAATCTATTTTGTCAGATGTTAGTGTAGCTATACTGGAGTTCTTTTTTTAGTGTTTATGTGGTACATCTTTTTCTGACTTTTTCTTTCAAAGATTTCTGTTCTTTTATATTTAAGTCATATGTCTTGTATCATATACTTAAAAATAAAATTTGGTAATAATGTTAATTTGAACATTTAATGAATTATGATATATTTGAGTTTAAGTATATCAAGTGACTGTTTTCTCTTTGACTCCTCTGTTCTGTTTCTTTTTTTTCTTCTTTTGCCTACTTTTGGATTAAGTATTTTTTAGAATTCAATTTCCCTGCTCTGTTAGCTTGTTAGTTGTGCATTCTTTCGGAATTCCTTCTATGGTTGGCAATTTGCATTCTCAACTTATAAAGTACTTGTACCACTTCCTGGGCAATGAAATACCTTGAAACACTTTAGTTCCATTTACTGCTCTCTTAACTAACATACTCCTGTTTTCATGCTTTTAACTATTATATCTCTCTATATTTTATTCCCTGGGAAACTTTATTGTTGCTCTACATAGTAAATTTCCATTTAGAGTTACCAATTCTTTTTGTTATTTCATTCATTTCTGCTTCTCCACATTTCCATCTGGGATACTTTTTCTTCTTTTAGTATTTTCTTTCTTAATTTCAACTTTTATGTTGAAGTGTGACTGGGGTGTTTCCCAGGACCCTTGACCTTGGTGGACCCTGAACTCCAATCTCGTTTCTCCAATCCTAAGAGGCCACTTAGCCACTCAGCCCCTGGCCACTGCTGGGAAGGAGCAGGTGCTTCGGGGAGGAATGCTGCTCTTTCTGGGGTCACCTCTCCACACTCCCTGCAGGATCCTCACCCTGGAAGCCTTCACTGCTTTTGTAAAGCCTCCAATGCTGCTGGGAAGGTTCACCCACAAGAAGATAGGCTGATATTGCTCAGATCAGAAATCTTGCCATGTTATTTTTTGATTTTGTGCTCCTGACTGATGGCTGGGGAATGTTCAGTTTGTGTGGAACTCAAAGACAGTCTTACCAACATTGCCCTCATAATCCTGTATTGCAAATGTACACACACGGCTATATACTTATATATGTACACACACATATATATGTAAATCTACACAGAAAAATACAAAACACACTTGTATCAAGGCATACATAGAATCTTTTCTCCTGAACTATTTGGAAAAGGCATAGAAAGTTCTTGCTTGTCAGCTACTTATAAAGCCTTACATCATTGTTTTCTGAATGATTTCTGTGGTGTGTGAATGTCCCACATGATGCTAATAGAGTGTCTTTGCTAAAATAGTGTCACTGTCAGTAAACTTGGGAAATGACGTGGAATCCTCTCCTTGGAGACACCAGCACAAATCAGCATGGTAAAGACTCTGAAACATGTAAATAAACTTGTTCTATTATGAAATCTTTTTTTGAGAAAATACCTATTTCCATCTCCTGGAATACCAGAGTTCTGTAGGTAAACCTTGGAAAACACTGCTTTAGAGCAAACCCCAATCCACAAAATCCTACAGTGATAAGTATCTGGTATTCAAGAGTCTCCATCCTCACAAAGATGAAGTGCTGTTCAATGTTTTCTCAAACGTGGGGACTCCAAGGAGAGTCTGGAAGTATGAATATTAGGTGTTGGGTTTGCAGGGTTTGAGCCCCTCTGCTAGTCATTGGTTAAAACAAGAAGGCAGAACTTGGGGATTTAGTCATTTCCAGTTCTTTGCCTGTTTCTACCTCTGAGTTTGAAACCATCTGCTTGGGTTCTCTTTGTCTCAGCTCAGCTCACCTCAGCATGGGGCACTCATGTGTGTCCGTGGCAATTGATTTTTGACTCCCATAAACTTTCCCTCACTTCACGTATGTCTTGGAAGGCTTCCTGCCCCTCTGTGCAGGTGAGAGGGCGAGACAGTTGTGGCAGAATATGCAGAGCTTCTGCTCAGAAGCCAAGAGGCCTGGGTTCAAGTCCTGGTACTGAGTGACCTTGGGAGAGTTAACCATGGAGTAGCGGTGAGAGCACGGGCTTTGGTTTCAGACACACTTGGCCTTTTCACTTCCTTGCCTTGTGATCATGGGCATGTCACCTCACCTTCCTGTACCTCAGTTTCCTTACCTGTCAAATGGGGATAATAAAAACAGGCACCTCACCTCCTCCTTGGGGTGAGAAAGAAATAAGATAATGCATGTCAAGCACAAGACATGAAACATAGTAGGCACCTGGCAAATGTCAGCTCTTATAACTCTTCATCTAGCCCAACTCCTTCACCTGGGCTGCAGAAGAAGCCCAACCTCTCAAGATGCTTGAGAATCAAGCACAGTTCTGACTGTGAGAAAGAGTTTTGCAAACTCCTGGAGACAAAAGAAAATTCACGCAATTTAATTTTCATTATTGCCCTTAATGCTGCCTCATCCCTCTGGCTGGGCAGGGCAGGGTGTGTGGGGAACACACCAGCCTCCTTCCCTACTCTTAGGCAGAACCATTTCTCCATTACAGAACATTGGCAAAAAGATGTCCTGTCAGCAATTCATTGCCAACTTGGACCAGCTGAATGATGGCCAAGACTTTGCCAAAGACCTGCTGAAGGTACTGTCTGCTGAGAGTCCCCATCCCACTAGCTGTGCCCTGCATGGGTAGAGAGGAGAGAGGTCTCTGCCTCGTGAAATCCTGGCATTCCAGGCCCTTAACACAGGGTGCAGGGCCATGACGACAAAGTTAGAAACCACTGAGCTTAACATTTGGCTGTTCTGTGTTCCCTGAGTTAGGCAGAGGGGAAGGCTTTGTGAGATTTGTTTTTAGTACTCCATTACCACCATTACTGTCACAGTAATAATCAACACTGCTATGAACTGTCACAGCTGCCACCCACCACAACTGCCACCACCACCTTCACCACAAACATCATTATCGTCACCACAAGGAAAAGCCCCCTCATTCCTTCAACATCACCAGGAATTAAGAGAATCCAGTTTTCTTTTGAGGCTGAAGTGAAGGGTGGAACTCTAGCCTTTCTAGTCTGGTCATTTCTCCACTGAGGAAAAGGAGCAGGTTTTTGGTGGATCGGTGATGGGCTTATTTTTATTATTTTTATATTTTTGAGACAAGGTCTCATTCTGTCATCCACACTGGAGTGCAGTGATGCAATCATGGCTCACTGCAGCCTCGAACTTTTGGCCTCAAAGGATCCTCCCGCCTCAGCCTCCCAAGTAGCTGGGACTATAGGTGCATGCCACTGTGCCTGGCGATTTTTATTTTTATGCTTTTTTTTTTTTTTTTTTTGTAGAGCTGGGGGTCTCACTGTGTTGCCCAGGCTGGTCTCAAACTCCTGGGCTCAAGCAACCCTCTCACCTCAGCCTCCCAAAGTGCTGAAATTACAGGCGTAAGCCATCGCACCCAGCCAGCTTCATTTTTAAATAGTGGGTTTGAAGAATCTGATGATACTACGGGGGTAGCTGAATAATGAGTTCGGAGGTCTCCATCCAAACCCCAATGTTCCGTAGAACATTGTCTCCATCACTCTTCTTACTATATTATATTCTTCACCATTGAGAAGCATTTGTTAAGAACATATTTGTGAGATCAAACAATCCCAGTCCCACTATCCACCTATCCATTTCTCCCCAACTACTCATTCACCTATCTAACCACTTCTGCACCCATCCACTCATCCTCCCATGCATCCACCCAGCCACTCAATCATTCACCTGCCCATATACCCACCCATTCACCCATCACCCATATATATATATATATATATATATATATATATATATATATCCCCACCCCTCCCTTCCCACTCCTCGCATAGCAACCACTCACCCATTCACCCGTCACCCACACAGACACCTTGTACTCCTCAAACACTCCCTCATCTACTCACCTTGACAAACATCTCCACATCTACTCACCCATCCCCCAACCCCCATTCCCCACCCATTCACTTACCCGCCAACCCACCCACCCATTCATCCTCAAATCTATCAACCCAATCATTTACTCAATCATCCACCCAACACCCTGCCATTCATTTGCCCACCCATATCCTCATGCATACACCTCTAAATCTTCCTCATATACCCTCTGTCTACCCACCCATCTTCTATTCATTCACCCATCCACCTGCTTATTTCCCTACCCATCCTTCCATCTTCCACCTGTCCACTTCCCCATCCATCCATTCACTCACCCATCCTCCCATTCATCCTCCCATCCATTCATCTACCCTGTTGAGCACTTGCTGTATGTCAAGTTCTGGATTATAAACTGGAAATTCAGTAGTGAACAAATGGACAGCCTCTGACCTTGTGAAGCTTACAGTCTCCTATGGGAGATTGACATTAAGTGATCACATAATTAAATACCACCCATCCGTACACCCACCCACCCACTCACTTACCCATCTAACAAATAAGTATGAATCAAACACCCACTTTGCCCCATTGGCTGAAAAGGTGCTCCCTCACTGTACCCATGTTATTGGTGGTAGATGGGGGTTTCTTTGACTCTTCACCTGAATTCCCCCCTCTCTCTTTTCCCTCTCCCAGACCCTTTACAACTCCATCAAGAATGAAAAGCTGGAATGGGCCATGTGAGTAGTGACTATGGGCACAGGTATGGGGAGCCTGCATCCCTGGGTGGGGGAGTGTGAGGGTGCAGGTCCGTCATTCTGACCACTCTCCATGGTGCTGATCCCTCCCAATCCAGGGCCTGACACCTGTGTCTAGCTGGCGCACACCTGGTGTTGAATTCCCCTTTGGATTCATTTTCTGTGTTGAGAAAAAGAGTGCAATGTTTGCATTGTTATAGAATAGATTGAACTGTGACTTTAGTTCTATGATGTCCACAGCTGGTTTTCTATATGGGGATAGTGTTCCAATTCCCATCGATGACCGCTCCTTTCCCTTTGGGAAGTAGGCAGACAGGAGGCATGAGGCCTCTATAACCTGGAGAATATGACCACGTTTAGGTGGTGACTGTTACTGACAGTGGGAAGGGGAGAGTGCCCTTTAACTTCTTCCCCTGCAAAGGCAGTGAGACCTGTAGGTCTCATCAGGAAAGAGGGGTGTTGACCTTGCTGTTTGGGGAGACCGTGAAAGGCTCTGCTGTGCTCCCCAGGGCAGGAAGGTCCATGTAGAGGCCTCAGGCAGGGATTAGCAGGAACTCCAACCCCACAGGGAAGAGCTGGCACTCTTCTGCCAGGGCTGTCATGGGGGCCCAGACTTCAGGGCCTTACCTGCTGGCCTCCCACTGCCAGCATGTCGGTGGGGTTTGTGCAGCAGCTTCAGTCTGGCCACGGTTAGTGCTCCCTGGGATGGAGAGAGGAGAAGGAAGACTAGGAAGGAGACCTGGTGACAGTTAAGTCTCCACGTTTGTGATCAAGGGTGACAATTGGGGCTTGGAGGACAAAAATCAAAGATCAGAGGTCAGAGGTCAGAGGTCAGAAGTGGAGATGAGAGCAGGGGTCAGAGATCTGGATATGCGGTCTGGAATTGGAATCTCTTCATCTCTGCCTCCTGGGGCTGCTCTTCCTCCATGAACCTGGCTCCTGGAGAGGAGGCTGGTGGGGAAAGGCCATGACAATGCGGGGCCGAGGCCTCCCTGAAGGGGGTGCTCAGGTCTAGTACTTCCCTAGTGATGAGGACGAGCTGAGGAAATCCCTGTCTGAGCTGGTGGATGACAAGTTCGGGACAGGCACGAAGAAGGTGACGCGAATCCTGGATGGTGGCAACCCCTTCCTGGATGTCCCACAGGCGCTCAGTGCCACCACCTATAAGCACGGCGTCCTGACCCGGAAGACTCACGCTGACATGGATGGCAAGAGGAGTGGGTGTCAGGCTGGGAGAGGGGCATGGGAGGGAGGCTGGCACAGAGGGGGGTGCCCCAGGCCACTCTTTGGGAACGAACATACAGGTGGACACGTAGTGGGAGGTGGGGTTAGAGAGATTGCAGAGGGTGGCTGCAGCCACACTACCAGTGCCCTCCTCCCCAGCGCCCCGTGGGAGGCGTGGCTGGAAGAAATTCTACGCAGTGCTCAAAGGGACCATCCTGTACTTGCAGAAGGTGAGAGACTGCCCCAGAGACCTTACTCAGAAAGGGCCAGCTCAGTCCCATCCCGCCCTGGCCTTGTGGCACCCCGAAGGCCCCAGGCAGTACCTGGGGCTCAGGCACATGCTGGGTCCTTCCCCAGACTTGGGCCCTTCCCCAGACTTGGGCCCACTCAGGGCTTTGGAGGTTTTTGGGAGAACTTGGTGCCCAGTGGCTCAGTGGACTCTCAGCGTGAGGCTTGTCCAGGCCTCTGGGACAAACTGGGGTAAGGGGAGGGGTACCTGGATTCTTGTTGGGGTGGGTGAGGCAGCAGGAACAGAAAATTAAGGGAGCTATAGGGTTAGACAGAGAGGAGTGAGGGGAGGGGAGAGTGGAAGGTGTGGGTCAGTGGCCCTAGCTCGCCCATCCTGCCCCACCCAGGATGAGTACAGACCTGACAAAGCTCTATCAGAGGGTGACCTGAAGAATGCCATTCGCGTGCATCATGCTCTGGCCACCAAGGCCTCTGACTACAGCAAGAAGTCCAACGTGCTCAAGCTTAAGACAGCCGACTGGAGGGTATTCCTCTTCCAGGCACCGTGAGTAGGAGCTGGAGCCCCTCACTCCCACCTGGGGCCCAGGGCCACAGTGACCCAGCACACAACCCCTCTCCTTCCTGTGAGTCAGCAACAGAGCATGTGTATCCACATGACACAGACCGACAGCTGGGTCCCCCCAAAGCAGTGGTTCTCAATGTGTGGTTCCCCTCAGCATCATTTGCAATCTCTCTGGCCCCACCTTAGAACTACTGAACCCAAAACTCTGGGATGGCTCCAGCAACTGTGTTTAACAAGCCCTGCAGGGGCTGCCGAGTGCGCTGGAGTCTGCAATGTGGGGCAGGTGGCATCTTTACGAATCATCCTTCACTTTAAGTGTGGGGAAGATGCACCCTCCCGGTAACCTGTAAGGCTGTCCTTCTACCACTTCTCGTCCTCCTGTGACTTGAGATTGGGGTGCACATGTCACATGAGCTTGCAAGGAGGCAGGCTAGTGGATGAGGCCTCAGGATCACAGTGCCAGTGCTGGGCAGGCAGCGGGGGAGGGCAGGAGGGCTGTGGGGGTCACCCAGTTGCTATTGCCTCCGATGATCCCCAGTCCACAGTCACTCCCACCCATTCACTCCAGGGCCACTAACTGTGGACCTGGGAAGTTTGATTTTCACATGAGGATTCAGTGTGCCTGGGAGCTGAGACAGAAAGGGAGCTCCCTGCATAGCTCTGGCCAGGCCCATCCAGCCCCCATGCTTCCCTCTCCCCTTTACTCACCCATCTAGAGGTACTGGTGCCTTCTCAGTGCCAGGCCCAGTGCTGGGTACGGGATGCTGAGTGGGGGACTGGGAGTCCTGTGTGAGAGGCCGGCACCCTCTCCCCATCCTGTCCCCAGGAGCAAGGAAGAAATGCTGTCCTGGATCCTCAGGATCAACCTGGTGGCAGCCATCTTCTCTTCCCCGGCCTTCCCAGCCGCTGTCAGCTCCATGAAGAAGTTCTGTCGGCCCCTGCTGCCCTCCTGCACCACCCGCCTCTGCCAGGTACATGTTCCTGGGTCAACATTTTGCCTCCCCAGGCTGCCATCCTCAGCCCAGGCCCCCATCCAGCAGTCCCACCCCAGCTCTGTCTCTAGGCTGGGTGATCCTGGGCTGAAGGACACCAGAGAAGGACACCTCTTCCCTCCATCCCACGCACCCCACCCCCACGTCGACGGGGGAGACCAAGGCATGGCACACAGGGGCCATGGCTGTGGCAAGTGGGATGGAGCTGCCTCTATGCCAGTGCATTCCTGTGGATGTGACCGAGAGTTGGTGGCCTTGTATGCACCTGGGCACAAATGCAAGAGACTGTGTGTCACAGGCAGCTTGCACAGGTGACACCTGGCTGACGCTTCATCCAGTGCTCTTTTGCTGCTCTCACCTATTCTTGAATGTTTTATTTGTAATCCTAGAAAACCCAACTCACCCATGCTGCAGGTTCTCAGGGCTTCTTTGGAGAGGACAGGAGAAATGGTGGCCCGGAGCTTGAGAGGTAGAGGGCAGCGGAAGCCCCACACTTCCTCTTTGCCAGCGGCCTTTCCCACTAGGCCTTGTCCCGGGTCTCCCCACTGAGCTCCTGGGCTCCTGCTTCTGCCCAGAACCTCTGTGCAATGCACACACACCATGTGTGCGCACACACCATACACATTCACATGTGTAAACACACAGGTGGTGACTCATACACACATGCATGCATGAGCACACAGCACCAGGGGGCCTGGCTGTCCTGTAATGGGTGGGATGTGTGCGTTTGCCCATCAGCGACAGTGTCTCTGACTGTCTTTGGGTGTGATCCTGGGTCTGCAACCATTGCGTGTATCTGGGCATGAATGTAAGAGAACGCGTGTATCATATGGAGCAGGGGATAGCGGGGCCAGGCTGGCCTTGGTCCGGGGTGTTTGTGTGTGCACATGAGAGTGCATATGAGCTGGGTTGTGTGTGGGGGTCATTGTGTGTCTGTGTCAGGGACTGTCTATGTGCACATATAAGTGTGAGCATCTCTTGTCTCCCGAGCCTGTGGTGGGGTGGCTGGGGGGACATCCAGGAAAGCTGATGCTGATGGGACCTGGGGGAGGAGGAAGGGAGGTGGGAGGAAGAGCATGCCCTCGGATCCAGAGCCTGGCTCTGTCCCCACATTTTGGTGACGCTGGCTAGGCCTTCATTTCCCTTTGGTGGAGCAGCTCCTGGTAGAACAGGATTTGAGCCACTCTGTGACATCCTGAGAGTAAGGCCTCACAGTCCAGTATTTGTCTTCGCAGGAGGAGCAACTGCGGTCTCATGAGAATAAGTTGAGGCAGCTGACTGTGGAGCTGGCCGAACACAGGTGTCACCCAGTCGAGAGGGGCATCAAGTCCAAGGAGGCCGAGGAGTACCGGTTGAAGGAGCATTATCTCACCTTCGAGGTGAGCCTTGGGGGGCTGGATTGCAAAGCCCAGCGCCCTGCTCTTTCTCCTTCCTGCCTGGCCTGATGTGGGACTGGGGAGGTGAAACCTAGTGATAAAGGGGCTTGTTCATGTGGGAGCTGGGAGGGAACAGGGTCCCCTGACCCTTAGTCCCCAGTCCTTCCAGAGTGCCAGCCTTCCCTGACAGCGGTGAGGGGCAGAAGCTCAGATGAAGGCCCTCAGATGCTGCCAAACCTTCCTCTTAAATGTTTGTGCCAATTTCTAACCCCTTTAATAATTTGTGAATGTACTTATTTCTCCATGCCCTTACCAGCACTGGGCATTGCAAAACGTTTTAATCTTCACTAACCTGATAGGTTTAACAATTAGTATCTCATTACTATTTTTTTTTTTTTTTGAGATGGAATCTCACTCTGTTGCCCAGGCTGGAGTACAGTGGCACGATCTTGGCTCACTACAATCTTTGCCTCCTGGGTTCAAGCAATTATCCTGCCTCAGCCTCCTGAACAACTGGAATTACAGGCACATGCCACCAAGTCTGGCTAATTTTTGTATTTTTAGTAGATATGGGGTTTCCCCATGTAGGCCAGGATGGTCTCGAACTCCTGACTTCAGGTGATCCACCCGCCTCGGCCTCCCAAAGTGCTGGGATTACAGGTGTGAGCCACCACACCCAGCCTCATTACTATTTTAATTTGGATTTAAAAACATTTTAATTGCAGTAAGACATGTAATATAAAATTTACCATCTTCACCATTTTTAAGTGTATATATAGTTCAGTAGTGTTAAGTCTATTCACATTGTTGTGTAACCAATCTCCACAATTCTTTCCTCTTCCCAAACTGAAACTCTGTACACATTAAATAATAACTTCCCATTCTCCCCTCCCTCCAGCCCCTGACAATCACCATTCTACTCTCTGCCTCTATGATTTTGACTACTCTAAGTGGAATCCTACAGAATTTATCTTTTTGTGATTGAATTATTTTACTTAGCATAATGTCCTTAAGGTTCATTCATGTTGTAGCGTGTGTCAGACTTTCCTTTCTTTTTAACCCATTTATGTCGGAGGTTGCACATTTTTTTTTGGTGAAAAAAATCAGACCTTGGAGATGACCTTGAGCAGTATGATATAAATAACCCCCATGAGCTTAACGTTCCAATAATGGAACACTAGGCATAAATGGGATAAGCCTGAATAATATTCTATTGTATGTATACACCACATTTTGTTTATCCGTTTATCCATCAATGAACACTTGGCTTACTTCCATCTTTTGGCTATTGTGAAAAATGCTGTTATGAAAATGGGTATACAAATATCCCTTCAAGACCATGCTTTCAACTCTTTTGGGTTTATAGTTAGAAATGGTCTTGCTGGATCATGTGGTAATTTTATTTTTAACTTTTCGATAAACCATCAGCTTTCCATAATAGCTGCTCCATTTCTCCATGGGTTCTGTCTATTTCTCCATATCCTCACCAACATGTATTTTCTGCTCTTTTGATAGTAGTAAGAGTATGAATTGATATCTCATTGTGACTTGCATTTCTCTAATGACTAATGATGTTGAGCATCTTTTCATGTGCTTGTTGGCCATTTGTATGCTTTCTTTGGAGAAATGTAAATTCAAGTCCTTTGCCCATTTAAAAATTTTGGATTGTCTTCTGTTGTTGCATTCTGAGAGTTCTTTATATATTCTGGATACAAGACCCTTATCAGATATATGACTTGCAAATATTTTTCTCCCATTCTGTAGGTTGCCTTTTCGTTCTGTTGATTATATCCTCTGATGTACAGAAGTTTTCAATTTTGATGTGGTACCATTTGTGTATTTTTACTTTTGTTGCCTGGGTTTTTGGTGTCATATCCAAGAAATCATTGCCAATTATTTGGATTTTTCAAATTATGAATGAAGTTTATGTGCATGTTTATTTTTTAATTGGACTGTTCATCTTCTTTTTAGTGATTTGTGAAAGCTCTCTGCATATTAAGGAAATTACTCTTTTGTCATATAAGGTGCACATACTTTTTTCTTATTTTGTTGTCTTTTGACCTTGTGTTTGGCCTTTCCCCAGAAAAGCCGTTATGAGACCTATATCCACCTCCTGGCTGTGAAAATCAAAGTGGGCTCAGATGATCTGGAGCGGATTGAGGCCCGGCTGGCCACTCTGGAAGGGGATGACCCTTCCCTCCGGAAGACACACTCAAGTCCTGCCCTCAGCCAGGGCCATGTGACTGGCAGCAAAACCACAAAGGATGCCACTGGGCCTGATACTTAGCTGACATGGATGTGCAGATCCCAGAGGTGGGCAGATGTCTCCAGTGGGGTCAGTGAGCACAATTCCAGCCAGGGGCCACTTGGACCAAGCTCCAGGCAGTTGATGGGCAGCCAGAGGGGTGCAGAAAGCCTGTGGGCCCAGGAGATGGAGATGCCGTTTGTGGCATTGATCTCCTTGCTTCCTTGGGCATCTCTGGGCATCAGACCCTCTCCCTGGCCCTTGTTTTCCTCTCCACCATGGAGCCTCATTTTGTAGGCCAGTTGTGTGCATGCTCTAGACACCACCTCGCTGGAGAAGGTGGAAGGGCTGTTGTCTTCCCAGGTCTTTCTCTTCTCATCAAGCTCCTCTCCTCATCTCTTTTGTGTGTGAGGGTAGGTCTTGACTCTAGGTCTCAGCTGGAACCCCACCCTTTCTCCTCCTCCTTCCTTTGAGTTGACCAGCAGCAGGTCTGCCGACCACCAGCACCATCCTCTCCTCCCAGCAGCCTCCAGAACCATGCCCAGGTCTCCTGCCTCACATCACAATAATCTGGGACCCAGGCTTGTGCCCTTTCAGTGTCAAGCTGACTCCACTCACGTGTGCATCCACCTCTTTTCATCCATTGAGATCACACTGCCTCCTTTTTATACAGACACAAATATACATCTATAAGAAGAATATATACATAAGGAACCCCTGAAAGATGGTTTCGGAACTGAAATCAGTTAGAGGATGAAATCAGATAAAGGAAAAGCCTATTTTGGAGCTTCCCCTGTTAGGAAGGATGGCTGCACCTGGCCCCCTGGCATTCCTGACGCTCTGGGAGGGAAGGGGGAGGCAGTGCTGGCCTTCCTTGCCCTGTTTTTCCCTCTTCCAGCTGACCTGTGACTTTTACTGCTCTTACAGATGATACTTTTGGAAAAAATAGAGCGTGTATGCACCACCCCATTTGTCCCATGGATATCCTGGGGTGTGAGTCGGATGGGACCACGGCCCTGTTTATATTTGAGTCTTTATGTTGGTGCTGCCAGGTCTCTGAGCTCCAGAGGTGGCCTCTTGGACAGATCTACTGCTATAGGAATAAAAGACACTCTGCCTCGCAAATGGTCGCTTGTCAACAAGCCCAAAGATGCTAGTCGGAGGATGGTTATGAAAGCCATTAATTCTTGGTTGTGGGAAAAGGTGGAACGACAAGTTATTGAGTGTTTTTCTGTCGCTATTTCTTTCATTTGTCTAGTGAATCAGAAAGGCTTAGCCAAGGCTGCATCTGGGAAGAGTGGAGAAATTTGCCACTTGACGATCACGGATTAGCTAGCACCTTTAAGCCCTGCATTTCTCCAACTGACAAGCGGGTGGGGGTGATGGCACATTCAGTGTGGCTATGAAGAGCGAATCCTCTCTATTGCTTAAATAGATTACTGTAGTTTGGCCAGGAATTTGGCACCAGTGGTAACACACTTAGTTAATAAAATAAGCCAGGCTTGCAACTAAGTATCTAACTTTACAGGCCCACTCACATTTGAGGCAAGGGGCTATTGAGTATGTGGAGAGATGTAGTGATTTAAATTCAGATTATTTAAGTTGGATCAGCTGAAGTGTGTTTTAGACCCAAACCATCTGGCCCCTTCGTTTTGCTTACAGGAAGTAAATGTTCACTTAAATGAAATTGAAAACGCAATGTGGCACCACAAAAGAGCTCTCTGTACTTTCTCCATGCTGCCTCAAAAGCTCTGTGATTTTTGGGGTCAGTGTCCCACCCTTCGCTTCCCGAGGGCGGGTGAGTGGAGAGCAGAGCCAAGAGCTCTGGCAGCTGTGGACAGATGTGCTTCCTGAGCACAGGTTGTGCCTCCCATCAGTAAAAAAATGTTTAGTTCACTTCCTTAATTGTATAATTATTTATTTGTAAATTATATACATGTACTACTGTACTAAAATATTATGTACATTATAAAACATACACAAAAATAGAAATTTAAAAAAGATGAGATGAAAATAAATCTAAGTCAAAGTTCTAATAGTTCTTCCTGCATTCGAATGGATCCTCACCACCCACAACTGCTGCCTCCAACATGCCCATTTTCTAGGACTGTGCAAATCCAGGACTGGTGACATGCAATAAGTGGTTTGTGCCACTTGGTGGTCCTGGGAAGTGGCCCCGGGCTCAGGGACTTCTGGGGGCTGCCCCTTGAGGATGGTGTCTCTTGCGCCTTCATCCTCTCATTCAATGAGAGCCAACTGTGTGCTGCACGCTGGGCGGGGTGATGGGGATACAGTGGTGGGAGGAAGTTTGGCTGCCTGTCCTCGTGGGGCTCACAGTTTCGTGAGGAGAAGAACAGGCAGTTACCATTACCACTTGGGCCTCTGGGAGTGGCTGGAAAGAGAAGCCAAAAAATGACCTGGAAGAGAAAAGAAAGAACTGGGAAAGTGGGGATGAAGCCTCTGACTTGGGAAGCTGCCTGAACGTCGTCCTACGTGTTCCAGCGACGGGGCGGTGGTAGGGAAGTAGCTTGACAGGACTGCAACTCTTCCTAAAAGACCACTGGGAAGGCTTCCCAAGGCAGAGGTTTGAGAGGCAGAGTGGAGAAGGGGCCTCTCTGGCCACATGTGTTCCGGGGTCCTAATCATACCTGTGAAATGAATGGGTGGATGACAGGTGAGGAATGAACTCTGTTAGGTTCTGGCCTTGGACTCTCCGCACGTATGGCAGGTACTGTAGGATTCAAAGCATATAATGAAGGTACCTGATGCTCATGCAAAGATCGGTGAGTTCACCAAGAGGTCATTCAGAATCAGCCGACGGCCACATAGAGATTGGTGGGTTCACTGGTGGGCTTCTGACTTTAAAATTTAGAAAGCAACAGCAACCTAGAGCCCTCAGAAAGGTCGCACGAGGACAATAAGCTGGATCACACAAAGGTCAATGGGTTTCCCCAAGAGTTCATATGGAGTTAATTTGGGATCCTACAGAAGCCACAAGTCACATAGAAGAATAACTGGCTCTCAGAGAATTTTAAAGTCAACTACAAACCCAGAGACAGCAGAGAGGGGCCTGGATGAGACCAACAGAAGGGGGCCGGGAGGGGCCAGTGAGTTGCAGGTTTATGCAGGATTGAGTTCATTATTTTCCTTTTTAAAATTTTTTGTAGCAGATACTTTTTCCCAGCGCCCCCACAATAAATACAATAACTTTAATTTGTTCTTTATTTTTCTCCATCGCCTCCCTTTCATCTAGTTTTTGTCACTCTGGCTGTGTGATACAAGGATGCAAGGCACAGGATATTGTCATCACCACCATCAAATCAGCCATGTAATAGGCATCTATCACATGCCAGCATTAGCAATGGGTACTTTATAATCTCCACAGCAACCTTTTGGAATAGGTATTTACATCACCCATTTCCCAGCAAGGAAACTGTGGCCTAGAGACGTCACACAGCTAGGAGGCACAGAGCTGGAATTTGAACTTACGCCCTGTTGATGCCGAAGCCCTCTCAACCCACAGCCTCTCTGTCCCTCCCACCTATAGGTCTCTGACTACACACATCCTAGGGGGATTCACACACACACACACACACACACACAGGTGTAGGCGAGTGTGCATGCCAACCACCTCAGCTGTTTGGGTGGAAGACGTCCGTGTGTCTGGCTAGAACCGAATAGCTCCCGGTGCTGGGCACTGGTTTACTAAATTAGTTGATGAGGGGAAAGGCTTTTGAACCTGGGCCTCCATCTGCCTTCTCCATACTGAAATCATGTACTCGCTCTCAGGTCTGCGGGTTTAGACAGGTCCTGGCTCTGAGGGGGTATAAAGTTGGGGAAAGAGCAACACCCTGTGGGCTTATGAACTGCAGCAGCTGTGGTCCTCCTGGCAGCTGAGGGTACCACTGTTATGCCACTTCGCATGTTCAGACTTTGCCTGTGATGTGCCTCAGGGTCCAAGGGTCATCCTGCCTTGGCTGTGCTATTACCAACCCCACAACCCATCCCTCCTCACCCACCTAGGCCGGCAACTCTTGCCTCAGTCCGGCCCACAGATCCAGGGCAGGAACTGGGCCAGAGTTCCAACGCTGAGTTTGAAGCAGAGCAATTTGTGTCAGTCCCTTGGCCAGGTTCCCCAGCAGCCAGTGGGGACACCTTGTAAATATTCTTGGAAGCGGGAGGAGGGCTGGAGTCTGTCCTGGGAGCTGGGGCCAGAGAGACTGGAGACAGGGTCACTTCCTTCCAGGGACTGCCTTGGCCCCCTCCAACCTCCAGGCCAGCATCATCCACATCCACCATGGGACTTCGTGCTCTGACTTCCCTCCTCATCTGAGGCTAGGCACACACAGTCAAACAGGAGTTATTTCTGATTTTATTTATAATATAAAAATGTTCAAGTGTCAACAGTCAGGTGTTCAGACATTTCAGGACAGGATTCCCATCTGTTTCTGTTTGGGATTTTTTTTTTTTAAACAATTACCTTTTTGACAAATTAGCAGTGGACCCAGTTTTTGGGGGTGGGAGGGCAGGACTGGAGACGAGTGGATGTCATAGGTGGGTTGGGGGCTAGGAGGCAGCCTGTGAGAAGGAAATGGTGTTACTTTATTGCTAAAAGGGGAATACACTGTCGAGTGGCTCTTCTCGGTCCCAGCGTGACCATGCATCCAATCTAAAGAATCTGAAATGCAAAGGACATGCAGGTGTAAAATAGAAAAGACGACCTGTAAACGAAGGTGCTGCAGAGGACGGAGGGGCGTCCTGGAGGCTGTGGGGGACAGGAGCCGCCAATATTGGGCCCCTGGCAGAGCTGCCACCTCCCTGGGCTCAGGCTCTTGGGGAGACCTTTCTCTGCCCCCCTCTTTTAACAGCTGTGAGTAGCCAGGGCTTCCCCATTCGGGTAGCTGTGTCTTTATCTCCCCCTGGAAGTTACCCCAGCTCCAGCTCCAAGCCTAGGGTCCTGGCCCTCTCCTCCCAGGGGGCGGGAACTTCAGCTCTTGCCTGGGAGCAAAGCTACTCTGTCCTCAGTTCTTCCTTAGGGCCAACCCCCACCGCCTCCCACCCTCGCCCCCACCAGAACCCGCAGCCTCTTCTCTCCCTGCTGTCACTCTCAGCATCCCACCACCCAGACCTGTCCCCTGGAGCCCCAGATGAGCGTACAGCAAAAGGCACCACAAAATAGGTTTCTATTAAAGAGTCAAAAAATTGGCCCATCTCTCTTTTTTTTTGTTTCTTTTTTTTTCGGAAGCTGTAAATCAGGATGTTACATATAAATAGTTTCCCTATAAAAACGTCTTTGCCGTTAGCTAGTATTATAAGACAATTTTTGCTAAAATGAAAATAAAACATTTTGTTATACTTTTTTCCTTTTATAGAAAATAAAAATATTTTTATTTCTTTTTTCCCCCTTTCTCTCCAGTAGGTGGTCTCTGGTCTCCTTAAAGATAGTGGGGCGGGCGAGGCGGAGGGGCGCGCGGCGGGGCTCTAGAGTGGCGCCGAGTCCTGCTTGGCCCGCGGGGGCGGCCCGCGGCTGTGTCTGCTGCTGGCCCGCGTGCTGTGGCTGTCCAGGGAGTAGTAAGTCCTGCTGTCGGCCGCCGGGCACAGTGGCGGCGAGTCCGAGCGCAGCGCGTCGTGCGCCCCGCGCAGGCCCAGGAAAGGCGTGCTCTCGGCCGCCAGCGCCCCGTCCGCGTCGTCCGCGTCGTCGTCCGACGCCGATGCCGAGCCGCCGCCCGAGCCGCTGCTCAGCGACAGCGAGTCCCGCGCCGCCCGTGCGCGCTGCGCCGCCAGCCCATTGAGGCGCGAGCGGCGCCAGCGCCGGGGCCCCGCCGACGTCCTGCGGGACGCACCGCGCGCGCGCGGCCGCGGCGGCGGCGGGGGCGCGCACTCCTGCGTGGTCTCGTACTCGTCGTCCTCCGGGATGCGGAAGGGGCTGGCGGGCAGGCTGCCCAGGCTACCGCCGAGCGCGCAGGTCCCGCGCCGCGGTCCGGGCCCCGCCGCGGGGTAATAGTAGCTGTCGTAGCTGCGCTGCATGTCTGCGCCGGGCCCGGGCCCGGGTCCCGGGCCGGGGGGCGCCGGGTGCCGCAGTAACGGCTGCTGCTCGGCCAGGCGGTAACTGATGGGTGCCGCCGGCGGCAGCGACACGGCGTGCGCCGAGTTGGGGGACGTGATCTCGAAAGTTGGCACCTGCGTCGCCAGCGAGTAGTGGAAGTCCACGGGCGAGAGGCGCGCGGGCGTGGTCAGGGCCGACACGTACCTGCGGGGAGAGGCAGAGGCATGGGCCAGGGCCAGGGCCAGGGCCAGGCCGGGCCGGCGCGGGGGAGGAGGGGGTTGGGGGTGGGGGGGGGTGGGGTAGGGTGGGAGGGGCGGACCCAGACTTGCCTTAACCTTGCCCGAGACCCCGCCTGCAAGAATGACGGCGGCAACCCTCAGTGGCCTTATGCAATTTCCTAAACCTCTCCGAGCCTCGGTTTCCTTATCTGTTACGCGGGCGTAACCATGGTGTTGATTCCATAGCTCTGTTGGGATGATTCCAGATTGTATCAGTGGGATGTGTTAGCCCTGTGCCTGACCCTGGTAAGCTTTCATGAATGGTCACTTGCTGTGGGAATGCTCACCGTCAGGGGGTCAGGCTCACGCTGGGGTATAGTACATGTTCCATCTGGTTTAATACCGCAGCTCTGTAAGACCCTTCTGCCAGTCCCATTCTACACGCAGGAAAGTAACACTCAGAACGTTTAATTCTACACGCAGGAAAGTAACACTCAGAACGTTTAAGTGACTTATTCAGGATTTACACAGCCAAGAAGTGGCAGAGCTGGGATGTGACTTGCGGCTAGTCAGGAACCAGGACTCATACTGCCCAATTCCAGAAGCCACTAGTCTCCATTCAGATACCCCTGTGACCTGGCCTCACTGCCCCACCGGGACAATGCCACCCATGCCCTGATGGCTTCAGTGAGGGAAATATTCCTTCTTATAGTGAAGTCAAAACCTGCTTCAGGGGAGTACCAAGATCCCACTGAGGTGTCTCTGCTTGTGGCTACAGACCCATCCCCACACCACCAGCTCCTTCAGAAGTCTGGCCTTGCTAGTATCTCCCAGGCTGGATCCCGGGTACCTGTTCCCTTTTGTGCTCCACATCCCCCTTGTAAGCCCATCAGTCTTCTGCCCCACCGTTGTCACCTCAGGACAGGGGCCACGCACCTCCATGCTTCCCTTCCAAACTGCACAGCTGGGCACCTCACTGCTCTCTGGAACCAGCCTGGAGTCCCCATTATCATTTTTTCTGAATCGCCTGACTCCTCCCTCTTCCCTCTCCCACCGGCACATCTGATTAACCACCGAGTCCTACCCATTCCCTTCTCCGGAAGCACACTCTCCACCCCATCCTGTTCACATGTGGTCATCTGGGTCCACCCCAGGGTCTCTCCTCCTTCACTGTATGCGGTTCCCAGAGCAATCTTGTAAAGTCACAGCTCTGCTGAAGCTGGTCTTCCTGGTTACCCACCCAGGGTCAGTCTGTCTGGCCTCAGCTTGCCTGTTCAGGCCCAGCTCCTCTGCTCCCTACAGCCCACTCTGTTCCAGGCACCTCACTCATCAGCCTGTTCTTAAGTGCCTCTGTTGGAACAGCTCAAGTTGTTCCCCGTGCCTAGAATGCTTTTCTTCCTGCTCTCCTGCCTCTCCCCTTCCTACCACCCGTTAAGGAGTCTCATTGCTGTGGTTACGATTCATAAATAGCTACACCTAGTGAGCATCAGCTCCATGCCAGGGATGAGACAAAGAGCTCTGTGCACATGATCTCAGGTGGCCTTCACTTGAACCATGCATAGTAGCTATTGTTCTCCCTGTTCTACAGCTGAGGGAACAAGGTACAGAGGTGATCAGTCTGCCCCAAATCACACAGGTGGTGGAACTGGGCTTAGAAAATCTGCCTGCTTCCCAGAACCTACAGTCAGACTGGGTCTCTCTGCCCTGGTGTGGTGTCATGTTTAGCACTTTCCATAGGCTGCTGTAAGCTTCCTTGGTTTGTTTCTGTGGCTAGGAGCTCCTCGGGAGCAGGAACCTGGCAGGCCACTTCTGGATTCCCAGCCAGGCCTGCCCAGCACAGGGCCTGGCATGGAGTAGGCTGAGTTGAGAGCAAGGGAATATCTGCTCCTCTCCCTGCTCCCTGGTGTGGAGTTTTTAGTACCATTCATCTTTCCCTGCTCACCTCCTACAGACCCCACTTGCTGAGGGCCACTCAGGGCTGAGCAAGGTGGCAGGGGTGCTGGCCCTTGTGACTCCTGGCTTGGAGTCAGGGAAGAAGGGGCATTTCCTGGTTCTTACTGCATCCACTGCTTAGGAAGCCAACAAGGCCTTGAACCCTGGGGACTTGTTGCTGATACTGCCAAGGCTTGCCGTCATTCTTGGCTCATGTCATCTTGTGCTGGTCAGTGTCCTCAAAGGCAGCCTCCCCTCCCACTGTGCAGCCTACTCCTTCTTCGTGTCTCCTTCTGTTCCTGCTGGGACATGGAACTTCTAGCATGTATCCTGGTTTGTCCAGAACAGCCCCTGTTTGTTCTTTTTTTTTTTTTTTTGAAATAGAGTCTTGCTCTGTTGCTGAGGTTGGAGTGCAGTGGCACCATCTCAGCTCACTGCAACCTCCGCCTCCCAGGTGAAGGGATTCTCTTGCCTCAGCCTCCCAAATAGCTGTGATTACAGGCATGTGCCACCATGCCCGGCTAATTTTTGTGTTTTTAGTAAAGATGGGGGTTTCACCATGTCGGCCAGACTAGTCTCAAACTCCTGACCTCAGGTAATCCATCCGCCTCGGCCTCCCAAAGTGCTGGGATTACAGGTGCGAGCCACCGCACCCGGCTCCCTGTTTGTTCTGGATGTTCCAGTGTAACTATTAATAATGTCCTTTTTCTAGTGTGAAAAGTGTCCTGGGAGGACAATTAAATTAGATGGTCACGGTCCACCAGGGTCCGCTGGCCCAACTCTAGTCCCAGTCTGTCATTAACAAGCTGATGGCTCTGAGCAGGCCATTTCACCTTTTCTAGGACCTTGTTTTCCCATATGAAAAGTGGAGATTAGGCTCTTTGCAGTGTTTCTGAGGGGCCCTAAGGGTCAGCCTTGGGCCAGCGGTGCCAGCCCTCTGGCTAAGTGGGGAATAGGCCAGGGGGTAGGAACTGACCTCTCACTGTGTGGGGAGTCGCGAAGGGAGTCCACGGAATCGTGATAGGGTGGCGCGGTGGCCCTGCGCCGCTCCTCCAGGTTGTGGGCTGCTGCCCGCCTTGCCCGGGCCTCCACACATGCTGGGCTGTTGCATTTGCTGGTACCCACTGATGATAGCATGATCCCCGACTGGGAGTCAGAAGTCAGGCTCTCAGAACGTTCCAGGCTCCACGTGTGGCTCTCATGTCTGGGAAAGCCAGATGGGGTGAGACGAGGGGTCAGGAAGGGGCAGGGCAGCCCAGCAGGCGTGGTCTCATGGACCTCCCTGGCTCTTCTTCCACCTCGAGCTCCCTTAGCTCAACGCCCTTCTCCACTCTGGGGTGTTGTGGATTGTTGCAAATGCCCAACCCCAATATTGGAAGAAGGAGGGCTGGGGTCCCATGGATGGGTGAGCTATAATGTGCAGAGACCCATTTCTTTCCTTCCTGCAACCAGCATCCCCCCAGCTTTACCTTAGACCCCCTGTCTGGGACCTTTCCACCACCGTGGTCCTTAGCTACCTATCTCAGAAGCCCGGCCCCAGGGGCCAGTATGTGAGGACCCTGACTATTTCCTGGTGCTCCCAGGGAAGAAGGGAGCCAGCCATGTTATTTTTGAGTTGTCTGAGCCTTTGTGCGGTGTGGACTGGCCTCTGCAGTTCTGGAGAGGAGGCTAAGGTGTGCTGTGATTCCTGTGGCAAGCTCAGGGGAGAGTATTGACTAGCTCTGGATGTCAGAGTAAGTGGGCACTTTGCGCCAGATGAAGTATGTGAGTCTACAAGTTTCCATGGGCCTTGGTGGTGCCTACCTGTGGCTGGAGGTGGGTGTGGCTGTGGAGCAGTGGTGAGAAGGAGAACAGGAGTGGCTCCCAGAGAAGGTGGTCTCAGTTTCTCTCCTGATGACATGGTCTGTGGCTGGCACGTTCTTGGAAATATACTGGAACAGACAGAGTTGGGCGAGAGTTAGTGACCGGGGCCCAAATTAACTCTTTCTTGTTGGGGACAGGGAAGTGATGAGCACTGACTGAGCTCCTGGTTGAGGAGACCCACTGGGTGAGAGTGACTTGATGTTGGGGCAGCGATGGCTCCAGCAAATCAACCCCCACCCCTTCCTAATGGAAGTGAGCAAAGCAAGGCCAGCCATCCTGGTGAGGCAGTGCCTAGCAGGCAAGGCTGGCCATGGGATAGGCTGGCTGCTGCCCTGGCCCATCCTTGCAGGGGGCATGAGAAGGCTGGCTGTCCATTGAGGGCTCAGAAGGGGGCCCCAGGAAAGCCACTCACATCTGCCATCTGGATCTCCTCTGGGTCCAGCCGGGGGTGGCTGGGCCCATTGGCCAAGCTCCGGTTCTGATGGGCCGGGCACATGTTCTGCCGGAGGTGGTTGTGCATCTGCTTCCGCTGTTTTCTGCACAAGGGAAGGGAAGGTGAGCCTGGCATTCCCCCCACTCGCCAACGATGAACTTCCCTAGCTATCTCTCTAGGGAAACAGCTTTTCCTCCTGCCCAGGGTGGCCATGGCTACTGCTCTTCCCTGTACTCAAGCTGCCCTACAGCATCACCACCACCTGAATCCAATAGGATCTGAGCGTCGTGGCACTGAGCTCTGGCTCTGCCCAGAGAGTAGAACTTCACTGCTTTCTAGCTATGAAACCCCGGGAAAGTTACTTAAGCTCTTCACGTTTCACTTTCCTCATCTATAAGACAGGGTGATCATTTATCCGTTCCAAAGACTATTGAGGATTAAAAGTATATGAAATATTCAAGCACAGTGCTGACTCCCTCTCTCTCTCCCTCATTCATTAATTTAGTATTTATTGAGTTATCGCTATGTGCCAGACACTGTTTTGGAGCAGAGACAATAGGTAGATAGGGAATCCACCCTCCTGAAGCCTGCAGGCCAATAGAGGAAGCAGATGGTAAACACATAAACAAAGTAATGAACTAGATACTTTCAATAAAGTGCCATGAAGAAAATAAAACAGGTGCTGTGGCTTAGGGAGTCAGGGCCTGTGGGACTACTTCAGATTGGCACATATTAAATGCTCAATTTATTTGATATTAAATCTAATCATGTCCCTCCCCTGTTTAAGACCCTTCATTGTGAACTCATGGAGATAAGAGTAGAAGGATGGTTACCAGAGGCTGGGAAAGGAAGTGGGGGGTTGGGAGGGAGGTGGGGATGGTTCATGGGTACAAAAACTAGTTAGAAGGAAAAAGACCTAGTATTCAATAGCATATGGGGTGACTATAGTCAATAATAATTTAATTGTACATTTAAAAGAGTATAACTGGATTGCTTGTAACACAAAGGTCCATGAGGACCTATCAGTTTGCTCAAGGTCACAAAGGATAAATGCTTGGGGGGATGAATAGAATACATGATATGATTATTATGCATTGCATGCCTGTATCAAAATATCTCATGTACCCCATAAATATATACACCTACTAAGTACCCGCAAAAATGAAAATAAAACCCCTTTATTGGGCCTTAGTGTCCTGTTTCTCTCGCTGCCCACCTAGCACCCCAGCTAGCTGCCTCCGTGGTGAGCTTGTTTCTGCTCCCCCACTATGCCCCGCCCTCTCTGGCCTCCCGGCCTTTGCACATGCCAGGCCATTCACCTGGAATACTTTCTCTCCTCTTCACCTGCTAACTCTTGTTCACCTCTCAGGCCCTGGCCTAAATGCTGCTTCCTCAGGGAAACCCTTCCTGCTCCCCAGCCAAGGTTAGGTGCCTCTAAAAGGTGTCCCGTGACACTGGACCACTTGTTCAGAGCACCGGCCGTATGCCTGAGGCAGGGCCTGGTGTCCAGCAGGCCCTGAATGTTTGTTGAAGAAGTGAGTAAATGCAGTGAGGGCAGGATAGGCAGCTTGCGTTTTCTCCAATTCTTGGACTTAGTTTTCCCTCTTGGGCCCAGTCTCCTCTGGGCTCACTGGGCCCCAACTCCCTCCTGACCCTCCTTCAGACTTTCTGGTCCTGGATTCATTCAAGACAAGGCCAGCAGGACTTCAGATGCCACAGATGGGGCAGCATGAGTCCAGACCAGGGGCTGAGTCCCCAGAATGGTGGCTCTGTCCAGTCCAGACCCTTGCTTTCCAGATATGAACAGTTGTTACAAACCTGTCATCTTTCAGCACATCAGAAGGTCATAGGGCCTTGGATGCCGAGCTAGGGACCCTGGGTTTATCCAACAAAGGCACATCTATAGCCTTTGTTGGATAAACCCAAACTTGCTAGCTCAGCGTCGAAGGTCCTATGGTGCCATCTGGGTCCCAGCTATCGTTTTAGACTCGTGCCCTCTTTTTTCCTGTCCCTGGCCCTTTGCTCCAGCTAGTCTGGGCTGCTCATGCTCCGGGAGTACAGTTGACCCTCATCTGTGCTGTCTTTTAGCTTGGACTGCCCGGCTACCTCTCTGTTCACTTATTCTCCTTGCCCCAAGCTTCTGCCCCTACCTCTTCTCTGTCCAGAGGGGGCCCAGCCCCGCCTTCTCTGTCCAGAGGGGGCCCAGCCCCGCCTTCTCTGTCCTCTTGTCTCAGTTGCTCCCAAGGCGGGGTCAGGCAGTGCTTTGAGGCATCTGTCTTTCTTTGGGAATGAAGCTGTCCTCTCTGCGCTCCTCCCCAACACTACCCAGTGCCTGCCCACTTGACAGGGCACCTGCTCCAGGAGCCTGTGGGGTCAGCTGCACGCTCCTGCTTAGGTCCTCACAGTGTCCTTTGAGGTACATACCAGGATCATTCCCATGAGGAACCATCAATTTGCTCAAGGTTACATGGGAAATAGCAGAGCTGGATTCGAACCCAGATTTGTCTTCTTCCAAAGCCTGTGCTCACAACCATTCTTCGTCAGTGCCCTGGGGCCTATCTCCCTGACCCTCTGCCTCTACTTCTTGGTCCAGATCTTTAGCCCCACACCCACCCAGCTACAGAGGCCCCCGAGGGGTAGTTGGGGCCTAGGAGGGTATAGAGGGCTCCAGTGGGGTGGGGGAGGAAAGCCTTCTTCACAAACATTCTTGGAGGCCCATCCCTTGGCTTGGCCTGTCCCCAGCTTGAGTGACTGACACTCACTTGGTCTTGCAGTAGGCTACCACACAGACGATGCCCACGACCAGCAGAGCCACGCAGATGCCCGTGATGGTCAGGACTCTCTTCTGGTACAGCTCCTCGGCTTCTGCAGAGGTAGGGTGGATGTGAGGGGTGGGGCAGGAGGCAAACCCCATAGGGATAGTGGTGCAGAGACCCCTTTGCCCCCAAAGCCATAGGCTTTCCCCAGCTCAGGTCCTGCCCAGCTCCTTTCTATCCCTTCTCTCCAGCCAGTTCCTTCCTTCCTACATGCTCTGTTTTGCCTTCCACTTCCCCACAGCTCCCACCCACCCATGGATCTGGTCACACACAACTCCCCCTGAGTTCCCCTCCCCAAGCCCCATGCCTGCCCAGAGCACATGAGTGGAAAATGCAGGGGAATGGGAAGGGATGGAGTGGAGGCAAAGCTCCCGAGGCTGTAGAGCAAGGGAGGACAGCTTAGTCTGGCCGGCGACCCTGCCCTGCTCCACGGTGGCCTGGTAGCTGCAAAGAACCTTGGTGGGCCAAGAGGAGTTGTTCTTCATGGCAGTGATCATGGGAATGCCTTTGTTTACCCCTGCAGCCTGGTCAGGGAGTGGCCCTGGCCCCCTCCAGGCCTGCTATCTCTGCTTGTGAGAAGCCCGCCAGTGGCACCATGGACCCCTGGCATCTAGGAAAGTGCTGGTGTGCAAGGAACAGCCCCCACCCTTGCTGAGGAGCTGAGCTAGGCTGGGTCTCAAAGCCCTCCCAAAGGCCGACTGTCCTCTTTACCCTCTGCCGCTGCTGGGGCAACCCCCATCCTTCTAAAACAGAGAAAGCCAGGAGGAAGAAAAAGTAAAAGGTGACAGCGCTAGCTGTAGTCAAGGCTACAGCCCAGAGACCCCACCCGTGCCCACCACACCTGCTGGCTGGCCCCTCCTCCCAGCTCAGGGGAAAGTGGAGGCTGGACCTCAATGCCTTGGCAGAGCCCTGGGAAATGTCCCTAACCTCTTGGGCTTGCAGCATATGCTGTGGCAAAGGTGTACACACCAGGAAACACCCAGGGCTAAAAACCCTCCAGACACACAGAGATTTCTAACTATGCCTATCTGATTCACAGACAGACCCCTTCACTCACACACACACACACCTGCACACACAACATATGCACACACACAGAGTTAACCACACACTCTAGCAACAGGTGCACACACACGCCCATGCCCACTGACACACAGTTGGATGGAGTTGTAAACAACCAGACCTCCACCCTAGGTCCCCATCTCTTGGCTCTGTGCCCACAGCCCTGGCTCCAGCTCTCATGCCCCCTTCACATGCCTCATCCAGTTCAGTCAGGCGTGTGTCTCCATCACTCCTCTGAGACCACCCTGGTCACAGGCACCAACAACCTCCAGGCTGCCAAGTCCTGAGGTCACTTGCTTCCTTCCAAGCTGCTCTCCTCCTTCTGGGGCCCACTCCCCCTGGGCTTTGGAATGGTTCTTCTCTCTGTCCTACTTCATTGGCTGACCTGTCTCCGTCTTAGCCGTGCTTTCTTCTCTTCTACCGACTGGGAAGATAGAAGGGCCTGGGCTCAGGTTTCTTTCTTTCCTGCACCTGCCCTCTCTCCCTTAGTGATTTAACTCAGACTCAGACTTTAAATACCATCTATCTGCAGACTCTCAAATTTTTATGTCCTGCCCTGACTGCTCCCTGAAGTATGATCGTGCCAGATGGCCCTCTATCGAGTCTGCACCTATTGGCGGCCTCTGTCCCATCAGACATGGATGAGAGGACTGGTTCCCCTCACTCCATGGTGTTATCAGACTTGTTGAGTTTGCCAGTCCAGGGGGTGAACTGTGCTGTCTCAGTGTCGTTTTTATTTCCATTTCACTCATGAGTGAGGTTGAGCATTTTTCCTATTGGAGTCATCTCTGTTCCCTTTCTGCTTGCTATTCATGTCCTTTTCTCTGCAGGCATTCAATCAGTTGCATCCTGCTTGGGCTGTGTTGGGCTCCAGACTCATGCATCCAAGGGCCATGACCAAACAGAATCCCTGCTTCCTTACCCTCTTTCCAAACTCCTACTCGACTCTTCCCAGCTCATGGGTGCAGCACCACTTTTCCTGTTGCTCAGGCCCCACACCTTGGGCTCATTCTTGATTACTCCCTTTCTTCCCACCTACCCTGATGCCGGATCCAGCCGCAAGTCCTTGCAGCTCTGCTTCCCAAGTAGATCCTGGGTCTGATCTGGCCTTACCATTTCCATTGCTTCCAACTTAGTCCAGGATGGTGTCACCTCTCACCTGGAGATGGTTACCTTCTGACGGGTCTTTCTGCTTCCACTCCTCCCCACCCTGCCCCCAGCCCAGGCTGTTGTCCATCCAAAGCTACATTTATTCACAACCATAAAGCAGATCATTTTACTCCCCTGTTTAGAAACTCAAAATGGCTTCCCACTGTGACTCAAATGCAACCCAAAGCCTTACCATGGCCTCTGAGGCCCCCGGCTGCTTGGTCCCAGCCTTCCTTTTGGACCTCATCTGTGGTCCTCTCCCTGCGTTCACTGTGCTTCAGAGCTGCTGGAAGTCTCTCCATCCACTGAACAAGGCAAGCCCACTCCAACCACATGATCTCTATACCTGCTATGCCGCCCTCTGCAGGACTCCCCCCTGGTTGTTTGCAGGGTTGGCCACTTTTCATCAGGTCTTAAAACAGATGTCACCTCCTCAGATAAACCTTCCCTGACCACTTAGCTACACTAGCACCCCACTCCAGCCAGGCACTATCCCATTACCTCATTTTATTTTCTGTGCAGCACTGAACACCACCTGATGTCTTTCCTGTTTGCTTGTTATCACCTGTGAATGTGAGCCCAGGAGGGCAGGGACTGTGTGTCTGGTAAATTCTGTTGCATAGATGTTTGTTGCATTGCGAGTGAGTGAATATACAGACCAGCCTTATAGACATTGACATATCTGCACACTCACACTCATCTCCACGCACTCACAATTCCACCTGCACAGTGCTCAACCCTTAACACAAAGGCGTTCACAGCCCCTCCACCTGCTGACATCTTGCCCTGACAGACCTCACAAGGTGTATACTCTCAACAACACACACGTACCTGCAGATTCACCCCTGTGCACCCTGCCACCATCACAGACCCCACACAGACTCAGTGCCTCTCCCACCACCCCATCACAGCCAGTAGCTGTAGACAGATGCACTCTTACATACAAACTTTGCAATCTATCTTCTACTGAGAACAGCTGATAGAGGATAGGTGGTGGGGCTAGGAGGCCTCCCCAAATCAGCCACGAGAGCAGCCTTTCTGTAACTGTAGGCTCTGCACCACGTCTGAGATCCCCCACCTCACTGGAGCCCCCACCCTCTGAGCCCCTGCCTCTCTCCTGCTGTCATATGCCTGGACACTTGAGGCTATAGAGGAACCTCCTGGTGCAAAGCCAGAGAGCCAGAAACATTAACCCCTTAAAGTCCCTTCTAGCCCAAGGAGTCTTCCAGGGGCCAGAGGGTGGTAGTAGCAGGTGGCAGGAGGACACGTGTAAGATTCTGAGCTGGGAGACAAGGGGCAGGTACTAGAGGCCAGCCCAACCCAGACCCTGGCTCGTCTTGCCAATGTGGGGTCAGATCATGGAGGGAATGACAGCCTCAAGCAGATGCCAAGCCGGGCAGACAGACACAGGGCAGGGACAGAGACAAATAGAGAGTTATCAGCTGCTGGCCTGGTGCAGGATGAAAAGCAATGGACATGGAAATGGGGAATGGAAAGAAGACTAAAGTCAAATGGAAAGGGATGCCTCTCTGCACAACTCTCCAAACCAGGCTTCTGTGGTTCCTGGACACCAGCCCTTCGAGGGGCCATGTTCACACATGGGGCCTAGCTCTTGTCCAGCCAGCCTGCGGGTCTGCACTCAGCTCGGGGGGGGGGCCCTCCCCTCTGAGCCCTCCTAGCAATAGATCTCCCCTATGTGAGGGACGCTACTGTACACTGAGGGCAACGGTTCGAATCCCTGAGTGCCCTTCTGTTCATGAACTTCTTTTGTCTCTCGCTAAATCAACGTAGTTTATGATAGGACATCTCGATGGGGCCAGGAGAGATTTTTGGAATCATCCCTTTTCCATTTTTTGGAAAGGAAACCAAACATTCAGCACACATGGCATCGGAGGCTGTGGAGAGGGACCACGCAGATGGTGCTGAGTGACACACAGAGGTTTCATACCCTTTAATTCAAATCCAAGGTGCTCTGGCAGTGCAGAAGAGCAGAGGGTCAGAAAGGGAGGGGTGGAGGGAGAGAGACAGATGGGTGGGGACAGGGGGAGAGAGAGAGACAGAAACGTTGGTCAGGACTCCTCAGACACCGGGCAGCCATCCTGCGAGGTGAAAGCAGGTTAGTAGTGTCCCCTCCCAGCCTCCTGAGCTCCTTCCCTGACACCCGGTCCCCAAGAGCCCCAAGGAGGGTAGAGAGAGATGTTAGAAACAGCAGGCAGGGCAGGCTCTTTAGAGTTGAGCTGTGGGGTTAGTACCTGGTGGCGAGGCAGAGGCGCAAGAGTCAGTTGGCAAATGTCCCTGAGAGGAAAGGTAAGTGGGGGTGGGGGTCTCAGGAGCCCCCCTGCTCCTTCCAGCGTCAGTGCCAGGCCTTCAGCACTCTCAACTCTCAAACCTTCCTGCAGACAGCTTGCCCAGCTCCCTCATTGGGGGCCCAATTTTTTTTTTTTGTTCAGAGTGCAGGCATGAGGTCCCCAGACTGGCCCCATGTCCCTGCTCTGCTCCACAGGCCTAGCTGGCCTGTCCACCTACTGGGATCCCAGGTGGGGAGCCTCAGAGTCTGTGGGAGGGAACGGGAAGAGGAAGAGGATGAGGCTCCAGATAGCAGGTCACTTCTCTACTTGACACCCCAACACTCTAGAAGTCTACAGGGCTGGGCCGTGGTGCGTGAGCCTGATTTCACTACCGAGAAGAGCAAACTGCAACTCACAGGAAGAGACAAGTGGGTTCACTTGTAGAATGTCTGAGCTCCTCAACTGGTGGACAAATTACAGTCTTGGAAGTGGGATCCTGTTTTGAATGTGTGATTTCAGGACCCTGTGACGGAGACCCCCACATCATTGAAGGGTTAGATAAAAGGACCCTGACTCAAGGGTCAGTTCTGCACTGACCTGCTGCTGTGCCACCCTGAGTGATACCAATCTAGTTAAGTCTCAGTCTCTTATCTGTTACGTGGGCATCAGGCTGGGGCATAGGATCCTAGGAGGTTTGCAAACCTGGCTGAGCTTCTGAATTGTCCAGACCGAGGAAATCTGGCTCTGAGGTGGGAGCCCAGAAATCTCAACAGTGTTTTTAAAAAGCTCACCTACCATTCTAATGTAGCAGCCAGCATCGGTCTACAAGCCTAGAGTCTCAGTTTCATCCCTAATTCACTATGTGGATGTGGGTAAGCCATAATCCTTGTTTCCTTGTCTGTCCAAAGTGCTTGCACACAGCTAGAGGAAGATGTGAACAAGCCTGGACGGCATGAGTTCAACACGCATGCAGGTCCCCGCTCCTCCTAGCCTGGATTGGCTCACTCTCTGGCTTCCCCAGGTGCATGGTCGGCACCACTAGATCCAGGGAGGGTGTGACACTGTGTCCGATAGTCTCATCTGCCTTGGAGGAAGGCAAGCGTGTGGCAATCTGCAGGAAGTCCTGCGCATTATCCATCCCTGGACCTCTCATCTACTTCCTGATAGGGATTCCAGAAGGTTCTGCATTTGGAAAAGGGCGGGAGAGCAGGATGGCTCCGAGCCAGGGACTGTGATGGCTCTGACTAAAGAGACTTGAGGAAGATCCTGGGGCCTCAACCCCCCAGTTCCATGCAGAGACCACACCAATGAAGCATTCATTACTCCCAGCTTTTCCAGACACAAGCCCTTCTTGTACTGCTATTAAATCCCAGGTTGGGGAGTGACCTTGATGTTTTGGTTTCTTTGCAGTCCCACTCTGACTGCTTGGAGGCAGGAAAAAGTTGCCGTAAGTACAGTTTGTCCACCCCTCTCCAGGGTGTCCCGGGGCTGGTCAGGCGTGCTGAGTAGGCAGTACAAACTTGACAATTCTCAAAGAACCCTGGTGCACCTCTCACTGAGTAGTTAATGCTGTGGCCCAGGGACCCTTCAGGCAGCTGGAGAGCTCACATTGTTTGGATAGCCAGCCGTGCTGCCCTGAGAGAACAGCCCAGCTTGACCATAGCACCTGGGACGCAAAGAGGATTGGGTTCATAGAGCTGGTCTGGGCCCCACTTTCCGACGAGGTTATTGTATTAGATGAGGCAGCTGGGGCCCAGTGATGCTAGGACACTTTCCCAAGGTCACACAGCAAATTAGGAGGCAGAAGGGAGACTGGAGGCCAGACCCTTTGGTCCCTTGGTGCTAAGCCATGGCTTTCCTGCCCACTGAGTTTCTGGGCAGGCCTGGCTGGGTATTCCTGAGGACAATGACCATCTGGAGAAGTGAGCAGGGCTCCCAAAGCCCTTTAAGCGTTTTCTTCTGTGTCACTCCTCTGGGAACCGAATAGTAGCAGCTGCAGCTTCTAGGGCTCCTAACTGGCCTCCTCTTTGAGTCAAAGGCCAGTACCGTTTAGAGTGGTGGCTGGCATGATTGGTGGGGTCACTGAGGGCTTGGCTAGTCACTGGGTAGGCAGCTTTCTCACTGGGAAGCATGGGATGGAACATGAGGGGCCTATGGCTGTGTCCACCCCAGCAAAGACAAGACCTTCCCACTCATTATGTTCATTGGCTGCCACTCAGCCAGGGTGGAGTGGCACCACTGAGTCACAGGAAGGTCCTATTAACCAGAAATTTGCATATTGACCAGTAACCATGGCAACCTGATGCTGGACTCCCGACAGGGCTGTGCTTACCAGACAATATGCAAATTCTTCATCCTGGACATGTCCCATGCCATACAGTCATAGGGTGCCTGGACAAGGAGGCAGTGATGTGTACAGATGTGAGCATGAGCTCCTGTGTTTGCATGTGTGTGTGCAGGTGTGAGCACATGCTCATGGGTTTGCTCATGTGTGCAGGTATGTAAGAACATGATTGTGTGTTTGTGCATGTATGAGCCCGTGCTCATGCGTTTGTGCTTGTGTGTACAAGTATGTGTGCTCTTTTACATGGGGACATAAAGATGGACAAGCTTTGACCCGTGGGGAATGGAGGGGCTGTTTGTGGAAGAAAGAAAAGCTTCAATGTGCTATTGCAGTCACAGGCTCTTTCCTTGATCTCTGCAAAAGATAACCTGGTCTAGATGCTATCTGGGCAGGTTGGACACTTTGCTCAGGATGTGCTGGGAGTCAGCCTCTAGGGGGCTGATGCTGCCCACCCCCCACCCCCGCATACCAGTTGTAGCTGGGAGAGGTACTAAATTGCTCTCCAATCACAATGGTAGGCTCTCTGCTAAGCCCTTCTTATGCAGCCCTTCATTTCATCCTCACAGTAACCCCACAGGCATAAATGTCATCATCCCCATTTTACAGATGAGAAAACAAATTGAGAAGTTAAAGAGGCCCCAGAGCTAGTAAGCTTAGCAGCTGGCATTTTTACTGAGGTCTCTTTGAATCCGAAGCCTGAACACTTAAGCCAGCACTTTACACTACCTTTTCAGTGATTATCATGAAGTGCTCTCTGGGAAAGTGCTTGAAGAGCATAAATCCTTTACGAAAAGGTAACAGTCAAGCTACTGAAGACACTAGGCAGAAGGGCCTGGACTGCCTTTGCAGGCTCTTTTCTGGGCTCCTGGGGCCCTGCTGCCCTTCCTAGCAGATCTAGGCCGAAAGCTGAAGCAGCCCAGCTGGCAGAGAGGCCTTGGATAGCGGCCCGGGTTCCGGAGGCTCTGCTGCTCTGATTCAGGACAGGCTGGGACTCACCGTCCAGAACAGTCTCACAAGCTGGGGAGGCTCTCTGCCGAGAGGAATATTGCCCCACTGTCTCTCTCCCCTGGCCCCCAGCTCTGCCTAGGCTCTGCCTTCTCTTGAGGTCCCTCCTGCTCTACAGTCCTGCACTCAGGGCTGGATATGACTCTGAAATGATTGCAGAGCCTGCGTTCTAGAGAATTCTGTTGGGCCACATGTCCTGCCCACAGGCTCTGCCCTTCCTCCTTGGCCTCCCACACTCTATTAAGATAGTTGACCATCTGGGCCAAGCAGCTCCCACCCCCCAGGGGTCTCTATGCCCCTGTGGGGTTGGGGTGGGGAGTAACTTGCTGGACTTTTGTGCTGTGGTCTGAGGAGGACTGGGAAGGATCATTTCTCCACCCTGAGACCTAAATCCCCAAACCCCTTTTCTCCAAGACTACCTACATGGTCCCCTGGATCTCACCTTTAGCACCTCCCAGAGTTCTACCTCCCAGTATCCAGTGCCATGTGGACACTTGTTTCCACACTCCTCATGGGGCCCAGCTGTCCTCCCTGGAGAAGAGGAGGTGGGGGGTACGCAGGGGCCTAGCCTGCTCTGCAGGATGGGATGGGTGACTGGGGACAGGCCTTGCAAGCCAGCGGACCCCTGGTCCCCAAGCAGAATCAATGGCCGGCCAGAGGCTTTTTGTTCTGCTCCACCTCCACCTGGTGGTACTGGAAGGAACTGCTCTCATGCCCCAAATAAAACACTCCATAATTATGGCTGGGTCCTCGGGCGTCGGGGCTCACTTTTCTTTCTTTCTTCTTCTTCTTTTTTTTTTTTTTTTTTTTTTTTTTTGCAAACTGTACAAAAGAGAAAGCTCCAACCTCAGAAGTTGAAGAAAGGAAGGGAATAAAATCCTAGATGGGAGGATTCAGACCACAGAGGTGCTGGAGAGAGTCACCAGTTACCCCTCAATTCCTCATTTCCTCAACTTTTTAGCATCTCCAGCACCAACCCCTGCCTCCTCTCCCACCATCCTGTAGCCACATAAATATCTCTGGTATTCATGGAAATCACTGCCCTGGGTCCTGCTCTCCCTTAATTCCCCTTCCTTCCCTCTAACCCGTTTCCAAACACTCAAAACAAACAAACCCTGGCCAGACTGGAAAATGGGCTTTCTGAGAACTTTTTTTCTCTCTCAAACACGTCGGCACACACATGCACACACTCACTGCCAGACCCTTTGGTACCCTCAGGCAGCCTTCGGAGGCAGGGGAGGGCTCTGCAAATGCTTCCTCCCATTCTGGCCAGGCTGCCTGACCCCAGAAGTTGGGAGGAGGCCTGGGTGTGGCCCTGGCTGCTGCACAGAGAACTTGGCATTACTGTGCCCAGGAGGTACAGCCCACATGTGGAGGTGGGGGTGCCGGGGGTGTTTCCGTCTCCTCTAAGGAGCGCAGGACACCCTCTACATCTCCCCCTAGTCTTGCTAAGCAAGGCCCCATCCCTCCCCAGGGGGAGACTGTCAGTCACCAGGGAAGAGAAGAAATAGAAGAAAGAGACATACTGGAGAAGTTGACCATTGCGAACTGCTGACACCTGTCCCCGGTGTATCCCACAGGACACCTACCAAAAGAAAGAAAACCAGAAAGAGAGAGCCAGGATAGCAAGACACAGGCATTGCAACACCCCGGCACGGGCTCCTGCCAATGCCAGCTGGGTTCCTTGCCACCGTTACCATTTGTATTGGCCTTGCCACTCTGCCCCTTACCTGCAGCCCTGAACTTTAAACCCAAGGATTAGGCCAAAAATGAAAACAAAGCAAAACAAAACAAAACAAAAAGAACTAACAAACCAAAATACAAAAAAGAAAAGAGAAACAAAACAAAACAGCCAAAGATCAAAACAACCAACACCCCTGGCCCTATGCCCTACATTGGGGGGACTGCACCCGGAAGCTTTCTAAGGAGCAGGGACTTGTGTTTGTATCTTCAAACATACTTTGCTTAGGATCTGGCATGTACAATCGCAAAGGCAGTTTCTCCAAACATCTCTGTCCGAAGAATCCATTTGGACATCTGGAGAAGGAAAAGGGGAAAAATCACAGAACAAACTGGCATCATCCGCGAGGCTAAGGTTAGAAATCAAAGTGCACAGTGATGAATGAGAAAAACCAAGTCAGGCACTTGGGGTCATACTTGTAGCTGAAGGGACTGGAGTCAGGGCTGGGTGGAGGGCTCTGAAATCTCCTTAAAAATCTGTCTCATAGATGTGGCTCCATGGGTGGTGGGGAAGGTGGGGTGGGTCGGGGGGAGGATGATTTAGGTAAGTGGGGTGAGGGAAGATGGGAAGTTGTCCTACTGGTCATTGAGACTTTCCTTCTTACCTGCCTGGTGCCCCATGAAGCAAGAACTGTGGCCTCTTGGTGCCAGGCAGTCAGTCAGCTGGCAGGGATCTGGGAGCCTTAAGGAATGCCAAGTTCTTGGGAGCTACTCCTCCCAGGACCGACTGAAGGATTCTCTCCTGGGCCCTGGGCAGGTTTTCTCATCCAAGAAACAGCCCCCAGAAAACTCAGGTAACGGGAATGCTGTTCCCAGACTGTGTATGTCTTTGACAAAAGTGACCTAGGAGATGTTTTATCTGTTCTTTCAAAGAGGGTTCTGTGGCCAAATCAATGTAGGAAATACATTCTCAGGGTGCCTTGCAGAGTTGCAGTGTACCTTCACCTATGAAAGACTATGAAAGTTTCATAGGAGGAAATAGCTGAACTTTCCATGTAAGTTCTCAAATTTATTTGTGTTTCAAATTTACTTCACCATGGATGTTGTTTTTTGAGGAACCCTTGTAGAACATGGTTTGGAATAGGCTGCCCCAGTGCGATGTACATGGGAAAAGCTTAGTAGGGAAATGGGAAGTTGGAGAGGAGCTGGAATTATCAGCATCCCAAAGTGGGCCTTCCTGATACCAGGTGCAGGGAATCTGGCCTCAGGTGGCAAGGACCACAAAAGGGATTGGAGCAGGCTCACTGGGGAACCCTGGAAGCCTGATCCACATCAAGGTCCTAGTGGCAGCCAGCCTGCCAAACTCTTCCATTTCCCCAAGACCTGTTTCTCCATCACTGCCTGGACCTGCCCTGGATCTCATTCTCTGATCTTGCCTTGCTTACAGCTCTAAAGCACCCCCCACTCAATCTCCCTGACCTTGTCTCTACCCACAAGGTACACGTTCTTCTGCTCTCTGGCTGCCAGCCCTCTCCTCAAGTGAATCTCAGATTTCTTGCAGAAGTCTTGCAGATTTCTGGAGGACATGCCCAGCCCTGTACTCTCTTCTGAACCCCATCAAGGCTAGATACCTAAGGAGAAGCTTACGGGGAGGGCTAGCCCTTCCCCACACCTCCCTACTCAGAGAGGGGTCTATATTGCCTCTGCATCTTCTTCCTTAGGAAATTAGCTAAGTTCATCACCAGTGTCCCCCTCAATAATAGGCTACCATTCAAAATTAATCAATGTAAACTTCCTCAAGAGGCAAGTGTACTCTACTTCTTAGCAATGCAGTATATAGCAACCGTCAGGAAGCCACTTAGGCTTACAGTAAGTGGTAGCCATTGGTTGTGACAGATACTCATGAACACCCTGTGACCTCAAATCTGGAGGAGTGGGGAATGGGAGTGGTAGTTGAGCAGAGGGCTAGAGTTTCTCTGGGCCTTGATGGCATCTCCCCCAGGGGAGGCAGGAGGTTTGTCCTGTAGTGGTAGGAGTGTGTGTGTGGGTATGCCTGGCTAATCGGGGGGTGGTGGAGGGCTGGGAAGTGTATCAGGGAAGTGGCATGGGTGGGAAGAGGGTACATGGTCGTCTTACTGAACAGGGTGGCTTGGAGGAGGAGACTGCCATCAGCCCCCTTGTCAACACATCCTTCTCTGATCCCTGGCCCTCGTCCCTATTCATCCCAGCTCAGGTAAATGGAGGTAGTGGCTAAGGCTCCCAACCAGCTCAAGCTCTTCTTCCTTAGCTCTTGGAAACTGATGTCCACTTGTGGTGGGGACTAGAGAGGGAGAAGTGATTTTCAAACATAAGTGCCTTTGGGAGTGGAGGATGAAGACCCAGGAAGTTGCCAAAATGACTCAGATTCCACAAAGGAACAAGAAAGAGACAGATGTGTCTGTGTTCAATGTCTGAGAACAGCCCAGCTCTTGGAGGCAGGGAAACCTGTGTATGTGTGTGTGTGTGTATGAGTGTGTGTGTGTGTGTGTGTGTGTGTGACAGAGAGAGAGAAAATGGGGGAGTACAGGGGCAGGAGGGGCAAGGGGAAATTTATTTCCATTGCTGACAAGCAGGGCTGCTGTCCCAAGACCCTTGGAGAACAATGATAACTCCATACATCCCTGTGGCCCTTATCTCACACCCAGCCTGGACTATCCTGACTACAGACTTGTATCTTTCATGGCCGCTGAGTTGCACAACATTATGGTCCTAACCTTCCTTCCTTGAGAAAATGTGCTCCCCACTGGCTGAACAAAACAAAAGGCACTGGGGAGGGGTGGTGGAAGGCTGACAGCTACTGCTGTTCTTTGGGGCGCTAGCTCCTTCAGGGACCTCCTGGACACTCCTATGTCTCTCCTTAGTCCTGTTTGCTGAGGATGAGTCACATTCAGGAGACTGGGGCTTCCCTAGAGAAGGCTTTGGGGGTGAGCTGGGCCTATAGCCTCTCTAACCTGCACCTAATACCAGGGAAAGAGAGTATGGGGTACATTAGCCTATCAACCAGGATGGGAGTCTGAACTCAGCACTGGGGGCTGGGTGGTGGTTGGTGGTTCCCACTGAAACTGGGATTGACCCTCTGATTTTCAGGGGGCACAGAGGACAGATTAGAAGGAGCAGCGGGTAACAGCCTTCCCAGCCTTTCCCACCAGGTCATCGGTTATGACTCTGGGGAAGGTCTGTCCCCAGGGCTGGAGAAGAGCAAGGTAAGAGAGGGGCAGAGAGGAGAGCCCACGGGCTGCATCTGGGGTGACAGAGAGGTCAGGACCTCTGCCTTCCCCTTTTCCCACCCCACCTCCCGGGCCTCAGTTTCTCCTTTTGGTAGCCTGGGGATAATGCCATGTGTGCTGCCCTCACCCGGGGGAGGGGGTGGATGAAGGATGGCAGTGTGCCCCGGGCACTGGAGGGAGTGAAGGGCCTCTGAGTTCATGAGAGGGGTGAAGATGTGGCGAGGATGAGCAGGCAGATGGGGGTGGGATGGGGTATCACCTGGACATGGGTGGGGTAGGGGCAGAGGGATGAGGGGGATGAGCTGATGGGAAGGGGAGGCATGCCACTGGTATGTGCACAGGGCTGGAAAGAGTCTTGTTCTGTCATCATCCCCTGAACCAGTCCCCAAGAGTCACGCACCAACCGTGCTCTACAAACACACGGAGAGAAGAGGAGAAAGCAGCAAGAGGGAGTGCAGAGGCCCCTGTCTGGCCCAGACAGGGGACAGTCACCTTGATTTGGACTCCCATTTTCAAATCCCCCTACGTTGTCTTTTTTTAAAACAAAATTCAGTATCAGTGACATTGTTTCTTTTGGCACTGAATTCCAGAAAAACAGGAGGGACGGAGTGTGCCTGCTTTCCAACACTCCCTGCAGGGCTCTGAACCAATACACAACAACAAGTGTAAGAAAACCAGGAAGGAAAACTGATTTTTATAGAAACTGGAATGAAACTGACCAGTGTAGTTTCATTATCCAAGCTAAGCGGAAATGCAAAAAAATCAAAATAAAAAGTAAACAAACAGCACAAATGGTAAGACGTGAGTTCCGTTTCCTAAGTTCTTTCCTTTTTATTCCATTCAGGTGTCATCAGGAACCCCAAGAGGCCTGCCCCCCTTCCCTCCCAGCTCGTCCACCCGCAGAATGGCCTCTGGGCTCTGCCCTGCCCCCCACCCCCCTGCCCTTCTCCAGCACAGCTCTGAGGACCTGCTGTTCTGACCGCATCTCCACCAGGGATGCCCTCTCCCCCGAGGGCTGACAAAGGGTGTCGGGGAAGTTGGTTCCAGGAATCTTGGCTGGAACCAGGGGAGGCTGAGATGGGGAAGTGGTGGCTCTGGGTACCAAGTTCTAAGCAGTGCAGCCCAGTTGCCCTGGTGGGAAAGGGAACAGGGCTCCATCTTCGCAATGGCTCAGGCTCCTGCCTCTGCTCCTCTCAGATTTAGCTGGGCAGGACTCAGAGGTCCTAGGGGTGCAACCTTGCTGGCAGGGCCCTCCTGGAGCCCACATATCTCACCACTCCCTTGCCCACACCGAACTCTAGCACTGGAGCTCTGGCCCCCATGGCCCTCCTTAGCCCTGGCACCTGTCCTGAGAGGCCAGAACCTTCCCTGCCTGGATGAGGGCTGACTTCAGTGACAGTGCTGGATCCCTTCAAGGTTTGGGGTCCAAGGGGCTAGGGAAGAGGAGAGACCTACCTAGTGTATATGTCACAGGGAGGAGGAGGGTGCAGGAGACAAGGAAATGGGGATGCAGGGCTGGGTCATCCCTGTGAGGTATTCCAGGACCCTGATGAATTTCTAGTAGATCTGTTCCAAAGAACTCTGAGCAAGTTTCACAGCTAGAATGTTCCCTAGGGTCTGTCATACTAACATGGCAGCCTCCTAGAGGCAGGAGGCGGGGAAGGATGAGGGGCTGAGTTTGGGTTGAGAACTTCCCTAGAGGGCCTGTTGTTGCTATTGGGACTCTCCTCTAAGATTCAGGGAGGGTGAGAAGGAGGTGGCAGCAGGGGCAGGGTGGGGCCAGGGAGGAAGCCAGCTGGGGCAAGAGCCATGGTTCTGCCTGGCAGTGCGGGCCATGTCACCCAGCACTGAGGTGAGCATAAAGGAGGCGCGGCCCCTCATTACCATGTTGTTAGGTGGAGGGGTCTTGAAAAGTCCTGGCCTCCTCAGACCAGGCTCACATTCCCGGGCTAGGGTGTGCCCAGGAAGGGGGCTATGGATCTAGAGGGGGAGATCAGAGGCTGGGGAGCTGAGAAGTGTTGAGTCTGACCTTGCCTGGGGGAAGGTCAAACATCTCTCTCTGAATCCCCATCAATGTTTTGGTGGCCTTTGCCCAGATGCCATGGGAATGGGGCAGCTTTAGCACCTTGCCAGGGCTCTAGGCTTGGGCTGCTTTGAAACACTGAAGTTATTAACAGGCCCCCTCCCACTCCTCCCCTAGATCTGTCCGGAGCCTGTGCTGCCCTCACCAAGCTCCCCTCCCCTCCTCACACACTCACCAGAGAATCTGTCCAGGGGGCACTGTAGGCCCAGCTGCCCAGAAGATCTGGCTGGGCCTGAACAAGCCCTCCCTGACAGCCTCTCTCCCACCTGCCCTGTTTGCTATGGGGAGTGGGTGGTTCTGAGCTCCTTGGAGTTCCTGCTGGGGCCACCCTGCCTGGCTGGTGAGCAGGCTCTGGCCCCTGGGGAGGCTGAGAGGCCCCAGCCTGAGCCTCTCCTCCACCCTGACCTCCCCCATTGGGCCATACCTAGAGTGGTGTCCTTGCTGGTATCCCCTCATCCCATGGAGTGGGGGCTAGGGGCTGAAGGGACACAGGCAGCACCCAGGGATGGCATCTTTGTACAATGGGGTCCTGTAGGGCAGAAGGGCAGCCAGATCCTGAGGTCAGTACTGGGTTCTGGGCAGACCCCTCTTCTCCGCTCAAGACTACAGGAGCAAAGGGCTCTGGAACCTGTGCTCTGCCTGGCCCCGCCAGGCTCCTCGCTATTGGGGAAGATGCAGCCTGGGAAACGTTCATTAAGAACAAAGTTTGGAGAGTTTCTGAGAGATGGGGAGGAAAAGAGGGGGGGAAAGAGAGACTGAGGGAGGCAGAGAGAGAGAGAGAGAAAGAGAAACCCAGTGCCCAGTGTCTAGGGCATAGACTAGCATCCCCATCTCCCTAAAGGGTGTTGGTGAAAGGGTAGACATCAGGAGATGGGGTGGGTAGGGGCCTGGGAAATGGGGACTACACAAGCCCCTGTGCCCCTTAGAGCTTATATCTCCTTATATTCCAGGGAAGGGCTAGGAAGTAGGGCAAAGCTTCCTGTCTACACCCCTTGGGGACCTCTTGTCAGTGGCTTGGAACCCTCTTTTCCTAGAGCCCTCCACTTCTGACCCAGCATCTCCTACCCTGTTGTTGCCCCCATGCCCACCCCTACTGGTCACTTACTTGCAGGAGAGCTGATTGATGCCCTCGATGTAGTAGCAGACGCCTCCATTGACACAATAGGACTTGGCTGTCTCGTTGCACTTCCGGGCATGCCCCGACCAGGATGACAGGGTGGTGCTCACTGAGGGTATGAGAGACATGTGCCAGTGACCCACTGAGACTATCCCTAGGCCCCAGGAATCATCTCCTTCATGCCCCATCTCAAAACTGGAAGATGACCAGAGGCTGCAGGAATGACTGGGGAGGGGAGGTCTGGTGGTCCCTTCTAGTCACCAATAAGGCAAAGGAGAGGCCACCATGAGCTCTGCCCATTTACCCAGTGCAACCTTGCACCCAAGCTCTAGGCAAACTTCCAAAGGCCAGGAAGATTTTCATTCTTTTGTGGGGGGAGCAGGGTGAGAAGAGAGCAGGAACTGCTTCCTCTGCTGAATAAGGGCCCACCTCTCCCCTTCCCTGCCTGGCTGGCTTTCCAGGGGCTCCCCTGCAGGTGGTTGAGATGCTGATGTCTCATGTGGGGAACAAACACAGGAGGCGGTGCAGGAAAGAGACACCTACACCTGCCTGCATGGCTTGGGCTCTCATGGTGGACCAGGGAGTGGCTGGAAGGGAGCTGGGCCTTCAGGGGATGGCACCTTTAGGACACGGTCATTTTCTAAGATCTGGAGAGATGTTGGGGGTAGGAGGAACCCTAGCTTCTACTCTCTTCCCCATTCTCCAAGGGCTGGGCTAGCTCCAGGAATGCTTCAAAGGCTACTATGCCCCATCTCCATAAGCATCTGGGGTCTTCTCCATATCTCCCCACCCCAGAGAGCCCCCTCCTCCCTGACCTTATCAGCTGTTGCCCCTAGAGGGAGCCTCCAGGTCTTGGACAGCCCCAGCCATAAATCATGGGTTTCAAGTTGTTGGGGAGGAGACAGGGCCAGGGAAAGGGAAGGGGGCAGCTGGGATGCGAAACTGGGGGAGAGCAAGGCTGGGCCTTAAGGCTGCTAGCACGGACTGCACGTCCGATTGACTGGATTCATTTGAGAAATGAACATCACTGGAGCTCTGCTCCTCATCAGGGAATGGCATCCAGAAAGCTGGCTTCAAGTGAACATTCTCACCCCAAACATCAGTTTTAGATAATGCCCCATCCAATCCAGACTGGACAGCCAGAAGCAGGTCCTGCTCCCCTCAGCTCCCAGGGCCTCTCGTTCCCACCCAGCCCAGCAGTGGCCTCCTGAATGAGGTGGCCCAAGCTACCCCAGCTGGCCCTGTCTCCTCAGGGGTACTGGGTCTCTCCACTCCCCTCAGTAATAGGGGTGGAAGTGAGAGGAGTAGGAGGAGGGCAGGCACTCGGCACCCTCAGTGTTTAGACATGTGGGGAGACGGATGGAGCGCGGGGGGCCAGGAGTGTATACACAGCTCTGCTTCTGTATATGTCTGAGGAGCACGCTGATAAAATCCAGCGGGCAGGGCCGGCTTCACCGTCCCCTCCACATCATGCCTGCTGCTGAGCTGGCATCCCGGAGCCCCACCCCTGCTGAGGTCTCCCTCCTCGGCTCAACCCCAGACCCAGCTGGAACCCACGTGCTGGCTGGAACTGGAGACCTCCTGCTGATCTTTGCCCCACTTCTGGGTCAGTGAGACCCAGGGAACTAAGAAAGGGACAGAGAAGGGAAGCAGCTGAGGTACCATGCCTGCCAGTTGTAAAATCCCCTTGCTGGGAGAACCCTCGAGGTTGTCCTGCCCTTCATTTACATCGCACAGGAGAGTGGAGAGAGAGAAGGCAGCGAAGTGTCTGGCCAGAGTGCAGTGTGTGTTGCAACAGAGCCTCAGGGCTCCTAGTCCCTGGCTGTACATCCCCCCCATCAGCACCCAGGCTTGACAAAAGCAGACGAATGCAAGCGCAGTGAGGACTGCAGGCCTGGGCCCTCCTGTGGGTCTTGGCTAAGCCAGAGCAATCTCAGCCTGGATCTGCCAGGCCCAGCCTGGTGCCCTCTGCAGTTGCGGGTGGCACAGACTGCCCATTGCTGTGCCCATTGTTTCACCCCAGTCGAGTGAGCAGTGGACAGCAGGGAGGATGCTGGGTTGGCCGGGGCCACAGTTGCACACTTGGGATTCTCACACATATATGTCTGTGCTCATCGAGGCCTTGGGAGGCCAAGGACAACTCCTAAGGAAAGATGGGGCCTCCCCAGCCCAATGCATTGAGCCTGGGCTGCCAGCATCATGTTGTCATGGGGACGAGGCTGGGGCCCTGGGAAGGTAAAAAGGGAAGACATTTGGGGAGCCAGTCACACAGGGTGTGGGGAAAGAGTGACCACGGGTGTTTCCACCTCAGAAAGGCCACTCCTCTATAATGGCAGGGCCTTCCCAAGATACTGCAGCCCAACTCTGCCAGTGGCAAAGCCACACTCCAGGGAGATTTCCACATGGAAGAGCTGCGCTCACGCTGTGGTGCAGTTACACTGTTCTAGCACGCGTGGGCTCCTGAGGCAACGTGTCTATACACCCCTGTCAGCGTATCCATATCTCTCACTATGGTTGCCTGTGTTTGGAGAAGTGAAGGTGACATGGACTCTTCCTTTACACCTCCACGAGGATGGCTCACAGCACCCCAAACTCAACGAGTCCAAAACTGGGCTCTGCACCATCTGCCCTGCCCGCCTTCTTCCCCAGTCTTTCCTATCTCCGTGACCAAATGGCCAAACCAAAGAGCTAGAGGGCATCTCTGATTTCATCCTCCTTTATTCCCCTATAGCCATCTATCAGCAAGGGTTGCCATTTCCACTTCCTCAAGAGACTCCATCCATGTCTTGCTACCTCCTCCCCTAGTCCAGGCCACCGTTGTCTCTTTCTTCGATGACCACAATAGCTTCCTCTCTGGTCTTTCTGCCTTCACTCTGCCTTCACTCTTCATCTCCTTTACTTTGCAGCAGCCACAGTGGTCTTTAAAATATGTAAATTGTATCAATCTTTTCTATTATCAAAGCTCTCCAGTGGCTTCCATTTGCACTCAGAATAAAGCCCCCAACTTCTTCCCAGGTCTTATCTGGGCTTCACCACCTCTCCCACTTCATCTCCCATCTTTCTCCTTCAGTATATTTCAGACTACGCTGGTCATAGCTCTGCTCCTTTAATAAGCCAAGTAGTCTCCTGCCCAGGATGTTCAAAATACAACAAGTGTCTCAGGGAGGCCTCACCTGACTTCTTAAGCTGGTCAGGCCCCTCCCTTATTCCCTCTCTTAGCTTCATATACTTCTACTTATAGTTATTTTAACATAATTACACGACTAGGTGTGCAACTGTTTGCTTTCTTTTTTTCCCAAGACAGAGTCTTGCTCTGTCACCCAGGCTGGAGTGCAATGGTAAGATCTCAGCTCACTGCAACCTCTGCCTCCCGGGTTCAAGCAATTCTCCTGCCTCAGCCTCCCAAGTAGCTGGGATTACAGGCATGCGCCACCATGCCCAGCTAATTTTTGTATTTTTTAGTAGAGATAGGGTTTCACCATGTTGGCCAGGATGGTCTCGATCTCCTGACCTCATGATCTGCCTGCCTCAGCCTCACAAAATGCTGGGATTACAGGCTTGTGCCACCGCGCCCAGCCAACTGTTTGCTGTTTAATGCTTAGTTCCTTCACTAGAATGTAAGCTCCGTTAGGGCACGAGCTGTGTCTGACATGTTTACCCTGAACCCCAATGTCCAGCATGGTGCCTGGCACACAACAGGTGCTTAACAAATATTTACTGAATGAATGAATGAGAAAATAAATATCTTATTCTTTGGGGGAAAAAAAGTGCCCAGGGACTAGTCTGGTATTGTTGGCTGATAATGATATCTTTTTGGTAGATTAAAGGACTGTCTCCTTTCAATGCAAACATTCCAAAAAGGTCATTAGGGGAATGAAAATCAAAGCCACAATGAGGCCAAGCCCATGGCTGGCTCACCCCTGTAATCCTAGCACTTTTGGGAGACCAAGGCAGGAAGATCACTTGAGACCAGGAGTTCAAGACCAGCCTGGGCAATGTAGCAAGACCCCATCTCTATAAAACATACACACACGCACACACTCTGAGATACCACTTTCACTAGGATGGCCAGAATCGAAAAGAAGGATAATAGCGTGGTGGTGAGGATATGGAGAAATTGGAACCCGTATGCATTGCTGGTGGGAATGTAAAATAGCATAGCTGCTTTGGAAAGCAGTCTGGGAGTTCCTTTAAAAATTAAATATGGTCATCATGTGCTCCAGAAATTCCACTCCTAGGTGTATCCCCAAGAGATTGAAAACCTATGCTCACACAAAAACTTGTGCCCAGATGTCCACAGCAGCATTATTAATAACAGCCAAAATGTGGAAACAATCCAAATGACCCAAGAATCCAAACTTATGAGTGGATAAATAAAAGTATGTCTATACAGCGAAATAGTATTTAGCCATAAAAAGGAATGGAGTACTGATCCATGCTACAACATGGATGAACCTTGAAAACATTATGTTAAGTAGAAGAAGACAGTCACAAAAGGCCACATATTGTATGATTCTATTTATATGAAATGTCCAGAATTAGTGGTTGCCAGGGCTGGAGAGAGGGAGAAATGGGAGTGGCTGCTAAAGGGCATGGGGTTTCTTTTTGGGGTGACAAAATGTCCTGAAATTAGTGGTGATGGTTATATAACTTTGCGAATATACTAAAAACCACGAATTGTATACTTTAAAAGGGTGAATTTTATGGTATATAAATTATATCTCAAAAAATTAATTTAAAAAAGGGCCCAGGAGGGGTAAGCCCACGAAGTTTTGATGAACCGTTAGTGTCTTGGTGTGAGTTTATCAGGGACCCTGAAGAGTGACAGTGGCAGGGTGGGAGCTGCTGCTGTGGAGATGCATCCCCGGCTGCCTGCAAATGCAGCTGCTTTTCACCTTTGCTCATGGAGAAAACTTCTGCTTGTCCTTCAAGACTCAGGTCGAGTGCCCCTTTATCCATCGAGGCCCCTTTCCCTTTGATAAATTGCCTAACTTCCTCTCGTTTGTTAGAAAAGGCAGACCTTTTAGAGTTCGGGTTTTAGTTTCCTGCCATTTGAGGGACTTTCTTGGGGGCCAAGACTGTGACTCCCCAGAGCTCAGAGCAAGATCTTGTTGAATAAGCGCTTCTGAATGCGTGACTGACATGAATGTGCACCTGCGTGTGTGTGTGTTTTTAAACAGCCAGCTTTTGCGAGACTCCAGGTAAGAGACTGGCCCAGAGGCCTCTCCAGGGCTTCCATGGTCCTATGACACCCCAGGTCAAACCTGCCTGTCCTCTGGGGCAAAGCCTGACATCAGGGGCTGGTACAGCCACCTCAGGACATTCCCAAGCTTCCTTTCACCTGGGATGAGACATCTGTTTCTCTAACTCAGAAGTGGGTTGGACCAAGCTATTGTGTTAGCACCGCAAACTTCCTGCCGACTCCTCCTGCCCGCCAGTTCAGGAAGGCAGGAGCCTCTTGTGAGCTGGCAGAGCTCTGACTACAAGGAAAGCCTACTCTAATTTGTGGAAGGAGCCCTGGGCTCCACCTGAACAGAGCAGTAGCCACTCAAGAGCCAAAGTGATGCCCCCCGAGCAGCCTGCTGCTCCCCGATGGCCTCCCTGTACCCTCTTCTAGCTGCCCTATCCCTGTAGCCCTGGTTTCCCTTCGGCCTGGGCGGGCCAAACCAACCCACCTTGGGATGAGTCAGAGGGGGCAGACCACAGGGTGTGGTTGCTGCAGGTCTCATGGGTTCCGTGGATAAACAAGGAGCCTGGGCATCTCTGCCTGGGAAAACATCCCCAGCAGGGGCCTCCTGGTCCCCAGCAGTGGCCCTGTTCCCCTGTTCAAGGGTAGGCTCTTGCCTGCCATGGACTGCACATGGCAGCAGAAGTGGTGTGGTATGTGTTTGTGTGTGTGTGTACTGGTTAGGTGCACAGGATGTCAGCTTCAGCATCAAACTCAGAATCCCCGAATTTTAGAGGGAAGGGGGCTTAAAGATCATCTAGTTCAGCCCCACAACGGGAAAACCGAAGACTGGTGGGGTGAAGTGACTTACTCAGGGTTGCATGACATAGAGCTTGGACGAGACCAAATCTCCAAACTCTTTCCCCTGCTCCACCCTGCCGCTGCCCTGGAGGGTCAAAAGGCAAGAAGGCTGCAGGAAGCTGGGATTCCAGATATGCCCTCAGTGCCCCGCCCAAAGGTGCCATTGTCTGGTTCCTAAACTGATCAGAGCATGGCCTGCTGAGAGCTGAGAGGAGTCCATGTGTGGGAGGGGACTGCAGCTTATCTGAGGGGTCTCACCACCTCTGGCCACAAGCCCCAAGCCCTGTGCAAGAGAGAGGGCACTCCTTCAGTTTTCTGCACAGCAGCCACTCCCGCTTTCTCTGCTAACAGCATCCCTCCAGGGAAGTGCTTTTCCATGGAGTTCTGACCAGGCCATCACTCACAGTGCTCTGCCTCTCAGTAGCCCCTGTGCACACACAGACAGGCCAGGCAAAGATGGCCCCACCTTCCAAGCACAGTGACTGGTCAAGTGGGCCACATGACCTGGCAGGGTCAATCAGAATCCATCCTTGTGACTGTACTTATGGACACCCTTTTCTCCGGGTGGTGGGCTGGGATGGGGTAGATCTGGAGCTGTCTGAGACCATGGCCTCCTCTTCCCACCCCACTCCCCAAACATGAGAGAGGCCCATTTTACAGTAGGAAAGAATGAGGTCAACACATAGTGAGAGAAACTGTCTTGAGCCATCCTATGAGTTCTTGGACCCTTCCTCTGAGTTCTTAGATTCTGTCATGCCTGGGGCCAGTTCCACCTCTGAACTTACCAGTTTTATAAGCCAATAAATAAATCCCTTAAGATAGGTTTAAATTAATTCTAGTCAAGAAAGTCTTGACTAATAAAATAGGAAGGCCCCAAATCCAAAGTGGATCTGAGAATGTCTGACCACTATAGCAGAGGTTGCAGGTGTTAGACCCCAGACACATCCCACTTTCCCAAACTTGGGATAAGATGAGAGAAGTAGGAGCTCAGACACCCTCCCTGCTGGCAGTAAAGACCTTGGAGCAGGTTATAATTTCTCTTATATAATATTTACCAGGCACCCACTGTGAGCCAGGTGCTGTGCTAGACCCTGAGGCTAGGGTGGTAGACAGACTAGACATAGCCCCACAGAGCTCAGAGACTAAGTGTTTGCCAACTACTTTTACATCGTACAGCTCTATCATTAACTAGGTGTTTGACTTCAGGTGAAATATTTAATCTCTCTGAGCTTCTTATTATTTATAAAATATATCCTGGCTTTGAGTATGGGTTCACGGGATAATGTGGAGCTTGGCTCAATAAATACTGGCTATGATTGTAACTTCCAGGAGAAACCATCCTCCCTGTTCTCCCCTCTCCTGAGGCTCACAGATTCACTGGGGTGGCCACGCCCACAGAGAAAGTTCAGCAATAGCATGAGAGTTGAAGGCTAATCAAAGGCTAGAATTCAAGAGATGCCATCAGAGCATGGTTGGCCAAGGAGTGGCCCAGGAGTGGAGCCCTATAGCTGGGAGAGACGCTGCAGTGGGTTGGGATGGTCAAGAAGGAAGAGATGAAGCCATGGCCTCCTCTTTCCACCCTACTCCCCAAACATGGGAGAGGCCCATTTTACAGTAGGAAAGAATGAGGCCAACACATAGTGAGAGAAACTGTCTTGACCCATCCTACGAGTCAGGATGGCACAGGAGCAAGAGTAAGAATGGAATGGACAGGGGACTGACGGAAGTTAGGTTGGAAAGATCACTTAGGCCAGGGTGTTGAGAACAAAGTCCCTGTTCTGTAGTTCTATGGGGTGGGGAACATGACTGGATAAAAGCATCTTAGGAGGCCGCTGCTCTGGTTCAGGTGACTAGGGATGAAACCCAAGCCAGGGTTACCCTTGAGGTATAGTTAGAGCAGAAGAGGCAGGTGTGAGAAAGATCCAGAAAGAAGACTGGCAGGGACATGGAGACTCAGACTTATTAGACACAGTGGCAAGGGAGACAAAGGAGCACAAGGGGCTGGGAGGATGGGGTGTCCCTCACCAGGACAGGGAGACAGGGTCTGAACTAGGTTTTTGTCTGAGGGTCATAGGGCAGAGAGTGTTCCAAGTCGTCTTTTAGACGATGTTAGGTTTAGGGCATATTGGGAGGCTGTCTGGTGGAAATAGAGGCAGGTAATGACAGATACAGGATTATATTCTGTGATGAGCAGGACTGGAAGTGAACCCCAATAAACAGGTAGCCACATGGCACACTCAGTCTGTATGTGTTGTGGGGAGGAGAGTGATCTGTGGGATTTAAGGTACTCAAGCTAGAGTGGAGAGGGCACTGCCTGAGGACAGGCAGTTTTGGCGGAGAGGCAATCTCCCAGTCAAGGGAAAGAACCAGGGCCTGAGAGGGCAGTGCAGCAGGAAGGCAGCCTCTACCCTGAGGCTGGGTCTGCCACTGTAGAGACGAGAAGGTAAGAGGTGCCGTGAGGTCCTGACCTTGCAAGACTTCAAGGAGTGAGGATGGCCTGTCTGGGAGGAGTTTGCCCTCCCTGAACAGAGGCTGCCATCAGGGGCCCCAGGCATCCAAGCTGCCCACCCATGGCCCAGTGGAGATGGCTGCCTGCGCTCAGGTGCCCAGCAAAGCAACAGGCAATAGGCAGTCAGCTCGCACATGGCCCAGGCCTGCCTCTCCCTGCAGCCCCACTCCTGGCAGCCCAGCCTCCTATAATTGCCTTCTAAAAACATCCTTCCCCCACCCCCACCTCTTGATTTCAAAATATTTCGTTTTCAGGGTATTTAAAATGAGAGCTGGCGGCTCTTCCAGGCCCAGATAACAAAGCTAAACATTTATGCTTCGACTGCATTTCTCTGAATCGGCTGAGATCTAGGGCTTGATATGGCAGCAGCAGGAGGGAGGGGAGTTGAGTGCGAGATGGATCACATGCAGGCTCCAAGGGCTGGGGGGCCACTGGCCCGCCCTGCCAAACCCCTCTAGGACCCTTCCCTCTGTCCGGGCCCACCTACCGCTGTTGACGTAAAGCCGGCCCCGGACGGTGTCCTTCCCCAGGATGTTCTCGGCCTCGCAGACATACTCCCCAGCGTCCTCCACCTTCACCTTGTTGAACTGTAGTCGTGAGTTCTTTCTGGTTAGGGAGGGGATAAAAGGGGGAGAGGCGTGAGCCAGGGCCGGCTGCGGCTCCCCAGCAGTCACCCAGCAGTTGCCTCTCTCCACAGAGCCACAGTGGCCCTGCAGCTTAGATGGGAAGGAGATTCCCTCCGCCCAGAAATTTCTGGAGTCCAGGTGGGGCACGGAGTCCCTGCAGCTGCAGGGAGCCTTGGGCCCTTAGGACAACACAGGGCAGGACTAGTGGCTGCTCACATGTCCTAAATCTATGATCTCTCACATCCGCTCTTCTAGGGCTGGACCATCGCAACATTCTTCTGGGGGAGTAAAGCCAGGCCCTGTAGGAAGTCACGTGGCCACCTCCCTCATTCCCAGCTGCCTCTGCCTCTCCTGGGAAGTGGCAACCTGTCATTCTGGGTATGCAAGACCTGTTCCCAGATACCCGGGAGGGCAGCTGTCCTGACGGATTCCCATGGTGATGGTGCCCAGACTCCTAGTCCAAACCTGGGGCTCTCCCTTGTTCTCAAAATCAGCGCTGCCACTAAGGGGCACTCTGTGGCTTCTCCAAGGGGTTTTTGTTTCATTCATTCATTCAACAAATGTTTACTGGGCACTTCCTGTGTGCCAGGAGCTTGTACACCTTGGGGAACAAAAAGATCCTGAAGTTGATCCTCAGGGCCAACCTGGGTGTTCTCTTCTTACAGAAGGGAAAACTGAGTCCTACAGGGACTTCCTGACTTGCCCAAGGGCACTCGGCAAGGCAAAGGCAGAGGTATGCCAGGAGCTGCAGTTCATGAGGACATGGGCTATCTCTGAGAAAAGCTGGGGCTAGCCCTGAAGCTTTGCACCTAGTCCCTGCATGCTGAGAACTGTGTGGCCAGGAGTGGGTGGATCCCCCCAGTACTGTGACTCCAGGGCACCTGGCCTTGGTCCCCCTCTTCTTTCTGAAGCCCCAGCCAAACCTCTCCTTCCTTCTCAGAGTTTCCCTGCACCTACCCCAGGGTGCTTAGGCTCTGCAAGGGCCTGTTCACATCCCTCACCCCTTCCTCTGCCTCCAAGGGCCAGCATGAGCTCTGGATAAAGCCTGGGACCCCAGTCTGGCCCCCAGGAGGAAGCAAGAAGTAACATGGTAATTTCTGTACATGGTATGATCGCCTCCTCTTTTTAGTGCTGAATTAAAAAGCCAGATTTCCAGCCTACGTGTAGTGGGCTGGAGAGGTGGGAGAACACGAGGGAGGGCAGTAGAGCTATCATTGCCCTGAGCCTAGGGGATGTAAAACTGAGCTATGGAGCTGATGGGGTAAGGAGGCTGAGAAGAGGCAAGCAGATAGGCTGGGCCAGGGTCAAGGAGATGCAAACTGGCCCACAATCCCTACCTGGGCTGTCTCCACCTCTGATGGGGAGCCTCTTCCCAGGCATCCTTACCCCAAGGTCCTCCAAACAAGGGTGCTACAAGGTGGTCTTGTCTATAGACCCAATTGCTGTGGTGATGTCCTTGCTGATGCTGTGTTGAGAGCTGCTTAACTATACCATATTCTTCCTGGCTCAAGCTGGTCTCTGTCTCCTTGGCCTGGTGCCGGCCCACAACCCTCTTCTGTCAATTATAGTTTGTTCCCTTCATTAAAGAGAGCCCGGGAGGCCCCTCTGACTAAGACAGCATCTCTTTCCCTGCTCCAGCCAAATTAGACGCCACAAACTCCAGCTTCCCCAGGGTATGGCTTCTCTCACTTCCCTGTGCACACACCAGATTAGCAGGGAAGGGGGATCGCCTGAGGGTCCGGGGGTGGGGGTGTTGATGCACAAGGGACTCAGAGCCAGATTCTCCTTGTCAGCCCCCTGGAATTCAGAGGCGCTTCCCTTATACAGCATCATATGTAGCAGGATGTGGCAGAATGTTAAGGAAGGATTCCCCACATGCAGGCATGTGAGACCTGGAGAAGGGAGGCACAGGGCTCTAGGAGTGCCCCTTCCTTCTGAGGAACAAGAAAGAGGCGGGGGACAGAGACAATGACCCTGAGGCTTGCTGCAGATGTCCTAGGTTAGCAGCTGTCTGATGGTTTCATAGAAGCCGGCCCCAGAGATGCACACGGGGCTCTGGGTCCCGGCTAAGGGGCAGGGCTCTGAGGGTTTCTCAGCCCCTGCAGGAACTGGAGTCACCACCTTCTCCCTCCTCATTCCCAGCTCCAGGTGGAAGCCTGAGGATCCAGGACTCTCCTGTCTCCCTGGCAGGCCGGGTGCTGTGCTCTGCTCCTGGTGTTCCATCACATGCTGACCCAGGCTTGCCCTGAGATGGTGATCACGCCCTCCCCCCTCCCCCACCTCCCCAGCTGGTTCTCTGCTGGCAGGGACGGGATCTGGGCAGCTGTGTCCTCCACATTTTCCTCAGCACCTATCCCCCCGCCCCCTGCCTGCTCAAGGGGCCTGTTCCAGCCTGCCCCTCATAAACAAGGGAACATGCGATTCTGCAGGGAAGGCCCCGTGCCCAGGGTTTGGGGGGGCAGTTTGCTCCTGGCACCGGCAGGCTTGGGTGAGATGTTTCAGTGCAGTGGGCACAGAGACAGACAGCACCCTCTGAGGAGGGGTCTCTACAGGTCAACAGAGATGCCCAGACAGAGTGCGGCCTGAGCAGGGAGAGTGCCAGGAGGTAGGGGAGCCAGCTGTTGTGTGGGCAGACAGGACAGAGAACATTTTGCCAGAAAGCAGACTCTGCCGCTGCCCCTGGCCCCTCTACTAGGTGAGGTGTGTAGTGTACGATGGGTAGTGTGTGCAGGTGGCCGTTCTCTCTAAGTCACTCCGAGAGCGCCTTGGTCGCAGGGAGTCAGAAGTTCTGTATCATGGCCCACTCCTCCACCACTGACAACTCACTGCTGAGAGCCCAGCGGCAGAACAGGGAGAACAGGGAAGTTTCCAGATGCAGCAAATGGGGCAGGGCCCTGAAAGGTAGGGGGCAGGGGGCACACTTTAGATTCTTAGGGGTTCCATAATACCCAGGAGGAGAAGACCAGTCCCTGTTTCTGGATTCTTCAGATGAAACTGAGGCTTAACCAGGGCAGTAACTGGTTGAGAAGGCTACAACTATCCAAAAGGTCTCCTGCCCAGTCCCAGTGGGACTCCACACCCAGGAGAGGGGGGCTAGTCCTGCAAGATTCTCATCAGTTCAGCCCTCAGTGTAGCACTCTCTGTCAGGTCCTATAGGGGAGAAGGGGGTATCTGGGTACAGGGATCCAGGCTTTGAGGCTCTCTCATGCTGGAAGGAGAGACAGATCCCTCCACAAAGCAATGAAGCCATGTCTAAGGCACCATCGGAGGGGACAATGAGAGCTGCCTAGAGGGCTTAGGAAGGTGTCCCAGAGAGATGACAGTTAAGCTGGGCCTTGGAGAGCCTTGCCAGGGACAAGCGAGGGGAGGAAGGCTGCCAGCATAGGGAACAGCCTGGGCCCAAGTCCAGAGCCACGAAAGGAAAGACCAGCGGCCGAGAGTGTGGCAGTGTGAGGAACCTGCATGGCAGTGACTTGTAGGCCAGGAAGAGGAGTCGGAAGAGCCCCAGGGCTGTACCTGGCATGCAGTAGGCTCTCAAGCTCTGTCTTGAACGGATGATTGAATAGATATTCCTGTTAGAAAGATCATTTCCCGTCAGGCACTCACAGGGGTCAGTGACTCTGTGGACCTCTAGAATTACAAACAAACTGGGTACATAAGCCACATTTTTTTTTCCTGAAGAAAAGGACAAGGCGTCTACCAGATTCTATAGTAGAAGCTAGACTAGAGACTCATGAAGGTAAGTTTTGTTTTGTTCACTGACATATCCTGAGCCTCTAGCAGAGTGCCTGGCACATAGTTGATACTCAATACAGATATGTTAGATTCAGAAATGAATTCTCAGAGGGGCCTGTGGTCCAGAAAATGTGGGGAGTGGCCAAGAGTGGGACAGAGGAGGAAGGCTCGAGGCAGGGAGGCCAGATAAGAAATGTGCAGGAGGAGGGAAAGAGGCACGACCCCCTGGGCAGACGACAAGGGGTCAGGGGTTGAGCAGCAGAGAGTCTGGCTGAGCCACAGGTGAGAGGGGAACACATGAGGGAGAGAAAGGACTACAACAGGCAGGGGAGAGGCCAGATTGGGCATTCAGAATCAGAAATGTCTGTGAGGCATCTCAGGTGTGGTATCTAGTGTCTCTCTGGCAGCATGGGTCTGGAGCTCAGGTAAAAAAGCCATCGTGTCTGGATATGGAGACTTGGGGTCTCAGATTCTTAAAGCAACAGGAGAAGGTAAAATCACCCACAGGTGGAAAGGAAGGAAAGAAAATAGTGAGGCCCAAAGCTCAGGAAAGTTCCAGCATTGATGGCAACTAAGAGACAGTGTCCAGATTCACAGCAGGATCAGGAGGAGCACCACAGGGCCCGGGGAGCAGGCATTCCCATGCCGAGGCTGCTGAGAGGCCTAGAGGCCTGGAGGCCTGAGCCAGGAAGTCCAGAGATAACTGGGGTTTCTCCGGGACCACAGCCGTCGAGAGGTTGGGATGTAATTGAAGGGCAGATTCCAGCAGGTCAAAGAGTGAGTGGAGGATGAGAGTGTGCAGTCAGTGGGCATGAGGCTAGCTCCCTCAGTGACTTCATATGGTGGTGGAGGGCGGAAGTGAGATGGGGCAACCGCTGGAGGGCCAGGGGAGCAGCAGTGTGGAGGGACAGCATTTGAGGAAAAAAGTCACGGGCGTGGGTTTGTTGGTAGGGAGAGAAAGCTGAAGTTACCAGAGAAAGGAGTGAGTTGGTGGTACCAGGGCTCTGTGGGTGTGTGTGTAGTGGGGGGGAATGTGCGGGAGGGAGGGTGAGTATGAATGTGTGGCACCAGGTAGGGTGGGATGATGATAGGCAGGTTGTAGACATGTTTGGGAGCCATGAGGAGGGAAAGGGGGGCTCTCCTGACTTTCATCACTGCAGTGAAGTAGGGGAGAAACCATCTTCTAGAAAGAAAGGATAGGAGGGAGATGGGACCCAACTGCCCCAGCTCCAAGAAGCCTGCCCATTCTCTCCAGCTTGGAACCAGCCTTGGAAGGCAGTGAGAAGGGGTGGGGTGGTCTCAGAAGGTGGGCTGGGTGGGCAGCCAGAGCTTCTTGCCAATGCTGTAGACAAGGGACATATAGAACCCCCTACTCGCCACTGGCCATGGCAAGTTCCTTAGGAAGCGGCATTCTTTCAGCCACAAACCTTTGATCTAAGCCAAACTCTTCCTTAATTACATTCTGTTTTCTGCCAGGATCATTTTCTTGAGTGATCAGTTCTACTTCTGCTCCCCATTCTTGGAAGGAGAATCAGAGAACTGGAAGTAACTCCCAGTCCCCTGACTCCTTCATCCTCTTTTACAGATTCCAGAGTCTGAGGGCCAGAGGTAGGGCATGGACATCCAGCCCCACATGGCAAACCCAAGCAGCCTGCCCAGCCCTGGCCTCCTACCACTTTTTGTTGTGGGCAGGCTGGTGTGCTCTAAAACCATCCTAATTTGCATTTTGTGTGTGTGGTGGGGTGGTGAGGAGGAAAATGACAGCCAGGAAGGGAGTGGTTGTAAGCTACTCTGGGAGGGAGGGTAGAAAAGGTTTGGGAGCTCCTCAGCCAGAGAGGGAAGGCCACTAGGTCCCCGGAGCCAACAGAGCAGACATCATGTAGAATGCCTGTTTAGCTGGCAGGCAGGGGTTTTCCCCCTTGCTTCTGCTTGAGAGGCAGGAGAGAGGTGGTGGGCTGCCTTGGACTACCAGCTTCTCTGGTGCCAGAAGCCCCCTGTGTGACCCACCCAAGATGGAAGACAGACCATCTTCCATTAGCCTGGGGACTCAGGGAACTTCTCTGATTCACTTCCCTGGAGCACTGATTCAGGATTAAAGACAATTCTCATGTTTTAGGGGGAAACCGTCTGAGGAACAGAGTTCTCCAACACCAATCAAAGTGTTGCTCCCTTTTCTCTTACCTAGCTCTGTGACAACTGACAGCTTGCTAAGCTGAGAAACCAGCCCATCATGTGTGACCTCCCAGAGGCATTCTGGAGTAAGGGTCTTTCACCAAAGATTGCCAAATGATGGGGCTTTCAGACGCTGCAGCAGGTCTTTCAAGAAGTTTTAGAGATGAGCAGGGTCTTCCACTGATCAAGCTGACTGTGACAGTCAAATTGCCTTCAACTATCTAGAGAAGTTAAAGGCTTAATTCTTGTCTGTGGTCTGCAAGACCCTGGGCCACCATGACCAGAGGGTCCCCGAGCTGCAGGAAGAAGGCTGGGAGTGGCAAGGAAGGGGAGTTTGGAGAGGGGCTGGGACTGGTTCCATGGGTGAGTCTGGGGGCACAGCCCTGGCCTCTGCCCAGTTCAGGCCACTCCTTCTCGAGAGGAGGGAGGGCAGCTGGTTGGACGGAGGACAGGCTGGATATTGCTTACCTGCCATTGCCATATTTGATGCGAATGTCTCGGCTGCGGTTGAGCTCCTTGCCATCCTTGAACCAACGGTAGGAAGGCTGGGGATTACCGGCTGCTGCCTCACACTTCAGCGATTGCTTCTCACCCACCTGTCCCGTCTGGCTCTTCATCTTCTTCAACTTGGGCCGGGTGGCTGTGGGTTACAAGGCAGGTAGGTGAGCACGGTGGTGGTAGGGGCAGTGCCAAGCATGAGTAGTGGAGAGTAAGGGCCACTGTCTTTGGGCTGGAACTGGGAAAGGGAGGAGTGATCCTGAGAGCCATCCCTCCTGGTGTCATTTCCTAGTTCAATTCAATAAGCATTTACAGTGAGTCTGTGATGACATCAATGTAGTTATAACTTATGGAGAGTTTCCTTCATGCCTTGAATGGTATGAAGCTTTACATTAGCTTATGAAACCTTCACAATAACCCCATGAGCTCACAGCAATGGTTAAACCCACTTACAGATGGGGAAACGGAGGCTCAGAATGGTGAAGTCACCTCCCTAAGGGCAGATGATGGAACTGGGATTCAAACACAGATCTCCTTGACATCAGTGCTCAGGATCTAAAATCATGGGTAACAAGCCATGGGGCTGTACTGGTGGGCTCAGGCCCAATCACGGATGCAAAACTGCAAATGCCAAGCTGAGAGGCTGTCCCCATTTTTCTTAAATGCCATTCTATTTCCGCATGCCCCAGTCTCCCATGCTTCACTTCCTTGCTCCTCTCCCCACCACCAAAATACAAAACAAAACAAAACACACACACACACACACACCCCCCCCAAAAGAGAAAGTACTCTGTTCTCAGGAAGGTGAGGCTAAGCCAGTGCTCGTGCTGAGGTGTATAACAATTTCCAGTGGGATAGTCCCTTACAGGATACACAAAGCCTTCATGCAGGCTCTCGTTTGGTCCCTGACCTTTGTGAGGCAGTGTCATACTGACACTGATGGTGCAGATGAGACTCAGAGAGGTGAAGAAACTTGCCTGAAGCCACATAGCCAGGCAGCCACAGAGCTGCGACCAAAGCTCAGGTATCAAGATTTGCCACATGTTAGGCTGGTAGCAGGATGGTGTCTGATTTTGTGGTCTCATTTCTCTCCGTGAGATGGTTAAAAACCTTTCAGTAGCAGAAGGGAGGGTCTGTTGGAGCCAGGGAGTTGTCTGGGAACTGACTGGCCCTGTCTCGGCCATTGGTCCTTTCCCTAGCAGCTCAGAGCGCTGACAATGGGCCAGAGCTGGCTCTGGAGAAAGGCAGGCAAGAGGGCCTGGCTAGAACAGGGGTCCTCTCATTGAACTTCACCCTGAGCTGCTGCGTATACGCAGGGAGTAGATGAGAGGGGCACAGGGCACAGAGGAAGCACAGAAAGGAAGCCTTTAAAAATGTATGACGTAGGCTTACGCAATGATTCTCGTAAAATAATTTTGTTCATTTTAGAAAATTAAAAAATACAGAGGGGTGAAAAAAGAAGAAAACAAAACCATCCTTTGTCTCCATACCCATAAATAATACCTCCCCTCATTTTTAAACAAAATGGAATCAATGCCATTTGTGGATAATAATAACAATAATAGCTAACCTTTGTTAAATTCTCTCTATGTGCCAGGCTCTATGTATTCTTTCGTTTAATGAAACAATGTAACCCATTTGCCTGGGTGTTAAATATTAATAATAGCATTTCCCAAAGTGAATTCTATAAGCAGGAGTATCTGGAGAGATGAAAACAGATATTACTTGAGAAGAGGGTTCCATGGGAAAATGGGTTTGGAGAGCATGTGGGTTAAGCATAGTTAAAGAAGTATCTATCAACTTCAGTATCGTTCTCTAAGTGAGGGCCTTGAAACCTTTTTTCTTGGAACTCTTGGTAGCATTTCAAGGAAATGAAAGTTATGTGGAAAAATTCTATAACTTATATGTGTATTTATTTGTGTATATATATATTTCAACAATGATTCCATTGAATATATATATATAAACATATATTTTGACAGATATTAACATGATTCAAAATTCAAGAAGTGAAAAGGGGTATATGGCTTAAAAAACAAGTCTCTCTCTAACTTCTGGCCACAACCACACAGTTGTCTTTCTAGGAGATAATCAATCTTATCGGTTCCTTTGACCTCCTTTCAGAAATATTTTATGCATATACAAATCCTGCCCCCCCCCCCGAGTATTCACACACTCAGTTTTTCTTACAGCATCATTTTTCATGGTCGCATAATGTCCCTGTATGGGTGTATCATCACTTATGTAACTGATTCCTGTGTGGAACATTTAGCATGCCCCCTCCACCTTCCCATTACAAACAACCCCAAAACAACATCCTTGCAGCTTTATCTTTGCACGCACCCCATGTATACTGCTGTATGGGGGAGGATGGCTCTAGACTCAGGCTGTCTGGCTTTCAATCCAGACTTTGCTACTTATTAGATTTGTGTCCAAGAATTAACTTCATTCATTTGCGCCTCAACTTCCTCAGCTGTAAAATACAGGAGATAAATAATAGCTCTTACCTCTTGGGATGATGGCTGTGAGGATTATATGAGACAATGCATGTAGAGCCTGGCACATAGAGAGCATTTAACAAAGGTTAGCTATTATTATTATTATTCACAATTATTTCCTAAGGCGATCTTCCTAAAAGTGGAATTGCTGCGTCAGAGGGTACGCAATCTTCCTCAGCTTTGTATATTGCCAAATTGCCCTTTGGAAAGGTTGCACCAATTTGTGCTCCCCCCAGTGAATGACAGTGCCTGTTTTTTCCACACACTCACCAACACGAGGTATTATCATGTCTTTAATCTTTGCCAATTAGCTAGGCAAAAGATAACGTCTCTTTGTTGTTTTAATTTGCATTTATTTGATTACTGATGAGGCTGAACATTTTTCATAAGTGTATTGGCCCATTGTATTTCTTCTTTTTGAATTGCCTGTTCATGCACGCAGTCTGTTTTTCTATTGAGTGCTCATCCTAGTGATTTGTAAGAGCTTTTTATAAATATTAAGGCTAGTAACCTTTTGCTACAAAGTTTTTTTCCCCTCAGTTACCTGCTTTTTTTTATATTGCTGGTTCTTCTTCTTCTTCTTTTTTTTCTTTTCTTTTCTTTCTTTCTTTTTTTTTTTTGTTTTTTTTTGGCACCCAGAGATTCTGTGTGCCTCAATCTAACAATCTGTTGGACTTTTTGGAACTTCATTATTCTAAGCGTGACTGAAATCCTGCCTTATCTTCCTTCCCTTACCCACCTCCTTCCCTCCTGCATCTGCTCTGGAGTCCTCAGTCATTGCTTATGTTAGGTCTTAACCCTGGATGCTAATCGGAATCACATGGGAAGCTTTACAGGTCAGGTACCTGGGACATATCCTAGGCATTCTGAAGCAGAAGCTGTGAGTGTGGGTTCGGGTTGTGGGTTCTAAAGGGCTCTTCAGGTGTGTTCCTTTATTTTCGGAAATGTAACATACATTCAGGAAAGTGCACATATTATAAGTGTATAGCTCAATGACTGGTTACAAACTGAACACATATGCACAGGTGGCTTTGCACTAAGTTTGGGTTGAACCTGGTGATGATCTAACCTCTTGGTCAAGTGGTGACTTCCAACTAGTCCCTTCTCCTTTCTTATGAACTGGGGACACAACACAGAGAGCTCTTCTCAGGTGCTAAAGTTTCCCCTTACCCCACTTGGAGTGTGTTGACTTTTCTTGCAACTCAGAGACAAGGGAACTGCCTGTCTCCACCACCATGAGCCACTTCCCTCCCAACAAGACAGTGGGGGATGGCGGTGGCAGCTGGTGGGAGGAAGCAGGGGTTACTCTACCACCTTGGTTCCTGACATGAGTTCCAGTGCTATATTATGCACTGAGCCTGTGGCCACTGCTTAGTGGTGATGGTGATGGGCTAGGGGGACGTGTTACATAGAGACTGTTCCCAGAAACAGTAGGCATGGCCCTAATTCAGAGGGCCTGAGGAACTGAGAGCTCCAAAGTAATCGCCGGCCACCAAAGGAAAACACAGGACCGCATTTCAGATCACAGGGAGCCCACTCCATCTAGTGAGAACCTTGTGTGACTCAGTAGCCATTTCTGGATAGTCCACTCACTTCAGAACAACCCTATCTAGTTCACCTGTTCCTTATTCATTTGTTCAGTTCATTCCAAATGAATTCATTCATTCATTCAACCATACCAAGAAATAAGTATCCTACTATTTGGGAGCCTGAATTTTAGTGAGGGGGACAATAAGCAAAACATCAACAGGAAATATGAGACAGTAAAAAAAAAAAAAAAAAAAAAAGCAGCTGGATAAAGACCCTAAGGTGGGAATGAGCTTGATGAGTTCATGGGGCCAAAAGAGGCCTATATGGCTGGAAGATAGTAGAAGATGGGCAGGGTGTGAGGGGAGCTTGGAGAGGTAGGCAGGGCCCAGGTTGACATGGGGCTGTGCAAGCCAGGATGAAAAGTCTGGATTTGTTTTGTATATTAAAAAAAAACTATTTATGTGCCTAATAGAAATTTTTAAATTACATATGTGGATTGCATTATATTTCTATTGGACAGCCCTGGTTTAAAGGATGACAAAACAAAAATAACCATACACTTGAATCATGCCACTTTCTTTACAAAGAGTTTTCTTTTATAGCTCTTAACGGTTCCTCAGAATCATCTGTGATGCTAAAAGCCATGCCTCCTGCTCTAGCAGCTGCAAGTCCTGGTCTTTGCTCACAGGCAATCCTAGTTTGCAGTGATTTGAAAGTTGAAAGCCAGGGTCAGGCAAACCTTGTAGGAAAGTTCCTTGGGGTCAGGGGGCAGTGGCAGCAGCTCAGGTGGCAGGAAAGAGAAGAATGTACACCAGATGGCCTTGGAACAATGTCCTCCACATCCGCACTCCTGGGCCTAGAGCCCTGCCAGGTTTTCTGTGGCAAAGATTGAGGTGACCTCCCCAAGATGGCCCTGGATTGGTTTTGTAGGTGTGCTGGGAAGGCATTAGAGGCTTATAAGTTGGAGGATGACCTGATCTTACTTTCTGCATATTAAGCTCATTCTTATCCTGAGCCACCATCCTTTCTCTATGCATCCTCTAGCCATTGGATCTAGTACCAGGCCATGGGGTCGTGTGGGATAAGGCTGAGGGGCTGTTCGCATAGCAGACATTTGTGCATCCAGAGACAGCTCTAACGGGACCTCAGACATGACTGGGCTAGATCAGCCCCTCACCTAGACACCCTCTCTGAGCTAGGTCTGGTATTGCCTGTTTCTCTTTTACAGCCCAGAGCCCACACTACAATGCTAGTGTATGGATATAGAGATCATCGCACCATGTCTCAAGAATGTCTTGGGGCCAGAGCTGAACCAAGCAGAGGAACAGGCTTCCTGGGATGCATGGGATCTGTCAGGGAAAGAACTGAAGCAATGCAGTGGGCAGGCATTTATCCCCCATTCAGTCGACACTCTGATCCCTACCGCTGCCCCTTCCCCACAGATGGAGGGGTAGGCAGCAAGCTGATGGACTACTTGGGCCCTTGAGTATTGAGCACCTCTCCTTTCCCCTGTTTATTGAATGCCTGCTATGAGCCAGGTTCTGTTTTTGGCCCCAGACAGAAATGATCCAGCTGTATATGGAGTAACCACCCTCTACTCCCCAAAGAGTTTAGCTTGTCCCCTTCTGTTGTTGTTTTGTTACATAAGAAATTTTAGTTGTGAAAAAATTACACAAGTAAGGAAAAAGAAAAACACATTTAAATCAATTCAATTACCAACAGAGAGAAAGCCACTGTAGGCATTTTCAAATGTCTTCCAAAAGACTTTTCTCTCCAAAATGCTTTATATCCCACTTTTCTCAGTCAACATACATTCAAAACATTTTTCCAAGTCTAGAATCATTTCAATAGCTGCATAATATTTCATTGTTCAGATGAGCGTATTAGGTTGTCTCCAATGTTCTGCTAATAATAACGATATTGCAATGAATTTCTCCATAAATTCAGCTTTGTGGCTGAAGGGAGGAGCAGCAGTCCTGGGGATTCATGCATACTTTCTCATGCAGAAAGGGGACCCTCAAAGGTCCAGCACACAGAAGAGTGGACAGATGAGAGGCATCCAGCAAAAGCAAGAGGAAGTTCTGTGTGCACAAGAAGGGGGAGAAAGTTCCCAGCACTCTGCATCCATGGCCATTACTGACACCCTGATCCCTGCAGCAGCTCCTTCCCCAGAGACGAAAGGGGCAGGTGGCAAGCCGATGGCCTACACAGGTGTTTGGGTATTGGGCAGCTCTTCCTTCCCCTAAGGTTTCCTCCTCAGACCAAGCACCCTCTGCTGAGCTCCCATACTCCTTGGGTTTTGGGGGAAGCCCAGAGGCTACTTCATCCAGTTCTCTTCCTCCTGGGGCAAGGGTTCACTGGAGTTGAGGTGTGAGGATGTGGGAAGGTCTCCCTTGGCAGCTTTATAAGAACAAGAAGAAGCTCTCTCAAGGATGGCCCAGGCCTCCACAAAAAGATTTTCCTCCAGGACGGGCTCCATAAAACTTTAGGACACCTCCCCATGGTTGCCATGAGTTGGGCCACAGGGTATCCGGTAGCTTCTGCTTCCTATCTCCTGGTGCCAAGCCAGGGCTTCTGGCCTGTATCTGTTTGACAGGCCATCCCCAGAAAGCTCCTCATTAAAGATAGCGACAACAGCAACAACAACCAGGACTGCTCCCTTCCCACATCCCAGCCCCGAGGCCAGGGGGTGCCGCTGCTGCCAGCAGCTTAACCTCATTCCTCTCGGCAGTGGGCGGTGGGTGCGGAGCCTACCCAGATCTGAGAGCAAGACAGACGCTCAGGACATGGCTGGGTAACCCAGCCAAGGAGGACCTGGCTCTGCCTTCCTCCCGGCACCCAGCGGGCAGGGGCAGCAGGCTCTTAAAAGGGTTAATGATCCTCACCTCATGACTAAGGCTGAGCAGTTCCCTTTGCAGGGCAACACCTGGAGACAATGTGGCCAGCCTGCCTGGCATCAAAGTTTCCCACTGTCCTGCTGCTGGCCAGCTGCGGGCCAGCCCCCTTCCCACCCCTGTCCCACCCACAAAGTGACTGCAACCTATTGGAGGTTAATTACAGACTCTAAGTTCAAATGAGAAAGAAAGAAAAAAAAAACCCACTAAACTAAAAACACAGCTGGTTTAAGTGGGCACCAGCCAGGCATCCTACCCATGGCCTGCAGAAGAACCATTTCACACTCACAGGACAGACTCCCAAAGGGAGTGTATGCCCAGCTGGGCTGCTTGGCTTTCCCTGAGCCACATTTCCTCAGCCACCTAGGCCCAGCCCAACGCCTAGGCTTGCTTTGCCCTCTTCTTACATCCGTCCAACAAATACCCACATGCAACAGTCCCTATGATGTACGAGGCACTTACCAGTCACCAGGGATTTGGTGCCAAATAAGACATGGCCCTGGCGTCGGGCTGGTCTCTGCCTCCTGTTTAGGGCTCCCACAGAGGCTGATCCTCAAAGAGGACCACCTTCCTTGCACCAGTGAAAACCAGCCTAGACCTGATGGGCTTTCAGCTCAGCAGCCCAGGTGCCTGGCACCTCAGCTGCAAGGTGGAGAAGAGGGGCCAGGCCAGCTGGGATGAGAACTAAAGAGGGGAGGCAGATGCTGCACCAGGAGGGCAGGTAAAGAAGAAGGGGAAGGGAGGAGGAGACAAAACTTGGCAGCACCAAGACCAACAGAAATGATTCCTGCCTTAAAGCTTCACCTGCCCATCCAGAAGCACCCATCCACTGACACCCAACCTGCAATGTGACGGCAGGTATCCACAGGCCCAGGCCTGACCACCAGAGACAACACTATTCCCACCCACAGCCCCCTCTGCCAAGAGCCAAGCATCCTGAGAGAAACACTGGCCTCCTCAGGGCTCTGCAAGGCCAGGGAGAGATGCCTCGTCCCCAGAGTCACGCAGGTCCATGCCGCAGTGCTCCACCCAGCGCAGGGCTGGGATACAGGCACATGAGTAGCAGAGATGGGGGACGAGGAGGTTGTCACCTATGTCTGGGAGAGCTGGCACAGGTTCACAGAGCACGGCAGCAGTTGCTGGGGTAGGTATAGAGATACTCAGTACAGATGCCTCAGTCTCCTTGGGCTCTTAGCAGTGCTTGCGGCATAGGCCGTAGACACCTAGAGCTGGCACGGATGAGGCACAGAGGAAGCAGAGCAGGAACAGGGGAAAGAGAGGCAGCTGAGGACACAGCAATCCAGGTCTTTGTCCCAGTCTCCCAATTTCTCAACTGTCTGCCCTTAGATAAGTAGTTTAGCCTCTCTGGGCCTCAGTTGACTCATTTATAAACCACACTCTGTCTATTTTAGAGGAATGGAGCAAGAGAAAGCTCTCTGTGGAGGGATGGAAGGCCTCTGACCACTATCATCTCTTCAGCTGCTGAGGGCGGAGGTCGGGGACAAAGCAGAGATGGCAGTTCTGGAAAACTGTTACCATTTACCCAAACTCTGTTAAATCTCCCTACTGGGGAAAGCTGGGCTCTGGGCCAAAGTCTTGGGCCCGGGCCCAGGAGAACCTTCTGTGGAAAGGGGCTGCTGTGGGTGGACTAGGCCGTCTCTTGCTCAGGGAATTCAGAAAGGGCAAAGAAGGGGATCCCAGAGCCCCATCCTCTTTGGGGTGGGCCTGTGCTTTCTGCCTCCTTGGCCTGGCTGGAGAAAGTTGTTTCTGAAGCTCTGAGTCTTGGGGAAATGTAGCAGGGGTTGGGGAAAGGGGGAGGCACCCTGTACATGCAGAAAAGACTGGCTTCTCAAACTGGGATACATGCAAAGCCATAGGATGATCTCAGGGCCTCTTTCTGAGGGTCTGCCAAGCTTATTAATAAGGAAAAGCACTACCTTTGTGTCAGAACCAACAGACATATGGTGGAGAAGAGTGTTAAGTTCATGTGGATTTTTAAGATAAAATAAAAGTATAAGGTTTTGAAGAAATGCTGGGTTTCAGGAGAAAGGTCTTAGCAGGCCTGATGCAGAGCAGTAACAGGTTCATGTGCTCACCATGGGTGCAGGGTGCCCAGTCTGCCAGAGGCCCTGTCTCCTTCCTTGAAATTCAACTGCAAGCATGAAAGTCCCAGCTTAAGCACCCTGGGAGCTTGGGAGGGCTGAAATGTGGTCCTTGTGGTCCAGGCTAGTGAGGGCAAGGGGACTGGAAAGAACTCTCCCCAAAATGAACACCTTCCTCCCTGGGTATTTAGTCATTAGGTTAAATATAACATGCGGAAAACCAGTTTCTCCATCTTCTCTTCCAAGATTGCTCCTTCTCCTGGATTCCCTCTTTCAGTCACTTTATCTGTGACAACCCTGTGTCTCTCTTGACTTTCTCCAAAGGCTGAGTCCATTTGGCTTCTACCATGCCTCTTATCCTCATAACTCTCCATCATCTGCCAGGCCCTGGCTCAGGTCATACTGCTCCCCACCCCCCAGTACCATGACATGAACAGTGTACACTTGGCAGTTCCACCTCAATGTGCCTCACGGCCATTCAGAAACCTTCCTTGGCTCTGTGATGTCTGTAGAGAAAGGCCGCCCACCTTCCTTACCTGGCAGCCAGGGCCCTCAGGGGATGTTTGCTGGGTCAGTGAATGGGCTTCCTTCCCAAACTTACCTCTCTACATTCCCCTACCACTTCCCTTCAGGAATCGTATATTCCAGGCAAACCAAATCACTGGTTGCTCCCCAAACATGCCCATGCCTATTCTGCCCTGCCTCCGTGCCCTCTGCTCCTGCTTCCCCTAAATGCCATCCCTCACACAGGAAGCCAAGTTGAGAGGGTCAGACATGCAGGCTGTGGGGTCAGACGGATGCCACTGTGCATTCTGGCTCTGCCCAGCACTTGTATAACTAGGCAAGTTACTTAAACTCTCTGAGCCTTCATTTCCTTGTCTGTGAAACAGGGACAATCTCATCCACTTTTAAGATTGTGGAGAGAATTAAATGAGAGTAATGTATGTCAAGAAGTTCACACCGTGCCTGAAACGGAGATAGCTTAATAACCGGCAGCTCTTATTAAGCTAAATCCCTCAAGATCTCAGATGCCACTACCTTCACTAATCCACCTAGCTAGAAGCAGTCTCTGCTCACAGACTTCCTGAGCCTTTCACACGCTCTTCTCAGGGCTTCTCACCTTGGAGAAAATCAGGTTCTTATCTTTCTAGACTGTGAGGAGCTGGTGGGGGTATGTGCTGCAGAATCGCTGCGTTTCCTGGTGTCTGCCACTGGGTAGGTGTTCACTGATCACAGGCCAAGAAAATGAATTAATGATGTAAGGCTGGACTGTGACTGATGGGAGCCTCAGAGCAGCCCAGATCAAGACTGCTGTGAGCACTCGCTGGAGGGTGGGATCCACTGACAGGTAATCCCAGAGCCCTTTCCCACCCAACACTCCTCCCCAACTCATCCCTCTCCCTCCCCGTCAGCCCAAACAGGCATCTGCCCTAGAATGGCAGAGCAGATAATGAAGTCAGGGGCCTGACTGAAAGATGACTCTTGATCAGCCTACCATTGCCCAACCATTAAGGGGCTCCAGCCCGGGCAGGAAACTCAACTGTGGCAGCCTCCTTCCATGAGACTGACCCTCTTCAAACAGGAGTGGCCAGCTAGGTCTCCACATACAGGGGTGAAATAGCTTGAGAATGTCCTTATTCATGTGTTCGTTTAAGAATGGATTGAGCACTGAGCACATTTCGAGTGCTGAGGGTCAAGTTGATGTGGCCTTGGCCCTGGTGGAGATTCTAGCTGAGCAATGTGCTCCTCACCTTGGGGACCAGGGAGGCCCTGTGGAGGAAACAAAGCCTATGCTGGGCCTGAAGGATGAGCAAGAGTTGGCTAAGAGAGAACACGTGCCAGGCAAAGTGAACAGCAGGTTCACAGGAACAAGGCCGGAAGGAACCACGATGTACTCACGGAACTGAGAGGAATCCATCTGCACCGCAAGCATGAGTGGTGAGACCCATGCACAGTGGCTGGTTGAGGGGAGCAGGCTGCTGCCCTCATTCTTGCCCTATAGGGCCAAGTCCTTTGCCTTGGTGTGTGGACTTCCCTCTCTGGACCTCAGTTTCTCCATCTTTACAGTGAAGGGAGTGAACTATGAGTTCAGATCCAGACCTTACCTGACTGCACCAGAAGTCACAGCCCGTTTGCCAGGTCCAAACCCCCAGAATCCTCCCAAAGTGTTTGCAGCTGGCAAGCTATCCCGAGGCAAAGCCTGTGGCCTCCTCTACCCAGCCATCACCACATGCACATTCTGACGGTGCAGCTGGGGCTACTGCAGGAGCTCCTGACTGTGCCCTCCCTTTTCCCATCCTTTCACAAAGAGCTATGTGGCTATGATGCCTAAAGAGCAGCTTGGACTAGGTCACCCTCCTGCTCAGAACCCTTCATTCCCTGCTGATTCAGAAAAGTCCAAACTCACTAGCCTGGCACTCAGAAAATCCACTGTTTGGCAGCATACCTTCTGGATTGTGCCTTATTTCCCCAAATATCCTGTTTCCAAGCCTCCACACCTGCTTAAGTGACTTCTTCAATCTGGGCCCCTTTGCCAAAGTCCTTCTCATGCTCCAAAGTCTGCCTCAACCCCATCTCCTCCTCCACGAAGCCTCCTCAGATTCCTCTAGTTAGAGTTAGTCTCTTCTATCTGTTCTGGGCCATCTCTTGCCAGGGTCAGCCTTGTAACTGGAATTAGGTCCGTTTGTGTCTATCTTGTCCTGCCAGGTGACAGGATCTCAGCCAGCACTGCAGACCCCAAGCCTCATGCCTGACACTGAGGAGCTGGGTTAACACCTATGGAACTGACAGGCCCTCTACAGGGCTCTGCTCCAGGAGGCTGGGCCACCCAGCTCAATCAGTGGTTCTTAAAGATGAGAGTGCATCATAATAAACGGTGGGTGGGAGGGGGGCTTGCTAAAATGCACATTACTGGCTCCCATCCCCATAGTTACTGATTCAGTAGGTCAGGGGCAGGTCCCAAGAAATTGTACTTCTAACAATTCCCCAGTTTGTGCTTCAAATCAGGTTCCCAATAATTTAAATGTTCATCTTTTGCACAAGGGGCTCCATAGGACCAGATATCTATCCATTCTGATGCTAGATCTAGCCGGACTCTAGACCTCTAGCTTGGTTTCTGGCTAGGCCATTTGACCTTAGCAAACCACTATCTTCTCAGGAGCTCTTGCCTATTTGTGCAGCCTCAAGGCCTCAGTGCTACCCTCCTGTGTCAGTGTTCATGGTTCCTGTCCACACCTTACTGCCACAGTCACACTGCAAGCTCCTTGTGAGGGCAGGGACTCAACCCACTTATCTTTGTATCCTCTCAACCCCACCCAAGAGCCCAGGAAGTAGATATCTGACCAGTTGATCTGATGGGGAGGGCCTGCTTCAAGTGGACCAACAGAGATCCTCTGCCTGTCCCTGGTTTTTGTTGAGGGGCATGGAAGAGCCCAGAGCCAGGTGGACTGTGCATGACTGAGGCAGGGCAGGGGGCAGACTTGAACTTAAGATCTCATCCTGCCACTAATTCATGGTTAATTGTGGGACTTTCTCTGCCCCAGTTTTCTCATCTGTAAAGTGAGGTTGATAAAATAATACCTATACTTTATAGCATCAGTACTGGCCTGTAGTGAATCCTTAGTAAATGAGAGCTGCCTCCCTGTCTCCCATGCAAGTTGGTCATGGACATGTTTCTACTTCTAAGAAGTCCCTTTTCTTTCCCTGGTAAGTTCCTATTCACCATCCAGGCTCAGCTCCAATGTCATCTCCTCTGTGAAGTCCTCCCTACACCATCGTAGGAAAACAAATCATTCCTCTCCTCACCAGATGTTGCACATTTATCTCTGGTCTTACCCTCGGTTCTGATCATAGGTAGTTGTATAAGGATCTGTCTCTCTGAGCTTCCTGAAGGCAGGGCCTGTTGTCTATTCACATAATAGAAGCTCAGTTAATGCTTGCAGGATTGAATACACAAAGATGAGTGAACGTACATGTAGTTTATGCAGTTTATGTAGTTACTGTGTGGCCAGAGCCTGGAAGTCTTGATGAGAGGATGGCTAGGCTGGAGGAAGACTGGGAAAATGGGCTGCTACTTGCTTCCCACCAAGTTACAAAGGGTGTGCTACTGGCTCAGAAATGGTGGGAAAACACAATGAGAACATGGTTCCAATGGGGCGCAGATCTCATGCTTTGGCAATGCTTTTCCAGACATTTTGTTTTGTTTTGTTTTTTCCTAAGCCCCTCTTCCATATAGTAACAGTCCCTCAGGCCAGCCTGGTGGGCTAGAGAACAGAGGAGGGCTAGTGGAGTAAGTGGGGTTGACCAGGCATGGGTGGCAACTGGGAAACCAATCCTGAGGCCAGGGCTAGGGCCTGCCCAGGCTGGGCCAGCACCTTTTCCTCCATGTGTCTTCGTTTTGGTACTGCCCTAATGTCAGAGCTTCCCTGACTTGGCCCTGAAGCTCCCAGCACCAAGGGGAAGAAGGCAGCAACAGGCAGCACTTTGGGATTCCTGCAAAAATCTGACTCCAAGGGACTTTGCTTTCAAAAAGCTGCTACTTCTTCCTCCAGCAACTCAATGAGCCCACACAGGCCAGAGGGCCTAGGTCTCCACCTAGGAGAAGGAATGGCCCAGCTCATACTCTTTTAAGGGGGACTATCCCCTCTGTTTGCAACCTAAAGCCAGTAGTCCAATTTTACTTCTATCCCAGACCTACTGGCCATCCGATTCCCCCAACCTAGGTGACTCACTGCCCTACCCCAGCTGTACCACTGTGCCAATCTGGAAAGACTAGAGCTCTCGGTCCCCTCTTCACCCCTGCCAAATGCCTGGGACCTGGGATGAAGACTGATGAGTCCTGGTCTGTAAATTGCTTTGAGCTCTCAGGATGAAAGACTGTTGGGAAGTACAAAGTTACTCTCTGCTTGTTCTTATTATTTGTAATGAACCTCGAGGTGCCAGGGAGCCAGAGCAGAGCATGAGGCATAGGCTGAGCTCCAGAGTGGCAGGAGGACAGCTCAAGGTGCCTGGCTCAGCAGGGTCAGCCAGGGGCCAAGACCAGAGGTGGAGGCTGCCAGAAGCAACCCCCAGATGTGGCTCCGACACATGCACATGAGCATATCCCACCTCTGACCTGGTCCTGGACAGCCTAAAGAAGGGAGTTTGTTTTAGAAGTCAGGGCAGCATCTTTATCAGAGGCAGGAGATAGCAAAGATGGGAAAAAAAGGCTTTGCAAAGATTTATCTGTGTCCAGGGAATTGAAATGAGATGTATCCAGAGCCCTCAGCTAGTGATGCTAATCTACCTTCACACTCCAGGACACTCTGGTGAAGACCAAAGTCTGCTCCATGTCTGCCTGTGGGCAGCTTCAGACTCTCAGTTCACAGGGACCTCCAGCAGAGGAGACTTTTTTTTAATGAAATCCTGACCAGCTGGGGCACACAGAAAAGGCTGTTAACTTAGAATCCCTTTCCAAAGTCATTCTTTAAAACAACATAGCAACTACAGGGATTCTGATTTTCTTTAAGGCCAATTTTCCCCACTCCTCCAATCTCACGGCTCTCCTCTAGGGGTTCTCGGAGATGCTGGGTATGCAGGCTTACGTTCTGCCCTTCTCTTGTAGAAGGTGAGGGCTGAGAGTAGACTGCATATCCAGAGACCCACAGAAAGGGAGGACAGTGTCTGAGGTCACACAGAGGTCCAACAGGGATGAACCCCAGGTGCCTGGCTTCCAGCTGTGCCATTCCACTATACCATGAGTGGGCTTATTACCTAACACCCCCAGCACTGCTGCCAAGGCTGGCAAGAGTATGAGCTGGGGAGAAGGGGAAATGGGGGATGGGGGGACCCAGTTCCCGGTTAGGGATACCAAGCCTCAGACCCACAAACTCTCAGTGAGTCATGGAGCAGAGCTCACACCTGCAGTTCAGCCCCACCCAGCACTGCTGCACTGAGGCAGGGGAAAAGCCCATTTCCCCATACTGGCCTGGGTTTGTGTGGAGAGAGGTACCTCTTTCTGCTATTTGCTAAGGAGTTGTTGGAGGGTGCTGAGTGTGTGGTCAAGGACCAGGGGGAGCCCATTAATTAGTGTCCCCTTCTCTCTCCCCTCCTTTCTCCCTCTCACTTTCCAGATTCCCACCCCATATCTAAGCTGAAGGTTTTAGTGAATTACTTGCTCATACTTTCCATGTGCATTTCCCTGGCACTAGTGATTCCCACCAGCTGAAGCCCACCGAGTGCTTGCTACCAGCTCAGCTCCTGCATCCTTGACATCGAGAGGGTGCTCTTACCTAGCTAGCCTTCCAAAATGCCCAAGGTAGGATGTGTATGTAGGGGGAATGGGAGTGGGGTGGGTAATGGAGGTGGCTCACTGAACCAAATCCATATTTTCGATCATAAAAAGAGGCACCCTGCATTCTTTCAGATCTCAGTTTGGGAGCTTATCCCACACTGCAGGAGCCCAGCTTGAGCTGACCCACAGGCTCCTCATAGCAGACCACCTGTCCTTAGGAAGAGCTATAAGACACGCTTGTCCGGCAGAAATGGGCAAAGAGGTTTTCTCTTAAAAAGAAAGAGAACACAGTTACGGCCTTTAAGTTTCCTTAGCTGCTTCTCTCTACCCTGCTGAAAATAGTGTTTGACGCCTAGGCTCTTCCCAACAGAGACCTCAGAGCCTTGCTACCCCTTCCCTATCATTACACAGAAATTCAGGAAAGGAAAGGGATTTGGCCAAATTCTCAAGCACCATTGAAGCCTCCCAGCTTCCAGTCAAACGCTCTTTTGAAGGCATTTTTATATTGCCGATCTGGTGGGCACTCCAGTGAGGGGATAGAGACCCAGCAAGATAAGCACCTTTGTCCTGAGAATGCTACTTTGAAGCCCAGTCTTATCTCTGGAACGTACTTTGTTACTTTAACTTCAGTAAGCCTCTGTTACTCCCTCTGTAAAATGGAGATAGGACCACCTGCTCCCAAGATTGTCATGAGGATTAAATGGAGATAAAGCATTTGAACATGGCTTGCCTGTGACTCGTACAAAACACATTAAATTAGCACAAAATTAACAAAACGCTTGCCTGAAGAAAAGAACCGAGAATCCAGGGTTTCCCCAATTGGGCCCCAGTGCAAGCCTGGTTCTACGGAGAGGATGTGCATGTCCCGGGCCACCTCTGAGAAGCCCGAGACCAGTGCCCTCCTCTTTGACTCTGCAGCTGCCCAGGGAGGGCACGAAAGTGGGTCGCAAATCATGGCTCTGCTCCTCTAGGCAGGGACAGAATCCAAGGGCCCAAGGGAGTCACTCCCGAAGACCAGAGAGGGACAATTGCCCAATGTCTGGTCCAGTTCCGAGGGAACTGTCACAGAAGCAGCGGCTCCCCTTCTCTCTGGGGTTCGCGAGCGGGGCAGGGCATCCCCTCCGAGTCTCCGGAGTTGGCAGGCGCTGTTGCCCACGCTCCAATGGCCAAGCAGAACGGAGGGAGGTGTGGCACATGGGTAGGGGCAAGCCCGAGGGCTCCGATCCCTCCGAGGAAGGGAAGGCAGTGACAGCTCCCGGAGCGCTCGGCGGCGAGGCCGGGCCCAGCGTCTGCTCAGCCGCAGCCTTTCTGTCGGTACCCGCGGCTTCATCCCCGCTCGCTCAGAGCTGCTCGCCTGCAGGCCGGTACCGGCGTGCAGCGCCTCTTGCTCGCCCCTGCATGGGGACGCGGCCGCGTGGGGACGCGGCCGCCCGGGGAGAGGCGCGCACACCCACTGTCGGGCTCCTGGCACGCAGCCCCTTGCCCTCCCAGCCGCGACGACCCGCTCGCACGCAGGCACGCGCGCCCTGGGTGCCTGTCACCGCGGCGGCCGCTAGCGCAGCCCAGACTCACCCGCGCGGCGCTGGGGGCGGGTGAGCGGGCGGCAGGTTTCTCCCAGGGAAACCGGGTTTCTGGGCGCGCGGAGGTGCCCTACCTTTCTCCCCGGGATCGGGCTCCCTCTCCCGCTTCCTCCCCTCTCGTTGCTTCTTGCCGCGGCCGCGGCCCCTCCTCCTGGACTCCGACATTCTGCACCGGGTCCCAGGCGGTGGGACGGCCTCAGCTCTCCGCTGCCGCGCTGCGCCCCCGCCGCCTGCAGCCTCAGTGCCCGAGCGCGGCGCCTTTCTTATAGGCGGTCACACCCTCCGGGGGAGGGGAGCAGCGAGCCTTAACTCTTCCCCTCCCGCGCCCGCCACCCTCGCCCCCCCTCCACCGGCTCTGGCCGCGGGGGCGTGTGGGCGGCCGGTCTGGGCCCTAGGCCCCCTCCCTGGGCCCACCGAGGTAGGCAAGACCGGCGCCTAAACAGGGCGCCACAGACCTCCTTGCCGAAGAGGGGGCTCGAGCTAGGCTGGGGGCCTGAGCATGATTGGGGAGGGCGGAGTAGAGATCCCCCAGCGAGGGCCAGGCTAAGGACAGCATGGGGGTGGGGAGACAGCGAGAAAAGGGCCCAGGAAGGGACCAGAATGAAGCCGGCTAGCCAGCCCAGCGGCGTAGCGAGCACCCTTGGCTCTTGCAGTGGGTCTCCACAACCTCGAGGCACCCCCGGCCGTACAGGCGGGTTGCCTGTGCCTCTCATGCCTGCAGGTCTGGCCTCAGCCCCGTGGGATACCGCCATCTGGGGAACACCTTTAACGCAACCACCATTTGTGCCTGGCAGCAAGGGGTCTGTGGCCCAAGAGCCCCTCCCAGCCAGGGCGGGCTGCACTCTGCAGGGAACCTGGGTGCCCCAGGTGGCTTATAGCCCCCCCTCCCACACACTCTGGCGGCAACTCCGACAGCCCAGGCTGCCGGCACCAGCTGGCTCCTCTCTACAAGGCCTGCGGAGGTGAACTCAGACACTGACTCCCCACCCCCGCCCCGGTCCCACAAACCATTGGGTAGGGGCTGCTGGAGAGGACAGCGTCCTCCCTCCTGCCTGGGTGTGGTGCTGAAAGGGTTACATAGCAAAGGCTCTCCCTCTACTGGCTCCCAGAAAGCCTGAGCCTGCGGTTTGCCTGCCTAGCTCTGCCTGAGGTGTCCCCTTACAGCCATCCCAACCAGAATCCAAGTCAAAGATCATCTCACCCAGTCCTCTGTCTCCTCAGGAAGGGTCTGAAGGCCTCGCTGGACAGTGTTCTCCTTAGGAGAGCCTGAAGCAGGCTTAGGACTCTGGGTCAAGGCCAGGGACTCGAGCTCCAGGGCTGTCTGGGGATGCGGCCAGAACTTGAGGCCAAACTTGTGGGGTGGGAACACAGAAAGGGGGAAGCTGGAGGTGATGGCCACACAAAGGGCTGATCTTTGGTGCTCTTGGGGCGCAAGTCTGTCTCATCAGGGGCCAGCTCTGGGGGTGGGGGGGCAAGTGTAAGAGACAACCCTTGTACCCCACCCCAACTAAGGGAGAGCGAGTACCCACCCCACTTCACACAGTATCACTTTCTGTGAGGTGGGCAGCAAGGGGCCCTGGGCAGAGCCAGAGCCAGGGGCCAGGTCTCACTTCTGCTTCAACCCCTGCTTTTCAGTTTCCAAAATGGCATTCATATCCATCCCTCCTCAGCCATTGGGGTACTGCCTTGGTTCATTCCCTCTTCCTATCCCATAGACAATGGTCTCCTTACTTGAAGTCTTGCCTCTCAGTTCTGACCTCTTCAAGGCCATCAGAGTGAGCTTTCTTTCTTTTTTTTTTTTTTTTTTTTTTTTGAGATGGAGTCTCACTCTGTCGCCCAGGCTGGAGTGCAGTGGCGCCATCTTGACTCACCACAACCTCCTCCTCCCAGGTTCAAGCAATTCTCCTGCCTTAGCCTCCTGAGTAGCTGGGATTACAGGCCTGCACCACCATGCCCAGCTACTTTTTGTATTTTTAGTAGAGACGGTGTTTCACCATGTTGGTCAGGCTGGTCTTGAACTCCTGACCTCCTGATCCGCCTGCCTCAGCCTCTCAAAGTGTTGGGATTACAGGCATGAGCCACCATGCCCGGCCCAGAGTGAGCTTTCTAAAACACAAACTAGATCACTTCACTCATTGTAACCCATGGGTTAAACCTAAATTCCTCATGGGTGTCCAAAGCCCTATTCTACCTGGCCCTAGCTCACAGCCTTCTAGCCCCCAAAGCCTATACCTCAGCCACTTTACCTACAAGTCACACACACTTACTCTATCTCCTCTCATACCTTTGCACATAGTATACTAATCTCTGCCCAGGATCTCTCTCCCTTTTTGGCCTAGCTGATCTCTGTATTCATTTGTTTGGCAAATAGGTAGTCAGGCTTACTGTGTTTCAGGCACAGTGCTAGGTGCTGGAGATATGGCAGTGAGCAAGACAGACATGGGCCCTCCTTATGTAAAGGTTGATGGGGATGGACAAATGGCTAATTACACAAATAATGGATTGATTAAAATTTGTGTGAAATATTAAGGAGACATGCATTCAACAAACCTTTGTATATGTTGACACACAGCTTGATAGAGGAAACAAACTGTAGTGAAGGAAGGCTTTCCCCAGGAAACACTTAAACTGGGATTTGAAGTATGAGTAGGAGTTGGCCACACTAAAGAGGTACTGGGGGAAGAGCATTCCTGGCAGAAGTATCAGCATATCCAATATCCCTGAAGCAAGAAGGAGCTTTTGTACCTTTGAAAAAGAGTGTGCTGAGGGGTGTGTGTGTATGGGATGTGGGTATATGAGTGTGAGTGTGCATATGGATGTGTTTGTGCATGAGGTGTGTGTACATATGAGTGTATGCCTGTCTAAGGTGTGTGTGTGTACACATGGGGTTTGTGGGAGGTCTGTGGAGAGATGGTATAAATGTTGTAAAAGGAGCCTGGAGAGGAGGCAGGCAGTGGTCAGATCAAGCAGGACAGTTGTAGGTCCAATGAAGACATTGGGGTTTAATCTTAAGAGCAATGGTCTGCTACAGAAAGCTCTTCAGCATGTATGTGAGGGGTGGGAGAGGGCAATGATGAGATCCTCTGCTTCCTGAATTCTTTTAATGTATCCCTATAAGAACACTCGACTATTGTTTTTCATTTCCACCTCCGTCTCTTCCACTACAGTAAGAGCCCCTTTGGGATTGTGACCCCAGTTTCTGGTACAAGGTAGGTAGTAGGTACCTCCTTGTGGGATAGATAAGTGACCCTCCTTTCACTGGTAAAGAATGGCCAAGGGTATCAGCAAGAAAAAAATGGCTCAAACTGGGGGATTGCAGCCAGATGAAGACAATTCTCCTGGGGGTAGCTCTCCCAGCAGTCCAGAGCCGCTCATGGCTTGGTATCAAATGAATGATACGAGTCAGAAATGGCATGGAATTCAAAGGGGGCACAAGCACTCTCCCTGGGCTGGCGTATCCAGATCTAGTGCTGAGGGAAGTTGGGCTTGAAGGATGGGTAGGATTTTGATGGGGGACAGGTGAGAGATTCCAGATGAGTGGGATACGACAAAGATCTAGGGGGAGCATTCCCTGGGCACCTGTCCAGGAGACAATGAGCAGACCAGGTTTATGTTAGGAAACTATGGGAGCTGTAAATACACACAGAAAACACTTACCGGGCACGTACTATCTGCCTCAGCCTAGTGCTAAGCACTTTACACATTGTATCTCTTGTTATCCTCACAACAATCCTGTGAGGGAGGTCAACTCTTATTCCCATTTTACACATGAGGAAACAAAGGCTAGGAGTAATGAGACTTCTCATTCACAGTCATGTACCCAGGAAGCTGCAAAGCAAGGACTCCAGCCTTCGCTATTTTTCACTAGGACCCATGCGCTTTACTCTGAGACTAGATTGCTTGTGAGCAGGTCAGAGATACACTTGGACTGCCAGCTGAGGCTTTTGGGCCTTATTTAGTAAATAATGAGAAGTTGAGGATGGTTTTTTGAGGAAGGGAGTGACTTGTGTATTAGAAAAATTAATCTGACTGGAATGTGCAGGATGGATGGGAAGGAGAAGATAGTGGAGACAAGGGAATCAGCAAAGCAGGTCAACCATCAAATATTTCCTTAGAGCCCTTTATGTGCCAGGCTCTGAGCATTCTGAGGGTCAGGTAAGGAGTACCTGAACCAGCAGTGAAGGCAATGAAAATGGTAGTAGGAAGAGTCACTAATATGATAGTATTAACTCACTTAATTCTTCACAACACCACTATGGAGTAGGTCTACTATTATTCCCATTTTGCAGTTGAAGAAACTGAAGCGCAGAGAGGTGAGGTAATTTTTGTCTAAGTCAATACCTAGTAAGTGGCAGAGTAAGGTTAGGCGCCCTTGCAGTTGGGTACCCAGAGCTCACACTCTTAAGCACAGCTCTATGGTGTTGCTCAAGAAGATAGGAGATGAGAGAGAGAGTAGAGAAAGCCCTCACCCCTCAAGCCTAACCACTGGCCTCAAGGCCTGCACAGTCTCCACAGCCCTATGACTGATGCTTAGTTCCTGGGTCATGGGCAGGTGGAGAGAGTCACGAGGCACCCTGGGGCATGCCAGCTGGGCTCCCACTTCCCCAGCCTCCCAGTTTCCACAGCAAAGGTTTCTCAGGGGAGGGAGGACAGCCAGGCATCTGGAGCACCTCTGGCCTGGACCAGGGCTCTTGCCAGGAGCTTGAAAATGACCCTGTGAGCCAGGCCTGTTGCCATGGGAACTCTTTCTTCTTACCACAGGTTGTGCAATGCCCTGTACAACCTTATGCAGAGTGAGCAGGGCTTGGGGATGGGCCCAGAGACCACATCACCCTGAAAAGACCCACCCTATTTTCACAATGGGACGCTAATAGTAACATAACAAGTTAATTCAATTCCTTTAGGAAGAAAAAACACAATGTTTAACTGGCTTACAAACTTTTTTCCTTTTTAACATTTTCCCTTCCACTTTGAGGCTGTGCCATGGCAAACTTTGAAGTTTAGGAAAGTTTAGACTTGTCTGAGTCATGTGCAAAAATGCCTTTGAGTGAAAGGGGAAAAAACCCCATGCTACCTCTTCCCCTACCTAAGACTTTGGGACTCCGAGTCTTATCCATAAAATTCTCCTACAAGGGGGTCTTGGGAACCATGCTGAAGTTTTCCCACTCCCCTTGGACTCACTATTTCATGGGAATTATTGGGGGAGAGCTTCAGTGGCCTCAGATTAGGGGGAGCCTTAAGCAGTTCCTTGAACCCACTCTCTCCATCCCAGGTGAAGACATCCCTGAGCCATCTCCGAGCCCATGGTATGTTTGCCCATGAGTTAAAAGTCCCTGGAGAAAATGAGGCTACTGTTACCCTTAGCTATTCTCATTTTAGTGCCTGAAAGTCATGAGGCACACTCCTCACTCAGTGAGGCCGCCAGAGGAGGAAATAGATCAAAATGCCACTCCCTGCAGGACCAGAGAAATTCCCAGTTATCCAGAAGGATTATGCAAAGCCTGGAAGCCCATTCCCCACATGACTCTAGGATGCAGTGGGGGCCTGGCTGCAGCCAGTCAGATCCTGAGGAGTGCATGGGGGCCAGACCCAGTTGCCTAGGCCTAGAGAGCCCCCTAATGCATCAGAGCTGAGAGATAGGGCCTCTTGCCAAATCTGCATCATGGCCTGTAGCTTCAGCATCCCTGTAAGCCACAATGGGTTTCTTCTCTTAAAAAAGTTTATTCGTGCCTCTGCCTCCCTCAGTCAGTGTAGAGAACTAGGTGGCCAGAAAGAAGGGGGCTGTATGGGCTGGATAAAAAGGGCAAGCTTGGATACTGGAACACTTGGGTTTGGGCCCAGTTTTGCTCCTGAGATTAGGTTAATCTGAAGAAGTCATTTTCCACACCAGGCACTCAGGCTACGAAACAGGGAGATACACTTCCAGATTCCTCTGCCAGCCAATCCAGAAAGCCTGTCTACCAAGAATCTGGATGGCTGAAGGAGTAAGGGCTACAGATTGCTGCAGAAAAGCTTTTGATTGCCAGGTGAGAATGCTTCTAGAGACACACACAGCCCTGTGAACCCTGGCTGTTCCCCTCAGAATTGTGCCTGGCTGCTCAACACATGCACGCACACATTCCTCGTTAAGTGAATGAATTTCACTGATCCCTGGAACAGCTGAGAAATTGATATCCACCTACCCAGACTCCAAACCCAGTCCTCCACAAACTGTGACGTTCTGAGAAAGACTTAGTTTCCTCTTCAAAACGAAAACAAACAAACAAAAAATGGGCCCACAGGCCTTTCTCACAGGGATTTCAGAGTAGGTGAGGAAATTCATCTCTCATCTCCCTGAAATGAGGACACTTGAAAAGGGCCCAGTCTTAGGCAGCTCCTTATGTTCAGAGGCCCGTGCCAATAGTGATTAGCTGCACCACTTTGCCATGCCCTTTTGACCCTGTCCCCTCTCCCTTTGCTCCTATGGGACACAAGTTCAGATGTTGCAGTGCCTGAGCTGGGACTCTGGTTGTAGGAGCTGCCATGGTGGGCACCTCTGTCCCCACTCCCACATTAGGAGGCTTTTCTTGCTTCAACCCACTCAATCCCAAACCCAGAAGAGAATTCATCCTCCCTGCTTCATTTTCAGACCCTCTTTGGAGACAGCAGAAGGTGGAAGGGAAGAGGCAGATCCATCCCAGGAGGAGCCTCAGAAGCAAACTGGGAGGGACCAGAAGAGAGAAGAAAGCATTGGCCGAAGAGAAGGTGGGGAGCCTCCCCTGGCTCCAGGGGCCGGGAGAAGAAAGCCAAGCAGCAATGGGAGAGCAAACGAGGGGAGAGGTGAGGCAACAGGCAGGCCTGGACAGGGCTGGAAGCAGGACGGGGAGAGGAAGTGAGAAGCTGGAGTAGCCCCAACAATGGGGTGGGGGGACAGCATGTGAACAAGAGGACAAAGGAGGACAGCAGAGCAGGCTCTAATTCCAGTGTCCCCGGGGCCTGCTGTGTGCCCTTGGGTAAGTACTTTTCTCTCTCTGGCCTGCCTCCCCATCTAGAAAATGTGAGGTTGGACTAAATGATGTTGAGAGATCCTCACACCTGAGGAACCTAAGGTTCTAAACATCCCAGCGAGAGGGGAAGGACTGGGAGTAGAGGAGCAGATGATCCCCAGGCCCAAGAGTAAGAAGAGATGTTACTCTGTCCACCAGCTCTTCTCCTAGCCCCACGATCTCTCTCAGCCCCCACCTTCTGGGGCTTCTTGTCCTGGATGAAGCCCATGGTTTTTGTCTGCAAGCCCCTCTGTTAGGCTGGCAGAGGCAGTCAGGAGCTGGCAGAAAGCCTGCGGCATGGTACCAGGCCCTGCTGCAGGTGAGTAAGCTGCCTGGATTCTTGCTGCCAGCCTTTTCCAGGGCATGCCTTGGGGTAAATGGCCCCATCTGCAGGGAGACACCTGGCAGACTCCTGCACTTTATCTTGGGTGACCCTGAGCCACAGTTCCCACTGAGGTGAGAGGTGGGAGCCTGTCTACCTTCCCCAGGATGGGGGGTGATTCAACCCTTCTGCCTGCCCCCCTCATCAAGCTAACTGCATAATTACACAGCAATAATAACCAGCACTTACACACCAAGGCCTATGTAAGTACCTAATTTATTTATATAATGACATAATGACTTGTTTGCTGGCCTGGGGGCTCTGGGGACCATGAGCAAGGCCTTAGCTACTATCTACACCACCCTGGGGCACAGTGACTGCATGGATCAGCAACCCAAGGGAGCCGTGGTTCCCAGAAACAGTTGTCCCCCACCGTGGCTCCCATCCTAGCCTAGCAGAGTTAATGAGTGGCCCACCCTCTTGGATGGAATTTGCTCACATCTCTCTATCCATTCTGGGAGGTCAGGCTGCAGGGGTCAGCATCCATTCTTATTCCCTTGAGGACTGAGGGGGATCCTCTAGAAGGATGCAATCTCTTTCCAGGCAGAGAGACAACTCAACCCAGGCTGGCAAATTTGGAGAGACTCCTGGTCACCGCCCAAGGAAACAAGAGGCCTTGCCCAATATAGGCATTTATGAGCCCAGAGGCAAAAAATTCTCTTCTCTCTCTCAGCCCTGCCCAGCCTAGCCCAACCCAGCCCAGCCCTGCCCACCCCAGGCTTGGCTGCTCCTGGGACAACAGCCCAACTTCCCTGGCCTGGTCTGGGTACTGGTTCCCAAGCCAGACTTAGCCCTTCTGGGAATTTCCTCAATGGACGATGTCACAGACACTAACTTCACAGTGGTTATGGCAGGTCCCAGGGACCCTAGAGACCCAGCTCTGGCCCTGCCCTCCTCCTTCCCACTGCCCCAAATCATCCATTCTTTCTCCTCAGAGCACCCATTTAGAGCTTATGAAAGTTCCAGCACTAACCACAAAGCAAGAACCACTAGACCAAGACTGCTGGCTCTTGGGGTACACTGGAACTGCAAATACCATAATTTACCCAGGAGAAGGATATGCAAATTCCAAGCAGATGTGATATGGAGATAGGGTCAGGAAACCTGAATTATCCTTTTAGCTCAATCAGTTTTCTTCTGGTGGTTCCTGGGGAAGTCATATTTTCCCTTTGGGCCTCAACGTGTACTTACCTGTGAACCAAGGGAAAACCGAAATGCTTTCCAGGGGCCTTTCTAGCAGTAAATCTTCAAAGAGGAGCCCTGAGTCTCCACATATGTTTCCAGCTCTAGGACCTTTGTTCCTTGCCATCAGCTGCTGCTCTACAGCTGGCCCTCTGCCAGCCTCCCTCCCACCTTTGAAGGTCAAACTACTGGTTCTCTGGAAACCTCTACCCTTCCAAGCCCAGTCTGTGGATGTATGTGGGGCTGCTCATGGGAAGTGGTGTGCAGTGCACACACAGGACCTCAGGAGCTCTGAGCACCTACGCCTGGTTACTGGATGCTTCAGAATTCCTTGCAGGCTTCTTAGGGCTGCAGGCAACAGCATTTAATCAGCACCCTGCTCATCATGCAACATGTTGACCTTAATGGCCTTGTGAATCTGCACTCACCCCTGTATCAGTTTCTTATACCCTGCCCCAGTCACTGAGGCTTCTGATGAGTCTGGTGGCCTCTCCATCCACTCTGAAGCAGTGGGTCCTGAAACTTATGGTCACTGAGGTGCCCACCACAAGCCTTTGTCTAATTGCTTGCATTGTTTTGGGTTTCTGACTGATGTCCAGTGGAGTACTTCCTTTACATGATTTTATCCACAATTTTCCCCCAAATTATTCTGTAGCTTAAACACTACTAACCCACCCTCTAGGCTCAGGGGTTCCCCCGGCAGCCAGAGGATTCATAGCTGAATGGCCTGAGGGGTCCCTGTGACAGCCTTTGTGCCCTCTCCCCTGCTTTGCCCTCCCTTGCTCCTTGAGCTATCAGGCTCAGTGCCAGACAATGCTTGCTCCACACCTGCTTAATGACAGGCACAGTGCTGGCCATTGCAGTATACAAAGACCCTGTCCTCAAGGAGCTTACAATCTAGAGGGAGGACTACACTTACACAGATGGATAAAAATCACAGCTTAAGACAGCAGCAGCAACTTATGGACAATTTCCTTTGAGAGATCAGAGTAAGTATCCTGGAACTTCCTTGGAGGGATAGTTAAATGTAACCTGGGGTCAGGTGCAGTGGCTCAAGGCCATAATCCCAGCACTTTGGGAGGCTGAGGAGGGTGAATCGTTTGAGCCCAGGAGTTTGAGATCAGCCTGGGCAGCAGGGTGAAACTCCGTCTCTACAAAAAAATACAAAAATTAGCCGGGCATAGTGGCACACATCTGTAGTCCCAGCTACACGGGAGGCTGAGAGGTGGGAGAATTGCTTGAGCCCAGGAGGTTGAGGCTGCTGTGAACAACCAAGATCGCTACCACTGCACTCCAGCTTGGGTGACAGACCCTGTCTCAGAAAAAGAAATAATAATAAAAATGACCTGGGGTGGTCTGTCATGGTGGATTTCCTGTAAAAGGAAGGGTAAGATTCCAATTAGCAGAAAGGTCTGGAGGTGGGATGCGAGCAAGCTAGGAGTGGGGGTGTGGTGGTCAGAAGGAGGTACACTAACTTATAAAGGAAACAGTGGTGCTCCAAACCCCATACCTGTGCCCTCAGGCCTTTCTCTGTCCCTACCACCTCAAGAATTAGGAGTGCACACGCCTGGAGTGGCCTTAAGGCCACCCCAGGCATGGAACTCAGCCTCATTCAGAGCTACCTTCCTCACGCTGCTTTCCAGGGTTCCCAGTATGTGTATATACACACATGCACACCCACCTCCAAGCAACAGCTTCATGAGCTCCTCTGCCAAATTCCCCAGGACACTCCCACTCCATTCTCAACCTCTCTCATTCACTCATGCCTGTATACGTACCTCATAGCCTCATTCCTCCTATCATATACCACTTGCCCATTACATAACTCTGTTTGGGATTATTTTTGCCCAGAGGTATGAGCTGCATTTCTGCATATTTAAGCTGTCTTTGATTCATTCCTGCCCGTTTCTTAGTTCTGTTTGCCCAGGTGCCCGCCCCACCCACTAGCTCTGAGGCCCCTGAAAACATGCCCATGTTGGGCTCAGCTTGCCCTACAGCTCCCAGTCCCTCCACTCCAGGTCTAAAGAAGCGGACACACAGCAGCACTGGCTCCACTTAGGTGGGGGCCATTGTAGGCCCCCTGGCTGGTTACACGGGCCACCACAACCTTGTACCTTCCATTGCTCTCTATTCTTCCCTCCCAGTGAGCCTTGGCCTTTGTCACCTCATCTTTCCCATCCTCAAGGTTGCGATCCCTGCACCCCCATACATGGCCCCAGGGTGTGGCTCCAGTAATTCAAGGGGGAAGGGGCAGTGGGAGAAAAGACCAAATTATAATTAATGGTTTGTTTCCCATTAAGCTTCTTTTAAACAAACTGGCTTAATGTAATTATGGAAATGGTTGCAAGGGGGCTCTTGTTTTGCTGTAAAATAATTATCTGTCAATCATAATTTTATTTTTAAGAGCTTATTACCAAATAGGCTGTAAATGGCTTTCCAGCCTTCTCTTCTCCTACTGAGATGGGGTGATTTCGTGGACAGAGTACAGAGGACAATGGGATTGGGAGAGCATTTCTGCTTGGGGTCACCAGTTGAAATGAGGATTCAATTCAGCAGTTTCCAGCCTCTGTAAGGAGGTGGTGCCAGCTAAGCTGCCAAGACTTGACAGGCTGTGTGGTGGCCAGGGTCCCCCAGGTCCTGCTTATATTCCACTGGTGCCTGATGCAGGCCCCTGATCTCTGGATTACCAGGAAGGACGCTGAATTCCTCAGAGGAGATTGCTACCAGGATTTTACTCCCAGTACTGCACTCTGACCAGGTGTCAGGCTGCACTGCCTGATCTACAGGTGTTTTCTCTGTATATTGTCTGTATATTCAGACAACTCTGAATATTGTCATTCAATTTACAAGTAACAGAACTGCATAGCTTAAAAGATTATGAAAGGCTGTGTGGTAAATTCTAGACGATCAGCTAGTTAAAATCAAAGGAAGGATCATGGTGACATTTGTATGGCAAAAGATGAGCTGAGAGTACAGGAGATGCTTTCCTGGAATATGGGACAGCCTGGCAATGACACTGAGTGGGAATCCACAAAGCAGGTTCAGAGAATGATGAATATTACATTTTGACTGACATGTAGGAAGTCATGGAGATAAGGCTAAAAAGACTGGGTGGGAACCAGGCTGCCCAGAGCACCTGGAGCTCATGCTAAGGGAATGAAAGGATATTGAAGGGTTCTGAGCAGGAAGGTGACCCAACCCAAACTATACTCTTGGAGGCTCATCCGGCAGCATCATGCAGGGCAGAGTCGAGCAGAGTCTGGAGGCAGCAAGATTGATCAGCAAAATGTTTAACAATGGGGTGTAGCCTGCAGCCTCCGTGGGGTGCTTGCTACAAATGCAAGTACTGATCCCACGAAAAACATTCTGAATTACAGTCTCTGGGGTGCAGCCAGGACTTGGTATTTGTAACTAGTGTGAGGCAGACGGTATAAGAAGCACACTTTGAGAAAACTGGTCCCAGAGAATCCAGTCCTCACTGCTCAACTTGGCATTTAAAGCTTTCTGTAAAATATCCCCACCATCAATTTTCCCCTTATAACTGCATTTTTAAGGTTAATTGGGATATAATTCACATGCCATGCAAATGACCCATTTAAAGTATATAATTCACTTTTGTGGTCTATTCACAGAACTGTGCAGCCATCACTGCAATAAGTTTTAGAACATTTTCATCATCCCCAAAAGAAACCTCATACTCTTTAGCACTCCCTCCCCCTGCCATCCCCTTCATCCCCTGGCAACCACTGATTGACTTTCTGTCACCATAGATTTGCCTGTTCTGGATACTTCATATAAATGGAATCATACAATCTGTGGCCTTTCTTGACTGCCTTCTTTCACTAGGTGTAATGTTTTCCAGGTTCATCCATGTTGTAGCATGGATCAGTATTCATACCTTTTTTGTGGCCGAATAATATTCCATTATATGTATATATACCAGATATTATTTATATGTTCATCAATTGATAGACATTTGGATTGTTTCTACTTTTTGGCTATTACAAATAATACTTCTATGAACATTTGTGTATAAGTTTTTGTGTGGACATATGCTTTCATTTATCTTGGGTATATATATTACCTGAAATCCCACTTGGAAGTAAGATTGCTCAGTTATATTGTAACTCTATGTTTAATCATTTGAGGAACTGCCAGACTGTTTTCCAAAGCAGCTGCACTATTTTGCATTCCTACCAGCAGTGTATGAGGGTTCCAATCTCTCCACATTCTCATCAACACCTGTTATTAACTGACTTTTTGATTCTAGCTATCCCAGTGAATGTGAAATGGTATCTTGTGATTTTTTTTTAAAGCAGCTTTATTGAGGTATAATTCACATACCATACAATTCACCCACTTAAAGTGTACAATTCAATGGTTTTTGGAAAGTACATTACTTTATTGTCATTTTGTTTCATTTTTTTGTTTGTTTTTTTGAGACAAGGTCTCACTCTGTCACCCAGGCTGGAGCACAGTGGTGCGATCACGGTTCACTGCAGCCTCGACCTCCCGGGCTCAAACGATCCTTCCACCTCAGCCTCTTGAGTAGCTGGGACTACAGGCATGCACTGCCGTGCCTGGCTAATTTTTGTATTTTTTGTAGAGACAGGGTTTTGCCACATTGCTCAGGCTGGTCTAGAACTCCTGGGCTCTAGTAATCTGCCCGCCTCAGCCTCCCAAAGTGCTGGGATTCCAGGTGTAAGCCACTGTCCCCAGCCTTATTATGGTTTTGATCTGTATTTCCCTCATAACTAATGATGTTGAGCATCTTTTTTTGTACATATTGGCCATTTGTATGTCTTCTTTGGACAAATGTTTATTCAGATCCTTGACTCACTTTTCCCCAGTTTTACTGAGGTATAATTGACAAATAAATTAAATATGTTCATATTTAGTTGGGTCATTTATCTTTTTATAATTGAATTGTAAGAGCTCTTTATATATCATAGATACAACTCTCTTATCTGATAAAATTTTTGCAAAATTTTTCTCCCAATCTGTGGGTCATCTTTTCACTTTCTTGATGGTATCCTTTGAAGTGCAACATTTTTAAGAATTTTGATGAACTCTACTTTAACTATTTTGTTGTTGTTGCTCATGCTTATGGTGTCATATCTTAGAAACTATTACCTAATTGAATGTCACGAAGATTTATGCCTATTTTTTCTTCTAAGAGTTTTGTATTTTAAGTTCTTACTGTTAAGTCTTTGACCCATGTTGGGTCAATTTTTGTATATGGTATGAGGTATTCTTTTGCGTGTGGATATTCCATTGTCCCAGCACAATTGTGAAAGAGACTACAATTGCATTTTTTTAAGTAAATTCCTCCTAGTAATTCTTATGTGGATGGATTGCAGTCTGGGAACCACTGAGTTAGAGGATATAACTAGGCTAGGATAGAACTAGTCTAGGCAATGGGTGACAGAGTTTAAACTCTGGTGGTTATATCAAGAATTGAGATAAAAGGACGGATGAGAAGTATAGGGATAAAGGAAATGGTAACATAAGGTGATGGGGTGAATGTGTGGCTAAAGATGATAGTAGCTTTTAGCTTTTTTAGCTAAAAAAACTAAAGATGACAGTACAATTATTACATTTCTTCTTTGTGTACCCTTTTACAGCTTAAAACATGCTTCCAGATAGCTTGTCTCATTCAGTGCTCTTTAGTGAGATAGGGAGCGCATTACCATCTTCACATAGCAAATGAGGAAACTGAGGGTCCAAGATGTGGTTAGTAAACAGCCCAGACAAGCCCCAACGTTCTTAACATTAGTCACTAGAACACTGATAGAAGTTGGGAAAACAGGGGAAAGAGCCGCTTGAGCTGTTTAGACAGGTTGGATTTGGATTGCCAGCAGGAAATGCCTAGCAGACATCCGGAAATGTAGGCCTAGAGTTGGCTCAAGAGGTCAGGGTTGAAGATGGGGTTTGAGGAGTCACTGTGGAGGGGTATCAATTTAGTCATCATGGCAAGCAAGACTGCTAGAGAGAAAGTGTAGACAGAGGAAGGCAGAAGCAGAGAGATTCATGGGGAGATGCTCACACGTAGAAGCCAGGAAGGTGGAGACGCCAGGAGGGAGCAAAACAGTGGATGGGGAAAAGTAAGAGGAGAATTTTCTTAGAAGGATAGGGTGGGTCAACAAGTAGCAAACACTGAATAAAGAAGTAAAAAAGTTTTGCTTAAATCTAGCCATGCCTGACTGCAGAAGTGAGTACAATATGCTTTTGAAATGATTACCCCCGCAAAGGCAGAGGAGCCAGGCCAGGTTTCTGCAATCTCAACACAGATTAAGCAGGCAACGCTGGGAGTTCTGGGAACTCCCAGTCAGGGAAATGGCAAGTATGGGATCACTAACCCACTCCACCCCACGACTCCTGGGGCCCCATACAGCCTTGTATCACTAGAAGCAAGAAGCACTTGCCAGGGAACTGGTCTTTATGTTTAGCTTGTATGCATCAGCTGCTTGAGAAAATGATCTTCAAGGTTTCCTGAATCCTTGTAGCTAAATGATACTCTGGAGAGAGGAGGTGACAAGATGAGAGAAGTGATGTTAGAATGATCAAGCATTTGGAGAAAGTTACTGGATCCTCTCTGGTTACATATCTTAGCCCTCATGAGATTCGTTTTTATCAGGGTAGAGGTAGGTGTTAAGTTACATGGCTAAATTCCTGGCATTATGATAGTGTGAGTCAATTAACAGGGTTCTCTGAACATCTAGTACATGCAAGCTAAAGATGGTAGAGGATACAGCAATGTTGAAGATAGTCTCTGTCTTGAGGAGCTCACAATTGCCAGACTAATGACAAGAGATGGGTTTCTTGTATACACTTGGCATGCAAACACTTGAGAAAACAAAATTGAATTACAGTATTAATACAGGACTCTAAAAGAGAAGCAATGAATGTACACCATGCAACACTAAGTAACCACTTCTATGACAAATATGTTGGCTAAGTCAATGCACAAAGATTGTAAATAAAACACAGCAATTGGATTAGGCAGACATCACACCAGAAACAGCTATGCAAGGCTCGCAACCAAAATCCAAAAGACTGTGGAGGGCAGTAAGAGTTGACCTGTTTGGCATCCCATAAGTTTTGATCCTGTAAACTTGCTTAGGTTCATAACAAAAATGAATGGTCCAGAAAATAAGTGCAATAGAAATGTGGAGGATGGAATGGTCGTGGAGGAACGAGACCACAGGGAACATCTCAAAGGGAGAATAGCAGGTGCAAGTGTTCAGAGGTAAAAACGTATAGACTATATCAAGACACAGTGAGTAAACCAGCTTAGTTTGGAAATACAGATTTAGATTCTGATGTGAAGGCATATAGGCCAATCTAAACTGTCTGGATTCAATTTTATAGGTTAAGGAGAGTTTCTGAGGGTTTTGGAGAGCAGTTCTCATTAATCTTCACAACTGTGAGAATTAAATGAGTTAAAAGTAAAAGTAAAGTTCTTAGAACAGAGATAAGTGTTTGTTTATTATTACTTTCACCTTTGCAGTTTGTCGCCCAAATAAGCCATTAGTTTCTTGAGAGTAGGGATTACATCTTCCAGAGAAGAAAGGAAGTAGTGGGGATCAGGTAACCCAGACTCATAGGGTCAGAGAAGGCTTCCCAGTATAAACCAGAGAAGGCTTCCCAGTATAAATAATAAACCTGGTTTATTATTACTTTCACCTCTGTGTATTGTCTCCCAAATAAGCCATTAGTTTCTTGAGAGTAGGGATTACATCTTCCAGAGAAGAAATGAAGTAGGAGGGATCAGGTAACCCAGACTCATAGAGTCAGAGAAGGCTTCCCAGTATAAACCATGCTTCTCTGAGACCTCAAAGATTAATCAGGCTTAAAGAAGGGGGCATCTGGAGTGGAGACTGAGGGTAGGGAAGGCAGAATACTCCAGACAAAACAAAACAAAACAAAACAAAACAAATCACAGCATATAGGAAAGCCCAAAGTGGAGAAAAAGTGTGGGAACTAACAAAAGCTTAACTACCATCTTCTGAGGAGGTATCTGTTTCAAAATCAAACAACAAAGTGATTACAGCAAGGCTGTAGGATACAAGGTTAATAATACAAAAGTCAATCACTTTCCTATATATTAGCAATGAGTGAGTGAAATTTGAAATGTAAAACACATTATCATTTACATTAGCACCATCTAAAATGAAATATTTCAGTATAAATCTAAAAGAATATACAAGATCTATATTAGGAAAACTATAAAACTCTGATAAAATCAAATAACTAAGTAATTGGAGAGATATTCCATGTTCATAGATGCAAAGACTCAATGTTGTCAAGATGTCAGTTCTTTCCAACTTGATCTATAGATTCGATGCAATTCCAGTTAAAATCCATCAAGTTATTACTATTTTGTGGATATCAATAAACGTATTCTAAAGTTTATGTGGAGAAGCAAAAGATCAAGAATAGCCAACTCAATATTGAGGGAGAACAAAGAAGACTGACACTACCTGACTTTGAGGCTTTCTGTAAAGCTACAGTAATCAGGACAGTGGGGTACTGGTGAAAGAAAAGAGCGATAGATCAGTAGAACAGAATGGAGTGCCCAGAAATAGACCCACATAAATACAGTCAACTGATCTTTGACAAAGGAGCAAAGGCAATACAATGGAGCAAAGATAATCTTTACACCCAGCGGTGCTGGAATACTACAGGTAACTTAACAGCTACCTGTAAAAAAAAAAGAATCTAGACACAGGCATTTCACCACTCACAAATATCAACTCAAAATGGATCACAGACCTAAATATAAAATCCAAAACTATAACACTACTAGAAGATAACATAGGAGAAAATCTAGATGACCTTGGGTTTGGCAATGACTTTCTATACAACACCAATGGCATAATATATGAAAGAAATAATTGATAAGCTGAACTTCATTGAAATTAAAAACTTGGCCAGGCATGGTGGCTCACACCTATAATTCCAGCACTTTGGGAGGTCAAGGTCGGTGGATCACTTGAGCTCAGGAGTTTGAGACCAGCCTGGGCAACAGAGCGAAACACCAAAACACTCTACAAAAAATAAAAATAAAAAATTAGCTGGGCATGGTGGTGTGTGCCTGTAGTCCCAGCTACTCAGGAGACAGAGGTGGGAGGAACATTTGAGCCCAGAAGGTTGAGGCTGCAGTGAGCAAAGATCATGCCACTGCACTCCAGCCTGGGCGACAGAGCGAGATTCTGTCAAAAAAAAAAAAAAAAAAAATTTAAAAACTTCTCCTCTACAAAAGATAATGTCAAGACACTAAGAAGACAAGCAATAAACAGATAAAATATTTGCAAAGGACACATCTAATAAATTTTTATCCAAACCATATACATCCAATGAATTTTTATCCAAAACATACAAAGAACTCTTAGAACTCAACAATGAAACAAAAGACCCAGTTAAAAAATGATCAAAAGACCTAAAGAGGTGCCTTACCAAAGAAAATATACAGATGGCAAATAAGCATATGAGAAGATGCTCCACAACATATATCATCAGGAAATTGCAAATTAAAACAACAACGAGATACCATGATATATACCTATTAGAATGCCCCGAATCCAAAACACTAACAGCACCAAATTCTGGTGAGGATGTGGAACAATAGGATCTCTCAATCATTGCTAGTGGTAATGTCAAACAGTATAGTCACTTTGTAAGACAGTTTAGCCGTTTCTTACAAAACTAAAAATACTCTTACCATATGATCCAGCAATTGTGCTCCTTGGTATTTACCCAAATGAGCTGAAAACTTATATCCACAGAAAAACCTGCACAAGGATGTTTATAGCAGCTTCATACATCATTGCCCAAACTTGGAAGCTACCAAGATGTCCTTCAGCAGATGAATGAATAAATAAACTGTGGTATATCCTGACAATGGAATATTATTCAGCATTAAAAAAGAAATGAGCTATCAAGCCATGAAAAGACATGGAGGAAACTTAAATGTATATTACTAAGTGAAGGAAGCCAATTGGAAAAGGCTACATACTGTATGATTCCAACTATAAGACATTCTGGAAAAGGCAAAACTATGGAAACAGTAAAAAGATCAGAGATTGCCAGAGGTTGAGGGGAGGGAAGAATGAAGAGGTGAAGCACAGCGGATTTTTAGGGCAGTGAAAAATACTCTGTATGATACTATAATGAATACATGTCCTTATACACTTGTCCAAACCCATAGAATGTACAACATCAAGAGTGAACTCTAGTGTAAACTATGGATTTTGGGTGATAATGATGTGTTAATCTAGCTTCGTCAATCGTAACAAACGTACCACCGTGGCGGGGAATGTCGATAGTGGGTGTGATTGTGCATGTGTGGGACAGGGAGGGTATGGGATCTTTCTGTGCTTCTGCCTAGTTTTGCTGTGAACCTAAAACTGCTCTAAAAAAAAAGTACATCAATTAAAACAAGCAATTGACAATTATGAAGCAGTGTTTGTGCCACATGCTCTAACCCTTATTAAAATGTATCTTGCGCTCTCCAGGAGTCTCCTAGGCACTCTGTGGGGGATAGCCCTGAAGTGCAGGGATAGAGCATGAGGGGCACAGGGCAGAAGTAGGTTAGCAGGACTTGCTAAGAAACCCTGGTTCCTGTCCTGCTCAGCCACAAGTTAGCTCTGTAGCCTCAGATCTGTCTCAGACATTTCCTCTCTCACTCTGGAGCCTAGTTTGCTCCTCTCCAACAAAAGGTTTCGATGGACTATACCCTTAGCAAGGCCCCTTCCAGCTCTCATGTCCTATACCTGTGTTCAAGGGCCAAAGAACTTGGGGGCTCTGGCCCTCTGGTACGTTAACTTGAGAAATAGCCCTTAAGATCAACCTCCAAGGGCTCACCCAAACCCAGAGTCCTAGTTTTAATTCATAAGGCCTGACAAATGAGAGATGAAGAAAATCCCGAGGGCTGATGGGACCCATTTGGCCTGCTCAGGACTGTCATACTTGGGACCTCTAGGCCTCCTGAAGGGAGCAGCAACTCAGCCAGCTATATGAGCACTACCCAAACAATACCAGGTGGGTTGATGCTGCAAACAGCAGTCTTGTTGGTCATCTCCCTTGTGCTAGATGCCAACAAAGCTAGGTAGAAAGACTGGCTCTGACAGCTCTAGGGAGCAGTACTATGCCAAGGAGTTTCCAGCTTCAGGATGGCACGAGGAAGCAGTGGAGAAGATAGCAAGCAAACCTGGCCTGGTTCAGCCCTCCCCAGGATCACTAGGATGGATGAGTAAGGCCTGGTCCCATGTTCAGTTGCTACCTCCCACAATCCTGCAAGCTAGGCAATGGAGGAATCTTTGAGGGGCCCATGATCCTAGATGGGGGAGAGCCCCTGGCTGTCTGGGCTCGAGAATCTCAGGGGGATTGCCATCTGTTTTGGTCAGAACTGAACTCTCTCACAAGAGTACTAAATCAATTCAGCTTTGATAAGAATAAATCTTTTTGGTTTGTGAGACAATATCAAAAGTACAGAATTTCTGGTAAAGGAGAAAAAGAAAAATACCCTGAGTATTTTTCTTAAGGGCAATGAATTATGCCTTCCTTGTTGGGTTCTACAGATGGAATTACTCAACCAGCTTGTTCTGTTTTAATTAACCCAGCTAATAACTTCCCTGCTGGATTCCCTTGTTCATAACTTCTTGGTTTCACATAATAACGTGTTTGTTTCTTCCTTTGTGTTCTAATGAAATGATAATAACCTTCCCTGGCATTCATTTCATCCTTAATATCCGGAGATTTCATTAATATAAACCCTCTTTCCATCTGCTCTTGCTCCCTTTTAAAGGAAATATTTCTGTGTCCTCTTTACTTGTCTTTTTTGGGGAGGCTCAGCTAATCTCTTCTTTCCTCTAGAAAGAATCTTTCTGTAAGGCTTCCCTGGGCTGACGGGGCTTGGCACAGGCTCCCTCAGCCACCTCCCTTTCCGGGGCCTCACTGAAGTCTCTTCGCTGCTACTTCTGGGACAAAGACCACTGCTCTCTTGGAGCCTGGATCTGAGGAACGCAAAGGCATTAAGTTGCTAGTACATTTTTGGAATGCGGTCAAGGTAGAAGAGTGACAATGACACAGGTGTGGGGATCTCGAGAAGAGATGGGGATTGCTGTCAAGGGCCGGCCCGAGTCTCAGGACAGTAGGACACACAAAGCCTGGGAGCAGCCCGCAGGGAGGGCATGGGGAGGAGGAACAGGAGGATAGCCCAGGACTCAAGGAATATGTGAGGCTAATAAAGGTATTCAGATGAAGTAGGGGGGGTGGAGTGTGTCAGTTCATCCATAAGTTCTACTGTATGGTTTTCTTTTTGTTGTTTTCTTGGTCAGGAGCAAAATCCTGATTACCAGGGTAGAAAATTCCCTATGAAGCTAATGTCCTGTGTTCTGACTGAGGCTGCACTGTGCAGCCATCTGCATCCCACAAATTCCACACACACCTCACTGCTGTCTTCCGCTGCTCCTCAGCTTTGTCAGTGTTTACTGGACACTCATGAGGCCTGAAAACATGGTGCTGGGGGGACCTTCCTCTACACTCAAGGAACTTCCACACTGGTGGGAAACTGAGACGGTGATCCCCGAAGCACTAACAATTCCAGATCTCGAGGGCTGGTGCCCACTGTGTACCCTGAAAGGCTCAGAAGGGGAAGCTTGCAGCTAAGTGGCTGGGTTCAGTTCTTTCCTGGTAAATATTATCTTTGGTTTCTACTACAATCTAGACCAAAAATTCCCTCCAGAGGTCCTTCTATCTGTAGATAAGCTAGCCCCCAGGAGTAAAACAGTTCAGGCTCTTGAGCCAACTGAGAGAGGGGAAAAGCAGAGGCCCTGCAGCCAAACCAAGCCCTGGTACGTACAACCGTGCTGGCAGAGGCCACGGGCAGTAGCCTGAAGCACAGGCTCCTGAGGTCTGGTAGAGGACCCCTGCAGGGATGGGGAGCTTGAAGGAAGATGTTGGCAATCTTCCGGTCCATCCTCCCTCACCTGCCTGGCCAGCACAGACCTCCAGGCCCCACCTCTCTACCCACTCCACAGGGTCTTCCAAGCAGCTCATCCATGGATGCACGGAGGCAGCTCCTGACAGCTGGCCAGCTCCACTCTGGCTGCCCAGGCAACTTTATGTTATTTCCTTCCAACTCAGCCCCCTGCCACGTGCACCCAGTAGATGCAGCCAATGTGGCTGTTGCAGCCTCTGAGCCACCCCACTGCCCCTAACACAGCAACAGGGTGTGGAGAGAGCCTAGAGCCTTCCTCTGACACAGGAAGAGAGCAGAAGTACCTTTAACACCCACAAGATGAACACCTGAAGATTTGCTTCTTTGGGTCCCCAAGAGGTAATGTGTCATGCCACACATGCTCTGGCTGCTCTGCCAGGGTCAGCATGGCATGGGCATGAGCCTCTTCGCTCCCTGCACTTGATATTTGTCTCTGTACTTTCTGAGCTTGGTGTGGATGCTGACCAGGGAAGGATGGCCCAACAGAGGCAGCAGAGGAGGAAGTGCTGGTGTGTGAGCCCTCTGCAGGGAGCAGTGCACACAGAGTACACATGGTCATGCTCAGTGGCATCTGGTCATATAAGCCTGGCTCTCTGTGGTCTGCCAAGGTAGCCACCCCTTTCTGATTTGCCCCGCTTGTTAGACCTCACGCTGGCTGCCGTGAGTGATGATGCTATGCTTATGGCCTCAGTATGGCTTGCATCAAGTGTGCTGCTGAGTAAGAATGAGTAGGGCCCCTGTGCATATACCTCTGGGCAGGAAAACAGTCTACCTCTGCTTTTTCTGCTTCCTTACATCCTTAGGCTAGAAGTGTTCAGCCTCCAACCTCCAGGCTCAGGCAAGGCTTCCTCTAGCCCAAAGGTGATGCATGAATGTTCATCTATCAGTTCATCCATAACTTCCACTGTCTGGTTTTCTTCTTTCCTGTTGTCTTGGTTGGGTGCAAGTAAATCTGTCCAGCAACTGAACCCCTACTCCCTCCATGGATTGAACCTCCATTCCCCATCCTTTGGGAAGTCTGATATTACTACTTACAACTTTCTTTCCATTCCAAAGTGGATGTGATGGGCCCCATCTGTGAAGTGTATCACCTGAGCTCACCTTCCAAGCACATTCCAACCAGACCTTCTGCCAGGTAGTTGAGCACAGCACCTTCTGTGACCAGGGAAGGAAGAAAGGCTGCCTGGCTTCTGCAGGGAAGGAGTCCAGGGCCTTGTGCCAGCCACCCACCCCCAGGACTCCACACTGGGCTGTCTCTAATTTACCTAACCTTAGTTTCTTGCGCACAGTCAGGATTCTCATACAGTCCTGCTCTAAGAGGCCAAGAAGAACCTAATACAAGGATGTGGTACGTGGCAAGGGTCACAGCTGTCTCTCCGGGAGACCATACTGGGAGTGTGTGCAAGTGGGAGTAGCAGTCTTTCCTCCCTCCCCTCCCTGCTGTGCTTATTCTGGGCTCACTCTGGGCTCAGATGCCTCACACCTGCCCTATTGCCCTGTTCCATTTGAAACCTTCACTGCAGTGAGCTCCAGGCAACTCTTCTCTCCCTCCCTTCCCCCACTGAACTTGATCTTGCTCCTGGTCCCAAAGTCCTCTAGTTCCCTGCTCAGAAACTGTGGGATAGCTCTTTAAAGAATGAATCAGACCAGAGAAATAAAATTATAAACAAGTAATCTGCTGAGGTGGGTGGATCACCTGAGGTCGGGAGTTTGAGACCAGCCTGACCAACATGGAGAAACCCCGTCTCTACTAAAAATACAAAAATTAGCTGGGCATCGTGGTGCATGCCTATAATCCCAGCTACTCAGGAGGCTGAGGCAGGAGAATTGCTTGAACCCGGAAGGCAGAGGTTGCGGTGAGCCAAGATTGCACTGTTGCACTCCAGCCTGGGCGACAAGAGTGAAACCTTGTCTCAAAAAAAAAAAAAAAAGTAATCTAGTAAAGTCTACAGGACAAGTTTTGAGCACTCTCTGGTCCCCTCTACCCTTGTCTCACTTCCAAAAGGAAACTATCCCCAGGATTATTTCACTGGCTTTGGATGAGATGGCCACCAGTTCACAACTTTATCTACCTCCCCTCTGGGAGGTCAAGATATGGTCTTTACAGAGATGGATGCTATGCCCTTACTCGGCCTCTTACTCTAGAAAAAGCCCCATTTGTCTTAGAAAGCATAAGCCATCCCAATCCTCACACAATCACCCCACTGCACACCCCACAGTCCCCAAGCAGCAGCCAAAGGCAAGATACAAAAAGGAGCTCCCTTACTATCAGTCAGCCCTTTCTGACCAGGACTCTTAGAATCAGAGCCGCCATTGTGACAACGAGAACAAGTGAGCATGAATGCCCAGGGCCTAAGTCCCATCACTGAGGCAAACTCTGTGTCTTGCCCCATAAGAGCAATGAGCCCAGCCATCCTGATAGCCTTCTCAGGAGGTCCGTTTTTTTCTGCAGCAATGAATATAGTGTGTCACTTTCTTCCTGAAATTCCTGCCCTCCCTTGTCCTCTTCTCCCAGGGTTCCTCTCCTGGCTTGTCCAGTTTTCTGAAGGTCGCTTCTCTTTATTCTTCACTGATGCGCACTCTACACGTAAGTGCTTCTCCAGATATTGTCCTTGTCTCATCTCATTCTTCCACTAATTTATTCCTCTTTTCTAGAAGCATATGAACCGTGACCTGGGCCAAGTGTTGGGCAGGCATTGGCCATCTATTTCCTACTCTCCACTCAAGGATTTCTACAACCCCCAGAGCAATGGCTACCGCTTCTCCTAGAACAACCAAATTGTGTCTCTGATGCTGGTCTTTCCTGATGGTCAACTCTGTGCTCTTAACTCCAGCTGGAAACTTGCCCCTGGAAGATGAAGCTCAGCCACTACAAATGGAGCTTACCATCTTCTCCCTGAGCCTGCTCCTCTGGCTCTTGACTTTCTGACATCTGTTACCTGCCTCAGCTTTTCCTCAGTCACTTGAGCTGAAAATCCAGAGTTGTCTCTGAATGATAGTGTGGCATCACATCCTGTCACTAGCTGTGCCTGGCTAATTCTGCCTGCCCAATGTTCGTCTAACACATTTTCCTCTTCTCCTCTATTCATTCTCATCATGGCCATCAAAAGCAAGCCTTCCAGCATCTCCCAACTTTCCCCCTTTATCCTGGTTCTCTATTCTAGCACCCCGTGAAAGGTCCCAGACATAGTTGCTCTATTAATCTTCCCCCAAAAACTTTTATCTTGTCACCTCTCTGCTCAAAAATCCTTCTGAGCTCTTGGCCAACTCTCAAAGAGTGTCCAACCCCATGGCCTGCCACTCAAGGCACTGCATCTTGTGTCCTTTGTCATTGTTCTGCCTCACACAGTCTGTCATCTGGCCACATGGTTCCCAAACATACCTTACTTCCCAACATTTCTTATTCTGGCTCCTAGGCACCTCATGCCATATCTGCTATTTCTAAACCTACCCATCCCTAAAGAACAGAATATGATGTTGCTTCCCTCCAATGACATTAAGCATGTTATACCTCCTACCACAATGAATCCTGTGGCCTCAATGCCCTGACAAGACCATAATCTTTGACGTGTGGGACGTTTTTTCATTCCTTATTGTACTCCCAGCACTTAACAATGGCTGTTCATAGGGCTTATGAGATGAATGAAAATATAACTCCTGCTTCCTACGGGATGCAAGAGAATGGAAGAGATGAGGTATGGGCTGTGCATTCCTCAGAAGCCAGGTAGGAAGAGTGGTCACAATTGTACAGAAATACCTGCCCAGAATAGAAGCCACACTTCCACATGGGTGCCAAGAAACAGCACCCCCAAGAGGCTATCTGTAGGTCTCTTTGCTCAAATGTTTTTAACCACAGGATTGCTTCCCCGCTTGTCGAAAGATTGGATGCCGTGACTTCTCAGCAGGCCCTCCAACAGTCTGACTCCTTCCTCCGGCTGGGGCTTGACGCTCCACAAATTCCTCACAGATCAACCCTCCCATCAGCTGCTGTGTCACTTTGTCAGTGAGAAAGTGACTGATATTTCAATCGATTCTGACTTTACCTTGGAGAAAAAGCAAGAAAATCACCAAATAGGATAGCATCCCCCAAAGTGGGACAGTCACACCTCATTTGTCTGAATTCGTGATGTCACATAAGGTAAGCCATTGTGACGAGATTCTTAACCCAAGGCATTCTTTTCAGCTTCAGAGGGGTCTTCTGTACCAACATTTTAACATGATTGTTTGTGGGACAAACCAGGATTAGTGGTTTTCCACGGCACCCCTACTTTTCCTAAGTTTCTCCTACTCCAAGTGAGGACCAGGTTTATTGTCTTTCAGACCCAAGTAAACAACCAGCCTAATGCAGAACTTGTCTCATTCAATAAATGTGCTGTTTCCTACTTTCCCTGGGGGAAGAAGGTGAGTGAATTAAAAGAGAAGTCTTCTCTTCCAGTCTGCAGATGTTGGAGTAAACCAAAGGACTTGGCTAAGCAGCAAGGAGGTGATCACGTCTACAAGGCACTGAAAACAAGATGTATCCTAAAGAATCCCTGCAAAGAGATGATTTACGTTTTACCTGTTTTAGCCAGGTGTAAGGTATGTTTGGAAAAGGATTCAACAAAGAGGACCACACTCCTCCACGCCTCAGAGACAGAAAAGGAACAGAGTTCAGTTCAAACTTTCGGGAAGGTTCCCTTTGGTTTGTGTTTCCTCTCCTGGTAGGAGGTCTGCTTTCCATCTCTGCAGAACACACTTCTGCTTCTGACGATAAAGTGCATGCCTCATTGGCTTCTAGATACTTACCATCTGTTGCTATTCCAACTCATGGCTCCACTTGGCAAAAATGGCTGAGGAAAATCCACCAGCCACCAGGAGAAAACAAAGGCTATTTTGGGCTACTAAGCAAGGGTTCTGAGTGTAGCAGCCTATGGGTGGATTCTGATGAAGAGCACAGCCAGGGCTAAAGCAGACAGGCAGGCCATGGGATGCTGTCTGAAGTATCAAGAGGCTGTTCAGGGAACACTGGGCCACCAGACCGCATTCAAAGAATCCGTAGATTTATCTGGGTCTGTTTCACACGGTAACAGTCAGACTAGTGGCCAGAAAGAACAAGAGGTTACAAGTCCAACTAGAATAAAAAGCCATGGCCACATGAGCTTTGAGTCAGATAGATCTGAGTTTGAATGCTCGCCTAGTCACTCTCTCACTAACTTTGGCACAACTTTGGCTTCATCATTTAACCTTTCTGGGTCTTGGTTTCTTCATATGGAAAATGAGGGTAATGATACCTATCATACAAGGGTGTTCTGAAGACTAAATGAAAGATAGTATAAAGTGCTCAGTCCAAGACCTGTCATACAGAAGGAACTCGATTTACTGATATTCTAGAGAAAAAGACATATTCTTAATCCTGAAAGAGTTTATAATCTAGTTAGGAATACAAATTACATGAACATTAGCAAACAACAGGACATGCTCCAGCACTAGATTATGGGATATAAATTTAAACATAGCAGTTCAGAGAGTAACAAGATCTCTGAGGGTCCCAATCATCAGGGAAGTCAACATAGAGCAGGTGGGATGAGAGTAGGTTCCTGAGAGTAGGGTAGGAAGAGATGAATCAGAAAGGAGGCCCTTCCCCTGGTCCGAGGCCACAAGGAAAATGCTGGGGCCAAGTTTAAAGAGTGAAGCCCAAAGGCCAAGTACAACCAAGTTAATTTTGAAGGAACTCCAACTGGATCCAGATATTGGATTTAGAAGATAAAGAATTCAAAGGATTTATTATAAATCTGTTCAAATAATTATAGGAAAATATGCCATCAAGAAACAAACAAGTAGGGAATCTCAACAAGGAAATGGAAACACATTTTAAAATGGATTACAGAGCTAAGGTGTATAACTTAAATGTAAAATTAAAAAATCACTAGATGGGCTCAACTGAGGATTTAAGAGGGCAGAAGAAATAATCAGTTAACGTGAAGACAAATGAAAAGAAACTGCCTTATTTAATGAACTACCAGGGAAATGCAAATTAAAACCACAATGAGCTATCACCTCACACTGGTATGGACAGCTACTATCAAAAAGACAAGAAATAACAAATGTTGACAAGGGTATGGAATGAAGGGAACCATTGTATAAAGCTAGTGGAAATGTAGGTTGGTACAGCCATTATGGAAAACAATATGGAGATTCCTAAAATAATTTAAAATAGAACTACCATATGACCCAGAAAGCCCCCTTTTGGGTATATCGCCAAAGGAGACAAAATCACCACTTCATAAAGATCTGCACTCCCATGTTCATGGAAGCATTAGTCACATTAGCCAAGATACGGAAACAACCTAAATGCCCATAGATGGATGAATGGATAAAGAAAATGCAGTGTGTGTGCGTGTGCGTGTGTGTGTGTGTGTGTGTACACACAGTGAACTATTTTTCAAGCTTTAAAAAAGAGATCCTGCCATTTGCCACAACATGATGGACCAGGAGGACAGGACGATGTTATGCTTAGGGAAATAAGCCAGACATAGAAAGAAAAATATTGCATGATCTCATTTATTAGTAGATTATTAGTAGATTTAAAAAAAAAAAAACTCAAATACACGAGACAGAGAATGAAGCATTAGTTACCATGAGAGTGGCAAGGTAGGAAATTGGGAGATGGAGGTCAAAGGATAAAAATAGCAGATATGTAGGATGAACAGATCTAGAGGTCTAAGGTACAATGTGAGAACTACAGTTAATAGAATTGTATTTGGGATTTTGGTTCATTAAGTAGATTTTAGCTGTCCTTATCACACACAAAAAAAACTGTGCAATAACAGATATGTTAATCTACTTTATTATTATAAGTATTTTACTACCTATATGTATCCCATAATAGCATGTTGTAAAACCTCAAGTATACACAATAAAATTTATTCAGGAAAGAGGAAAGAGAAAGAGAATAGAGAAAGAAATCTCCTAGAAGTGTCAAGGAGAAAAAGAACTGAAGTAAACAGACATATTGGATGGTTAAACCATAAATGAAAAAGGCTCAAATAAAATAGTATTTATTTAAAAATTTTAAAAAATCATATTAATAATTACATTAAATGTAAGTAGACTGACTCCAATTAAAAGGCAGAGATTGACAGACTATATTAAAAAGCAAGAACAGGCCGCACGCGCATGCTGTAATCCCAGCACTTTGGGAGGCCAAGGTGGGAGGATCACTTGAGGTCAGGAGTTTGAGACCAGCCTGGCCAACATGGTGAAACCCTGTCTTTACTAAAAATACAAAAAATAGCTGAGCATGGTGGCGCCTGCCTGTAATCCCAGCTATTCAGGAGGCTGAGGCAGGAGAATGGCTTGAATCCAAGAGGTGGAGGTTGCAGTGAGCCGAGATCGTACCATTGCACTCCAGCCTGGCTGACAGAGCGAGACTCCGTCTCAAAAAAAAAAAGCAAGAACAAATTATGTGCTTTCCTCAAAAGGGACACTTTAAGAGTCCCTTTTGATACAAATAGACTAGAAGTAAAATACTATAAAACCGTGAAAATAACAAAAGTAAAAACTAAAAGCAGAAGGCTGGAAATTACACAAACTTTAAAGGTAAGAAAACCGGAATAGCTCTCTTAATATAAGACAAAATAGGCTTCAAGAAAAGGAATATACTAGAATCAAAGAAATTTAATAATAAAAGAGTCAATACCTGAGAGATACAGAACAGTTTAAAATATATATGCCTCTAAAAAGAGATCTTCAAATTATATGAAGCAAAAAGTGACAGAACTAAGGAAAAAATAGAAAAACTCACAATCAAAGCTGGAAATCTTAATACATTTCTATGAGTAATTGATAGATTAGTTAGACAAAATCTCAATAAGGATATGAAATGAGTGAGCTATTAACTACCTTATCTAATTTACATTTATAACAAATTATACCCCCAAAATGCAAAATGCATATTCAAGTACACATAGAATGTTTAGCAAGATTAATAATATGCTGGGCCGTAAAAACAAATCTCAGTAGATTTTAAGAGATATGTTTTTCGACCATGACAAAATTAAAGTTAAAAATGAATTAAGAGAGACTGGGTGTGGCGGCTCACGCCTGTAATCCCAGCACTTTGTGTGTGAGGCCAAGGCAGGCCAATTGCTTGAGCTCAGGAGTTTGAGATCAGCCTGGACAACATGGAGAAACCTCGTCTCTTCAAAAAGTACAAAAATTAGCTGGGCATGGTAGCACATGCCTGTGGTCCCAGCTACTCGGGAGGCCGAGGTGGGAGGATTGCTTGAGTCCAGGAGGTCCAGGCTGCAGTGAGCTGTGATTGTGCCACTGCACTCCAGCCTGGGAGTGAGACCCTGTCTCAATAAAATAAAATAAAATAAAATAAAATAATTAATTAAAAGAAAACATTTAGAAAATCCTCAAATATAATTTTCTTATGTTTAAAATCTCTTTAAAAGATAATGATTTAAGGCAAAAATAATGTATTGTGGAGTTTATAACATATAGAAGTAAACTGTATGACAACAATAGCAAAAAGACTAAGCAATGGGAAACGGAAGTATATGGTTGTAGAGTTTTTATACTATACATAAAATGGTACCGTGTTACTTGAAGATAGACTGGTAAGTTGAACATGTATGCCATAGGTCCTAAAGCAACCACTAAAAACAAATCAAAACAAAGCAAAAATGTAAAACTAACGAGCCAGTAAAAAGGTAAAATGAAATCACGAAAAAGAAGAAAAAAACAAAGAACAGATGGGACAAATAGAAAACATAGTAAAATGGTAGATTTAAGCCCAACCACATCAATAATCACATTAAATGCAAATGATGTAAACATACCAATTTTAAAGGAAGAGATTGTCAAATTGTGTAAAAAAGAAAGACCCAACAATGTAGGTTAAAGTAAAAGCATGGAAAAAGATGTCAAAGTTAGCCAGAAGAAGGCTTAAGTGACTGTACTAATACAAGACAAGGTATATGTCAGAGCAAATGTTACCAGGGATAAGGTGGGTCATTTTATAATGACAAAGGGATTAATTCACTCATAAGAAATAACAATCCTGGCTGGGCGAGGTGGCTCGTGCCTGTAATCCCAGCACTTTGGGAGGCTGAGCCGGGCAGATCACCTGAGGTCACGAGTTCGAAACCAGCCTGGCCAAAATGGCAAAACCCCGTGTCTACTAAAAATACAAAACAATTAGCTGGGCGTGGTGGTGCGTGCCTGTAGTCCCAGCTACTCGAGAGGCTGAGGCATGAGAACTGCTTGAACCCGGGAGGCAGAGGTTGGCAGTGAGCCGAGATCACGCCACTGTATTCCAGCCTGGGCGACAGAGCAAAGCTTCGTCTCAGTTAAAAAAAAAAAAGAAAAAAGAAATAATCCTAAGATTTGGCACCTAATGATACAGCTTTAGAAATAGAGAAATTTAGAAATAGAGAAACAGACAAACTCACTACTATAACGAGATTTCAACACCTTCTCTCAATAGTTGATACAATAAGTGGACAAAATCAGTAGGATACAGAAAATGTGAACAGTACTATTAACCAACTTGACCTAATTAACATTCATAGGATACTCCACTGAAAAACAGAATATATTTGTTTCAAGTGCATATAGAACATTTACCAAATTAGACCACATTCTGGGCCATACTACAAATCTCAATAAATTCTAAAAGATTCAAATCATACAAACCATGCTCTCTAATCATAACAGAATTAAATTAGAAATAAATAACAAAAAGATATTTGGAAAAGCACCCAAATACTTACACATTAAACAACAAATTTCTAAATAATATATGGGTCAAAGAAGAAATCACAAAGGAAACTAGAGTATATTTTGAATCAAATGAAAATAAAGGCTGGGTATGGTGGTTCACGCCTGTAATCCCAGCACTTTGGGAGGCCGAGGCAGGTGGATCACTTGAGGTCAGCAGTTGGAGACCAGCCTGACCAACATGGCAGAACCCCATCTCTAGTAAAAATACAAAAATTAGCCAGCGTGGTGGTGCACATCCATAATCCCAGCTACTCTGGAGGCTGAGGCACAAGAATCGCTTGAACCTGGGAGGTGGAGACCGCAGTGAGCCGAGACTGTACCACTGCACTTCAGCCTGGGTGACAGAGCAAGACTCTGTCTCAAAAAAAAAAAAAAAAAAAAAAAAAAGAAAAAGAAAAGAAAAACATGACAAATCAAAATTTGTGGCATGCAGCTTAAGCGTTACTTAGAGGGAAATTTATAGAATTAAACTCTTATATGAGAAAAGAAGAAAGGTTTCATTCAGTAAAATAAACTCCCACCTTAAGCAACTAGAAAAACAGAGCAAGTTAAACCCAAAGTAAATAGAAAAAGGAAATAATGAAATAAACAAGAAAATAATGAAATAGAGACACAAAAATAATAGAAAAGATCAATGAAGCTAAAAGCTGGTTCATAAAATCGCTAAACCTCTAGTAAGATCAATCAGGAAAAAATGAGAGAAGATACAAATTAGCAGTATCAACAATGAGAAAAGAGTCATCACTACCAACTCCACATACACTAAAAGGATGATAATGGCATCTCATGAGCAATGTTATGCCAATAATTATATTAAATTCTTTAAAAATTGTTGAAAGGTAGGAACTACCAAAACTCACTCAAAAAGCAGTGGATAATCTAAATAGCCCTATATCTATTAAACCAATTGAGTTTGTAGTTAGAGCCCTTCTCACAGTCAAAACTCCAGGCCCAGAAGGCTTCATGGTGAATTCTACTAAATATATTTAAGAAGGAATACCAAATTCTATGAAAACTACTGCAGAAAATAGAAGACAAGGGAACACTTCCCAACTCATTCTATGAGGCTAGTATTGCTCTGATACCAAAACTAGACAAAGACATTAGAAGAAAAGAAAACTATATTCCAATATTCCTCATGAATTCCTCATGAAAAAATTTTGTAAATTAATTTTAGGAAATAAAGATTTTTAAAAATTTTTTTAATTTTTATTATTGTTATTTTTTGAGATGGCATCTTGCTCTATTGCCCAGGCTGGAGTGCAGTGATGCGATCTCAGCTCACTGCAACCTCTGCCTTCTAGGTTCAAGTGATTCTCCTGTCTCAGCCTCCTGAGTAGCTGGGATTACAGGTGTGTGCCACCACACCTGGCTAATTTTTGTATTTTTGGTAGAGACAGGGTTTCGCCATGTTGGCCAGGCTGGTCTCGAACTCCTGACCTCAGGTGACCCGCATACCTTGGCCTCCCAAACTACTGGGATTGCAGGCGTGAGCCACCGTGCCTGGCCAGGAAATAAAGTTTAACAACATTTTGAAGGATAATACATTATGATCAGATGGAGTTTATCTCAGGACTTCAAGATTAATTTAACATTCAAAAATCAATGTAATTCACTCTATTAAACAAACAAACAAAAAGAGATGATCTTCATAGGTGTAGAAATGTGTTTGATAAAATCTAACATCTATTCATGACAAAACCCTCAAGAACAAAAGGGGATTCCCTCGATCTGATAAAAGGTATCTACAAAAGACCTACAACTATATCATACTTAACAGCAAAAAATTAAATGCTTTTCCCTTAAGATCAGGAATAAGGCCAGGAGTCAATTCTACTCAACATTGTACTGGAGGTATTAGCCAGTGCAAAAATGTAAGGGGGAAAAAAAAAGACATACAGATTGGAAAAGAAGTAAAAGTGTCTTGATTCACAGATGACATGGTTGTCTATGCAGAAAATCCTAAGGAATCTATAAAAATGCTACCAGAACTAGTAAGTGAGTTTAGCAAGGTTGTAGGATATATGGTCATTATATAAAAATCAAATGTATTTCTACATATTAACAGTGATTACCCAGGGCATAGGGGAACTTTTGGGAGTAATGGAAATATTCTATGACATAACTGAAATGTAAACCATATCATCTGCAATAGCATCAAAAATACAAAAAATCTAGAGAAAAAATTAACAAAAGATATATAAAACTACACACTGAAACTACACAATGAAAACGATGAACACACATATATATTCTGTGAACACAAATAATATATTTTTTAAAAACTCTTACACATACATTGTTTTCAGTGTGAAACTACACACCAAAAACTATGAAACAACCTGGACAAGGTGGTGTGCACCTGTAATCCCAGCTACTCAGGGAGGATAAGGCAGGAGGATTGCTTGAGCCCAGGAGTATGAGGCTACAGTGAGCTATGATTGTGCCTCTGCACTCCAGGCTGGAGGACAGAGTGAGACCTTGTCTATGAAAAACCAGTAATAACAAAACTATGAAATATTGGTGAGAAAAAGTAAGATCTAAATAAATGGAAAAATGTGTTCATGGATGAGAAGACTCAATATTAAGCTGTAACTTTTCTCTAAATTCATCTGTGGGTTCAATGAAATCTAATCAAATCCCAGCAGGCTTTTTAGTAGAAATTGATAAGCTAATTATAAAATGTATGTGGAAATGCAATGGACCCAGAATAGCCGAAAGCAATTTTGTAAAAGAAAAAGTTGGAGACCTTACACTACCTGATTTCAATAATTTTTTTTTTTTTTTTGAGACAGCATCTTGTTCTGTCTCCCAGGCTGGAGTGCAGTGGCGTGATCATAGCTCACTGCAGCCTTTATTTCCCGGGCTCAAACGGTCCTCCCACTTCAGCTTCCTGAGTAGCTAGGACTACAGACCCAGGCCACCATGCCCCGCTAATTTTTTTTTATTTATTTATTTTTTTTTTCTTTTTTTTTCTTTTATTATTATTATTATTATTATTATTATTATTATTATTATTATACTTTAGGTTTTATGGTACACGTGCGCAATGTGCAGGTAAGTTACATATGTATACACGTGCCATGCTGGTGCGCTGCACCCACCAACTCGTCATCTAGCATTAGGTATATCTCCCAATGCTATTCCCTCCCCCCTCCCCCCACCCCACAACAGTCCCCAGAGTGTGATGTTCCCCTTCCTGTGTCCATGTGTTCTCATTGTTCAATTCCCACCTATGAGTGAGAATATGCGGTGTTTGGTTTTTTGTTCTTGCGATAGTTTACTGAGAATGATGATTTCCAATTTCATCCATGTCCCTACAAAGGACGTGAACTCATCATTTTTTATGGCTGCATAGTATTCCATGGTGTATATGTGCCACATTTTCTTAATCCAGTCTATCATTGTTGGACATTTGGGTTGGTTCCAAGTCTTTGCTATTGTGAATAATGCCGCAATAAACATACGTGTGCATGTGTCTTTATAGCAGCATGATTTATAGTCCTTTGGGTATATACCCAGTAATGGGATGGCTGGGTCGAATGGAATTTCTAGTTCTAGATCCCTGAGGAATCGCCACACTGACTTCCACAAGGGTTGAACTAGTTTACAGTCCCACCAACAGTGTAAAAGTGTTCCTATTTCTCCACATCCTCTCCAGCACCTGTTGTTTCCTGACTTTTTAATGATTGCCATTCTAACTGGTGTGAGATGGTATCTCATTGTGGTTTTGATTTGCATTTCTCTGATGGCCAGTGATGGTGAGCATTTTTTCATGTGTTTTTTGGCTGCATAAATGTCTTCTTTTGAGAAGTGTCTGTTCATGTCCTTCGCCCACTTTTTGATGGGGTTGTTTGTTTTTTTCTTGTAAATTTGTTGGAGTTCATTGTAGATTCTGGATATTAGCCCTTTGTCAGATGAGTAGGTTGCGAAAATTTTCTCCCATTTTGTAGGTTGCCTGTTCACTTTGATGGTAGTTTCTTTTGCTGTGCAGAAGCTCTTGAGTTTAATTAGATCCCATTTGTCAATTTTGGCTTTTGTTGCCATTGCTTTTGGTGTTTTAGACATGAAGTCCTTGCCCATGCCTATGTCCTGAATGGTAATGCCTAGGTTTTCTTCTAGGGTTTTTATGGTTTTAGGTCTAACATTTAAGTCTTTAATCCATCTTGAATTGATTTTTGTATAAGGTGTAAGGAAGGGATCCAGTTTCAGCTTTCTCCATATGGCTAGCCAGTTTTCCCAGCACCATTTATTAAATAGGGAATCCTTTCCCCATTTCTTGTTTTTGTCAGGTTTGTCAAAGATCAGATACTTGTAGATATGTGGCATTATTTCTGATGGCTCTGTTCTGTTCCATTGATCTATATCTCTGTTTTGGTACCAGTACCATGCTGTTTTGGTTACTGTAGCCTTGTAGTATAGTTTGAAGTCAGGTAGTGTGATGCCTCCAGCTTTGTTCTTTTGGCTTAGGATTGACTTGGTGATGCGGGCTCTTTTTTGGTTCCATATGAACTTTAAAGTAGTTTTTTCCAATTCTGTGAAGAAAGTCATTGGTAGCTTGATGGGGATGGCATTGAATCTGTAAATTACCTTGGGAAGGATGGCCATTTTCATGATATTGATTCTTCCTACCCATGAGCATGGAATGTTCTTCCATTTGTTTGTATCCTCTTTTATTTCCTTGAGCAGTGGTTTGTAGTTCTCCTTGAAGAGGTCTTTCACATCCCTTGTAAGTTGGATTCCTAGGTATTTTATTCTCTTTGAAGCAATTGTGAATGGGAGTTCACTCATGATTTGGCTCTCTGTTTGTCTGTTATTGATGTATAAGAATGCTTGTGATTTTTGCACATTGATTTTGTATCCTGAGACTTTGCTGAAGTTGCTTATCAGCTTAAGGAGATTTTGGGCTGAGACAATGGGGTTTTCTAGATATACTATCATGTCATCTGCAAACAGGGACAATTTGACTTCCTCTTTTCCTAATTGAATACCCTTGATTTCCTTCTCCTGCCTAATTGCCCTGGCCAGAACTTCCAACACTATGTTGAATAGAAGTGGTGAGAGAGGGCATCCCTGTCTTGTGCCAGTTTTCAAAGGGAATGCTTCCAGTTTTTGCCCGTTCAGTATGATATTGGCTGTGGGTTTGTCATAAATAGCTCTTATTATTTTGAGATACGTCCCATCAATTCCTAATTTATGGAGAGTTTTTAGCATGAAGGGTTGTTGAATTTTGTCAAAGGCCTTTTCTGCATCTATTGAGATAATCATGTGGTTTTTGTCTTTCGTTCTGTTTATATGCTGGATTACATTTATTGATTTGCGTATATTGAACCAGCCTTGCATCCCAGGGATGAAGCCCACTTGATCATGGTGGATAAGCTTTTTGATGTGCTGCTGGATTCTGTTTGCCAGTATTTTATTGAGGATTTTTGCATCAATGTTCATCAAGGATATTGGTCTAAAATTCTCTTTTTTTGTTGTGTCTCTGCCAGGCTTTGGTATCAGGATGATGCTGGCCTCATAAAATGAGTTAGGGAGGATTCCCTCTTTTTCTATTGATTGGAATAGTTTCAGAAGGAATGGTACCAGCTCCTCCTTGTACCTCTGGTAGAATTCGGCTGTGAATCCATCTGGACCTGGACTTTTTTTGGTTGGTAAGCTATTGATTATTGCCACAATTTCAGCTCCTGTTATTGGTCTATTCAGAGATTCAACTTCTTCCTGGTTTAGTCTTGGGAGGGTGTATGTGTTGAGGAATTTATCCATTTCTTCTAGATTTTCTAGTTTATTTGCGTAGAGGTGTTTGTAATATTCTCTGATGGTAGTTTGTATTTCTGTGGGATCGGTGGTGATATCCCCTTTATCATTTTTTATTGCATCTATTTGATTCTTCTCTCTTTTTTTCTTTATTAATCTTGCTAGTGGCCTATCAATTTTGTTGATCCTTTCAAAAAACCAGCTCCTGGATTCATTTATTTTTTGAAGGGTTTTTTGTGTCTCTATTTCCTTCAGTTCTGCTCTGATTTTAGTTATTTCTTGCCTTCTGCTAGCTTTTGAATGTGTTTGCTCTTGCTTTTCTAGTTCTTTTAATTGTGATGTTAGGGTGTCAATTTTGGATCTTTCCTGCTTTCTCTTGTGGGCATTTAGTGCTATAAATTTCCCTCTACACACTGCTTTGAATGCATCCCAGAGATTCTGGTATGTTGTGTCTTGGTTCTCGTTGGTTTCAAAGAACATCTTTATTTCTGCCTTCATTTCGTTATGTACCCAGTAGTCATTCAGGAGCAGGTTGTTCAGTTTCCACGTAGTTGAGTGGTTTTGAGTGAGATTCTTAATCCTGAGTTCTAGCTTGATTGCACTGTGATCTGAGAGACAGTTTGTTACAATTTCTGTTCTTTTACATTTATTGAGGAGAGCTTTACTTCCAAGTATATGGTCAATTTTGGAATAGGTGTGGTGTGGTGCTGAAAAAAATGTATATTCTGTTGATTTGGGGTGGAGAGTTCTGTAGATGTCTATTAGGTCCTCTTGGTGCAGAGCTGAGTTCAATTCCTGGGTATCCTTGTTGACTTTCTGTCTCGTTGATCTGTCTAATGTTGATAGTGGGGTGTTAAAGTCTCCCATTATTAATGTGTGGGAGTCTAAGTCTCTTTGTAGGTCACTCAGGACTTGCTTTATGAATCTGGGTGCTCCTGTATTGGGTGCATATATATTTAGGATAGTTAGCTCTTCTTGTTGAATTAATCCCTTTACCATTATGTAATGGCTTTCTTTGTCTCTTTTGATCTTTGTTGGTTTAAAGTCTGTTTTATCAGAGACTAGGATTGCAACCCCTGCCTTTTTTTGTTTTCCATTTGCTTGGTAGATCTTCCTCCATCCTTTTATTTTGAGCCTATGTGTGTCTCTGCACGTGAGATGGGTTTCCTGAATACAGCACACTGATGGGTCTTGAGTCTTTATCCAGTTTGCCAGTCTGTGTCTTTTAATTGGAGCATTTAGTCCATTTACATTTAAAGTTAATATTGTTATGTGTGAATTTGATCCTGTCATTATGATGTTAGCTGGATATTTTGCTCGTTAGTTGATGCAGTCTCTTCCTAGTCTCGATGTTCTTTACATTTCAGTATGATTTTGCAGTGGCTGGTACCGGTTGTGCCTTTCCATGTTTAGCGCTTCCTTCAGGAGCTCTTTTAGGGCAGGCCTGGTGGTGACAAAATCTCTCAGCATTTGCTTGTCTGTAAAGTATTTTATTTCTCCTTCACTTATGAAGCTTAGTTTGGCAGGATATGAAATTCTGGGTTGAAAATTCTTTTCTTTAAGAATGTTGAATATTGGCCCCCACTCTCTTCTGGCTTGTAGGGTTTCTGCCGAGAGATCCGCTGTTAGTCTGATGGGCTTCCCTTTGATGGTAACCCGACCTTTCTCTCTGGCTGCCCTTAACATTTTTTCCTTCATTTCAACTTTGGTGAATCTGACAATTATGTGTCTTGGAGTTGCTCTTCTCGAGGAGTATCTTTGTGGCGTTCTCTGTATTTCCTGAATCTGAATGTTGGCCTGCCTTGCTAGATTGGGGAAGTTCTCCTGGATAATATCCTGCAGAGTGTTTTCCAACTTGTTTCCATTCTCCCCGTCACTTTCAGGTACACCAATCAGACGTAGATCTGGTCTTTTCACATAGTCCCACATTTCTTGGAGGCTTTGCTCGTTTCTTTTTATTCTTTTTTCTCTAAAATTCCCTTCTCGCTTCATTTCATTCATTTCATCTTCCAGGGCTGATACCCTTTCTTCCATTTGATCGCATCGGCTCCTGAGGCTTCTGCATTCTTCACGTAGTTCTCGAGCCTTGGTTTTCAGCTCCATCAGCTCCTTTAAGCACTTCTCTGTATTGGTTATTCTAGTTATACATTCTTCTAAATTTTTTTCAAAGTTTTCCACTTCTTTGCCTTTGGTTTGAATATCCTCCCGTAGCTCAGAGTAATTTGATCGTCTGAAGCCTTCTTCTCTCAGCTCGTCAAAGTCATTCTCCGTCCAGCTTTGTTCCGTTGCTGGTGAGGAACTGCGTTCCTTTGGAGGAGGAGAGGTACTCTGGTTTTTAGAGTTTCCAGTTTTTCTGCTCTGTTTTTTCCCCATCTTTGTGGTTTTATCTACTTTTGGTCTTTGATGATGGTGATGTACAGATGGGTTTTTGGTGTGGATGTCCTTTCTGTTAGTTTTCCTTCTAACAGACAGAACCCTCAGCTGCAGGTCTGTTGGAGTACCTGGCCGGCCGTGTGAGGTGTCAGTCTGCCCCTGCTGGGGGGTGCCTCCCAGTTAGGCTGCTCGGGGGTCAGGGGTCAGGGACCCACTTGAGGAGGCAGTCAGCCCGTTCTCAGATCTCCAGCTGCGTGCTGGGAGGACCACTGCTCTCCTCACAGCTGTCAGACAGGGACATTTAAGTCTGCAGAGGTTACTGCTGTCTTTTTGTTTGTCTGTGTCCTGCCCCCAGAGGTGGAGCCTACAGAGGCAGGCAGGCCTCCTTGAGCTGTGGTGGGCTCCACCCAGTTCAAGCTTCCAGGCTGCTTTGTTTACCTAAGCGAGCCTGGGCAATGGCGGGCGCCCCTCCCCCAGCCTCGCTGCCGACTTGCTGTTTGATCTCAGACTGCTGTGCTAGCAATCAGCGAGACTCCGTGGGCGTAGGACCCTCTGAGCCAGGTGCGGGCTATACTCTCCTGGGGCACCGTTTCCTAAGCCCGTCGGAAAAGCACAGTATTCGGGTGGGAGTGGCCCGATTTTCCAGGTGCCGTCTGTCACCCCTGGAAGGGGAACTCCCTGACCCCTTGCGCTTCCCGAGTGAGGCAATGCCTCGCCCCTGCTTCGGCTGTCGCACGGTGCACTCACCCACTGACCTGCGCCCACTGTCTGGCACTCCCTAGTGAGATGAACATGGTACCTCAGATGGAAATGCAGAAATCACCCGTCTTCTGCGTCGCTCGCGCTGGGAGCTGTAGACCGGAGCTGTTCCTATTCGGCCATCTTGGCTCCTCCCCCCCTTTTTTTTTTTTTTTAAATTTTTGGTAGAGATGAAGTCTCGCTGTGTTCCCAGGCTGGTCTTGCACTCCTAAGCCCAAGTGATTCTCCCACCTTGGCTGCCCAGAATTACAGGCTCAAGCCACCATGTACAGCCTCAAGATATAAAGTTAAAATAATCAAGAATGTAGATCAATAGAACACAATAGACTATCCAGAAATATACCCACACAAATTGATTGTTGACAAAGGTTTTAAGGCAATTCAAGGGGATTCTTGGCCAGGAAAGGATAATCTTTTTAACAAATAGTGCTGAAAGAATTGGATAGCCATATACAGAAAGGGAAGAGAGAGAGAGAGAGAGAGAGAAAGAAAAAGAAAGAAAGAGAGAGAGAGAGAGAAAGACAGACAGAAAGAAAGAAAGAAAGAAAGAAAAGAGAAAGAGAAAGAAAGAAGGAAGGAAGGAAGGGAAAGGAAGGAAGGAAGGGAAAGGAAGGAAGGAAGGGAAAAGAAGGAAGGAAGGAAGGGAAAGGAAGGAAGGAAGGAAGGGAAAGGAAGGAAGGAAGGAAGGGAGAACCTTGACCCTTAGATCACACCAGGCACAAAAATTAACTCAAAGTGGATCACAGACCTAAATGGAAAAGCTAAAAAAGTCTGAGAAATAAACATAGCAGGAATTCTTAATGACCTTGGGTTTGGCAAAGATTTCTTTCTTTTCTTTTTTTTTTTTTTAAATGGAGTCTTGCTCTGTCGCCCAGGCTGGAGGGTAGTGCATGATCTCAGCTCACTGCAACCTCCACGTCCAGGGTTCAAGCGATTCTCATACCTCAGTCTCCTGCATAGCTGGGATTACAGGCATGAGCCACAGTGCTCAGCTAATTTTTGTGTTTTCAGTAGAGACAGGGTTTCACTGTGTTGCCAGGCTGGTCTTGAACTCCTGGCCTCAAATGATCTGCCCGCCTTGGCCTCCCAGAGTGCTGGGATTACAGATATGAGTCACCACATCTGGCCAGATTTCTTAAATAGGACTCAAAATGTAGGAAACATAAAAGAAAAATATAACTAGGACTTCAAAATTTAAAACTTCTGCTCTTCAAGTGACAGTTTTATGAAAATGAAAAGGCAAAGGAGAAATTGGAAAACAATCGGCAAAACATATCTGACAAAGGAATTATGTCTAGAATATATATTTAAAAAAGTCTTACGACTAAGTAATATAAAGAGAAAAAAGTCCATTCAAAAAAATGGGCAAAAAATTGAACAGACACTTGACCAAAAAAAAATATAGCAATGGCAAAAAAAGTACATGGAAAGATGCTTACCATGCATCATCAGTGACATGCAAATCAAACCAGTGAGATACTACTATACACCCACTAGAATGGCCAACATTAGAACAAATGATAATGCAAAAGGTTGGGAAAGACATGGAGCAACTGGAACTCCTTAGTAACTGCTGCTGGGAAGGTCAAATGGTAGTTTGGTAGTTTCTGAAAATATTAAACACAGATCTGCCTACAACCCTGTCATGCTAAGTATTCATCCAAGAGAAATAAGAACATGTCCACACAAAGATTTGTCCACAAACATTCATAGAAGTTTTAATTGCCCCAAACTGGAAACAATCCAAATGTCCAAGATGGGAATGGATAGACACATTGTGATATATAAAAACAATGGAATACTACTGAGCAGTAAAGAGGAGGGAATTACTGGTACATGCAACAGCATAGATAAATCTCAGAAACATTACTCTTGCCAAAAGGAACCAGACACAAAAGAATACATACTATGTGATTCCATTTTATCTATACTGAGAGAAAGCAAATCAGTTATTGCTTGGGGCGTGAGAAAACTTTTTGTGAGTAATGGAAACATCCTCTAACATGATTGTAGTGATGTTTACCTGACTGCATACATTTGCTAAAACTTATCAAGTTGTACCCTTAAAATTGGTGAAATTTATTGTCTTAATTCTGTCTCAATTTTTAAAAATGAGGCAGCTCTACAAGGTACATATGGAATAGACTCCAAAGTTTATAGTTAAGTGGAAAAAAAACTAGGTGCAGAAATATGTATACAGTATACTATCATTTGTGAGGGGAAAAAAGAAAACACATAGGTATGTGCCATGTAGGCAGAGAATATCTCTAGAAGGATACCCAAGAAAATATAACAGTGGTAGCCTGTAGGAATAAGAATTCAGTGTCTGGAGTCTGAAATATGTGGGAGACTTTATTTTCCATCATGCATTCTTGGATTTTTTGCCATGTACATTTAAAAAAAAAGATGCTGATACAGGGAAGTACAAGATGCTGTGGAAGTTCATAGGGAAGGGTATCTGTCTCACAGTGGTGGACAGTGTCAGTAAATACTTCTTTGAAGAAGTTATATTTAAGCTAAGACCTGAAGGACAGTAAGGAATTAGCCAACAGAAGTAGGGAAGGAAAAAAAGATCATTCTAGACAGAGAGAATAGCATACACAAAGATCACAAGGAAAGAAAGAAAATGTGAGATTGGGCAACAGCAGGGTGGCTCTGTGGAGCTGGAATATTGAAGGACAAATATGAGACTGATGATATACATGGGGGCTGGGTTTTCATCTTGTGAGCTATGCTCAGCAGACTTTTTCTGTTAAGAGCCAGGTATTAAAGATTTTCGACTTCATGGGCCAAAAGGCAAAAATCAAACATTTTTTGTGGGTATTTGCACAAGACACACACAAAAATTTTATAATTTTGAATTGACAAAATTCAACATATAATCATTAAATGCTTTTTTTGTAATACAGGCCTATTAATGAGAATAATAGAATTTTTGGGGGGTGGGGGATAACATTTCATTTAATTATGATGCAAAGTTAGTGTGTCTTACTGTCAAAATTGATTACAAATATTCACCTGTTAATGAGGATCTGTAATGAGATCTGAGGTATTTCATCTTTGAAAATGTCTTTTTCATACAGAAAAGTAATGCCAAATATTGATATCAATCCATGAGCATATAATTTTAATTGAGCATATTCATCACTTGGAAGGCATTTATAGAATTCTGATAGATTCTTCTCTTGATATTTGCCTTTAGCTTGTCATTACATTGCAGGTTAATTACTTCCAATTGAAGGTTAAGTGGAAGTCCCTCAATTGCAGAGTTAAGTGAATTTTGAAGTGTAGAAATTTCATTTGCACTTGCATCAACATTGGAATAAAACACTGCTGGAACTATAGTTTGAGCTCAGAAAATATGTCCATTGCAAACTTGTGTGGAACGGAGAGCTTGCTTCTTCTTTCAACTTCCCATAGCATGGGAAGAGTGTAAAGCAGCTTGACATGATTTGTGATTCAAACAACATTAGTTGTAGTCAAAATTATTTTACCGCCATATAAATTTCACAAATAAGCATTGTTTTACTTTGTAATTTTAGGTTAAATTCATTAAGAAATACCAAATCTGTAGCAAAAGCTATTATCCAAAGTCATTTAGTATTTGATAACACTGGTTAAGGGTAGTTTTTTCATCCAGAAAAATATCAATGTCAGCTCTGAGCTAAAAGAAAAATCACAACAAAATTTTACTACTGTTAAATCATTAAAATGTATGATAGGACAAGTTAATATCTTTAGCTCTTATTTTGGTCAAAAAATGCACAGAACTGTCAATGGTTAAGTTTCTAAGAGTGAATGGCATTCACTGTTGACACCACTGGTTCAATAATACATGACAGATTAAAATATTTCCTTCAAAGTACCTGCAGATAAATAATACAATGAATGACCACAAGCTTTAAACATTTTATGTTTTCACAAGTTTTGTAAATTTCCCCAATTAAGCCTTTTTTCTGCTGTATACATATTTTTGTGATCATTAGTTATAACACATCTTAGCAGATTCCACTTCAGGTTGTACTGAGTTAGTGTTTTCCCAACTATTCTCATCTGTAGTTATTCTACACTATTCTTAGGGGCTAATTCTTCAGCGACTTCAAACTTGGCATCCATTCCTCAAATAAACAATAATAAATGGTCAGTATTGTTAACATCTGTCAACTCATCCAGAGCCTAGGAAAACCATTCAAAATCGTTTGCCTTGTCTTTAACTTTACTATTTATGTTTCTCCCAATGTCCATAGCTCTTCGAACAACTATTTTTGCAGAAAGACTAATAGTCTTTAGTGAATTTATTTTCTCTGTACACAGTTTAATTAACTCACCATTTGTAAACAACTTTCCTTGCTTTGCTAACAAATGAGCCACTTGGAAAATTAGTTTGATGTTGCCTGATTTCCACTATTTATTTATTTATTGAAAGAGAGTCTCGCTGTGTCATCCAGGCTAGAGTGCAGTGGTGGCATCCTGGCTTACTGCAACCTCCACCTTCTGGTATCGAGCAATTCTCCCACCTCAGACTACTGAGTAACTGAGACTACAGTTGCATGTCACCATGCCTGGCTAGTTTTTGTATTTTTAATTGAGGGGGTTTCACCATGTTGGCCAGGCTGGTCTTGAGCTCCTGACCTCAGATGATCCGTCCGTCTCAGCCTCCCAAAGTGCTGCAATTATAGGTGCGAGCCACTGTGTCTGGCCTCACTTTTTATTTTTATTTTTTTTGAGACGGAGTCTTGCTCTGTCACCCAGGCTGGAGTGCAATGGTGCGATCTCGGCTAACTGCAACCTCTGCCTCCCAGGTTCAAGTGATTCTCCTGACTCGGCCTCCCGAGTAGCTGAGATTACAGGCACGTACCACCATGCCTGGCTAATTTTTTTTGTATTTTTAGTAGAGATGCGGTTTCACTGTATTAGCCAGACTGGTCTCTATCTCCTGACCTCATGATCCGCCTGCCTCAGCCTCCCAAAGTGCTGGGATTACAGGCATGAGCCACCATGCCCGGCCCCACTTTTTATTTTTGTGAAGAAATTGTGTTGTAATGAGATATTTGATTTCAAATTTTCTAATTTTTCTGACTGTTCCTTGTCTGTGAGTTGGGAATATTGTGATGAATTTTAAGTGTTTGGTAATATTGACATATATTGTGCTCTTTTAGCATGTCTATAATGCCATTGGGTAATAAACCTAATTATCATCTAATTTAATAATAAAATAATCTACAGTACATTGTGTTTCAAAAGCAAGACATTCAAAGTCCACTTTTCTTGTTTTGACGTAATGAGGATGCACTGGTAATAAAAATAAAATGAAGTGCCACAGTATAGTGATACACATGTCACTTATTAACATTGTTGGGTTATAACTATTACTGCAGCAGTGCAGTGAGGAGAGTGTCATATACAATTTTTATAGCAACTTCTCACTGGAAGTGCAAACAAACAAACAAACCCATAAACAATATGCAAACAAATGGCATGGCTATGCATTCTAATAAAATTTTATTTATATACACAATTTTGAATTTCATACAATTTTCACATCACAAATATTATTCTTTGTACTGAATTAGTGTTTTCTCAACTATTCTCATTTGTAGTTATTTGATTTTTTTCAATCACTAAAAAATGTGTGGGCAAAAAAAAATTAAATAAAAGGTGTCCAGATTGGAATGGAAGAAGCAAAAGTATCTCAATTCACTCTCAGATGATATGATCTTTTAAAAATATGTTTCAACACATACAAGGTATGGTGATTAGATCAGGGCAATTAGCATATCCATCATCTCAAACATTTATCATTTCTTTGTGATAGGAGCATTGGATATCCTCCTTCTAGGTTTTTGAAACTATATATTATTATTAACTATAGTCATCCTACTGGACTATAGAACACTAGAACTTATTCCTCCTATCTAGCTGTAATTTTGTATCCTTTTAAAAATCTCTATCCTTCCTTCCCTATACTCTTCCCAGCCTCTAGTATCCTCTAGTCTACTTTTTTACTTATTTGAGATCAACTTTTTTTAGGTTCCACATATGACTGAGAATGTGAAGTGTTTAACTTTCTGTTCCTGGCTTATTTCATTTAATACAATGTCCTCCAGTTCCATTCATGTTGCCATGAATGACAGGATTTCATTCTGTTTTATGGCTGAATAGTATTCCATTGTGTGTATGTACCCCATTTTCTTTATTCACTCATCTATTGCTGGACCCCTAGGTTGATTCCATGTCTTCACTATTGTGAACAGTGCTATAATCAGCATAGGGATGCAAATGTCTCTCACATGTAATAATTTCCCTTTGGATAAACTCCCAGTAGTGATATTGCTGAATGATAGGGTAGTTCTATTTGTCCTGTTTTGAGAGACCCCCATACTGTTTTCCACAGTGGCTGTACTAGTTTGCATTTCCACCAACAGCATATAAGAGTTCCCTTCTCTCTGCATCTTTACCAGCATTTATTTTTTGTCTTTTTGATTATAGCCATCCTAACTGGGGTGAGATGATACCTCATTGTGGTTTTGATTTGCATTTCCCTGATGATTAGTGATGCTGAGGATTTTTCATATATTGTGTGGCCTTTTGTATGTCTTCTTTTGAGGAATATCTGTTCAGACCATTTTTGCCCACTTTTTAATCGAACTGTATGTTTTCCTGCTGAGGTGTTTGAGTTTCTCATAAATTCTGGATAGTAATTCCCTATTAGATCAGTAGTTTGCAAAGATTTTCTTCCATTCTATAGGTTTTCTTTTCACTCTGTTGATTGTTTCCTTTGATATGCAGAAGCTTTTTTAGTTTGATATAATCCCATTTGTTTATTTTTGCTTTTGTCTCCTGTCCTTTTGAGGTCTTATTCATAAAATATTTTCGCAGACCAATGTCGTGAAGCATTTCTCCTATATTTTCTTCTAGTAGTTTTATAATTTCTGGTCTTACATTTAGGTCTTTATTGAAAAAATGTCTTTTCCCCAAAGAATGTTCCTGGCACTTTTGTCAAAAATCAGTTGGCTGTAAATATGTGGGTTTATTTCTGGGTCTCTGTTCTGTTCCATTGGTCTATGTGTCTGTTTTTATGCTAGTACCACGCCGTTTTGGTTACTACAGATTTGAGGAAAAAGAACAAAACTGGAGGTATTACTTTGACTATTTGGGGTCTTTTGTGGTTCCATACACATTTTAGGATTTTTTTTTCCTGTTTCTGTGAAAAATGTCATTGGCATTTCGATAGGTAGATGAAATAATCTTATATATAGAAATACTCCTTAGTATTAAGGAGTCCACTAAAAAAAAAGCCATTAGAATAAATAAATGAATTCAACAACGTTGCAGGATACAAGATCTACATAAATAAATTATATTCTTGTACACTTGCAATGAACAATTTGCAAATGAAATTAAGAAAACAATTCCATTTATAATAGCATCAAAAAGAGTAACGTAACTAGGAACAAATCTAACAAATAAGGTGCAAAATGTAAACTCTGAAAACTACAAAATACACTGTTGAAAGACATTAAAGAAGCTCTCAATAAATATAAAGACACCCTACGTTCATGAATCAGGAGATTCAATATTGTTAAGGTGGCAATATTCCCCAGATCGATCTACAGATTCAATGCCATCCCAATCAAAGTCCTGGCTTGCTTTTTTTGCAAAAATTGACAAGCTGATCTTAAAATTCAAGCTGACAAGGTGCCCAAAATAGCCAAAGCAATTCTGAAAAAGAACAAAGTTGCAAGACTCACACTTCCCACTTTCAAAACTTACTATAAAGCCACAATAAATTAAGACAGTGCAGTATCAGAATAAGGACAGACACAGATCAATAGAATAAAATTGAGAATCCGGAAATAAACTCTCACATTTATGGTTAATTGGTTTTCAACAAGGGTATGAAAGTAATGTAATCAGGAAAGAATTACAAATTGTTAGTTTTTTCTAACAAATTGTTCTGAGATAACTAGATATCCACAAGCAAAATAGTGAAGTTGGATACCTACCTCACACTGTATACAAAAACTAACTCAAAATGGATCAAAGACCTAAATGGAAGAGCTCAAACTATAAAATTCTCAAAAAACATAGATGTATTTCTTTGTGACATTGGATTGGGCAATGATTTGTTGGATATGACACTAAAAGTATGAACAAGAAAAGAAAAAATAGATAAATTAGACTTCCTCAAAATTAGAAACTTCTGCATTTCAAAGGACATCATTAAGTGAAACGATAACCCACTGAATTATAGGAAATATCTGCAAATCATACATCTGATAAGGAACTTATATCTATAATATATACAGAATGCTTACAACTCAACAACAATAAAACAATCTGGTTAAAAATGGGTTTAATTTTTTCTTTGGAGAAATGTCTTTAATTTCTTCTTTGGAGAAATGTCTATTTAAAGGGTATGAATACATATTTCTCCAAAGAATATATACAAATGGTCAACAAGCATATGAAAAGATGCTTAACATCACTAATCATTAGGGAAACACAAGTCAAGACTATAGTGAGATCCACCTCACACCTATTAGGATGGCTACTATTAAAAAAAAAACAGAAGATAACAAGTGTTGGTGAGGATGTGGAGAAATTTGAACTCTTGTGCATTGCTGGCAAAACAGTTTTATTGAGGTATGTTCACATACCATACAATCCACACATTTAAAGTGTGCAATTCAATGATTTTTAAATATATTCAAAGAGTGGTACAACCATCACTACAATCAATTTTAGAACATTTTATCAGCCTGAGAAGTAAACCCATACTCTTTGGCCTCCTACAACTCCCCAGTTTGAAGAAACTGCTAATCAGCTTTCTGTCTCTAAAGATCTGCCTATTCTGGACATTTCATATAAATCAAATTATACAATGTTTGGTCATTGGTGACCGGCTTCTTTCACTTAGAATAAAGTTTTCAAAGTTCATCCACATTGTAGCATATATCAGTACTTTTTTCCTTTCTGTTGCCAAATAATATTCCATTGTGGATGTACCACATTTTATTAATCCAACCAACAGTTGATGGCCATTTAGGTGGTTTCTACTTTTTGTTTATTATGAATAATGCTTCTATGAACATTTGTGTACAAGTTTTTGTAAAGACATACGTCTTCATTTCTCTTGGGTATATGTACACCTAGGAGTGCACTGCTGGTTCACCAGACTTTTCCAAACCAACTGCATGCACCTTCTTATATTCCTATTAGCAGTGTATGAGGGTTCCCATTTCTCCACATCCTTGCCAACATTTATTATTAGGCATCTTTTTTAGTCTGGCTATCCTAGTGGGTGTGAAGTGGTATATCACTGTGGTTTTGATTTGCATTTCCCTAATGACTAATGATGTTGAACATATTTTCACATGCTTATCGGCCATTTGTATAGCTCCTCTGGAAAAGTGCCTATTTAGATCCTTTACCAGTTCTTTCCAATTCTTTTTATTGTGGTAAAATGCACATAATGTAAAATTTACCATTCTAACCACTTTAAAGTGTATCAGTGGAATCAAGTACACGGACATTGTTGTGCAACCATCACCATTCTCCATCTCCAGAGCTCTTTTCATCTTTGAAAAGGAAACTGTATGCATTAAACAATTACTCCCTATTTTCTCCTCCCCCACCCAACCCCTGGCAGCCACCATTCTACTTTCTGTCTCTATGAATCTGACTACTCTAGGCACCTCATATCAATAGAATTAATGAGGTATTTGTCTTTTTGTGACTAGATAATTTCATTTAGCATAATGTCAATGAACTATACCAAAAGAGGCAGAAGGCTTCTTTCCTGAGATGAATACTCTTTGTAGTCAGAATGGAACCAGTCTCATTGCACCTGACATCTGGTCATATTCAACCTCCTGGCTCCCACATACCAACCCTTCTAGTGGTGGGAAAGAAGTTCAGCTCTGGACTTCCTGAGAGACCTAACCTGAGCCACTCTTTCCCCCACACAGAGGTCCGCTTCACATATAATTGTTACCATCACTTCGATTATCACTGCCACCATTCCAGCCCATCACTCAGCCCTTCTCCTCACCACCATCCTAGCTGCATCTCAACTACTAGCCCAGTCAATATCCTGGCCGCTGCTGCCAATAACAGCTCCCATTTACTGAGCATCTGCAATGTTGTGTCTAATCCTCATTGCAAAACTGCACACCAGGAGGTCTGGAGTTTATCCTGAGTGCTATGGGAAGTTGTTGAATGGTTTTAAGCAGTATAATCATAAGATAATATCCATATATTAAAATATTCTGACTGCAGCACACAAAATAGAGGTGTGACTGGAGTTAGCCCAGTTAGCAGGTTGTTGCAGGAGTTCTGGGTGAGACGAGGGTAGTGGTAGTGAGGATGAAGAGAACTGGTAGAATCTGAGAAGTGTTTAGGAGGTGGAATGTATAGGACTTGATTTCAGATTGAACATGAGGGTTAGACAGAGGCTAGAGTCAAGATTCCCTCGGCATAGGCAAGCTCCGCAGCCAAAGGCAGCCATGTTCAATTAACAAAGCCTCTGAGTCTCGGTGACCCTGAGGCTTCTAGGATTCTCGGTGACCCTGAGGCTTCAATTCCCTATCAATAGGCTTCTCCAAAAATCTGTAGTGTAGACACTTCAGTGAGGAATGAAACTGATAAGACTAATTTGACCACTATAAAAATAATCTCCTGTTTCCTCTCTCCCTTTAAGGGAAAAAGAAGCCCCCATCTTTCCTCTCTCAAATTTTCATCATTTCCACCACTCCAATAGCCCTTAAAAAATCAATCAATACGTTATTCCACAGACATCTAATGGTCATGCTGTGTACAAACTATAATATCACTATTTTAGGGTTAAGGATTCAAAGATGATCTCCCTCTAGCAAATCCTGCTCTTAGGAAAAGACCCAGAACTAATTTTTACTGAAGAACAGATGAGTAACGGAGTGTGACCTTCCTTTAAGGGAATTTTTAACTAATACATTTTTTTTTCTTATTTCAAAAGTAATTCTCAGTAAGTACAAGTAAGGCATAAAAGTCACTAGAATACCCACTACCTGAAGATAATAATTAGAAACATTTTGATGTATGTCTTGTCAGACTTCTATACATATATTTTTTCCTTCTATGCTTCTATTTTAGCTAAAGAACTTATATTTTACTTAAGAAGAATATCTTACTCTAAGGAATGACCCCAGCATAACTGCTATTTCGTGCAGAGAACTTTCCTTTAGTCTTCAAAAGTCATGTTTCTAAGGTTCACACATAAATGGTTACTTCTAAAGAAGGCTTTGCTGGGTGTCTGGCCATGGCTAGGTGTTCATATTTACCAGCTGCCCCTAGACAAGTCCTGCTCACTTGGTTTTGGAGCATGAGAAAAGGGAAGTAATAGACACCCTCAAAGCTCGGCAGGAGGGCTGGTCATGGGAGGAGGCCTCCCAAAGTGCAACTAGTACTGCTACATTCTTTGCATGGCTCCTTCCTCTGTCTAAATAGCAAAAGGCTGCTGGGAATGGCATGTGTGTGACAAAGACACAAGGGAAAATTTGTTAAGAGCAGTGTCCCAGACTCTTCCTAGGGGAAACCTGATTAAAAGGATTATTTCAAAGGATCATTAGTAGAAAGAGAATTTTAGGCTCCCTTGGGTAGAGCAGCCTTTGAACCAAGCTCTGTTTCAACATTTCTTCTTCGTTCCTCAGAAGGTCGGCTAGAGTGAGCCACACACCGCAGATCAAACTCCCAATGCCAGGGACACAGACAATTAACGCCGGCCCCCTCCATGATTGGCGGTACCATCATCTCAACCTAGTTCAGGGGAGAGCTGGAGGGTTTGCCTGTCCCTTGGGAGCTGGAATACAGTGCTGGGCATTCCAGTAGTTCCCTCACACCCAGGAGTATGATATACCTTCTGTAGAACATTTAGTTTCTTTCAAAGTAGAAAATTCCCTGATGTTAAGAGAGCTAAGGTCTCCCCTTTCACTGAAACCTAAAGAGCTTCCCATTCTCATTTCTTTAGGAAGGTTCTGGTCCCAAAGCTGTACTGTGACTTGCAGTTTCCTGGAGAACCAGAGTAGGAGGAGGGTAAAGGTGGCTTTGGACATCCCCAAGCTGAGCATGCCTCCGGCAGGTGCTTTTGCAATCACAGCTGCCACCTTTCCTGGGGCAAATACTCTCCACACGCCAGAATTAAACTAATCCCATTGCAGCTGACATCTGGTCATATCCAACCACAAGTCTCCCACATATTGAGCCTTCTAGTGGTGGGAAACAAATTCAGGACTGAACTTCCTGAGGGACCTAACCTGAATGGACCACTGCTTTCCCACAAACAAAGATCCACTTCACATAATTGTTACCATCACTTTGATGATCACTGCCACCATTTCAACCCACCACTCAGCCCCTCTCCCAGCCACCATCCTAGCTGCATCTTGACTACTAGCCCGGTCAGTATCCTGGCCACTTCTGCCAATAACAGCTCCCATATATTGATCATCTGCTATGTTGTCTCCAGTCCTCAATGCAAATCTGCAAGTTTAATGAAGAGGAAACTGGCTCCAAGGGTTGTCACATTGCAGAGAAGAGGCAGAACTGGGCTTTCAACCTAGGCCTAGATGACCCCAAGCCTGTGCTTCTTCCACTGCCCCATGCTACCTCCATACTGTGGGCCAAGCTCTGGATGCAGACTGAGAAGGTAGACATTTGCTGGCTATGTGACTTTGCCAAGTCCCTCACTTCCTGTGCTTCAGTTTCATCTCTAAAATGACAGTTTTGTTTGAGGCAGAAAGATACAGAGCAGTGATGGTGTGTGTGTCTTGGGTGTCTATGTCTCTCTTTGGCTACTTATCGGGAGGTAGGAGTGAGGCCTTTCATTGTTCCTGCTCTTCAAACCCAGGGCAGTCAAATGCTGGTGCTGTCATGGGGACATAGTGGATCATAGCCAGGCTGGAGGGTGCCTGCTCACCCCCTGCTGCCTCTCTGGGGTGCCACATGCTGTGGTCAGGAGGAGGGGACCCTGGAAGGCCCTTGGAATATTCCATCTGCTGGGGGCCCTTTGGAAGGCTGATGGAATGATGAGGTAACAATAGCAGCCTGAGCTCCGTGGCTCCTTTTTCCCTCTAATGAGGTTTCTCTGTCCCACAGCCATGGAAAGCTCCCAAGCTCCCCAGAGATGCCTCCTTGGCCCATCCGCCTGCCTTTTATCCTACACCACCCAGCTTTCTCAACTCCTAATTGTGTTTCTGAGACCTCAATCCCCAGGCTCTTGACCAACCACACAGAAAACCCAACTGGTTACAACACTGCAACCTAAGTCCTGCACCCTCCTATGGCATGCCCTCCCCCTGGCTCACCCAGGCAGCCTGGCCTGGCCTGGCAGGAAGGACAAAGCTCACAGCCTCAGGGTCTTAGCCCTGGAAGATCCAGGGCATGCAGTGGCCAGCCAGGAGGACTTACAGATGGGTAGAGGCATTTACCAACTACATCACCAGGAAGAAAGCATGGCATAAGGGCATTTAGTTTGTAGTCAAGTTTTGGAATTCTGGCTCTGCCTCTTCCTAGCCATGTGACCATGGGCAAGAGATTTAACCTTTCTGAGACACACTTTCCTTGTGTGTAAAATAAAGATAATAATATCTACTTTGCAGAATGGTTGCAGGGATTAACCAATATAATATATTTAAAGCGTCTTGCTCAGTGCCTGACACATAGTTGGCACCCAATAAATGCAGTTTCCTTTTCCTACCCTGCTCCTCTGCCCATCCTCTGCCAACACCAACGGGGAAACAAATTTGGCAGATCACGTCTCAATTATTTGAGGGGCCAGGGCCCAGCCTCTGTACCTTTTGTCCTTTAAACTGCACAATCCATGAACTACTGAAGGTGGGAAGAGGAAAAGAGGAAAATGAGGCAAGGGTGGGAAACAGGTGGGTGGGCAGAAAAAAGGTGCAGAGGGCAGCCTCAGCCTGAGACAGGAGAGCTTCTGTGGCTTAGACCCCCAGAGCACCCCAAAACCAGTGCACAAGGAATTTGCTAAGAGCAGCTGGCCCCTGGATGGGGTGGGAGAAGGCTCCAGATTCATAGCCTGGTTTCAAGTGGGTCCTTCCCACTAGCCTGTCTGGGCTGGAAGCAGGGAACCTGATATTTACAAACTTCCGCAGATGTGTCCCAACAGCCTGCTTGCCCTACCACGGTGGAGGAGGAATAATTGCACTAAGGCCGAGCTCTCCCCTCCTCCCCCTTGAAGAGTCAGATGACCTCAGTGCTTCAATGCTCCAAATGGAGTGGGGTGGTGCGTGTGTGTGTGCGTGTGTGTGCAAGCGTGTGTGTACACGCGTGTGTATGTGTGCAGCTCCAGCCCCTAGCAGAGGAGGCTGCAGGCCTTGGTTCAGAGGGATGCAACATCTGGCCAGCTGTAAGCCTGAGCCAGATGTGCGCCGGCCAGATGGAGGGCAAGCTCCCCTGGGTGGGGGTTGCACAGGAGGAAGTCATAACCTCATTGTGCGGCCTAATCCTGAACATATTACTCTGGAATATGTGCACTATCAACAACATTGCCATAAAAAAGAGGCCTCAATAAAGAGAGAAGAAGGAGCAAGGCCTCGAGAATTGTCAGTGGGCCTCTGACACACTTTCTGGGATTGGGGGGACGTGGGGAGGGAGTATGGACTAGCACTTAACCCTGGGCTGTGGCCGCCCTTGTGCTTGTGAAGAGAGGGGGTTGAGCTGGGAGGTGGGTCTCCTGACCTGCAGAGAGAGCTACTGAAAGCTCAAAGCCGTGGACACAGCCAAAAAGGGCCTTTGTGACTTGGGCTGAAGGGTTAACAGACCTGGGGAAGGGGGTCCTGAGTCTGGGAAGAGCTGGAAGAAACAGGTCAGCCAGAGAAACACTCTAGGCCCCTCTCCTCTGCCTTCATGAAGCCTGGTATTCTGGATGCTTCTGGCAGGGAAGGCACTAGAATATCTATCTACGCCTCTTGTCCCCACTCCTATCCTCACTGCACCCCATCCTCCAACCCCTTCCCACCGCTCTCATCCTGAGAGAACCAGCCAGATGACCCACAAAGACTCAACGCAAGGCTATCAGGGCTAGGTGGTCTGACTACCTGGGGCATTGCATTAGGGCCCAGCCAGCGTTTTCTGGAACACTGACAAGGTACGGTGGTCACAACAGGCTTCCTGGAGGCTATGGGGTCTCAAAAGATAAGAAGGATTTGACCAGATGATGATAAGAGGAAAGGACATATTCTGTTCATCGTAGGAGGGCCCCGGCCCGGGAGATGCTGAGAGGGAGAAGGAAAGACAGAGAAAGCAAGACTAAAAGCGAAAAACCACATGGGAACCAGAAGCACCTCAGAGCTCAGGTGATCCAAGCCCCCCATCTGACAATAGGGAGAAAACGTAGAAAGAGGTGAATACAGCAGGAGGAAGCAGTGAAGGGTCCCCCAACACAGGATTTACAGGCAACCCCTCCCCCACCCCGGCAGTTTCTCTGCACTGGAAACCCAAAGAGAACCTGAAAAAGTGGGCCAGAGTTGAGGGCAGGTAGCCTGCTCACTGGGAGGCAAGGGGCAGGGTGTGGGGGTGGCTGGAAGCTGAAAAAAGAGACCCAGGGAAGGGTGGGGGACACAGAGCAAGCATGAGGCCAGGCTGGCGGTTCTCTCCCCTTGCCTCCTGCAGGATCGTGGCAAGCACAACTGCTTCTCATTAGCAAAAGTGACCGTGGAGGAGAAATCCAGCCCAACCCAGGTCACGGTCACAGCCCTGAGCAGCCAGCAGCAGCCAAGCCAGAGAGGAGCAGCCTGGGGCCCCAGGAGACCTGCAGTGGCTGTCTAGCCCCAGGTCTCAAGGTCACCCATGTCAGCACCTAGAGTGGACAATGATGAAAAGGAAGAATGAAATGACTGGAGGGGCAGGACGGGAGGGAAATTGTGCCAGCACTCTCCTGGCTGTCCTGCCTGTTTTCTCCCTCCCAATTCATCCATCACACCATGGCCAAATTCATCCCACCACCCACTCTCCTGCTGAGGAAGTGGCAATGGCTTCTCAACACCTTAGTCAAGATAAATAAACTTCTAAGCCCCAATTTAAAGGTTCTCTGTGATTTAGCAACCCTGGACGTCATCAGTCCTCACTCCCATGGCTCTCCAGGCCAAGCCCTCCACCCCAGCGACTCTCCGCAGAGGCCCCTGCGCGTATCCTGCCAAGTTCCTCTCTCTTTGCTCATGCACTTTTCTTAACCTAAAACGCCTTTTTGTCTCTATCAATTCATTGTTATTCCCCTTTTACATTCCACTCACCTGTGAAATTGGGAGAGTAATAATGCCTGCATCGTAGGGTTTTTGTAAGGATAAAATTAGAAAATGCTTGGAACAGAGCCTGGCACGCAGTAAACATTAGCTATTGGTGTTGTTATTATCGTTCTATTCATGACCCTTCCAGTCTGAGCCCAAGTTCTGCCTTCTCTGTAGGGCACTGTGTCCCTGACCTGCCCACCCACAATTGTCATCACCCTTCTTCTTGCATTTGCCAACTCAATTCATGTATGTTTAAACAATATTTGTCAGGCATCCTCTGCTATGCTAGGCATCATGCTAGACAGCATGGAGAAAATGGAGAATGAGAGGTTATCCCCGGCCCTCGAGGAGCTTACAGTCTGGAGAAAGTCAAATAGTAAAAGGCAGTTACAGGGTGTGCAAATGCTGAGCTTAGGGCACGTCCACTTCAGCGCCATCAAGGAACAGGGGGAGGGTCAGTGCTGAGGGACAGGAGGGCTTCTCAGAGGAGGTGATGGACAAGTGGGGACCTGAAAGCCAAAGAGGAGTTAGCAGAGTGGAGGGAGGGAGAGGTGTTGCAAAGAGGAGGAGCAGCATCGGCAGAGGCCCAGAGGGGAGAGGGAGGGTGATGCATATGGAAACTACAATGAGCTCAGGAAGGTTAAGAATGGACTGTGAGGAGGAATAGTGAAAGCTGAGGCTAGAGAGGTTTGGCAGCAGCCAGAAGGTGAAAGGCTACATAAGCTGGGCTAGGACACTGGGGCCCAGTCCTGTAGGCAGTGGGGAATCATGGGAGGGGCTGTGGTGCTCACTCTGCCCTTAACATGTGCCTTGGACTGTTGTTAACTATCTCATGGCTGCCAGACTTGTCTCCTCAGGAGATTAGAACCCAGTGCCTTCTCACGTCTCTTTTATCGGTGAGGTGGGACATCAGTAAGTAGATATTTATTGGGTGCTCTTTTGAGGGCAGACCATGGACCGCACAGAGCAGGACTTCCATGCAAGCCCAGTGAGTTGAGGGAGGAGGAGGAGAAACGTGACAAAGCGGGAGGGCCATGAAGTGTAACAGGATCATGGAGCATGCTCTGCACTCCAGGGGGAGTCCCAGGCCAGAATCAGCCCCATGGAGCCTGAGATAAGCCACTGAAACATCCTCACCCTCAGCTTCTTCCTCTGTAAGGTGAGCATCGGGCCATCTGTCTACCTGCCTACCACACACGAGAATGCAGGTGAAAGCCCTGCAAAGGTGAGCTCTCTCCACAGGAGCAGGCAGATGCTGAGACAGGGAGAGGAAGGTGGGACCCCCTGTGGGGCAGGCTCTGGAGGCTGGTGAAGGAAGCTCAAACCAAGAAAGAAAATAAACAAATGTGTGCCTCTCAGCAACTCCCCCACCCCATTCACATGTGCTCCCTCTGTCCATTTCTCCCTCCCCAGCTTGTAGGAATCACTGCCAACAATCCGTGGCATCCAGTCACCTTTCCCAACATACTGCACAATATGGGCACCTGGATAGTCAGATCAGGAGGCTCTGAGCTGTCCCTGTCCTGACCAGTTAGCATCTCCCCCGGAAACCTTCCCTGACCCCCAATTCACAGTAATCTCCCGCTTCTCTGACTTTTGCAATTCCAGGCCCTACCTACATGAAGTACATGATTTTGACTTCTCTCTAAGGGCTCTCAGATGACCCTTCCTAGCCCCAAGACTCTAAGGTCCTTGAGGGAAGGATCAGGCTGTTGCCTCTCCAGCATCCTCCAGGGTCCCCAGCGCAGGCTTCTCGAAGGCTTGGGGTGGTTGGTTCTCATCCCTTCCTTTCTGAAGATGTGAAGAGGACATGACAGTCTGAATGGGCCACAACTGGGACCCAGGGATGGAGACGGATTCACCAGGCAAAGGTCATAAGGTGGAAGCAGTAGCCATGTGGCCATTAGATGGAAAGGCTAAATCAGCAGGGCAGCTAGTGTCCCAATCCCAACAGGCAGGATGTGGAAATTCCAGGAAGCCAACGGCTGCTCAGAAAGAAATGGAAAGGCACTGCAGGTTTCAGTGCCCCACAAAGGGTCTGAGGCCAGGCCTCACCCCAAGCAGCTGCCCTCAACCCCTCCCCAGCTTCGTGGTACAGTGGGTGTGCCCAAGGACACAAAGCTGAAAAATGGGCTACCATCTGGAGAAGATGACAGGGCCTGCAGGACAGTGTCACCAAATGGCTTTCCCCCTGAGGCAATCAGGGCAGGGCTCATCAGCACTTTGAAAGGAACATCTGGCTGATTCCAGATGTGGAACCAGATGTGAGAAAATGACATGCTGGCATTAGCTGGTAGGCAAGTTCAGAGTCCATCCTCAACTCTCCCAGCTGGCCAGGCCCTCTCAAGATCCTTCTGCCCATGCTCCTGCCTGCACACCTCTCTTGGTTACATAGCCTTGGGCTGCAGGACTCTCATGGTTGGCCAAGTAGCTTCTCATGTCCAGCTTTGGTCCACCCCAGAATCTATGCATTCTCTTCTTCAGTAGAGATGGGAACTAGCTGGTCACCATCCCCCACTCAAAAATCTCTCTCTCTCTCTCTCTCTCTGTGTGTGTGTGTGCGCGCACGCATGTATGTGCACATTCACATAAAGAATCCTGAGAACAAGAGGCCAAGTCAGATCCCTTGCCCTGAAAAGGGCCCCAGAGAGGATGTAGCCCCACCCACTTGCTATACAGTTAAGGCAGCTGGGAAGGAGAGAAGGAGAGGTCTGCAGGGGCTGGGAGGAAGTCAGCCATGGGTCTAGTAGACTAGATCTCAGGCACTGGGAGTCCAGTGTTCTTTCCACACTGCCACCTCTTCCCCCCCTCTGTTCCACCTGCCAACCCACCAGGTCCAATCTCTGCCTGATATGCAGAGTAGGGGGAGCCTCTTTCCTGGGGTGAGGCACTCACTGTCAAGAGCTGCAGGTGGTGATGTGCAGGTGTCAGATCGAGGAAGAGCAATTGAAAGATGGCAATTTCTCTTCCGTGTTAGCACTAGCATTCCTCCTGGAGTGAGCAAGATAAAAGTCTCCAAAAGAAGAAGCCAAGAGAGATTTGAGAGTGGGTAGATGGCAGAAGAGAAGCCCCAAGCACTGGTCTCTGAGGATGTGGTCTGATAAGGGGAAGGTTCCTTGCTCACCCAAAGGAGAGCCTTTCCACTTCCTATGGGCGCTTAAGCCATCATTGCTTCATTCTGCAAGGGCCAGCACTTCTGGATTCTCACTCTGGTGGGTCCTAAACTCCAGAACCAGTGACTTCCCTGGACACGTTGGCTAGGACTGGAAGGCACCTCCTGGAAGTTTCCTGGGACAAGGACCCCAAATAGAAGCTTTCACAAGCCCATTCAATTCATCTTACAAAGCAATGCAAGGCCTGACTACAACTTTGCCCAGCCTCAGTCTTACAGCCTGTGAAACAGGCAAAGACCACTAGCACGGGAAAGAAAACAACCAGTATCTTCAAGCAGAAGATGTGTTCACCTTGCTCTCAGATCATTCTCACATGAGCTATAGCTTGAGACTCTGGGTTTCCTGGGAAGGGGCTGCTGTGTGGGGGCTAGGGCCAGCAAACAGGAAAAAATGGCGAGCTTTTTCAAGCATCAATACTTTTTGATTTGAAATCTCTCTTTTCCAAACTTTGCAGAGCACATACTGTCCAGTCCCCTTCGTTAAGGATTAATTACTAGCCAAGTTTGAAGTCTTTGGAGTTGTTTGGGAGTTATTTGAGCTGAAAAGGAAAACATAACTATGTTGTTATTTCTTCTAAATGGAAAAAGGATATTTTTTGTGGGTGTTTGCAATGCTTACAAACAGCTGAAGGGGTTTTTTACTCTATCTTTCCAAAAATCACTGCCCTAGGCCATGACCAAATATGGAAAAAATGGCCAAATAAAAAAAATCCCCAAACCATAAACTTTTCAGAAAGTCACAAATAGTTGAACTAGAAGCATGTAATAGAAATGGCCGGCGACCTTGTTTAGCACAATTTCCCACTGTTTCCTGCCACCCCTGCCCACCACTCATGTCTGTGATTCACCCAGGCATCTCTCAAGAGACTTTACTTTCTAGACATCCAAGAACCAAGAGCCAAGTACAGAACAGAGTGTTGGGGGAAACCTCAGCACTGGATTAACATCCTCATTCCACAGATGAGGAAACCGAGGGCCATTGATGGCATGAGTGACTTGCCCCAGGCCCCACAGCAAGCTTTGGCACAATCAGATTCCCTGCGTGGTTTTTACCAGGCTATAACCTCCAACCCCAAAAATGCTGCAGGGCAGACTGGGGCAGGGCCTGTGGACCTCTCTGAGAAGCCAGAATAGGTAGCCATCTGTGGCTGTGCTTTGATATGGCCACCACTGAGAAGGTGAGCATTGTACAGGAGAGGATGTTGGCCTGGAGACAGAGAATAACACTTCCTTGGTTTTTTTTATTTGTTTGGTTTTGTTTTTCTTTGATACGGAGTCTTGCTCTGTCGCCCAGGCTGGAGTGCAATGGCGCGATCTCAGCTCACTGCAACCTCTGCCTCCCAGTTTCAAGCGATTCTCCTGCCTCAGCCTCCCGAGTAGCAGGACTACAGACATGTGCCACCACACCTGGCTAATTTTGTTTGTTTGTTTGTTTGTTTGTTGAGATGGAGTTTTATTCTTCCCGTCCAGGCTGGAGTGCAATGGCGTGATCGATCTTGGCTCACCACAACCTCTGCCTCCTGAGTTCAAGTGATTCTCCTGCCTCAGCCTCCCGAGTAGCTGGGATTAAGGGCATGTGCCACCATGCCCGGCTAATTTTGTATTTTTAGTAGAAACTGGGTTTCACCACGTTGGTCAGGCTGGTCTCGAACTCCCGACCTCAGATCAACCACCCGCCTTGGACTCCCAAAGTGCTGGGATTACAGGTGTGGGACGCCGCGCCGCTTTTTTTTTGTATTTTTAGTAGAGATAGGGTTTCGCCACATTGGCCAGGCTGGTCTCAAACACCTGACCTCAGATGATCCGCCCACCTCGGCCTCCTAAAGTGTTGGGATTACAGGCGTGAGCCACCACGCCCAGCAGATTTCCCTGTCTTGGAAGATGAGTGTGGCAGCGTCCTGTCAAAGAGCATACACACTGTGCTAGCCACTACCAGGTAGCCTGGGACACCCTTCTCTCCCCAGTTCTTAGACAACTGGCATTGAGGAAAAGGTGAGTAGGGGTTGGTGATGCTGCACCTCTATCCCTGGGTCCCAGGCTCTGATAGATCAGAAACTTTGTTAAATCAGGAATCTCCTCCACAACATCCCTATAACCAAGATCCAGGGCAAGGTTCCTGGGAATTCATTCCACACATCAACTGCCCCTAAATGAGGAAGAAAGGGAAGACTGGAGCCTTCCTCTCTTCAGAGCTGAGGTTGGGGTTCTGCTTTGACACAAGGAGTCTGCTGTAGGTATGGTCCAGAATGGTAATATAATATTATGGTTAAAATTACGGCATCGGGCCGGGCCCAGTGGCTCACGCCTGTAATCCTAGCAGTTTGGGAGGTCGAGGCGGGCGGATCACCTGAGGTCGGGGGTTCGAGACCAGCTCAGCCAATGTGGTGAAACCCAGTTTCTACTAAAAATACAAAAATTAGCTGGGCACAGTGGCACATGCCTGTAGTCCCAGCTGCTCGGGAGGCTGAGGCAGGAGAATCACTGAAACCCAGGACGTGGAGGCTGCAGTGAGCCGAGGTTGCGCCACTGCACTCCAGCCTGGGCAACAGCAAGACTCCGTCTCAACAAACAAACAAACAAACAAACAAAATTATGGCATCAGACTTTTGGGCCTGAATCCTAACTCTATTACTTACTGGATACATGACCTGAAAGTTATTTAACTTATCTGTGATTCAGTTTCCTCAGCTGTAAATGGAAGTAATATAGCACCTGCATCCTCTGGCTCACCGTAAATGCCATGTAAGTTGTAGTAATTATTAGTGTTGTTAATTGCTCAATATTGACAACTTAGGGAAGAAAGAATAAACAGGTAGATGCCTAAGAACTCAGAACCTACTTCCTGTGTTGGACAGAACCTCCCAACATCAGTTCAAGAGGACAAGTTAACCGCACCACCTTCTAGCACATGTCAGCATAGTCAGGAATGCAGGAGGAGAGGCCAGAAAGCCCAAGACCTGGAGACCTGCCCATTCCCAGCCTCCTGCCAGCTCCTCCATGAACTCTGAAGAAGCTGCCAGGCTCGTCGGGGCCTTCATTTCTCCACTAGTAATATGAAGATAATAGAACCCTTTGCTGTCTGTCAAGTCCTTTGAGAGGCTTGGATGAAAGGCATAGGCAGCCGGGTGAGATGCTGCTATTACAGCTAATGACAGAACCAACACGCTTGTACGCTGCCGCCCAGCTCTGACTCAGGCTGTTTACGGTTCTTACCTTGGTAGTGGGGGTGTGGGGAGGGTTGAGTGGGTTTGTGGTCTGGGGAGAAGGGGGAGCCCCAGCCGGTGCCCTCGCCTGCCCTGCTACTGCACATAAGCGCATCTGCCATCATCTAGGTTTCGGCAGGGCCTCCTCTCCCTGACTCTACTGTCCTGTCTCTCTCCTCCCCTCCTGCCAGGACTCAGGCTCCAGCCCTGCGTGTGACACATCACTCTAGAGGACAATCAAGCTTGTTTAGAAACATGTGGGAGCCATGGTCTTTGGCTGCTGCAGCCAGAAGAATAAAACATTATTCAAGGCCAGGCCCTCCCTCTCCCACCATCCCAGCGACAGCAACCCCATAGGGGCCGATCAGCATGGGGCTGGACTCCTTCTGTGACCTCCACATCTGGTCAGATGCTGCAGGTCCCTCCCTCCTCCTGGGGAACTTCTCATGGGAGGCTGACCAGAGAACAGGGCCATTCCCGCTATGTGTCACCAGCTCAGTCTCTAGATTGTGGTTGTCCCCCTGCTCCCTGCTGAGAGCTGGAGGTGAAAGCGGGGCTGGCAAAGCAAAAGCAGCGGCTATCAGGCCATCCTCAGGCTCCTAAAGGAAGAGGTCTCTCTTTGGCAGCTCAATCCAGTTTCAGGAATCCTCTGCAATAGCCGCTGTGCTGACTTGGCATTAGCTTGGGGACATGCAAACTCAACCAGCCTCAATCCCAGTATAATGTGGGGGCCGAGGCAGCCCCATGCAAATGCCCCCCAGCCTCCCAAAGTGTCTCCTCTCCACTGAGGCTCTTGCTTTCCTGACCAGCACAGAGAGCTGGTCATTGGGATTTAGATGGCCAGGTGGCAGGAGGCGCACACAGTGGTCACCTGATTGCCTCTTCTACTCTATCTGTCTCCCTGGCCCCAGGAACTAGCCCTTGACTGCCCCAGCATATTTTCCCCTCTCCTCTTTCCCTCAAGCTCCCCCTACTCATCAAGTTCAGCCCCTGACAGTCCTCCTTCTACCAGTGCTGCTGAGCCCCTGGAGCAGATCACATGGCAGACACCGAATGCCAGAACGGGGGATAGCTAAAGAGAGCATAGAAAGAGGAAGGCTTTGTGGGAGACAAACTATGGAGGATGAAGAGAGAAAGACAAACCTCCAGTGGGAGAAGGGTGATCAGAGCCAGTTCGGCTCAAAACTATCGGGACAGAACAAGATTCGCTTGGAGAAGACTGGGGAGAGCATTCTAGGCAGGGGGAATAGTACAAGGCAGAAGTAGAAGAGGGAAGTGGTTTGGCATCTCTAGGAGAATCAGGTCTGACAAGGCATACGAGGCTGGGGTAAATGAAGAGTGGCCCCAGACTGCGCTTTGGGAATCCTGGGCAATGGAGGAAGCTCAGCGTAGGAGTGCAGGGGTAGCCAGGGCATTTGCTCAGACCGTCTTCACAGGAAGTTACACAGGGGGCTTCTTCATCCTTCCCAAGCCCCAGAAGGCAGGGAGGAACTGAAAGAAAACATTCTCATCACTATTTAACAGAGAGGAAAACTGAGGCTCATTAGTGCTTACTCATCTGCCCAAGGTCCTGCAGTAAGTCAACAACCAAGCCAGTGGAATATTCTAGATGCCCGGGCCTGGAGGGGTCCTCAAGAGGTCACCTACTCCACCTCTTGCCCCAGGCAGACCAGATCCCAACAAATCAGGCCTCTGACTATGCCTAACCATGCTGCAGTTAAACATATAACTTCTCTGGTTCATAGGCAATATGGAGCCATATAAAAGCCCTCTCTAGACCTGAGGGTCATTTTTCAAGATTGACCTTCTCCAGGTTAGATTTCTCTTCTCCAGGTTCAATCTCAACAGGTTTCTTCTCTACTGGCCTAAGCCTCCCATGATTGACATGGCACATATACTAGTGAATTAAAGGAATGAATAAATAGTGAATAAATAAACAAACAGACAAATGGTTTCCAGACAAGCACAACACTTTGACCTCCATAAAGCAGATCTCAAATAGAAGTCCTCAACATCCCTAAATTCACTGAACAACCTGACATGATATATTTACAACCATCCAGGGTGATCTGGAGATATCCTTAGGCCATATTCTTCCTTTAAAAGGATGAGTATCTCCCCTCCTTATCTATCCTGACACAAACTCACATACACATGTATTTGCACATTCAAATAAAGTATAGGCGTCAGGCCCTGGGGGAAAACCCGTCCCTATCTCAACCAGGTTGGCATCTGTGCTGGAGTCTTTTGATAAAGAGGGTTTCTTCTGCAGACAGCTAAGACATATCTCCCTGAGATTCCTCCCTCATCTTCACCCCCATGATCCTCATATAAGGAAAGAACTGAGCCCTACACATATAGGTACCATTTATGCTTACCATGTGCCAGCCACCGTGCCAAACACTTTATATGCATTTTCTTATTTGGTCTTCACAAGCACCCTGTAGGTTATAGAAGAGGAAACTAAGACTTGGAGAGGTGAAGTCTGGCCAGTAAAGAAAGAGGCAGGCTTAGACTCTGGTCTGCCTGACTCTAGAGTCCACCTTCCTGCCCACTCTTGCTGTCTTTCCTCTTTCTAGGCCTGGTGGCCTTGAATGTCCTCACCACTCCCTGCCTAACCCCAAGCCCCACCCCAGCACGCAGAACCTCATCTAGGTAAGAATACTCAATCACAACAGCGGGGGTTGTTCACATCCAGCAACTTGTCTTTGTTCAAACTGGTTCCTTTCTGGTTGTTTCCTTTTCTTCTAATCTCAGATTGAAGACCTATTATTTCCAAGCCAGGAAAAAAGAACAAGGGAAAAAAAAGGGGGCTCTGTTCCATGAACTGTAACATCTCTCTGTGCTGCCCAGTTCCTCAATTTCCTGACTCTTGGACAAGCCCAGCCGTGCCTGGCCCCCAAAATTGGCAGGACAATTGGTCACAAAACCTTTTTAGGGTCTTCTCTTCCTTTAGAGCCAAGGCTGGGGTGAGAGAATAAAGAATTGATGGGAAGAAAAGCAGATCAAAGAAAGGTGCTGGAAAATGGTAATAACTGGAATTCCCAGCCTAGCCCTCCAATGTCTACCCTACTGTCTTGGGACTTTATGTATCTCCTTTCCGGCCTAAAGAACTAGCTCCAGAGAGAATGTATGGTTAGTCACACACAGAAATACAGATACACACACACATACACACACACACACACACATACGGGTGCCCATTCTAGAATCACAGCCTGTCATAACCACACATCCCAGGCCAGTCTTATTCTCAGAGGTACCCAAAACCTCAAGGGACCCAAAACCCCCTGAAGCTAAGAAGCTAATCATGAGCACATGCACCCAATCACATGTTCCCGAACATTGCCATAAACATGCCCTTTCTACTAGGCACAAACATTGTCACATGCATGCTTGGGGAGTGTGTCCCAGGTCTCTGGACACAGGCATTTGCAGACAGGCTCAAAGAACAAAGGATGCTGGAGTTAGACTCCTCCATCAGAGAGGTTCTCTAAGCTGACAGGGCCTCTACTTCTTGGCTTCCTGCTCCACCTAACCCCTGAAGTTACTGAATTGGTTGGGTCCTATCAAGTCCAGGGAGAGGGAGGGCCCTTCCCAACTTTCCCCATGACCCTCATTCAAAGCATACCTATCTAGCCCTGAGCCAACAGTGGCCAAGCAATGACAGGAGACATGGTTTTTGTCTGACTGTCAGGAGATGCCACTGTGTCAACCTGGAGGGGAGAGTGGAGTTTTTGGCCTCAGGCCACTAAGAGCCTCTAACCTGGGGCTGGCATTCACTCTCCCAGCTTAAGGGGAAACAAAGGTGTCTTGATGCATGGGCACTAGGATTGTTGGTGGCAGTAGACACATCAGCACCGCCCCAGGGCAAGAACCCTACCACCACCTTGTTAACCCCTCATGGTCAGGCTAGCTCTCCAGCTTCCCACCTGGCTCCACAACAGCAACCTCCTCCCACCCTAGGCACAGTTGTCACATGCTCTGAGACTTCTAAGAGCCTGCATGAATGGTCCAGAGTGGAACTAGGTGGGGGAGATGGGTGGAGCCAGACAGCTCACTATGTTCCAGGGTGGGTCAGGGGACAGTACCCCAGAGGAACACCCCGACTCTCTCAACTCCTCCCAAACCAAAGCCACAGGTTTTCCAAGAAGGCAAACAGCTGCTCAGACAAAGCAGCCCAAACCAGCACAATTGCCAACAGAGCTTGAGGCAAGGCATTCCCCAGCCCCAGACCAGGCCAAACAGCAGAGTGATGCAGTCCTCCTGAACAGGGATGGCAGCAGCAGCCCCAGCTGCCAGCAGGAGGCTGTGGCTTTCATGCCACCACACAGCAGTGCTGCTGATGCTCCAATGGATAACAGGGCCTGAACATTCACCCAATCAGGCCCCTGGACAGAGAGACTCTGACACTTCTGCTGATGAATCCTGGTCCTTCTGAAGGCCTTCCTATCAGCAGCAAAGCACAGAGCCATACTTTCTGCCAAGATATGTCTCCTTCCCAGTCTGGTAGAGACCGTCACCCCAATTGCAGACAGTGCTAAAAGGAAGAGCTGTCAGGAGTGCTCACTAGTACAACTCTTGCCAAGGTCAGGATGTGACTGTGAGGTAAAGCCAGGAGAGGCATGGATGTGGGGCTCATGGCCTTTGCAGAGGGAGAGGTGTGCTAGCCAGGGGGAGAGGGGATTGTGGGCAAGGTCCCTACTACCAGTCTCTCATATCGCCCTATATCAGCCTATTCAATTTCTTCCTAGGACTTTTCACAATCTCTAATTTCTTTTTTTAATATTTGCTTACTTATTATTTGTTTCCTCCACTAGGCTATAAGCCCCATGAGTTTAGGGACCATGTCTTGCTTATTTACTATGGTATCCCCAGTGTCAGTATGGTGCCTGGCACATAGCAGGGACTCAGTAATATTTACTGAATGAATGAATGGTCTCTGTCCAAAAAACCTCAGTGCACTATGCTCCATTGCCAAAGAAACACAGGAGTGATGCACCTAAACACCTAGTGAATCCAGATCAGAGATGGCAGGAAGTTCTTCAAGGAAGGCCCACCGGCTCTCCCACTCATGCATTCATACCACATCGTACAAGTCTAACCTGAGCACTTACGTGACAGGTACTGCACTGGAATGTGAGGATCCCTCCATGAAACAAACAAAACCACTGGCCCCTTCCCTTACGGAGATATGACTTTGGTAAGGAAGGGATATTAAGAAACAAATGACCAGAATTCAGTCTGACAAGCACCATCAGAGGTAAGATCAGAGGACCCACCCTAGTCTTGGGAGCTGGGAAGCTTTCCCAGAGGACGGACATTCTAAGATGAGCTCTTAGGGGTGGTGTGAATTAGCAGCAAAGACTGGAGGAGGAAAGAGGGAAGAAAAGAAGATTTCATAAAAAGAGGTTAGTATATGCAAGAGTCTAGAAATGAGAGCGTATGCGACTTAAAAAAAGGAGAAAAGGGAAGTTTGGCATGGTCAGGGGTGATGAGGAGAGGCTGAGAGAGGCAGTTGGAAATGCAAGCAGGAGGACCTGGAGGGCCTGGGAAACTGTGTGGTGAGCTGCTGATGGGCTATAAACAGAAAAGTAAAAGAATCTAAGTTTGTGATTTAGAAACTTCCCTAAGTGCACAGAAAAGTAAGCTCAGAGCATACCTGCTCATGCAGAAGGCTAGTGAGGCTTCTCCTATCTCTAATGGATGGGAAGGAGAATACAGGAACTGCTCAAAAAAAGGCCTGGGAGGAAACAGGGGTCATGCAGGACCCCAGCCTTCCCCAGTGGCTCCACATCAATAGAACTTATTTGCCCCTTGCTCCAAGAGATAACACCCAGGGGATTGCAAGAGACCTGAGATGCCAGTCATGTGGGAATCACATGTGAGGAGTCTCCACACTGCATAGCCCACGGGGATAGGGTCAACGGGAGTGGCTGGAAAGGAAGAGGAGGCAATGGCCAGTGCTGGGGCCAGGGATCATGGGATTCAAGAAAACTATTTAGAGTCAACTTCATGCCTAGATTATAAGGACCTTCACTCCAGGGACTATTACCTTGTATCCCGCTCAGCCCTGGGTACAAGGTAGATGTCCAACAAGTACTCCTCTTAGGCAGAGGAATAGAAAACCCATTCAGACATTCTCAGGACACATATACCTCCTCCGCAACAGAGTCTCCCTACTGAAGGACAAGTGTCCTTTTCCTCTTTCTGCATCCTGCAGCCCAATAAAGGCCACAGGTGGCCAAATGTACCAGACAGCAAAAGCTGATGAAGACGCTGCTGCCGTGCACAAGGTGGGCCCAGGAGAGGGCAGTTGGTGGCCAGGTGGGAAGAAAAGCAGAGACACTTCTAAGGAGAGACTGGTAACTGAAGATCCCTCAGATGCAAGGCCTCATCAGAGATGTAGAACGCCTGGGCTCTAGTCAGAGCCCTGAAGACTCTTTTAACCTTGGGTCTTGATTTTCTTACCTATAAAAGGAGAACAGGGCCGGGCGCAATGGCTCTTGCCTGTAATCCTAGCACTTTGGGAGGCCGAGGCGGGTGGGAGATCAAGACCATCCTGGCCAACACGGTGAAACCCCATCTCTATTGAAAATACAAAAATTAGCCAGGCATGGTGGCGGGCGCCTGTAGTCCCAGCTACTCAGGAGGCTGAGGCAGGAGAATCCCTTGAATCTGGGAGGCAGAGGTTGCAGTGAGCTGAGATCGCACCACTACACTCCAGCCTGGGCAACAGAGTTAGACTCCATCTCAAAAAATAAAAATAAAAATAAATAAATAAATAAATAAATGAAAGGAGAACAGGACTGCATGCTTACTCAAGCCCCTTCCAGAGCTTCGTTCCGGGGGGAGGAGGCCATGCTGACCCCCAAGGCCTCTGAGGGAAACAGCTTCTGCTTTCCTAGCAGGCACTGGCAGCCTCAAGTCAGGCCTTCCCACTCTCCGATAGTCCCATCCCAATGAAATACCGAGGCTGGGCCCAGAATCACCATGCCTGCCCGCCCGGCTGAGAAGGGGTGAGAAGGGAAATGTGGAAGTGACAAGCCGGAGGCAGCTGATGAGGCCGACCACAGAAAGAACGGGCCTCCGTGGTGGGCCCGGAGCTGAGAGGGCCTGCGTAAGGGTAGGGTGCAGAAGGCCAGAACCCGGAGCCTCAAGGGGGCCTAGTTTAGGAGCAGGGCAGGATTGGAACACCCTCCTTATAGAGAAGAGGCCTGTAGACCAGAATTTTGTCTGACTCTGCAAGCCCGGGCTTCATCTTGGTTGTGTGAGGGGAGGAACCTGGTCGATCCTCGCCAAAGCGGATGGGACAGAGAGACAGCAGCACTTTCCTCCACGCCTGCAGGGGATTGGAAGGAGAAAGGAGGGCTGGGAAGGGCAGAGGGGTAGCTCCTGAGCGGCAGCGCCAGCTGTCCACACTGGGAGCTCTCCGTTCGGCGGCCTTTCACTGAGGGCTGGCTCCCAACAGGCTGTGTTCTGGACACTATTCCAACAAGCAACGGCATATTATTGGACAGGCTGCCCAGGACTCAGCAAGCCCAGCAAGAACCCAGCTCCATCACCCGCACAGGGCAGCAGAGGCATCTGCTGGTCCTCAATGGGGAAGGCAGCAGACCTTTCCAAAGCCCCTAGAGCTTTCCTCCCAGCCTCAGCCCAGAAGGAGAGGGCACTCCGAGGCCGGTGCAGGAGCTGAGACACAGCCTGCCCTGCCACCTGGTGGAGAGATGAGGAAGGTGCGCGGGTCCGCGTTCAGGCAGGTAATGATGCCCCGCCACCTGGTGGAAAGCTGCCGGCAGAGGGTTCTGGCGCTTGCAATCAGCCCAGCCACGTGGCAGCCCACAGTCCTAGCCTAGAACATGACGGATATAGTGTTCTAGGGCTCAGAGGCCTTGCCATATTCTTCTGACCCAAGGAGTAGACTCTGGCCCTGAGCCAGTGCTAGGAAAGGGCCATTCTAATTTAACCCTCCAAGATTAGGGCCAACATACCTGGCTTTTAATAACTTGTTGTGACTCTGACACAGTTTCCTGCAGGTTTTCTGAAGCAAGTTCTAGATTTGGCAAAAGGAAATAAGAAATAATAGCTATCTTGAAATATCTATAGGGCTGTTATCTGAAAGAAAGACTAAATTTATTTTGTGTAGCTCAGAGGGACAGACATAAGGCTAACAGGTAAAAGTCAAGGCAAAGCAGATTCTGCCTCCATGAAAGGAGCGTTTCTACCAATTAGAGCTGACCTCATTGGCAGCCTTCAAAAGGAGTGAGTTATCAGGCAACAGGTGCGTTCAAGCAAGGCAGGATCTCTAGTTTGGCAGACATGTTAGAGGGACAGTTTTTGTACAGGGATCTTAGTGTCTCCTGCAATGCTGAGATGCCACACCAGCTTATCCCTGTCTCCTTACCTTCCTTTACCAATGTTTATTGAATCAACTCTATGCTCAGCACCAGAGATTTCAGAGACAAATAAGACACAACTCTTGCCCTCAAGTATTTTAGAGTTTAGTGGAGTAGTGAGCCCTCTAGCTTCAAGTTCCACCCCAAATAATAGATGATGACCTTTGGCTTACACTGCATTCACCTCTCAGACAGGAAAGGCAAGGGAAACACTATGTGCCTTTCCCGTCCTTACTGGAACAATTCCATGCCTCCCATTGACATATGAACTTAAATAATATTGCAAACCGAGTGTGCTATCATCGCCTAAGAATAATATAAATAAAGCAATAAAAACAATGAACGTCATTTTACTATGTGCCAGGCATTGTGCCCCTCACTTTACAAGTATTATTTTTACTTCATTGTGCTGGCAAAAGTTCAAAGACAAACCGAATAACCTTTAGAAGTCCCTAAAGGGCTATACAAAAAAAAAGATGTCTGACTATTCTCCACATTCTCCAATTCATGCCACAGGATAATGGTTTTATATTACAAGAAGGCCTAAGATAGCTATAAAATAGAACATTCTGGGAACAAGATGGTCCAAACACTGGAGTAAAACATCAACCAATACGGTGGTGTTTGCTTCTTTAGAACACTTCAACAACAACCTGGATATTCATTTGGTTCGAAGGATAAAAGGAAAGGAGTAGAGAAAATGAACTGGTCTGGCCAATGGATAAGGTCTGGGTACAGGATCAGAGCTTTCAAGTCAAGTTGATAAAACCTCACATGGTAAGGAGGTAGGCTTCATAGGACCACCAAGACTAGAGCAACATCCCCACCTCCACTGGAGGGGCACTCAGAGTGAGCCACTAGAAGATGCAGGCAAGGCTAATTTGGGCTGACCACTTGGCTTCTAAGTTCTACCCTGCACTCTGACCCTCTGTGTCCACCACCCCCACCAACATCCTTTATCCTTCCATGTTTCTCTCTAACTATTCCAGCCCTGCTATCCCCTGATGAGCTTATCTCCTTTTTCAGGGTACCTCTGGGACCATCTTCTCCTCTAGCATGCAACCTGTGCATGAAAGACCAGAGAGAAAAGAAGAGAAGAAGTGGCCTGTGGTAGGAAGCAGTGGGAAGGCATGAAAGCTGAGAGAGTGCTCATGACTGGGATATAACCCCAAGTGCTAAAAATCAGACAAAAAAGGCAGTGCTAATCTTTACATTCCGCCAAAGTAGAATGTGTAAAACCTGCTGGGAATCCTTAGTTAGCACTATCCATGAAACCTTTCCAAACATGCATTTGCTTCAGACTTGAAAATGAGGCCAGTCTCCATAACCAGTTTTTCTTTTTTTTTTAATTTTTTCCCCTTGAGCTTTGAAAGTTAATGAATCTCCATCCTTCTTAGAAGGGAACACAGCTACAACACCACCATCCTGGAGACTATCCTGTTTGCTCAACCTCACTTTCCCCAAGGTGGGGAGAAAAGCAGATCTAGCTCTGCCTCTGGGCCACAGTAAAGGACTACCTCAGTCAGATGCGTTCAGCCAGCCCAGAGACCAAGCTGATGACATATGTAGGCCCTTAAAGGTTCCCTGAGAACCCCCAGGGTTGGCACCAATTTCATTTTAACACCCTAGCTCCTCCACGATCACTCTGCCTGTGTCAGCTTTGATTCACGGGCCTATTTTCCACTAGATGGTAAGTCATCTTCCCGGCATCCAAACAGCTGGGGTTGGAGTAGGGAAAGAACTAGGTAGGCATTTGCTTTGCAACACATCTGTCCTTAGGGGGCAGCCAACAAGGAGTTGATTGTGCCCACCATTCTTCACCCAAACCCCTTTCACAATGGCAAGGAATTGCGGGAAGGAGCTGTGGCCCAGACCCAGAAGGCAATTAAATGGCCTCAAAATAGGTCAAACATGCCTTTGGCCCAAACCCACAAAAGGAAAAACCAGAAGACAGCATGCTTGCCTTCCAGTTACAAAACAAATGTACAAAAAATCAAGCATTCTCAAGTGCATGAGCAATATGCAATTAGAAAATATAATGAAAATACCATCCCATTAGTAATATCAATAAAACATACAATGATAGGACTAAAGTTAGTAAGAAACGTGCAGGATCTATCAATAGAAAATTATGCTGTAGCTCTATTAAAGGAAACAAACAAACAAACAAAAAGGAATAAATGAAAGTAAAAATGTAGTACTTTACAACATAGATCTCCCCAAGGTAACCTCTACATTTAACAGCATTCCAAACTAAAAAACTGAAGGGCATAATTGATTCTCAAATTTATCTAGAAGAAAAAACATAGAATAGCCAAGAAAAATACTGATAAAGAAGAACAAAAAAAGAGAACGTGCACTGCCAGATATGAAAATGTATTATAAAGCTACAATAATTTTAAAAATGCTGTTCAGGTACCAGAATAGATCAATCAGTGGAACATAATATAAGCCAAGAAACAGCTGCAGGTGTTGAACAAAGGTTTTATTGACAGGACCAGTGCTTATATAAAATGTAATATTATAGATACATGTAGAATGTTAAGTGACATTTTGTATTAATACAAAAAGAATGGACTGTCCAATAATGACACTGGAATAAAAAGTTAACTAAAATTTTAAAACACCAGGCCTATAAAACACAAAAATAAACTGTGGATGGTTAAGAGAGCTAAATGTTAAATAAAACACTAGGACATTTAGGTAGATGTTTATGTCACACAGGAGGAATAGAAGAGTCTTTCTAAGAATAAATCAAGAAGTAGACCAAAAAGAAATACTGATAATGTTGACCACATTAAAAAATATAAATCCTCTGTGTTAAAGAATGTCATAAACCGGGCGCGGTAGCTCACACCTGTAATCCCAGCACTTTGGGAGGCCGAGGGTGGGCGGATCACTTGAGGTCAGTAGTCCGAGACCAGCCTGGCCAACATAGTGAAACCCCGTTTCTACTAAAAACACAAAAATTAGCTGGGTGTGGTGGCGTATGCCTGTAATCCCAGCTACTCAGGAGGCTGAGGCAGGAAAATTGCTCAAACCCAGGAGGCAGCGGTCGCAGTGAGCCGAGATTGCACCACTGCACTTCAGCCTGGGTGACAGAGCGACAATCTGTCTCCAAAAAAGAATGGCACAAAACTACTAAAGGCAAACAATAAGCTGAAAAACTCTATACAGCATTTATCAAAATAAAGATTAATACCCTAGATATATAAGTAACCTTGTAACAATAAGAAAAAGATAAATACCTCAATAGAAAAATGGGCAAAGACATAAAAGAAACACAAGATGCTAATAAGCTTATTAAAATGTTAACCTAAATCATAATCAAAGTAAATTAAAATGAAATAACACTTTGCATATCAGATATGTAAAAGTGAAAAAAACATTGGTGAGTGTGTGCAGAAATTAGCAGTCACATACTGGTAGTGAAGCATAAATTGACACAATCTTTCTGAACTGTAATTTGGCAATAAGTATCAAAAGCCTTATAACATACATATCTTTAGTCTCTTCAGTTCCATCTGGGAATGCATCCTAAAGAAGTAAGAATATGCAAAAAAAAAGCCCTTTATCTGGAAGTGCAACTGGCATAATAAAAAATTAAAAATAAACTAAATTTCTAATAATAAATAATTAATACAATAAATTATGGTTGTAGTTATATAATGAAATACCATGTGACCTTTTAAAATGATGGCATAAAAACACAGCTGTTGTCACAGAAAGATGTTCCTTCCTCATATCCTCATATACTTTTTTTTTTTGAGATGAGGTCTCACTCCGTTGCCCGGGCTGGAGTACAGTAGGACGACCACAGCTCACTGCAGCTCAGCTGCACCTCTTGGGCTCAGGTGATCCTCCCACCTCAGCCTCCCAAGTAGCCAGGACTACAGGCATGTGCCTACACCCATGGCTAATTTTTGTGTTTTTTGTAGAGATGGGGTTTCTCCATGTTGCCCACACTGGTCTCGAACTCCTGAGCTCAAACTATCCTCCTGCCTCTGCCTCCCAAAATGCTAGGATTACAGGTGTGAGCCACCGCGTCCTGCTAATGTTCCTCATATACTTTTGTTTTATTTTGGCTTAAGCAGCAAGTATTTATTTATCACAATTCTGGAAGCCAAAAGTTCAAGATAAAGATTCTGACAGATTCAGTGTCTGGTGAGGGCCCATTTCCTGGTTCATAGACAGCTGTCGTGATTGCCCTCACAACGCGGCCTCACATACATTTAAATGAAACATGGGGCAGGTTATGAAAGAGTAGGTATAGTATGATCCCATTTTTAAAAGAGTTTTTCTACACAGCGACAGTTCTGGAAGAATTTACTCCAGAATCTTTAGTTTTGTTGCTGGGTAGTGAGATTATGAGTGTTCTTATTTTCTTCTTTTTGATTACCCATATCATCTAACTTTTCAAAATTCAATGGTTCTTGTGTAATTTAAAAATGTTTTTTAAAAGCAAAACTAGGAGCCACTTACAATTCCTACATATCCAATCCTCCCTGGCCCTTTTTACTCTGGAGATAAAAATGTTTCGTTCGGGAAAAATAATCCCATAGCTTAGAAATATATACTCCCCAACCCCAAATAGTTTCATTCCAATTCCTCACTAGGGTTTTCCTCCTCACCGAGAAAATGAAAAACTACCACAAAAGGCTATGATGTGACAAGGATCCAAGATTTCCCCCTTTTCCTCTTCCCCTCCCTCCATTCCCAAGGGGAGTACCTCTGTCTTTGGCAAAATGGGGAAGGGCTATGCGTTGGAGGCAGCAGGGTACCCCAAATGGCACAAGCCACACCGGTCACTTTAAGCCAGGGGAAGGGGAGAAGGCTGTGGTCTGGCAAACAGGGGAGCTTGGGCTAAGTTGACAACACATGAGTGTGAGGATGATGAGCTACCACCTAGACCATCGAACAGCAAGGTGTCAGGTAAAACACGAGGCAATCACACACTCAACCAGAGTCATAAATTTTAAAAAAATACCAATAGTTTTTTTTTCTACCAGTGAGAGCCTACATCATTAAAAATGTAAGATTCCAGCCTCCTCTTCCTCCTTGGCTGTTACCAGCCCCTGCTTCTCTTCTCCGCATAGATCAGAGGCCTCAGAAATGGCCTGGTCTTCCACCCCAGCCTCAGGACCAACTGTTCTCAGCACCAAGGTTGAGGACAGCAACTCTGCAACGTGGCACATGCCTGTGGGGTTCTCCTACCTTTAGGGGGCCTCTGCTTCTGGTCCACAGCTTTAGACTACTTCCTTTCTAAACCCAGAGGGGGACAGGCCCACGGAATTGCTGCTTAGATGCAGTAAATGTTCCCTGGATGTGGAAAACCCATTTCCTGGTCTATATGTGGGCCATGCGCCCCCTGTGTGGGCTGGCAGCCAATCTGCCTCTGGAAAAGAGGTTTCTTGAATGCTGATACACAAGCGCCTCATGTGTGTGTTGTACATGTCTACTTGTCATGTGTACTACATGTGTACAAATGTGCAGGCCACCCCCAATAATATCGCGATGTCCCTGTACTTCTCCATTCTTACATCTCTTGGAATCACTCAGCCAATTCTAATCGCAGTCAGCAAAGGACTTAGAATCAAAATCAAGTCCAGCTTCTCTGGTGCAGTGCTTTCTGGTGAAAAGGGAAAAAAAAGACTGGGTCTAAACACCTTTCCCAGCACTTCATGGTCAGACCCTTTTGCCTGTTTTGCATGCCCCAGGGCCTCCGAGGCACAGACGGGAGGAGCCTCCTGCTACAGGAACCGGCCCCGCAGTGTGGCCAGTCTGATCTAGTCTGCCACCCTTACCCCAGTCCTACTTTCAAGGAAGGAGTAGCCTCAGTACCCCTCCCTGAGCTTGGTGTCCGGGACCCCAGCCTGACTGGTATGTGGAGAGCCAGAGAGGGCAGACACAAAGCCAGGTGCCAGGTCTGGGATGAGCCCTGCAAGAGTAACCCTGTGGGCAGTCCTGCTCACTTCCTTAGACAAGAGAGGTGGCCCTCCAGAGCCCAAGGGCCATCTGGGGAATATCAGATAGCAGCAAAGCAGGCTGGCTGGGGCAGTTGGGCTGGGCTGAGACGGTCCTGCCAAGGCCACAGGCTTCCTTTGCAGATGGTAGTGAAGGAAATAGTTGGTGACGCTCAACAGATCACCGCCCCTACCTCTGCCTCAGTCCACCAGAAGAAAACCCTCTGTATCCTGGGGCTGAACACGCTTTTCAGCAATTGGTGCTTTCTAGATACTTGAGACTCCCATAGGGTAATAGAATAAAAGAAAATATAACTTCTAGAGCTGGAATTAAAATTAAAAATAATACATTATTCCAACAAGTCCTAAAAATGCTACTATTTACTAAGCATTTATTGCGGGCGCAACTAAGCATTTTACCTAAATTATTACATTTAATCTAAGAACAACTTCATGAGGTAGCTATCCTTATACTTTCCTTATGTCATAGATGTTGAAAAGGAGACACAGAGGGGCTGAGAGACTTGTCCAAGGTCACCAACTTGTAAGAGGCAGGCTGGGTCTATGTGACTCTCAAGTCCACGCCCTTCAGTACTCTGGGACACTCTCGACAATCCTGCTTTGGAATTCCTGACAAGTCAGGGTTGTCAGAGCCTCCCACCACTTTAAATGAGGAGACAAATTCTTTGTATAAGGCTTGTGCTCCTCAAAGAATGGGTTTCATTTGTGTTGCAGAAAAAAATATTGCTCACAATGCCTTCCCCAGAGGCTTTATTCCTGAAGTCTTTCAACCAGTTAAAGGTAATAATCTCAAATGCAGAGCCAACAGTCTTAGGGTCTTCACTTGATGGGCAGCCACATGATTCAATCCTATATAATGAGTAATCTATTGCAGTGATTTGCAAAAGAAGCCAGTGAGGCCAAACAGTGGGCTCATTCCCTGAGGTGCCAATGACTCACTGGGCTTGGGGGAAGGAGAACCCACCTCTTCCCCAATTTTCCTACTGGTAGCCCCTAAATCCTCTGGGACAGACTCACTGGGTTTCAGAAAGTCAGAGCCAGAAGAGACCCCAGGGTCATTAATATAATCCTATCAGTTCTCAGAGAGAAAGTTGAGGCTGAAGGAGGTGGTACTAGAACACCACCAGTCTCCTAACAGGTTCTTATCTTTTCCAGAAGCTTAGACCCTAGGGGTAGGACCAGCTGTTAGGTTATTACTTATGTGCATAATTCCCTCCTTCTGAGCAGGAGTCAGAGGATGAGAGAGAGGAAGAAAAGCATAAATGGTTAAGAGCACTGCATGGGAGTGAGAGAGCCCCTGGTTAAAGTGCTCACATTGCTTCTGCACAGCTCTGTGATCTGCCAAGTTACTTAATCTCTTTGTGTCTCACTTTCCTCTTCAGTAAAATATAGATAATAATGGTGCCAACTTGAAGGACTAGACTAGGAATTAATCAAATGAATGGATCGCCCAGTGCCTGCCTCAATTACAAAGGAATAGTGAGGAAATCTGAATAAAGTATAAACTTTAGTTCATAATACTATATTAATATTGGTTCATTAATTATAACAAAGGTACCACACTAATGTAAGATGTTAATACTACAGAACACTGGGTTGGGATATATGGAACTCTCTGGCTTATCTTCACAATTTTTCTGTAAACCTAAAAGTTCTAAAATAAAAAGTTTATTAAAAAATATAAAAAGAAGTATGGTAGGTAGAAGTTGTCCTTGTTATAGAGGGGAATGATTATGAACCATGTCCCTAAGAATCCAGAAACAGCCAGAAAGAATCAAGTGGCAAGTCAGCCAGCATCAAGCTCTTAATGTTCCATCAACTCAAGTTGGCTCCAAATTCTAACCAGAGGTATCAGTAGACAATGGGATTGGCAGGCGTCAAGGTATGGGTAGGAAGAATCGATATCGTGAAAATGGCCATACTGCCCAAGGTAATTTACAGATTGAATGCCATCCCCATCAAGCTACCAATGACTTTCTTCACAGAATTGGAAAAAACTACTTTAAAGTTCCTATGGAACCAAAAAAGAGCCTGCATTGCCAAGTCAATCCTAAGCCAAAAGAACAAAGCTGGAGGCATCAAGCTACCTGACTTCAAACTATACTACAAGGCTACAGTAACCGAAACAGCATGGTACTGGTACCAAAACAGAGATATAGACCAATGGAACAGAACAGAGTCCTCAGAAATAATGCCGCATATCTACAACCATCTGATCTTTGACAAACCTGACAAAAACAAGAAATGGGGAAAGGATTCCCTATTTAATAAATGGTGCTGGGAAAACTGGCTAGCCATATGTAGAAGGCTGAAAGTGGATCCCTTCCTTACACCTTACACAAAAATTAATTCAAGATGGATTAAAGACTTAAATGTTAGTCCTAAAACCATAAAAACCCTAGAAGAAAACCTAGGCAATACCATTCAGGACATAGGCATGGGCAAGGACTTCATGTCTAAAACACCAAAAGCAATGGCAACAAAAGCCAAAATTGACAAATGGGATCTAATTAAACTAAAGAGCTTCTGCACAGCAAAAGAAACTACCATCAGAGTGAACAGGCAACCTACAGAATGGGAGAAAAGTTTTGCAATCTACTCATCTGACAAAGGGCTAATATCCAGCATCTACAATGAACTCCAACAAATTTACAAGAAAAAATCAAACAACCCCATTAAAAAGTGGGCAAAAGATATGAACAGACACTTCTCAAAAGAAGACATTTATGCAGCCAAAAGACACATGAAAAAATGCTCATAATCACTGGCCATCGGAAATGGAAATCAAAACCACAATGAGATACCATCTCACACCAGTTAGAATGGCGATCATTAAAAGGTCAGGATACAACAGGTGCTGGAGAGGATGTGGAGAAATAGGGACACTTTTACACTGTTGGTGGGACTGTAAACTAGTTCAACCATTGTGGAAGTCAGTGTGGTTATTCCTCGGGGATCTAGAACTAGAAATACCATTTGACCCAGCCATCCCATTACTGGGTATATACCCAGAGGATTATAAAACATGCTGCTATAACATGCTGCTATATTATAAACATATAAAACATGCTGCTATATTATAAACATGCACACGTATGTTTATTGTGGCACTATTCACAATACTGAGGCACTATTTTTATATTGTGGCACTATGTTTATTGCGGCCACAATATTGCGGCACTATGTTTATTGCGGCACTATTCACAATAGCAAAGACTTTGAACCAACCCAAATGTCCAACAATGATAGACTGGATTAAGAAAATGTGGCACATATACACCATGGAATACTATGCAGCCATAAAAAATGATGAGTTCATGTCCTTTGTAGGGACATGGATGAAATTGGAAATCATCATTCTCAGTAAACTATCGCAAGGACAAAAAACCAAACACCGCATGTTCTCACTCATAGGTGGTAATTGAACAATGAGAACACATGGACACAGGAAGGGCAACATCACACTCTGGGGACTGTGGTGGGGTGGGGGGAGGGGGGAGGGATAGCATTAGGAGATATACCTAATGTTAAATGAAGAGTTAATGGGTGCAGCACACCAACATGGCACATATACATACGTAACAAACCTGCACGTTGTGCACATGTACCCTAAAACTTAAAGTATAATTTAAAAAAAAGGAGAAAGACTACTAAGTCTGAAGTCAGATGGACGCCTACGTTCAAATTCTAAATCTACCACTTCACAACTCTTTGATCATGAGCAGAGCCCCTCACCTCCCTAGAGCTCCTTTTCCTTTTCCTCCTTACCTGTAGACGATTTCTCCCTGGCTAGAGCACAGAGTTGCTGTGAGGCCAAAATGAGAGACGTAGTTGGCAGCCTCTAGGTCAGCCCCCCGAAAATCTCCATCTCCTGGGATTCTTCTTCTTGTGTAATCTTCTCCCTTGAGTGTGGGTTGGACTTATTGATGCCCTTCTAACACACAGAATATGGGGAATGATGGGATGTCATGTCGCAGATTAGGGCATAAAAAGACTGGCTTCCATTTTGGATTGCTTGTCCCTGGGAAGCTAGCTGTCATGTTATAAGGGAGCCCTGTGGAGAGCCTCATGTGAGTGCGCTTGGAAGCAGATCTTCCAAATCCTGCCAACGACACATGAATGAGCTTCGAAGCTGATTCTGCAGCCCTGGCTGAGCCTTAAGATGACCACAGTCCTGGAGTACAGCTTGACTGCAATGGCACGAGAGACTTTGAACCAGAAGCACCCAGCTAAGTCATACCTGCATTCCTGATACACAGAAACTGTGAGATAACAAATGCTTGTTGCTGTAAGTCTAAATTTTGAAATGATTTTGTATGCATTAATATATACTAATATAAGAGGCCATGTGTGAAAATACTCTGTTGGAAACTAAGAAATTTGGTAACGCCAGAAACAAAACAAAACAAAACAAAGCAAAACCCTCAGGCCCATCAGATCCCATGGAAGGCCCCTCCACTTTGTCACATCCCATGCCATTTCTGCTTATCACTGCCTCTTCCTTCCTCTTACTCCCTGGACATCCGGAGGCAGATGGGTTTGGTGATGAGAACCCATGAAACTCTCTCCCCACACTGGAAACAGCTCAGCAGTCCTGGGGGCCAGGGACACACAGGTGAGGCAGGCCAGCTCTCTCCTGACTCTTGAAAATGCAGGGGCCCTGCTTCAGGTGAAGCCAAACATCCAGCCCCAGCTCTTTGGGAGATTTGTCTTTCTAATTCACAGGATGTTCGCAGCATCACCCCAAAAAAAAAAAAATCTTCACTGTACCTGGTTTTGTTCCTTCCAAGGCTGTCCTCAGGATATAGAGAACCTCTTGAAGTCAGAGTCCAAGCCTTAGATCCATAGGAATGTGCAGATAAATAACATCTGCTCTTAGCCCAAGTCTGCTTTCAGTGTGTACCCTCCAAGGCAGACACCCCATCCTCATGCCCACCATTCCCCTGGCAGATATCCTTGAAGGTTGGGGGCAGGAAAATACCTTCCAAGAAGAGTCTAAAAGTCACCGACTGCCATTCAACACTTCCAACCCCAATGAGCTCTGTGGGAAAAGGATGGAGAGAATTGTCTGTTCAGACAGGATGGGCTCCACCTGGACACCAGCACTAGTCTCTACAATCAGTTGCCTTCAATACAGAATTTTCCACCCAGTTTCCTTCCCTGTCTCTTCCTCCTACCACTAATTCGCCCCACAATTTTTTCTGAGCTTGTCAGGCAACTCCCTTTCCCTGGGGAATCTCCCTCCTACTTTCCTGTCCCAAATGGTGAAATCTATGCATCTCTTGACTTGATTACCCCCTACTAGGAGCTTGGTTGTGCAGAGAAGTGGTTTCTGTAAATGTGTCTCGGGGGGGCAGGCAGAAGGATGGAGACACTAAGCCTTAGCTCCTGGGGCGCAGCGTGGCTGTGTAGAGTTGGGAAAAGCATCAACAGTGGCAGCAGCTTCCTAAGAAGGACTCCCTGTGGTGTGACTGATACAGAGATGAGGGCCCAGAATAGAGCCAGCAGCATCTAGGCTGGGCTTGCTGTACACACTCTGAGGTCAGGCAGACGAGAGCTGTTGCTGAGTGCAGAGAGATTGCTCACACCCAGCACCAGCCTGAGCAAGCTGCTCATTTGGGACTGGGTGCTGCTCCCTTACCACCTGTGCCCCTCCGACATCCCCTTCTTCCAGAGGTGGCTTGGAGCACTCTTCCCACTCCTAGGGTTGGAGTTCACAGGCAGGAAAATGTAGCCCACTCACCCCACATGGCCACGGTGGGAAGGGCCGGCCTCCCAGCAGACATGGCCCTGGCCTGGGTCTCCCTCATATGGGAGTCTTACGGATCCTTAACCTGCCACGCTGGCAGTGTTCAAGTCCTGCCTCTGGAAAGCATTCCCTGTGGCCATTTCCCCTCTCTTGACACAGGGAAGCTAATCCAGAGAGAGTCCAGGTGGCTGTGCAGAGCCAGGCTGAGGCTCTGGTTCTATCCCAGGCACCAAAGCCCAGGGATTCCCTCAGGAATAGGGGAGTGGTCAGGGGACAGGTTCCAGAACTCCTATAACTCCATCTAGGGCTCCATGGTTCCAGGAGCACCATGAGGAAGACCCAGTTCAGCATTAGAGGCTCCAGGCTGCCAGCAAAAAAAGACTCTTGTCATGCTTTGCGTGTCCATTTAATCTGGCTCTACCAGGCTGTGGGCTTTGTAGACGGAGGCTGGATCCTGTTTAAGGCTGTGCCCCAGCACAGAGCAAGCTCCCAGTATCTGCCCTCCTCCCTGGAGCCTGCTAACCTAGAGGGGACGCTGGAGAGGAGGCACGGGAAGAAAAATGAAGAATGACAGTGGTCTCTAGGGGTGGCGCTGGAGAAAGAAGAGCTTGATAGCAATATCCAAGGCTGTGCCAGCATAGAGCACATTTGGAGCAGTACCATTTAGCTCTTAGAAGAGACCTTACATGGCTCAGGGGTTGAGGTGGCCTCACTGAGGGCAGAAAGAAATTAATTTGGTGGGAGTAAACAGCAAAGCATGGCTTCCCACATCTCCTCACTCTAGGGGTTCTTTCTACTCCCTATTTTCTGTAAAGTGAAGCCTAAACTCCTCTGCCTAGAATTCAAAGCAATCTACAATCTGTCTTCCTCCCCCAATCTGCTCCTGCACTCCCAGCCACTCATCCTGCAGCTGCCCAGCATGATCCCGGGGCACTCCTGAGCCTCAGCACTGTCCAAGCACATTCCCCTCACTCCTAAAGCTGCTCCTTTCCACCTCCCTGCCCTCTTTACAGTGGTTCCAAACCTCCAGGACTGTGTCCTGGCCCCCGTTCTCTGGGAAACCTGTTCTAATCACTTCAGCCCACACCGATCTCTGCCTTTTCTAAACTCCTACAGCACTCTTGGCCTGTACCATGTGACCTGGCACATTTCCAGCAGCTCACATTGTTCATTAGTTAGTTGCTTTTCTTCAAGTCGTAGTCAATTAGAAGGGAAGAGCTATAAGAAAGCCAGCAGAGCGCGTCAGTCCTAGACAGTGAGTTTCCGGTTCTTTGAGAGTTGGAACCATGTTGGAATTGTTCTTCTCTCTCTTCTGCCTCAGGGCAGCTCAGAAAATGCCAGGAGTTATTTCTTTACAACTTTCGGGTGTTATCCTCCTCCATTCCCCTGCAAGGCGCCTTGCATTCCCCTGCAAGGCGCCTTGCTTTCCCCTGGTCCAGTGAGCAGGGGACAGATCTTTTGTGTCGTACTCTTAGCTGGCTGAGGAGTAGTCTTGCCCGGGGCAGCGGAATGAATGGGGGAAATTTTATGACTTGCCTCCATCAGAAACTGCCTTCATGGGGGTCCATCCCACACTCCTGCAGTTCCTCTCCCCTTGCTGCTTCCTTTTATCAGGCTTTATCAGCCCAGCTCCCAACTCCGCCAGGCCAGGCCCTGATGTCTGGGGGATTAACCTCTCTGACAGCTCAGGACCATAGCTTCCGTTTATAACACTAGGTCTTTGGCTATGGGAGCCTGGGAAGTGTTGCACATTCCTGTGGACAGGGGGGAGTCATTCATAGGATTCTCCTTGATTCTCACAGTCACTCCCCTGGAGGTGAGCAGATGGCTCAGAGGGACCCCCCTTCCCTTCCTCATTTCCACAGAGCAGGATCCAGCCTATCTGAAGATTTGGAGGAGAAGGTGGCTATGAGTTTGATTAGCCACTAAAAACTGCCTCCAAGAGAGTGAGTCCCAAGGCACCCAGTGTCAAATGAGAAAGGTCTCTGTTTCTGGGGAGGTTTCAGTGCCCTGCGTCTGAGAGTGGTCCTCAGGACACAGCTGGCCCAAGGCAAGGCCCAGCCTAAAGGGAAGGCGGGCCCATCTGGATCTGCTCCTCTTCCAGGGCTTTTCCAGGTCAGATCTCTAACAAACTCCATGTGCTATTTCTTGGCCTTATTTCTCTTTCAGTCCCTCAGACGCTTCCCTCCATTGCCCCTGGTTCTCCATTGTTTCCTTCCACTCCCAGCAGCCCTCAATCTCATGATAAAGAGAAGGCAAAAGAACAACCTTTGCTTACACTGTTATACTTTCACAGATACGCAATTTCATTACATTTTCACAATATTCCTTTATGTCAGATGGGTTAAGGATTAGTCTCCCTGTTTTAATAGGTGGGACTACAGAAGTCCGAGAAATAATGGGACTTGCTCATGCTATTAAGATATATAGGGTATTGACTGGAACTGAGAGTTTCAAACACTTTGACAAGAGCTTGTTTGTTGATCCTTTTAAAAGGATACCTTGCCAAAACTCCCTGCTGTCTCATACTGAAAGCTTTCTTACCATAAATGATTTGTTTTCCTGGCATAACACAATTCCGAAAGAGAGAAATAGACACTAATTCAACTGCACTACCCTGCGCCAGGATCATGGAAACATTCACCTCCCATTCACAGAAATGTCTCAACTGCAGTGGGCATGCAAGAATTTACATTAATAATGAATGAACAGGTATTTGCCATCAGTCTCATCAATGCCTTGTATTTTATATATATTAAAATATTTAATTATATCAGCTTTATATTCTGGCACAGTAATCTCAGTTCTAAGAATTTGTTTTAAGGCAAGAGAGATAAACATAAAGATTTATACACAAGGCTGTTCAACATAGCATTATTTATAATATATGAAATATTTGGAAGCAACTTATAAACGGCCTACACTTGGGAATTTGTTAAATAAATTTTGATGCCTTCCAGTGATGGAACATCAGCCATTAAAAATGAGATTGCTGAAGAACGACTAATGATATAGATAAATGGTCACTATACAATATTAGGTAAGAAAAGCAGTATATAAAATTACATGAACATTAAGATCAAGTAAGGAGAAAAAAATATATGCATGGAAAAATGATTTGTAAGGAAAATTTGCAAGACTTTATGGTTCCAATTTTAGTATATATGCTACCAAAGCGAGCACAATTTCCAAGATTTTATAAGATGTACTTCAGAATGGAGAGGTTGCAAATAATTCTTCCTTTTTTTCACATATTCCTACAATGAGCATTTATTAACTTTTAAAATAAGAAAACATAACAAATCCTAATTTTTGTTAAATTCCTTTTTATTTCTCACAACAGCCACTGTCAGTATTTAGGTCAGGGGAAGTTAGCCCATTTTATAGATGGCACAATAAGCACAGAGAAGCTGAGTGACCACTAAGGTCAGAAAGTGATTTAGGATCAACATAAGAATCAGGGCCCAAGTGTCCTCAGTCCCATTCTAACACCCCTTTTGCTTTGTGATATGGCCTCCACAGATGACTGCTTTTCTATTCCTTATTCATGGTTTACTTTCAGCCCAGATACTTGCATAGCACACCATACTCATGCATATGTTCTTCAACCTTGTCTTCCAGGGTGTGCCCATGCAGATACTGACCTCACTTAGGGCCAAACACCTGGGAAAGGCAGACTTCAGAGTAGGGGATGGGAGATGTAGATGAGTCAAAAAGTATTTCATTTCCTGTAATCCCAGCACTTTGGGAGGCTGAGGCAGGTGGATCACTTGAAACCAGGAGTTCGAGACCAGCCTGGCCAACATTGTGAAACCCCATCTCTACTATAAATATAAAAATTAGGCAGGTGTGGTGGCACACACCTGTAATCCCAGCTACTTGAGAGGCTGAGGCAGGAGAATCACTCGAATCCTGGAGGTGGAGGCTGCAGTGAGCCGAGACTGTACCACTGCACTCTAGCCTGGGTGACAGAGCAAGACTCGGTCTCAAAAAAAAAAAAAAAGTATATATTTCTACCTCAAGGGCCCAAAAGAGTGCCAGGCAGTTGGTAGGAACTTATCAAATCATTTCTGGCCTTTCTCCATGGGCTGTTCTAAGCACTGTACCTAGCACAGCTGGCTTCTGACTTCCTGGGGAAGCCCAACCTTTGCTACCCCTCCCCAAACAGGAACAGCACCTCCTCTCCTCAGAACCCAACAAGTCAAACTTACTAAGGCAGTGATTCAGAACCATTTAGGGTTATTTAACTTCTGAGAATCTGATGAAAGCTATAGATCTTCCCCATAAAAATGCATGCAGGCTTACATCCACATATCCCTGTTCATAATTCAAAGAGGTTTACAGACCTTCTGAAGCTAACCATAGGTCCCAGGCTTCCCAATCTCAGGGGACAGCTTGCCCAGGCAGTGTGAAAGCCAAGCCCCCTCTCCTCGAGCTCTATCCAGAGTTGCTTCTTCCCTTGCCCTTTCAGCTTACACCTTTCTGCTTCATTGAGCCCTAACCAGCTCCTCTCTGAGAGGTGACTCAGGGCAATTATCCACACTCCCCCCAACTCCCAGTGACCCATTGGGAGGAGAGGGGAAGTGACTTTCACAGAGTCATACAATGAGTCAGTGTGCAAGCCAAGACTAGATAGAATGTGGCATGTGGGGCTCCCAGGGCTATATTTAGGCCACTGGGAAGAGCTGCTTCTCACAGCAGGGTCTGGACATAGGCAGGCTATAAACATAGTCACATGTTTACCCCAGCTCCAGGATTAGCAGAATGAACACAGAATCTGGAGCTTCATCACCCCAAGCACTCCCTTCTTGCATCTCCAAAATGCTCAGGAGAAACTCCATCTTCATACTGCACAAGAAGAAACTGAGGTAATAGGAAGGAATGAAAAATTCTGAATTTCCGGCGTTAGCCTAACATTTGTCCTTAGGTCCACTGCAAACACAGGCAAAACTTCAGCCTGTCTCCTGTCTATGTGTCAGGCGTGGTCCCTGGGATATCCTCCCACACCCCAGGATCTTGCACTAGAGGAAAGGGGCTTTGGCATAGGTCAGTCAATGATATAAACTGGTGATCAGACTTCTCTTATAAAGCACACATACACACAGTCTTTAAGATATAACTGTGACACAACTGGAGACCCTTACTCAAGACCAGAGAGAAAGAAGCAAAAAGAACCTAGACATAAATGAGAACTATTTTTTAGATGAGCAGGGAGAAATCCGGCAAGTCATATTAATTGGTAACAATAACTCCTACCCACCCTCACTGACCATCTCAACTGCACACCTAAAAGGGCCCCTGGGAATATTTCTGAAGTAAACCAACCTCTGCAGTGATGTTCTGTAAAACATTCTGTGTGATGGAAATGTTCCGTATCTGGGTTGTCCAATATGGTAGCCACTAGCACATGTGGCTCTTGAGCACTTGAAATGTGATTAGTGGAACTGGAGAATGGAATTTTTCTATCTTATTTATTTTGATTAATTTAAATTCCAATTTAAATTGCTTCCTGTGGCTAGTGGCTACTGTATTGGACAGCACAGCTTTAGAGGCTCTGAGGGGACATAAACTTCAGTAATTAATTAATTCTTTTATATGCTTGCTTAACCTCTCCAAACTGACTCAGAAAAAAATCCCAGGTTTGTTAGAAATCCCCAAAGGCTCTTTAGGGGTTGGAGGCAGACAGAGTCTGAGTGGAAGACTCTGGTAAGGAAAAAAGGGAAGAGATCTCTTTGATCCATATGCTAAGGAGCCTTTCCTAAGAAAAAGAATATTATGGGCTAGGCACGGTGGCTCACACCTGTAATCCTAGCACTTTGGGAGGCCGAGGCGGGCAGATTGCCTGAGCTCAGGAGTTCAAGGCCAGCCTGGGCAACACAGTGAAACCTTGTCTCTACTAAAATACAAAAAAAAAAAAAAAAAATTAGCCGAGCGTGGCGATGGGTGCCTGTAGTCCCTGCTGAGGCAGGAGAATCTCTTGAACCCGGGAGGCGGAAGTTGCAGTGAGCTGAGATCGCGCCACTGTGCTCCAGCCTGGGAGACAGAGCAAGACTCTGTCTCAAAAAGAAAAAGGATATTATGCCACCTCACATCCTGACTCATGCTCCAGGAAAGGACCCAAGGCAGGGGTCCAGTACTCTAAGGATGCCCACTGCAGGAAGCAGGGAAGTAAATGCTCTAACAGGGACGATCCCAGCCAGAGAGTGCTGAGTAACAACCCATACATCAGTCCAGGAGAAATTCACTAGACAGATCTACCTGTCTTCCACTGCCAATGAGACTGTCCCTGAATACAGAGCTCTGAATGGAGAAAAGGACAGGTCAACACCCCCTGGTGGATGTTGCCTCATACCAGCGGGAGCTAAAGTGGTGCCATCTTTCATTTCAGGAAGCTAACTTGGTAATATGTATCAAAAGCCTTATTAAATGCACATATCCTTTGATATAACAATTTCATTTCTGGCACATATCCTTTGATATAACAATTTCATTTCTGCAGGTTGATTTTTTTTTTTTTTTGAGACAGAGTCTCGCTCTGTTGCCCAGGCTGGAGTGCAGTAGTGCGATCTCGGCTCACTGCAAGCTCTGCCTCCTGGGTTCACGCCATCCTCCTGCCTCAGCCTCCCGAGTAGCTGGGACTACAGGCGCACACCGCCATGCCTGGCTAATTTTTTGTATTTTTAGTAGAGATGGGGTTTCACTGTGTTAGACAGGATGGTCTTGATCTCCTGACCTTGTGATCCGCCCACCTCAGCC